>NW_027466472.1:585000-1185000 GCF_050575085.1 Anarhichas minor | reverse complement strand
GATTATTTGAGTATTTCTTTTGAAGATAATGAAAACATTTTGTGCATATTTCAGGAAACAGCTTCTAGGATTCAACCCTTTCCCGTAGCATTGATCTATCATATGTTTTGCCAATTCAGCAACTTTCTCAATTATATTTTCAAAAAAGCGACCACTCTAATCACTAATCCCCATTGTTCGGTTTAACTTGACTATTTCATGTTTTATGATCTCTAACCACACATCTCAGTTCCACAGTCTATAAGTTTTATAACAGATTAAGATGCAAAACAGACTCTTAATAAACAGCTAATTGGAATCAGTTGTTTAGTTTGACTTCATGCACTTTAATGGCTCCACAGCCGGAGACGTCATTGTTTTGGGTTGTCCATCCGTCCGTTATCTCAGGAACACGCGGAGGGAATTTCTTCAAATTTGTCACAAAACGTCCACCTCGGACTCAAAGGTCCCTGTGACCTCACAAAACACATATTTGTCCATAACTCAAGAAGTTATATGCTAGTTATGACAACTGCACACAAA
This sequence comes from Anarhichas minor, assembly GCF_050575085.1. Classification (NCBI taxonomy): domain Eukaryota; kingdom Metazoa; phylum Chordata; class Actinopteri; order Perciformes; family Anarhichadidae; genus Anarhichas; species Anarhichas minor. Next base: position 1,184,478 of record NW_027466472.1, on the reverse strand, counting down.
TCAGGATAAAATGATCAAGTAATGACATTTTGGGACGTAAACTGCAGCGTTATTTGATGGCGGAGGCATAAAACCCTGAGGTGGTTATTCTGGTTTAACTTTCCTTTTATTAAATCTAATATATATGTAAATATGCAGATAAGCTGATCACTTACACTATTAGTTTGTATTAAGAGACACACATGCCCTGGGAATATCGATGCTCCCCAACACTGTAAGACAATGCTTGCAGACGCGCTGTGCAGACACCTGATGCCCGTCAACATACAGCTTCAACACGTTGAATTTTAAATACGTTAAGATAGTAATTAGGTGATGTAGGGGGACATCCTTCCCGTCTGCTAGCTACTTGTGCACCTGCATGTGAAAAAGTTGTACATGTCACAAGTGTCTAGTTTAGCTGAAGTCGACAGTAACGGCCTCGATTTGTTTCGAAGAGCTCAGCAGGGTTTTAATTATTTTAAGTATCTTAAGTGTTTCGTCTCAAGACAGCCGAGAGACACTCCACGGAAGCAGAAGAGTAACACGTCTTCTGCTCTGCCGAGAGACGAGGGCGTCGACGATGAGAGCGACGGCGCGAGAGACGGAGGAAGAGCGAGAGAGGGAAGTTGTGAAACAAAGGAAAGAGGAGGCGAAGAGGGAGGAAGAGCAACGAGCTGGGCCGTGTAACCCACAACGGGTGAGGAGACTGAATGTCACCGATGGGAGAGCTAAAAGAGGAGAATGACAGAGGGGGGACGCTGGATTTACGAGACAAGTGCCGAGGCGCGGGGGGAGTATCCAGTATTTCCCATCTCACTCAGCTCATGCCGCAAACCAAACTCAAATGAGGAACACAAACACTTGCACCGTGGCCCAGTAACGGTACAATGGCGCTTGCTTTGTAGTCCTGGAACTTTCCCAGGCTTTTTATATTCCCCCCTATTGCCTGCTCCACTTGCACATACAGTAAGCTCACACAGTGTCCTCCCAAAGAACGACTGTGGTCGGGAGTGATTGAAAAGGACGTCCTGGTTCACCACTAGATTACTGCAGAAAATGGTTCAGTCCGGTTGTAATGACGGGCTGCGACCCACCGCTGTGTCTGCCGCGCAGTTGCTCTCCACCAGCTGTTCTAACATGCACCCCCCCCCCCCGCTGAGCGTAGCAACATATGGAAGCGTGCACATGCGTAGACACATTCATACGCACATATATGCAACCCCACCCCTCAGAGGCAGACAAAAGCATTCGACTGATTAACATTCTCTTTCACACCCACTTAGGCCCATATGTAACCCACATTTCTAAGTTAGGGAGTTGGTCCTGAGCCCTGTACGTATGCTGACTCCCTAATGCATCACAAGGCCGCATGTAATAAGATACAGATCCGGACAGGGAGACACATGGGAGGAGTTGATTGTTAGTGATTAGAGCGGTGTATGTTTCTCATAAAACATTGGGGTTTTCAAGAGTTATTAAACTCCTTCATACGAGGGGTTGATTGATATATCACATCAATAAATCAGACCAAACTTGGTCTTTTATTAAAAATTCAATATACCAGTTTTGAAGTGATGAAGGTTCCTTCTATTGTTTTTATTATGTCTTTAACAGCTTCAGGACCTGTCTCACCATGTGTGATAAAATAATATCAACTCTTAATAAGAGTTTTTTATTAAGAGTTTTTCATCCAGTGGTCGTGTGTAGGAGGGAAATCGTGACCCCGTCACAGTTTAAATATCCTGACCCCCTTCAGGTCAATGCTGTGACCAGTTTCGGCCTGATGTTCACAGACAGCTGACGTCTGTCTCCAGTGTCCATTGAGTTTTTCGTCCTATATCATCATCATCATGACATAGTGTACCTTACAACTTTTCTATGTCATTTATTTTGACAGCTAACGTTAGATTTAAAGGCATACTTTGACATTTTTGGAAATTTCTCGAGTTAGACTAGAAGATCAAACTGTTATTGGAATGTGTTTGGACTATTTCTTGGCTGCTCCAAAGTCACTGCATCAAGTCGAGACATAATCACACACAAAACCCCAACTTGTCGTTTTTACACTCTGGTTCTTATGCAGTAAAAAACAACAACTTTCCAGTCTTTATGCTAAGCTAAGCAAACCAGCTGCTGGTTATAGCTTCATTTCTAGCCTACAGATATGACAGTTGTGTAACTTTTGGCTAGAAAGTGAAAACGCATATTTACTGGTCATATAGTTCATACCATTAGGATGTTCCAAATTAGGTCTCCATTCCGAATGTAGCATCTTTCGATTAAGATACGTGGGATATGCCGATTTTTTTTCTTTAGACAATATGCGTATCAAATGGGGTTTTTACCTCAGTTAGCGACACACGGTTTCTTGTTTATAACAACGAACCAACTAGCAAGAAGTTTGCAAGGCTAAAGAAAAGCCCACATTCCTGGTCAGAAGGACAAACACACCGACCTTTAGACATTATGAAAGGTGTGCGCAAATGTATGTTGATCTTTTCAAGAAGGTGCTTGAGGGAGGAGGCTGTGTTCGCAAGGTCCAACAAGTCCACCAGCTGTTGAACATTTTGAAAAAAATCCTACTTTGCAAGCCAGCATGTAAGCAAGAATATTAGTGGAATATTCATTTTCATAAGCCATGTAAACAGCTCAGTGGGACTATTGTCTTTTTCAGAATAAGGGCAAAAAACTGAATATTTTGTGCAATTATACACAGTCAATATTTGTCAATATTAGCTGCTAATGCGCTTCAAATATTTCAAGGCCTTTTGGAAGGAACACTGCAAAATTTAACGATGAATTTATTTAACATGACCTTATCACAGATGTATTCTTCCACGGCAAGTCATCCCATAAAACACTCAATACTTTGCATAGCTCCAGTTACTTGTGATGTATGCGTAGCAAGACACAGGCTTCGCAAGTTACTCCTGAGGAGATAGCATCTTAACTGCAACATTTCATCTTTAACAACACTTAATTTGCTCAATATGTCTGAGAGCTCCATGTTGTGCACCTGCCAGGCCTGGTGTATGGTGTGTGTCGAGATGGAGCAGATAGAGGGGGATGAAATGCGTAGCGATAGCCCAGAATATATGATGTGTTAAAGGGACATTTACGCTCTACTTATCTTTCCTGTCTGTCCATATCTCTTTATGTCTGCTGCTCTCACAAGACGTGCTGAGGACGAGGCTGGATTCCAGCACGTCAAACAGTCTTTCCTTCCATTCTGCCGGTTGCTGTCATTTGTGTTTTTGTTGTCTCGAATAGAAACCCTAAAACACGCACAAATGCACCGTCCAACACTCCTGCAAAGCCCGACTTTCTTATGCTTTGAAATCAAAAATGCATGCAGATGCAACAGAAACAGAACTCTTGCGTGCATGTGGGCAAACACAGATTGGGAGCAATAAAACACTGCTTTAAATGCACACAGACACACACACACAGACACAGACACACACACACACACACACACACACACACACACACACACACACACACACACACACACACACACACACACACACACACACACACACACACACAGTCTCGGCTCCCGACTGAACGATCATGCCAACAGCTTCCCTTAAATTTGTCTGCGGGTCTCTGGTTCTGTGATGAGTGGATGTGTCTTTGACTAACATTCATCAGCTGAGTCACACACAAAAAAAGAGGAAGAGGAGGGCTCACTTTGAGGTTCATCTCTAGACCTAATTTACGGCAACTCGGAGTCGTATACGTCACTCCATCTAAGCTTTGAGGCCGAGCAGAGAAGGGGCAACGGGTTTCTTTCCCCCTCCTTCCCCCCCCCCCCCCCCCCGCTCCCTTCCTGTTAAATATGCAGATACAGCAGTGCATGAGGCTGCTCGCAGGCTTGTTGCAAGAATTGGGTCAGCGGCGACGTCACAGCGTTTTAAAGCGAAGCAGGGCTTCTTTAGAAACTCCCAGCGAAGGTCTGGCACTTCTGGAGGAGAGGAAAACTGTAAACCGTCTGCAGCTGAACTGCGGATGATTGATGTTGGTTTTATCCTCCTCTATCCTCATCCTTAGCGGTGTCAAAAATATATTCATACTGCAACATGAAGACACTTACTATCAATGGATTCTGTCACTCAGATTATTATTCTTTTTTCTTACTTGTCTTTTGGGTGGGTCCGCTGTGGGCTACAAATTTAGCCCCTTTTTGTTGGTATTTGTTTACATTTTGGCACCATTGATAGCGTGCCAAATTAGCTGTGAGCAGTTTGTGTTTATTATGTACCGATGTACGTACAGACAGCGATCACTGGCTTTCTTTGGTGTTGAGGAAAAGTTAAAAACGTGATGATTCTCAGGCAAGTTCTGAAGGTGAATTTCTAAGTGCAGCGCTAACAGTGCAAACTATGGCAAAAGTGCTAACAGCCATTATCGGCTGAGAGCAGTTCAGATCGGCGGCCCCTCAGCTAACCAATGGAGCGCGCTCACATGCACGAACATGCACTAAGAGCGTCCTGTCCGGCTACAAAGCTCGGATTACAACACACACAGAGGGAGAGTGACTTCATTCTCTGCTCAGGTAGACATTACTTCACTATTACATAGCAAATAATGGTTTGCTGCTATATTAATGCTCTGAATCCCACGTATTGCACTTTTAATAAGGTTAATGACAAAGCACAATTGCTACACATCACCTAATCAATGATTCGATAGGTAACGAAGACAACTCCCAACGCCCTGCGGTTTGATTGTCACCAGTAACCCAAAGGCTCTCACTAACGCTGCTCTCACTCATCCGTGCTGATCCGTCCGTCCGTGATTAACATCGATCACCTCGGTAACAAATGTGACCCCGAGCGCTGACCTTCCGCTGTGATTACAGAAGTGTGTAAGTCCTGTGAAGTAGCACGATAACGAAGCAGAGAAAGCATCATTGAATATCAGCTTTACTCTCATCATGACCTCCCGCTCTTCCTCATTCTAGTCCTCTGGGTTTGATACATTTCCTCCTTCACCCACTCTTTGAAGGAAAACTTGATCAAATCTGAGAAAAATAACCTTCGATGACGTCATAGTGATGTCATCAGAGGAGCTTGGAGGCTACACATGCATTATTAAGAAAAAAGCCTGCTTTACAAGCATTTCAGAGACATTGGGCGTTTAGCTGGCAGAGGGTTGCATTATGGGAAATGTAGGATTCAGTAGTTTTGGAGCCTCGTTCACTGTAGGCATGAAACCTTTGAATATCTCAGCCATAAGCTGCTTTGACTTTGACTATTCTTCATAAAATCAGCGTCAGAATTCTCCCACTTTCATGAAGTTGCAAAATAACTACCAGAGGGGTGGGAGGTGCTAGTTAATGCCCTTGTAGTTCTTACACTCTATTAGTTTTGAAATGACTGCGGCCTGCATGCTCCGAGGTTGTTTTTTTTGGTACGTCGTGCATTCGAACTGCTGAAACCAGTTGTTCCCCTTTGTTCACGGATGATGGACGTTAACTTCAACACATTTTCATTTTCACGCATCACTTCTCCAGAAGATTACAACACCTAACAATACCAGATGTAAAATGTATTTAACCAGACTCCCCCCTGCAGAACCTGAAGTCATTGTAAATGTATCAAAAATGAGACGTGTAATTTCTGTAGGAAATAGCTAAACTGAAATGTTCCAATATGTGACTCATCTCACAGAACAAAAAAAAGAGTAAGATGCTCTGAATCATCTGACTTTCTGTTGGTTTCTTTAGTCGCTTGGAGCAACAGACCCGTAAGACTCACGGCTCACCCGAGAAGACATTTTAAGAAAGAAGTCTTTCCTGGATATCTGGCAGGAGATCAGTTAGTCACCAACACCACGCAGCAAAGGTGAAAGCGCTGTTATTCTGCCGAGAACAAAACTCTCACCGTTGTTTTGTCATCACAACGCCTCCAGCCGTGTAGCTGAACCCAGCACAGCTTCACAGCTCACTCCCCCCTCCCCCCCCCCCCACCCCCCCCCGCCTGAGCTCAGCCCGAGACGGCATGAATTATGAATCGGAGAAATATTCCTGGACCGTGTTTTGTAGAGCGCGCAGAGGTGTTTCTAGACTCCGTCCGGTTTCTTCAGGACCGGACCCGAGGACAACCAGGTGGTCCGGTCGGAGCCCGGCCAACCCAAACATGCACCCCTCCGAAGCAGAATAAATCCAGAAACATATATATATAAATATTCATCAGCATGATAATGCACAGGGGCGTGTGCCAATATAAATAAAGAGCTAAGGCCTCTGACCCCTCGCCCCCCCCCAGGTCACTGCTGTGGTGAATAAATAGAATGCAGCCTTTGTCTGCGTTTTCTTTTCTCCACTTTCTTTCTCTCACTCTTTTTGAAACCTTTCTCTTTTTTAATCTGCCATTAATTTGCTACTAATCTTTCCTGTCCTCTCCTAATATCATTGCACTTTCCCTTCGTCTTCTTCTTCTTCTTCTTCATCATCCATCCATCCATCCTCTTCCTTTCCCCATTTCACTTCCCAGCTGTGTTGTCTTCCATTTTAGGTCCAGGGCTGGCAACCTGGTTCTTGGCTGACATTTCCCACTGCTCAGTGTGTCCCCCCCCCCCAACTCTCCCCCCGTCTCGAGCTCTTCCCACTGAGAAGGTCCAGTGGACGGCGCTAACCCCTGGCCAGGTGGTAGTGATAGGAGAGGGAGGTAGGGGTACGTTAGACTTGCGTGGCTGTTTTGTCTCCGTGTTTATTTCATATCTGGCCTGAACGAGCGACGATGAAAGAACAGGAAAAAAAAAGAAAAAGAGCGGAAAGAAAAATGAAAGGTGAGATGGGTGTGTTTATTTCATGTTGGGCTGAATATACAACGGGTATAAAACTGCGAAAGAGAGCCTGCGAGAAAGGGGGAAAAAAAGGGGGGAAATGAAAGACATACGTCAAAACAGAAGTGTTTGACTGATTTGCCGGGTGAAAGAGAACGCGGGATATAATTCTCCCCATCAATCTCAGCATAATGACTTCATGTTACCTGCTCGCCGAGCCAGCTCATAAACAAACGGGGAATAAAACAAACATATTAAACCGATTCCAAAATGACGAGGAGGGGGTCTCTTGTCTTCCCTCTTTGAAACCCACTCTGCTGGGGAATAATTAAGGCGGCTTACGGCTCAGTACAAAGGCAGAATAATGTTGAGTTGCAATGTACTGTTGTGTGTGTGTGTGTGTGTGTGTGTGTGTGTGTGTGTGTGTGTGTGTGTGTGTGACGGAGAGTGAGGCCGTGGCACCTGCACGATTGTCCAAAAACAGACTTTGTTTGCATGTGAATGTTGTGTAGGTGCCCTTGTGTGCTTTCTGTCCATTGTGTGTGCACCTTGGTGTGTGTTTTTGCATAAATCTTGTTCATGTGTGAAACTGTGTGCGTGAGAGGGAGAGAGGGAGAGAGGGAGAGAGGGAGAGGGGGAGAGAGGGAGAGAGGGAGAGGAAGAGTGCATCTCTGTCTGAGAGCATTAGCAGAGAGCCTGTCCTCTGTATCTCAATGAGGGGATTAGATGGCTATTCATTAGACAGGCTTTGATAGGTGACTGGCCGAGTCCGTCCGCCGCTGCCGCTCGCGTACTGCCAGACGGAGAGGCCAGGGGGTAATGGAGGAAGGCCGGTCTCTACTCTCGTCTCCCTCTGTCTTCATCCCTCTTTGTCTCCGGCGGCTCTGTCTCGTCCCTTTCAACATCATTGGGAAGAGATTTTTTTATTTATTTTTTTCAAAGCCTATCTCTGGATTTACAGGAATGGAGAAGCGTGCAGACGTATCTCAAATCTGTTATCACCCTTTTATTTGTAGAACACAGGCGGCAACATCCAGTTGCAAAGAGAAGTCTGGTTGTATAGAAGTCTATGAGAAAATGACTCTACTTCTCTCTTGATTTATTACCTCAGTAAACATTGTAAACATGAGTTTATGGTCTCAATCTCTAGTTCCAAGTCTTCTTCAATACAGCATGATGTTCATTTAGTAAAGTATGGTCCATTTGGAGTCAAACAGACCATAAAGCAGGGGATGCTTTAGGGCGGGGCCGCTACCGGAGACGTATACGGCGTCTCTACGTCACTCCTCCGCATTCCAAATATGGTAACTTCCATTCATGGGTTGTGAAAACATAAAAGACAACACTTATGTTGCCCTTTAGTTCCCAATTTTCATGGAAATAAAATGAAGTTTTAGTTAGTTTTGTTTATCACCAGCTCATTACCTACTACTTAATATCTACATTTAAAGAAAATGTGCACAATTGAGGAAATATATTACATTTGAGTAATATTAGAATTTTCATGACTGACTTCATCGGGGCAGGAGGTGAGGTGGCTGCTGTTTTCCCTGCTGTCTTGTCAACACATCCCTCCGTGTTGAATCTGACGCTGTTATTCGGCTAAAGTGACGGGCAGCATCTCTCCAGGAGAATTGGCGATTGAGAAACACCCCGATCTGTCAGCGTTGGATGTTTTTCCTGACAAGCTATAAGGCTTTGAATGCAGCACGGAGCATCAGTGAAGCGAATGGAAAGATATAACATTTGCCCGAGTAAGCCCGCGCTTGCCATTGACGGTGGTGACACACGGTTTTTATTCCCCTACACAAAATCCCACCTGAAGTTTGCTGAAAGTACACACTCTGTTCAAAAAATGAGAAAAGACAACTTCATGTGTGGGAAAGAAAGTGACACGTTTACGCATGTGTGTGTGTGTGGCAAAGAATCTTTTAAAGCAGGCAACAGGGACAGAGAAAAAAAAAGATACTCATCCTCTCCGCTCCTCATCTCCTCCTCCTCATCTCCTCCTCCTCCTCATCTCCTTTCTCATCCCCTATTTCCCGTATTTTCTCCGAGGGGGCTGGAGAATATAGGCTTGGGCCACGGGACAAAGAGAGAGTGCGAGAGACGGAGGGAGGAGATGCTGTCAGTTGATGAGGAAGAGGAGGAAGCAAGGGAATGAGGGGAGGAGGGAGCTGGGGACTCATTTTGATCCCTGCCTCTTAATAAATCTGTCAGAGCGAGACAGAAAGAGAGCAAGAGAGAGAGAGAGAGAGACAGATAGGAAGGGAGCGAGAGCAAGAGATGGATCCGTCCGCAGAGGTCTTCAGCAGGTGGTTTGAAGTGCAGATACATTTCTCGTCCTCCTCCTCCTCCTCATCCTCCTCCTTGATGTAGCACTCTACGGATTCTCCCTACGCTCCGTTACCTGTTGTTTTGAACTTCATGTGTGTGAATGTGAGGATGGAGGGGAGTGTTTTTGACCCACGTGTACACGTTTTCATGACACTCCCACGTTTTGTTCAGCAAGATAATCTTCACCAATAAACGATGACTTCAATTGTATATCTGAGCGATGCAACAAGTTATTATTCATTATCCAGTGCATTTCCTATTTTTTTCTGAATAATGGTTTGAATGGCATCAGTCTTTTTTCTCCTCCACCGTCGCCATGTGTGACAAATGTTACAGTGTGCCACTTTGTGTCCAAGTGAGAGATAATCTTCCTCTTCATGTAGCCCCCCTTTGATTACTCCACTGTCGCAGACGACAATCTGCCCTCTGTGTTCCTCTCTTCATCTCTTCCTTGTTTGTTTTCTTTCCTCGTTAGATTTACACTCTCCTTCGCCCCCCCCCCCCCCCCCCCGGCTCTGCCTCCTCCTCGTCGTCTTCTCTCTCTGTCCGTACAAAATGCGCAAATGTGTGATATTAGCATACAGTATGTTCTGGCTCCCACAGCTGCACATGTGCTCTATATAAAGCCCACACAAAAGCATCAAACGCTAATAAACTCAACAGAGAAACAATAAAAAAATACATGCTGCGGCCAGTAAAACCCACATATTCACACACACACACACACACACACACACACACACACACACACACACACACACGCACACAGCCCCCTACATGAATATATTTACTCTGTTTTCTCTTTGAATTGTGTTTATTATTGTTTCATATCGCTGCGATAGTTTACGGCGTCTCTGTGACACCATGACTCCCAGTTGGAGAGTTAACACTAGATAAGACGGATGTGTGTGTGTGCGCGTGTGCGTGTGCGTGTGCGTGTGTGTGACTTGTTATGGCACTTTCCGTTGGCAGGCCATATAACTCAGGTTAATGTTATCTTATTTCACACAGCTCCGAGGCAACCTCAGGGAGTAGATCATTTGGAGCGCTCTTATTACTTTTCATTAGGCTAATGTGACGGGTGGGGAGGGGGGGGGGGGGGGGGCACACACACACGCACTGTGACACACTTTGCGGCAGCCCTCACACATGCGTGTGGCCGTTTGTAGTCCATTTTTTTGAAGCTGGAGTTATCTTCTTTGCAGCTTCACAAAACGCCGAACCTGTAAACTTTCTCACCCGCTGCTGGAATGCAGATCACGATCAGGCTGCAAACACATGAATAACTTCTTCAAGGTATTGATCAGGAGGGTGGAGGGTTACACCAGGGAAGCAGGGCGAGGATTCAAAGCTCCGCCTGGGGGATTGTGGGTAGTATACGACCCTTGACCCTGCGACTGGCTGTAGCCAGGCGGCGCGCCTCGACTTCAAGAGAGGGAAGAGAAACGAAAGTGGCAGAATGAAAAACGTGTTTCTTACTCTTTTGTGTGCGTTCTGGTGTTTTATTACTTTGGGCCAAAAATGACAGGCAGGTGATGACATGTGATGCTTTGGCTTAGTTTAAGATTAGATTATGGTTGGGTTTAGTTTAGGCTGAACATTAATGTGAGCCATATAATGGGGAGGCGTGAGATAGAGGTGTGAAGTGGAAAAAGCTGTTGATTCAAAGTTTTCTTTTAAGTGTTCTTTGATTTATGTCGTGGCCAAAGCTACCATTGAGGTCAGGTGTGAGCAGAATATATAGCTTCAGGCTTGAGCTATGCATTTCTCTGTATTCTCTGCATTTTTTGTGAGAAGCACGTGTCCCTACCAATATCCAGCGACTACTGAATTGTCCTTAGCAAAATATATATTTGATGGAAAAAGCTGCTCTAATGCAGCCGCAAGTTAGCGAGAGAATAGATTAACGGAAACATCTCTAGTCCGTCAGCAACGACGGAGTATTAGGGCCGCAATAATCTGAGATTTAGAGAATGAAATCATAATAAATAAGATTATGAGGCATGCAGGTCTGTATCGCTGTCTCTGCTTCCCTCGCGCTGATAGATACCTTTGCGTCTGTGAGCTGTGGAGGTGGTGAAGTTAATATTTGTGTGGGATAGTACGCCACACAAGCTGATCAGCTGTGATTTCAGTTAGTTTCAGTCTTCTCATCAAATTACTTCTCTAGAGTATTTGACGTTTTGAGCATGAGAAGATATCTCGCTCAAACATATATGAGCTATTAAAGTCCAGAAACTTATAAATGACTTAAAGGAATTCATTGAAGTGAATAAGTGCCACATGCAGATTTAAAAAGGTAACTTCCCCAAACAAAAGACAAATTATTATAAAAGAAATTATTGCATACAATTCACCAGAATGCAGGAAACGAAGCTTCATATGCGTCTTGCCCTGAATGTTGAATTGAAACCTCCACCCTTACGTTGACCAGCATCTACATGTTGAATATTTGGTAAAACACAGAACACATGCAGAAGTGCTGAGTGATAAGAACCATGTGCCAGATGCTAATGTGTGCTCCTGTGCACATGCAAGCAGAATGAACTCCCCTCTGACTCTGTGTGCATTTCTGACCAACAACACAACGATAACCTGGTCGGTTTGCAGTGACACATATTCGTGATAGACTACACTCTTTGAACTCCATGTTTGAACGGCCCCTTCCTCACACACACACACACACACACACACACACACACACACACACACACACACACACACACACACACACACACACACACACACACACACACAGGTTATTGTAGCCACAGTAGAGGTCTGGTGCTTGTCCTCTGTATGGAACCATGAAGCTCACTTCCAGTCCGCACTTCTCCTTTTCTGGAAGTTTCCCGTCCACCTGCAGGGTGGTCTGTAACATCTCCAGGATCACACTCAGATTCTTTCCCTTTTCACATTTGGCCAATGGAGGAACAATGTGTCAGGTTCAGCTAACCGCTAAAACTGACCCCTCTCTCTCTCTCTCTCTCTCTCTCTCTCTCTCTCTCTCTCTCTCTCTCTCTCTCTCTCTCTCTCTCTCTCTCTCTCTCTGATTTATTTGACTTTGTCTTTTACCCCGCGTGTCTCTCTCGGCCTCCGTCCTCCTCTCCATCTGCCGTCCAGACATTGAGCACACTGACGTTTGTTTTTATCTTTTCTTCTCCTCCTTACAGTAAACACCTGCACACACGCCGAATGGGAAAAAAACAAAAACACATGATGAATAGCGCTGTTGACTGAAGACTGCTGACAGCCCTGAAGAGATCCCTTTCACATGCACAAATACTGAGAACGGGGGGCAATCGCGCACGTGTGTGTGTGTGTGTGTGTGTGTGTGTAAGGGGCCGGGATGGTAAGCACGACCTTCATTTACATTCTCATTCGGTCATTATCAGTCATGTCAGAGCATTCACATTTTTGCGGTAAGAACGTTTTAGTTTTTATAATCTATCATAAATTCCTCATGGATAAAATCGTATTATTGAAGTCATATTCCTCCATTTTTGTCTTAAAAGCAAAGCGAGGTAAATCCCGCCGTATACCATCAGGCCAAATGTTGGTCATTTATTAATGCTTTTAATAAACAGTGAGCTGGTAACCCAACCGCTTATGTAACAGGTGCCAATGTTTTTACATGTTTCAGCCCATTAAGCACAAATCGCCTGTGTTTTACGTCCCTGCTGACGGGTTTCCAAAGCATACAATACCTGGTTAGGATTGATTCCCCCACCCTGCAGCCAGCTGCTGGTTTCCATTCATTTCAATATGAAAATCAACTTGGGGAGACTTGAAACTTGCGTGGGTAATCCATCATAGCGGAAACATTTTTAGCTTTTACTTTTTTTGGCAAAGTTACTCTACTGTCTTGTTGCGCTACAATCAAGAACACAGACTGATTTTTATAGTTTGGGGAAACTCTGACATCTGAATTATGTAACTTTCGCTGAACAGCGGCCACAAAAACTTCCAAAAATCGGAGCCGACCCTTTCAGATATTTCCAAACGACAGCTAACTTTAACTGGGTTAAGTGTAGCGTTCACAGTATTCATAACCTTATTCATTAGCTTACTTTGGTAAACTATGTCACCGCTTTTTCCAAACGTTTCCATTTGAAAAACATGGAAAAGAGCGCAGGTGATGTCAACTTAAATAACTTTATTCTCACCAGCTTCTAACCGTGAATGATGATGAAGCAAATATTAAACTCACACTGTCCTTATTAAGCACATTAGCTGGTTTTAAAGTCTGAAACTCCTGAGAAATAATAACTAAAAGTATATATTTTTTTCCAGAATTGAAATCTAACGGTTGCTGATCATTGCTCAGTGTTATTGCCAAAAGTATCTGAAACAAAGCTTTCTGGGGCTTTAAAGACATGATCATTAGTTTGCTAACATTAGCCTGAGCTACCTGCTCATTCCTGTAGCAGTATAACCCTCGAGTGTATTCACTTGAGCAAGGGTGCGTTTTATTGCTTATGAACTCAACTTAAATGTGTTAAAGGAACATTATCTCTTTGTACTTTCATTAACATAGTCTGGGTGTAATTCTAAGTAGTCCGGGGGTCCCTCAGTTCACCAATAAAGACAGTTCAGAAACGGTTCGACCAAAAAATGTCTGGAAGATTGGAGACCAATTAAAATTGATGGCCTCATTTGCAGAAATTGTCAAAAATAATATTCAGTTTAAAGTTAATTGGCTTGAACATTTAAACCCACCAGGTAAGTAACACATTCAAATGACTTCCTCCGCAGTTTTTAACTGAAAGAAAAGCTACACAGGTGTTTTCACTTTTCCTGACCAGCACTTTTATGTGCAGACTCCACTTCACTGTCATCTCCCTCACTCTGCTGCCAGTTTAGTTGCAGAACGTACACCTTTGTCTTTGTTAGTTGATGGCATTTTTGTGAACTTGGCCTTTCTCAAGGAAGACATTTGGACACGTCACAGTAAAGGAAAAGTGTACACAATGAAATGAATAATGTCTAAATAACATGGAGCTGTGTCTCAGTTTCAGGGCCCCGTATTGTGCATGCTGGCTCGCTTGTCACACCGCCGTGACTTACTGGGACATCGTTAATGTTATTAGTAGCACCTGTGCTTTTCCTGCTCGGACAAGTCCAACTATGCGCAGTGAGAGAGGCGCCTCTCCCCCACGGAGCTCCACGCCTGAACAGAGCTCCAATCAGCTTGAGTAATTGAAAGCACCTGTGTGAGTGGGCCTTTAAGCTAGCAGCTTTATTCCTTATCTAGTAAATGTTCACCGACATTTACGTGCAGCCGCTGAAGAGTCTTTTCTTCTATATTAACCCTGAACATATTTATATTACTCTCCACTTTGAGCCATAAATGTGCAGAAGATGAAGGGAAAAACCGAATGTGACATATCCCGAGCGACGGATTTAAGGTAGATTTGTGTAATCAAACCAACAACCTTGCTTGTAATTAATATCTTACGTGTGCTGAGCCAGGAAATCTTCAGTGCAGCTATTTTTATGCAAAGGTAAAGCTCTGACAGAGCTGCGATGCAGAATCCCCTGGAACAGAGTTTCATCATGAATCCACGCGGCTCCCAGACGTGCACACGTTAAGCCCGACACACTGAACGGACTCCCGGCTAGCCTCCCATGCATCTTAAAGATGACTGCGGCGAACAAAGAATCTCTCACATAAAGCATGAGAATGTATTCGGGGGGCCACGGGCTCCGCTGAGTCACTTTGGTTAATGCTCCAATAGATGGACCCGGGGCTCTTATTTTGGCAGGGAGGCTCTCGGAGCCGTCACCGAGATGATATACAGCAGCTCTTAATACACTCACTGGCTCTCAAATATGTAATGGAGCAAATTAATGCAGTAGCCTCAGACAGAGACACCCAGAATTGAAAACCAATTTAATCAACCTTTGTCTATCATTTTTTCTTCCGTCTCCTTTCCATCAGCTGCTGTGGTTTTTTTCTTCTCCTCTTGGTCTTGGCTTGGCGATGGGAAAGTCTTGGGGGGGGGGTGAGTGCGGACAGCACTCGTACAGACGGGAAGAGCTCATCCTCTCGCTTTGCTGCCTGGAATTCATTGCGGGATCATTTGTTAACTTCCTGCAACATTAATGGTAATGCACTACAATTTTCATCCTTGGCACAAAGTCACAGCAAATACAGGCTGCATTTTCTTCCACTGATGGTTTTCAATATGTCGTTTATCATTATTAATTGGAAAACGTTGAGTTCCACGCTGGATCCAGATTGGATTTTTTTCTTTATCTGAGTCCAAAAAACCCAAAACGTGACCCGCCTCCTAATAACCAACCTCTGTAACGGATTAATGTTAGTGAGAGATGAAGAGAAATCCTCCATAAATCAACAATTTTATTCTAATCAAGGATCTGCGAGGGAGAGAGGGTCGAGAGCTCAATCAGAGGATCAAGAGTTTGAGTTTTTTTTTGTGTGTTCGTGTGTTTTTTGGTGCAGATCAGCCGAGGGAGGAGACAGGATCGACACGCTGCTTCTCCTTCATTCCTCGCTTCTAATATTCATCATAATCTCTTTAAGTTCTGTCTCACACTTATCCTCGTAAATCCCCAGCTGTACTGTTCACCCCCTCATTCATTCACCCCCTCCCCCCTCTAGCATCTCTATCTTACAGCGAGCACGTCAAGTACGGGCTCGATGCCTCGCTAATAGCTTTAGTGGATTGGCATAAGCCGGCTAGCCTGGCGTGCTACACGCTAATGGCATGTTGTACACCGACCCCAGCGGCGCTGCCGTGTTATTAGTGTCTTGTCATTAGTGTGTTGCTGCCTGCCCTCCATCTGCTTCCCTCCCCCCCCCCAACCCCATGTCTCTCCAGGGTGTTTCTGGGATACCGTCCCGGTGACCTCCCCGGCAAGGCTGAGCCGCTTAGCGTCACCACCTGATGGCCGCGCTCGGCGACGTGACAAATCTGGTTACCTGAAGGACATCCGTGCGTCAGCACTCTGTGATCTAATCACACACACACACACACACACACACACACACACACACGCAAACAAACACAAGGCTGGATATGATCTACTGCCAGAATACACACACAAAAGAAAGTATGCATGTATTTCAGTGGACATCAATATGCCCACAATATGCTCAAATGCATGCAAGTACACACACATAAACAGTACACACACACGCACACACACGCACACAAAGCCATGTGCACTGTTGGATTTCACATTGCATTCTCTCGAAGGCACACACATGTGATTGTACATCAAACAGACACACAGAGACGCACATACATTAACGTTCACCCTTAAAGGGGAACTCAACGATTTTACACATCAAAGTCTGTTTACAGGCCTCGGGGAAAACTATCGCATATGTGAGAAAAAGAAGAAGTTATAAAAAGCCTTTTGTGTCTCCAGAGGGAGCTGAGTGAAATCTGATGAATTGTCTCTTGTGACTGAGTCAAAGTTGGCCGGGGTTTAAGACTACAAGTGAGACATGCAGGGCTTCACGTGGAGATTCGGAGAATGTCGTTTCCAAATATTGTTTATCTCAGCCATGATCGATGACCACATTGGTGTCTACATGGAGGTACGCACAAATGATCCTGCCATCAAACTTGAGCAAGTTTGTTTTTAACACACCATAACGCCTTCCTCCAGTCATGTGTCTGCACAGACGTATAACACACACGCATCACTGACATAAAGCAGAACCACCGGCGCTGTGGTCACTTTGTATTCCGCGCCACCTGCCATCGTTCTCATTCTCTTTCCGCCATCCCTTCCCACTTTCTTCTCCTTTTTTTCCACTCGGCTGGATTCTCTGCCCGGCACCAGCCTGGCTTGAAATAGAATAGCAGCAAAACGCATTAGAAGAACAATCAAAGCACCTCCTACAATAATCTGTACCCTCCCCTCTTGCGTTTTGTACTTTTTGCTTCATTGAGAGCTGTCACCTCTTAGCGTATCCCCTCTGCGTCGCACCGACGCCGCCGCCTTCCTTCTACTTCTCTGAGAAACAGTGACAGAGAACTACAACATAGATGATGAGATTAAGGCAGAGAGGAAGGGAGAAAGAGGAGCAAAAAAAGAAAGTCAGGAAGCATGAAAGAGTGAGACAAAAAGGAGGAAGAGAGGGGATAAGAGGGATTTCCCAAATGGAAATTGAGAGAGTGTGTAGACGAGTGACGGAGACGGGAATGTCTCCCTGTTTCCAGTCAAAACCGACAAATGGTGTTTGATGGCAGAGACTTATTTGAGGTCCAGTTTGATATCCGAAGGCTTTAAGAGGAGTAAAAGCTGACATCCCTAATATCCTATACAAATGTATGAGGCCATATATAAGCAGAACTACGTTCGTGAGCATGTTACTAGGCCTAGGGAACATGTTAAAGCTTTCATTGAAGAATAATTCAGATTTATTTTAACTTTGTCACAGTTATACCAACATTTGTTATTCATCAAGTGAGATCTGGGAAAGCAGACCTCACGTAAGGGAAGTGTGACAGTGAAAAACACAATCAGACAGGTTGTAAACACCGTCCCAGGTTAGCCAAATGGAACAGAATATGACGGTAAAATGACCATCCAATCCGTCAGTTGACACCCATCAGGATTTACAGATCAGCTTCTTGGTTCATCTTTGACCCAATGTACTTACCGTACTTGTGCACAAACACAGTTGTGCTGAGCAATGGGACAATATTCCAGACATTTCAATAAATTGGTTTTCTTTCATTTTCTATTGAGAGAAGGGTAAGCAGTCACAAGGTGCATGGTGGGAGTGTTTGGTGTCTGTTTTGGCATAAAGTACACTCGATTCAATTTGATGCAAATTAGTCTGTCCAGCGCTGACACAGCTGGCTCTCGAAACCTGGACCAACTAGGCGACATAGTTCCAAAGAATTAGCAAGACTCTCGCTTTAAATGTTTTCAGAAATAGATTTTGCTTCAGACGTAATAAAGGGAGTTCATGAACAGGCCGCCATGTTGATTCCTGTTGGCGAGCAGAGAACCAGCGACCAATCCGGTGCATTCCACCAAAGGGTACGTCCCGAGTGAGAAGTGGCCACCTGGAGACGAGGACAGCGTGTCCCCTTTACCTGTTTTAACCCATTTGAGAGAGTTATTTTTAAGTGTTTGCCCAAATGGGACTTTCTTTTGCAATATACTAAATTATATTTTGACTATTTTACTGTTTTTTCATTGATCAGAGGGTAATTTTTCATGTGATCTAAAAATGTCAAAGTTGAACTGAAGTATGTTCGTATAGGTTACAATATTTTAGACCAATCAGAGCAAATGTTCTCCTTATCGTACTAAATATAGCCTTTGTCAATGTCTTCGTGCACAAAGGCCAATGGTCAATTAAGAAATGGTTTTCCCAGCTTGACTGGATCCCTGACCTGAACCTGACCTGAACCTCTTTCAAACACGTTGGGGAATCACTAATGCTCTGGTGGCTGAATGAGAGCAAATTCCCACAGCCAGGTTCCAAAATCTGAGGGAAAGCCAGCATATTATTGCCAAGTTTTGGAGTGAATAGTTCAACAATCACACATGGCTATAAACGTCATGTGTCCACATACTTTCTGTCCACATTCAGCAGCAAAGCAAAGACGAGCCACCCCTTAAATTTCACCGTATACCTTTAAGAAGACAACAAACGGCATGGTGTCTTCGTCCATGCAGTGTGACTCAGATATGTGAGAGAGCTTCATCATGCGGGTTGGAGGAGTTTGACATTCTCCTCTGTCTCTCTGGTGTGGCTGTCATATTTAGTTTCTGGTCCCCGTGGAGACAAAAAATGGCCGCAGTGGAGAGAGAGAGAGAGAGGGAGGAATCTCTGAAGACCGAGCTGTCTGCTTGGGACCGGAGAGTGGCTGAGGCAGATAGTGTTACACTGCACCCGGGGGAGACGGGAGGAGATATGACCAGAGGGATGCAGGGATATATATATATATATGTGTGTGTGTGTGTGTGTGTGTCTGCAGAGAGAGGGGGTTGTCGTGGAGAAACAGGCAGATTTATGGAGAAAGAGAAAGACAATGTATAATGTGATACAGAACGTTAAAAAGGAAAATAAAATAACAGTAGTTGTTGACCGACTATTTTAAAATTGTAAAATTTGAAACATGTCCGTTTTGTTTCTCAGAAACATAAAAGGAAATTGATATTATAATTATATTTACCTGGATGTCTCCTACACCGAGAAAAATGTCTAGGGCCGACCGGTTCCCATGCTCTCTCTCTCTTCCCCCCCCCCCCCCCCCCCCTCTGCCTCTTCTCCTGAACAGAGTGGGTAGTCAGTGTTTGTCTGAAGTGGCCCGTCTACCGTAAAAAAAAAAAAAACAATGAATAGCATCACTCTACCCCGACCGTGAAAAGACGGTGATGGCGTCGGACCGAAGGCGAGGTGGAGGAGACGAGGAGAGAGACTATATGGAGAAGAGAGTGAGAGGAGAGATGCTTGAGAGGAAAAGTTATAGGAAGGGTTTTTGAATTTGGAGGAGATGAGGAGTGCTATTAAAATGATTAAAAGGATGGGAAGCCAGAGCGTCGAGGAAAGTGGAAAGTGGAAAGTATGAAGGGGGGGGGGGGGGGGAGGGGGGTGGCGGCCGCAAACAGTGAGCTCCTTCACCATTTATTGTAACTTCAGTAGCTTATTTCATTCACTAAACTGTGAAGTAAGCTCTAAAATGTAATAAATTGGGCTGAAATAACACCAAAAAAATGGTGGCTAAATACAAATCTGTCACTAGTATTTATTCACGCAAGCTAAACAGTGTTGTAGGAAGTTGCTACTTGGCAGAATTGTAGAGCCACTCGTAGACTTTTTTGCTCATTATCCTGTATTCTTTGAGTTCTTCAGTTTCAATGTTGGTTTTGTTTGGAACTTGCACATTTATAAAACTGCACTAAAGTTTATGATATGGAACTGCACTCTGTTTGGGTTGGCAGATGGGAAATGAGTGAGTCAAAACGGCGAGAACAAATAGTGTAAATGTGTAATTTAAACATGTATTTAAATGTTTTGATTTGTCATTCAAATCAACATACAATGTCTACAAAATATTATTCACAATGTAGTTCTGGACCGCGGTGGGTATGAGTGATGAAACTCCATTTGATGAAATGATCCACTATATTTTTACTCATCAACTGAGTGATGTCCTCATCACTCCGACACCTGTTAAACTGCCCACATTTCAGATTTCGCTCAATTTAATGAACTTTCATTGGCACGCTAATAAAAAACTAGCACACATTATACAGATACTGACATATTTCAAGCACCGATGGCTGGTTTTTAGCAAATAAATGATAAGAGCAATGGTAGTTGTAAAAATCAGAGAGGGGGAACTCACCGAGGACACACACACACACAGACACACACACACACACACACACACACGTACCCATCCGCTCCATCTTGCCAGGCCCATGTTCACAGCGGACACCAGTGTCACACATGCTGAGAAAAATGCCTTCAATATCAGATTTGGCAGGATGAGAGGAGGAGGAGGAAGAAACAAGTCATTGTACCTTCGTCAGAACATTGCGAGCCGCCAAAATGGACTACATCTTCCCACTGGTGTAATACGGGTCATGATTTTCCCCTCAGGTGGTGGGAAGTGCGACAACCTCCCGGAGTGAGAAACCCTAACCAGTGGCTGCTAAATTCATTTTGTTTGTCTCACCGTCATGTTCTTTACCTCGCTCCGTCTCTCTCTCTCTCTCCGAAAGCTTTGACTCTCCGTAGTGCTGGGTCAATTCCCACTAATTGGGGTCAATGCAGTATCGAATTGCTCTCATATGGACTAATTTATATGTCTATTTCAGTTGACAGGCAGGGGAATAGGATTTTTGCTCTGCTAATCCTTCCCGGGTTTTGTGTATGCCTAATATAGTGTCAGGTTGAAGCCCTTTCATTTTCCACACTACTTTGGGATGTGGTCTCCTCGGTTACAAACTACGACAAAGAGAATTAGTGGTTTCTGACAGTCTAGCGGTTATTTCTTCTTTTTTTCTTCAGGCCCATACGTACAGCACTTTCTCCTGTTCCGTTTGTGCTTCCCCATTTCCTCCCTCCCTCATTGCTCTTTTATAATCCTCCCTCTCCTCATGCTCACACACACTCGCAAGCCACTGTACTGTGCAGGGTTTGTTTGGTGCGCGGCGGAGGCCATATGTTCTCTTTGTGGCTAAATATGTTGTCTTATCCTGTCTCTGCAGCAAAGGGAGAGGGGAGCTCGGGCCTTTTGTAGCCCGACTCCCTGGAAGGACGGGGGTGGGGAGTGATGAGGGGTATGGATGGGAGGCAGGAGAGGAGAGAGATAAATTCTAACAGGGGGGCCCTCCTATTGTCACCATGATTAGGAAATGAAGCAAACCAATTATCGTCTGTGTGTGTGTTTGTGCATCGCCGTCTGTTTGTTGGCGCTTCATCTCCCAAACCGTACAGACTTCATCATACGTCCTAGTTACTTTAACCAAAGTCATCGGCGCACAAAGTTTCTCTCCGTGAACAGAGGCGGCCGGTGAAGTGAGCGCTCCATTTGCGCCGCCGTCGAGGCTTTTAAGGCTGATGGTCTCATTCAAAGCACGAGAGAGCTTCAAGAGAGGCTTTATGAAGAGACGTCTCTCGAGAAACTACATTAGGAGCAAGTGATCACAGGACCAGGAGGGTGGGTATAATGCTGAATAATGTTTTCATATTTCACATCTGCGCACACTAAAATGCTGCATGTGTAGTTGAGTGTGTCAGTGTCACATTCTCTGCCTGCTTGGCCGCTAAATAATTCATGAGCCACGAAGAGAATTAGTTATGGACTTTTGTTTTGTTACCTTAATAGTTGTGTGATCGTGTTTGCTTTGTGGGGGAGTTTCTTAAAGGTCCCTTCGTGTGCCGTTTTAACACATGTACGTTATTATAAACCAACAGAATTATATTTATGTATCGCAAAGAAATAAGAATATTTTCCTCTTGTGGTTTCTAAAATTGTATTTTATATTTTTGAGTAACCAATAAAGCGCCATAACACAGATACAGCCCATTATCCTACGAATTATTTACATATTGGACAATTCAGGCAATCGTGATATTCATCAAATGCCAATGTTCACCGGAAATACTGTTTCCTGAATATCACCAAATTTAAGGATTTGGAGGGAAATGATTTTCTCCTCACAGAACACCAATTAACATTTAAGTGTTATTAAAATGAACCACGATCTTTCCCTGACATTAACCACGTGTTTTAGTTCTCTAAAACTAAACATGGCTTTACTATAGTTTGCATAGATCGTTTAGCAACATTAAGTTGATATGTCGAACCTTTTGTATGCAGTTGCCTATTAACACAATAAGCACATTTGGACCAACATTGCATTAATTTGGAGTCACATGGTTCCGTCCTCCTGATGTAACGCCAGCATTAGCTCTTCTTTATTCACTGTTTTTGGTTTCCACCATTCACAAAGACCAATATCTGTGTCTTTAGCTGCTAAACGCTCCGCTATGTTTACAAGTTAGTCGCCAACTGGATTAAAACCACAAATTTTAAATGTTGTCAGCAGATCGAATGGGCTGTTATCACTACCTTTCTATTGGTTTAGACAGCCACAACTTCACTACATTATGTGAAAGTGAAACCTAACTAAAGAACTTGAGGTTTCTGGAAAAAAAAATAAATTGGTTAGGTTTAGGAAAATATCGTGATTTGGGTTCAAATTAGTAGCTTTCGTTTGTTACATAACTTACGTGACTTTGCATTAGTTGAGTACGTAAATCCCGAAACAAATGTGCGGTAAAATAAGTCAACGTTGACCACAAAGGACATGAACAGAGGTCTCCTGGGTGAAAGTCACGTTCTTACCCATCTACGGGGCATTCAAAGCGAAAGATGAAACCACTGCTTGCTGGGGCTGAGGATGACACTATAGTGGAGTAAGAGTGAACTAAAACAGTAAAGTTGTGGGCTGGAGAACCAAAACAATTATCTCTGGCTCGAGCGTCCCCTTTCATATGACTAACTTAATCCATCTTTATTCTTAAAAATATTTCAGCCGCTTTAACTTCTCACAGTTTGGTAGATGGTGAAAGGCTGACTTGCTGCTGGTGTCTCGAGGCAGAGCAGCATGCAGAAGGGTTTATGGGTAACGTGAAGGCGCAGGCTGTCACTCCTCTGAACTGCAGTTTGGATTTGTTTGCAATAATTACACACAAGTGTCGCAACTCATTTGACAGTAAATACAAAGACGTGGAAAACTGCTCTATGTACCACCTAATTATACCAAATAGATTCACTCAATGACAGAACTGCAAACTGCGAGATGTGTGATCTGTCAGTCCGTCACCATCGCGGTAAACAGACTGGAAATTAAGAAATGAACGGGTCAACTCACGATGACACTTTATTAGCAGCAGAGCCAGATGTCCACCGCCCACCTGCACCCTCAGTCCGTCTCTGTGTGTGTGTGTGTGTGTGAGAATATGGGTGGGATCAATCTGAGCTCAAGGGTATTCGATGTCAAGAGTGTTAGCACTCATCTGTGCGTCTGGGGAATGTGTGAGAGTGTTAAAGACAGCATCTTAAATTTCCACCGGGCTTACTCACATTGATTATGCCCGTTTATGTGCGTGCGTGTGTGTGTGTGTGCACAAGTTGTTAGCGGAGTAGTTTGAGTGGATGGATGCACGCGTGTGATGCACGCATCCATCTCCATCTCTCTCTGTGTGTCTGGGACGGGCAGAACATCTCGCATTAGGAGAAAACAAAATACCCGACGTAGACGTATAATTTCTAATGTCCCTTCTGCTCAATGCATTCTTCGTTAGGGATCATTAGCAACATTTGTCAAAGTCCATCTCGTGTTTAGACGGTCGGCTGCCTATTTGGATATAATCAAAATTCCTTAATGTCCCATCATCATCATCATCATCATCATCATCATTGCTCTTAAATTTTTTTCTCCCTCGCTCAGTTTACTTTGCTTCATTGGAAGCACCTGCCAGCTATTCACTCAGCCACTTAAGATGGGGGAATTCAGGAGGAGAATGACTCATCGTTCTCTTATTAGCCAGCAGTGTGTGTGTGTGTGTGTGTGTGTGTGCGTGTGTGTGTGTTTGTAAAAGTGAGGAAGAGAACAAGAGCTTTGTGATTTATGTCGATACTCTGCGTCTCCCACCCCTCAGATCTATGTGGGCCCTTGTCAACTCTCTCAACAGTTATGTGTGCACTTAAAATGTATATCCATGGTCATGTGTGTGTGTGTGTGTGTGTCCGGCCCCTATAGCTGCACACCAATGGCTTCCAGATGTCCATCCGTCTTAAGGTAGCCCACGTTGACAGGTGAACTCTCCACTGTCTGCGAGGGACGGCCGCCATCATTCATTCTCACTGCCCGCCTGGCAATTAACTGTGTCCACACACACACACACACACACACACACACACACAAAAGTTAGACAAACAAGAGCCACATGCAAAAATCGACACACCCACGAACCTATAAATGTAATAAACGCATGCGAGCATGCTGATTTGCATGCGGATAAATGGACACTCGCGTACATCCGCCCCCTGAGATTCTCGCCTCGATCTCCCCAGCCGTCCACACGATGGAGTTTTACTTCATCACGTGTAGGAGTAGGACAGCTTCTAACTCCTCCTTTTCTCCCCCCCCCCAGAGCCATAAACCCCTTTATGTGAGAATAAGTGAACGCCAATGGAGACCGATTCATCAAACACATTTTAGTGGGCCTCTGCGGAGGGAACGAGCTAAAAACCCCTCTTAAGAGTTATCAGTCTGGTTCTGAATATGGGACAAAACTCAGGGTGCTAAACGTGAGTTATGGCTCGCTACGCGGCATTGTTTGAAATTTCCCCGGCCTCAGGAGTGAGTAAAAATGAAATGGATGGGGCCCTGTTTTAAAGACACTAATTTTCTTTTTTTTACAGCGCTCGCTCGCTCGTTGGATTTATTCCTTAACATTCTTTTTTTTTAAATCAGCAGGAAGAGAAATCAAGCTCTCAATTGAAGCCGTGACAGAAGAAGAAAGAAAAAAAAAGCGACAGAAAGTGAATGAGAAAGACGGAGAGCTATAGCGGAGGAGCGCGTGTGGGATTGTTATAGCGATGAAAGAATACATCAGCGGGAGAGTGAACGAGTCCGCTGAAGAGAAATAAGAGAAGGAGGGAATGAGAGAAAGAGAGAGAGAGAGAGAGAGAGAGAGAGAGAGAGAGAGAGAGAGAGAGAGAGAGAGACAGACATGGAAGGACATTAAGGAAATGAAAATAGGAGTGTGGTTGACAAGCTCTATGTTAGCTATTCTCACAAAAACCACAATGAGAAGGCAACACACACACACACACACACACACACACACACACACACACACTCACAGGCCGATGCTCACGCCGGATTTGGAAAGAGCTGAACATATTTGATGGGACGCAATTTGTTTGACATACTCAAGTAGATGCACAGCTTTCTGCACATGTGTAGGGCTGTGAGTGTGTGTGTGTGTGTGAGTGTGTGTGTGTGTGTGTGTGTGTGTGTGTGTGTGTGTGTGTGTGTGTGTGTGTGTGTGTGTGTGTCCCACAGTGGCAGATGTCGCCGGGCCCCTCCAAACGATGGAGACGATAGCTAATTGCTCAATCAGGCAATCTAATCTGGCCAACCTCATTTTCAGTTTTGGACTCTCACCCCCCCCCCCCCCCCCCCCCCCACAACCCAAAACGCAAAAACATGGAGGGAGAGCAGGAGGAAGAAAGGACACACTTACTGGAAACTGTTGATTCAAAATGATGCTTACTTAAATTTGGATTCATGTATTTTTTTTATCATAAATGTATGGGTTCCACTACCAAAGATGCAGGTGCAGCATTTTAATAACAGACCTTTATAAAGAGTTTATGAGTTGTAACTAATGGGTTATTATATATAATGAGAGCAACTTGGGTTGCCAGGTTGTGGAAACTCCCGTTGACTGATTAAGCACTTAGCTTCTACTAAAGGGCTGCGGAGGCTCTGGACCTGAATGCATTTATTAACAACGTATGGTTCAAAAAAAGAAATATTTTAGTGAATCATCAACATTTCGGTGACCCCGAAGGTGTTCTTATTAATGGCTTTTGCCACAACAGCATTAGTGAGCGATTCATTACGACTTACAAAGGTTTCACCATTAGAACGCGTCAGAATTAATGTGCAGTCTGAACATAATGTTCTGCTCATGTTAGGGCGTTTATATTATCTATTTATATATTAGAGGTGTAAATGTCATTGTTGCAACAAAAGTGGAGTAAACATATTTTACTAATTGATTTGTCAGAGCATATATGATATATGTTCTCACTCAGGAGTGATCAAGAAGTAATTTATTGGTTTTAAATATCAAAACCAAGGCGAAACAGTCAACAACTATATGTGACTTTCTACAGTTTTCTGGTTGGAGAACAAATGTGTTTTGGGGTAATTTGGGTAAACTGACCATTTAAGAAGTCCCATTTAACATCATGGTTGACTCGGAGCTTTACTGTGAAAACCAGGGCTGTGCTAATAAAGTCATTTTATGGACCAGCAAAAGTCCTTAAAGGAAGTAAAACAGAATCCTTGTTTCTGTTAACAACAGGTTCCATGTAATATTCCTGTTGCAGAACAGCACTTGACAGTATTTACCTCTTATGACCAATTTCTCTATTTGTGTTCCTCTTGTGTGCACCCAGTATCTTCTCCATCGTGATTGGTTGGCTGAGGAAAAAGCAGCTGAACTCTCTCCTTATTGCTCTTTTTTTTGGTAAGTTGAGCCAGTAGTTCACTTCTTGAAGCGCTCCGCTGTGCCAAAAAAAAAGAAAGCTGCCGGGTGCAGCGTCAGTTGCCTCCCTTTGCCTTGTGTGTCAAACACGCAACAAGGAAGAGTGAAGAGCTGAGAAGATTGTTTTACATTGAGAGGATGAGCTGTAGGAATAAAAGTTGTATTTGAAGTTACTGTCAGGAACGTTTAACTGGTTATGAAACAGTCTCAATTTAATACTGACACCTCCATACGACCTACGTATGTAAATGAGACCATCAGCGAGAAGATTGTCTACATTTCTATATAGTTATTCTCAATGCTTATCATTGGATTTCGGGAATGAAATCATGCAGGTTTACCAGAAACCCCTTCAACATAGACTCCAGCGGGGCCTCCGGCAGCGATCATCCCACTGTGGACAGTCTGGAGCTCGGAAACGGTACCAATTTCTTGTCAACACAAAATGAAAGTTCCTCGTGGCAGCTTTATAAAAAGCTGAAGTGGAAAAGTCTTTTCTTCCCACACCACACAGAGTTTTAACCTCACCCAACCCCCCAATACACACACACACACACCTGCTCTGATAAAGTGTGTGTGAGACCCTCCTTGAGTGCCAGGTCTCCTGGGTGTATCAGTGATGCGTAGAGGGGCTATTAATTACCCCATTCCTGTTTGGTGTGTGTGTGTGTGTGTGCGCGTGTGCGTGTGGTAAACTCCATATGGGTGGGGAGATTGTCCGTGACCCTTCACATATCACCATATCACCCAGGCACCCTTCTGTTGTGACCTGCAGCAGTGACTCACATTAACCTAGCTTACAGCAGATGTAAAGGGAACCGCCACACACACACACACCACACCACACACACACACACACACACACACACACACACACACACACACACACACACACACACACACGGTCGTGATATATGTTTTCTTTGGGTGCGCACAGCTCAATTCATCACACAGGATTGCACCCAGGAACAGGAATATACTGTATGTATTGGCTGAACACACATGCACAGATCTCATACACACACACGCAAACAAGTGCAGAGGTAACAAGGCAACGGGGAGACATTAGTCAGCGGTATGGAAGGCCCCTCATTTCATCAACACATGTGTGTGTGTGTGTGTGTGTGTGTGTGGACCTGGTCACACAGAGTCGAGCGGAAGAGGAGAATAATGAAGAAGCAACACACTTGATAGTGTCAGAGCTCAGCAGTTGCCATAGAGGTGTGTGTATGTATGTATGAGTTTGTTTATGTTTATTTGAGTATGTCGCATGCATGTTTTTTTTTCTTTTTGAATATGTAAATATACAGTATGGAATTATGTGTGTGTGTGTGTGTGTGTGTGTGTGTGTGTGTGTGTGTGTGTGTGCGTGCAGGGACACCTGTGTGGGAATAACGGGGAGCAGAGCGGGGATGTGATCAGGAGATGAATGTTTCCAAATGCCGTTCTGTCGGTGTGCTGGAGGGGCGGCATACAGATGACATGTGTTCGACTGTGGAGGACAAGGAGTCTGGGGGGAAATCATTGCAGGTGTGTGTGTGTGTGTGTGTGTGTGTGTGTGTGTGTGCCTGGCGCACGTCTTTGAGAATGTGTGTTCACGGCTTCCCCTGTGCCAATCGGCAGTCAAGACTGTGTTTGTGTATCAAACATTCATGCCAAATCTCTTTCTGCAGCCTATGCATCTGGTCCAATGCATTTCTCATGTCGACACCACATTCGCCTGCCAGGAAACAGCTTTCTTTTTTTCACTCTGTTCTTCTGTCTGCTTCTGTACAGCACCAGCACATACAGTTCATTACTGTAGTGCAGATTAGTATTCAGAATTATTAAGCTGATAAATTCAAATTGTGGATATGATATGCATACGTTTTTTTAAACTTAGATCGTTGAAACTGGTGTTGTTGTCAATAACCAGAATCTGCTATATGTATATATTTTTTTTCCGTAAAAACGCTTGTGGTCATAGAATGCTGTTATATGTTACTTTACATTAATTAGCTGCAGCAGATATAATCAAGGAGGAATTTAACAAAATGTCATTAGCTTCAGAACTTAGCTTAGCATATCTGGGTATTTTGCCAACCGAACAGTTGATGATTGACGCCACACAGGCGTCTCAAATCACTCTGCAAATGACAAGAGAAACTCTAGAACATTTCCATTTTCTGTCTTTAACCAGCTAACAGTCGGGTTGATATTTAAATCTCTTTTTTTCAAGAGAGACTTCAGGAAGGCAGCATCAAATATTGTTACAACAATAAGTACAGACCACGTAAACACACTAAGACGACTGACACGCATCACATACGTTGATGCACAATGTCTATAACAGACAAAATCCAGTTAAGATGCATATCAAGGTGTGATTCTCATAAACTAAATGTATAATGGCAGAGCACAATTTTTTAAGATCCGGACAACTTTAAGTGCTACTGTACATTGTTTTAAGCATTTTTTTTTAAAGACAGCGATAATGTTTTTAATTCAAAAGCAAATATGAACAAAAACAACCGGCAACGTTTGTGATTTCTGTTAAAAGAGCAGAAAAGTGGTGTTCATTTGTGAAGATTACAAAACAGTGTAATCATCATAAACGTTTGTTTACCACATAGCTTATTTTCTGCTATAATTCAAAAAGCCAATGGAAGAATCCCATTGGCTTCCTGTCGAGGGGAACCAGTGCGATGTTAACTTCCAGGTTAGTCTACAAACACCAGTCATTCCTGCAGCGCTCTATAAAAGGGCAATGAAGGGTTCCCTCACCACCAAAAGTCAAAACGAAAGATCGTTTATGACTTTTTAATAAACCTTAAGCCAACCTTCAATATGATGTGTAATAGTTTATATGCTCAGAATGAATACCGACTAGACCTTTAATCAGGTTTTTGGCTGTGCTTTTAACTTGTCTTTTTTTTGTTTCTGTATAAATATTTCACCAAAGGTTGGCCGAGAACATCCCCCGACCTGTGAAACCTTTAAAATCCATTAAAAAAACTGCTTTCAGGCCAAAACGTTGACATTCTAGAGATACTACATTCTTGCCTGACAGCCACAATTAACAAAAATGACTTCCCATTTGCATTTATGTTTCCCTCCATTAAGGACGAATAACTATTTGATATACGCTCTCACAATTTATTGCTGAAGCACGGCACGTAATCACCTGGTTTCATGTTCTGTTTAATAGAAGTAATAAGAGGCTGATGACCTTTACACGGAGCCACTTTCCATCCCCGTCATCTGCTGAGGGATGAGTCGGTGTTTTGGTTTGTGTCACATGAAGTGGATTTACTGTACTGACGTCCGGGCTCAGTAGATAAGGTTACTGTTAATGACGGCTATCGATTCAAGCTGTATTTACTCATGCCTGACGTGGGATCAGTGCGAGGAGGGACATTTGATCGGCTGCTAAAACCATCGGAGACGCTTGTTGTGTTTGGCTTCGTTGAAATGAGCTTATCACCTTGTGTGTGCCTGATAGCTGATACACTTCTAACCAAGTCTCTTTGATTATAGTTAGTGGATTCAAATGAAATGTTTAATAGGTTTTTAATTTGTTGCAAACTTGAGAGTTCGTCTCCAGAGTTTGGAGACTGTTTTTCTGTGCTAATGGGAGACGGCCAAACGTATCCATTCAATAAAATCAACTGCAATCAAGTGAAGCAAATGTTGAAATAATCTTCCCTAGTAAGCCTCAGAGCTGCTGTTACAATACGACCTCCTTCTAGAAAACAGTGGTGTGCGCGGCAGACAACAGACTGCCTGGTCCTTTAGACCATGGGCTCTTTTCTTCGTGACTTTTTGGCAAACAGAAGGAATGAATATTCCTTGAGCATTTAATTCTAATATAACATTTGGTTTATAACAATGCTTTATGGTCATTTCTATATATATGTATTTTCACCATCAGCTCAGTTTAGTTTTCATTTTAATTTTCAACATGTTGTGTTTCAGAAAGGTCAAAGATAAGCAAAAAAGGGGTAAAAAGTGTATTTGTGGGAGGAAGTAAAGCTTGTGTTAACAAGTTAAATATCTCTCTGAATGGAGACTTGTTCAACTTCGTCTATTTCCTACACGTTGCCCGATGTAGTCACATCCCCTTGAGTCATATCAAATTCAAAATGCACCTCAGCAGATATTTCTTTACATATATCTATCTATTATCGTTGAGGAAAGCTAAGAATAACACTTACGCCTCAGCTTTTTTCTCCTAAGTGTTAAATCAACAAGACCTAACTCTTAGCACTACTGTATACATCCAGAGGCCTGCTCTGCACATTTGTTAAGGGAAGTCGGGGTGACAAGGGCGCGTGTGTGTGTGTGTGTGTGTGTGTGTGTGTGTGTGTGTGTGTGTGTGTCATGAATATGTGTCAGCAGGGCAGGAAATACCACACTTCACTGGCAATGAGTGTTGCTGATGGCTTGTTTGTCTGTTGTGTGTGTGAATATTAAAGTGTGTCAGTGTTCCTTCGCTATGTATGTGTGAGAGTACCCGTGTGTCTATGTTTGTGTGTGTTTTCCTCAAACAGCTGGCTGATCTCGTCACACACATACTGTTCTCTGGTAAATACGAGTTTGAAGTTGATTGATTGTGGCGGCCTATTTCTCATGAATCAGGGTTTGTTTGTGTGCGGTACACAAGGCGACAAGCAGCACGAACGCTCCCATAGTCTCAGCCACATATGGTGAAACCCCACGACGCATTACAACCGTTCACATCCCATTAAAATCGCTGTTGTGCAATAATACTTAAATTAAAATCACTCCTCTTCTTTATTTCTCACACGTCTGACAAGCTGCTCGCAAAACCCTGTTTTTTCATTTCCTGAAATTTAATGGAAGGAAATAACCAGAAACATTTTCTTGAGAACAAATATATCTATTTGTGTTTCTGCGTCATTGATTGAGTTCATAAAAGCTTTTCCATTTGCTGCTCTTAAGGCCCCGCTGGTGTTGTGTTTGATGTTAACGCTCGGTGTCACATGGAAGAAAAACAGTACCAAGAACAAAAGATGTCGACTTCCTCTTTTCCGGTTTTGCTCAACTTTTTTCATTGTTGTTGATCAGTGTCAGTAGCTGATTCTCTACAGGCTGACAAATATAACTGCTATAGCAAACTAATCTCGGCTATCGGTCTGACGACACTTTAGCCTCTGGGTGCAACGACCGAATATTTCGGATGATATATCCGATCCGGTTGACAGTTATGCAGCCTAATACTTCCTCTTCTATGCGCGAGTCATTGTTTACAGTCCAATTAGCAACTTGAGACGTAGGAATGAAGCTGGAGTTGTGAGACAACGTCTGGGAACGGATTCTTTCACAAGTAGCCGGTTTACAAGCAAACTCTAAGCTAATGAAAAGTTGAAATCGTTGCTCGGCGATAGTCGATGGGTTCCGAGATTGCCTTCCAGCCAATGCGCCTCTTTCGCTCTCCACCTGGACTGTTTACCTGCATGCAACCAAAGCCAACTCAAACACGAGTGATCAATACTCGGACTACAAACAATGCTAATGCTAATTGCTAACACTGTTTGCAAAGGTTTGCAGGCACAAACACAAGTACACTCTAATTCACAGGGTAAGCTTTCAAAGCAGCCCTTTTTAACTTGTCATTGAAGGAGAAGCACAGGTGTTACTAATAACACTAACGATGCCTCTGTGCTGTTCAAGCGTACCGGTGAGAGCGACAGAGGGCCAGCACGATAGCAGGAAGCTGATATCAAAGAAGCTAAATGGGATTCAGCCGTCATTAATTTCACCGTTGACACCTGTGCTTTTCCTTTTGGAAAAGACAAAAGGGTCTTCGGTTAAAAAGGCCTCGATGGAAATAAACGCTCTACTTTGTTTTGTCACCATTATGATCTCTTACCTGTGCAGAACATGTTTTTTGTTTTACTGCAAGTAAAATAGTCTTTACATTTTGTGTCGTTAGTGTTTTCTAAACCAGTTTCCACACTCTGCTGTCGTGTTACTCACATATTTAGACGACTGGTCTATTCTAACCCTTCATTGGTCACAGTAGCATTCCTTGCATTGAGTCTCCCTCACTCTCCATCTATGTTTAGAAAACATCTTTCTGTCAGCATCAGACGCCTCCATCAATCTCTCTTGCCTCCTTTCATCTCCTTCCCCCCCTCCTCTGTGTTTGTCCTCCCATCTCACCGACAGCATCACTCCATAACTTCCTGGCTGAGCCTTGACCTCGGTCCATTTTTGTTGCTGACAGAAGCCAGGCCTCGCTGTCACCTCAGCGGGTACCCGAGCAGACTCACCAGCAAGA
The DNA here is from genome assembly GCF_050575085.1 of Anarhichas minor. NCBI lineage: Eukaryota > Metazoa > Chordata > Actinopteri > Perciformes > Anarhichadidae > Anarhichas > Anarhichas minor. Next base: position 1,151,281 of record NW_027466472.1, on the reverse strand, counting down.
TGTTGATGTAGCATTTCCTGTAATTCTCCAGCAAACAGAGGACCAGTAAAAGAAACCTATACCTAAACTGTGCAACGTGAGAAACAAAGCCTCACATCCTGTTACTCAAACTAGTCATCGTTTAATCTTGTGAAATCCTCTCTTAGATACTTTTACGCTGTTGGATCTATTCCACAACAAGCCTTCTCTTGTTTTCCTAAACCCCCCCCAGAGAGAATAACACCAACAGGGGCAAAAGAGCAAGTTGTTCCTGTTCCATTTGCTTTAAATGCAACATGTCTTGTGGTGTTGAAATGTGTAATACAGTCCTTTCAACACTTACTTTCTCCCTCTGAGATTGTGGAACCTTAGTTCAAAATGGCGTCTCTACAACTTCTCTCTTTACTCTGAGAAACGAACACCACAAGCGGCCTTTGACTGTCGCAATAGAACTGCTTTGCTCTTAACCTCTGGTCGCCTTTGTGTGTGTCTGTCCTCGGCTAATCTTGCATTCTGCTGCAGCAAACCGCATGACATTTTGGGGGCCAAGTTATGGCTGCATGCTCAAGGAGCTCTTGTGGTTGCGGTGACACACACACTTTCTCAATTCAACTTTTATTGTATGTTTTATTCTGTGCATTGACGGCCTGCTGACTCCTCACTCACGACTCGGCCGGTAGGAGTGGCTGGTGATAGGACAGCTGAGTGAACTCACTTTTATTGTACGGCTAACAATACTAATAAACACACTGCTGAGCTCACCCGCTACTACAAGGGCAGACATGTTGGTGAATTTAGATTTGTCTTTGGCAAGATTGTGTGAAATGTCTTTTACAACGACGTTGAGCTGCTGTATACAGCCTCTTGTTTTTGAGTTTGAATAAAGTTTGTTTTACGACACCTTACAGCTCATTGGGGTCTAGACGGGGAGACAATCACACGACACAGCAGTAGTCGTTGCAGACACACCTTGCAGAGATCTGCAGTGGGTGCACCTATCAAAAGTAAGCATGCATAAAGCCTTTCTCTCTTTCCTAAAGAGAGTGGCCCTGCTGAGGTCATAATGCTGCTTTCACAAGCTTAATTAGAGGAGCTTAATTAGAAATCTCAGGCCATTATCCAAAATCCGCCGACTAACTTTCTGCATTCTATTTAGAAGGTCAGGTCGGGTTAAGGGTAATGGTGCAAGTGAGAGGAACTCCTCTGCGTTCTGTCTGCCTCCATCAGGTGAGTAATGACTCGTCTGCTTCGCTCGTAGTGGAGCTCGTAGTGGTTCTCCTCCTCACAGTCTCTGTGTAAAGACCCTGGATGTTATGTAATGCTACGGTTTGTATGTGATGTATCCCTGTGTAAGAAGCAGTTTACATCATAACTGTCATGAACCAACCCTGCCCCCTGTAAATTATGCTTATAGGCTACTAAGACGTTTTGGAGTGGATTTAATTACTGAGTGGATTATGTTCACTGGCAAAGTTTTATCCAGTTGGACCAGAGACAGAGTTCTCATCCAGCACCCCTCGTGTAGTTGCAACACTTTGATTATAGAGCAACTTAACAGCAGCTGAAAATGTGTTTCTGTATATTTCAGTGGTTTAACTTGTCTCCTTGCAACCTCGTCTCCTACAAAGTTACGTTCCCATATTGACATTGACAATCTCAATTGCATTCGAGGGACATGTATTTTTTCCCGCATTACGATCATACTTTTAAACACGTAATTAACCTTGTAAATTGAATAGAAAACAAAAATACAACCAAACTACTTATTTAGGTTTAGTAAAAATATTTTGCTACATTATTTAAGTTACAGACGTAAACTAAAACAAGTCAATGTTGACTTCTGATTCCATATGGGACACGAACAGCGGTTTCCTGGGCAAAGTATATATAAATAATATTTAGTTTTTGCTTGTATATGAAGGTACTACATTTCTACATCACCTCGTAGTGATATATGTGATGTATACTGTACATGTGCTTCAGGGTGTGGTCAGACAGACTTTCAGCCAGAGAATCTCAGTCTGATGCCAAGTTGCTCTTTAACTTTATCGAAAGCGTGTGGTTTTGGTTAAATAATGAAAAAGTGATATTTCACCAAGATGACGATTTTACCACAACCTAAACCAAGTGCTTTGAGTTTTAGGACAGAAGAAACCACACCGATTAAAATACCTTAATACAGAGTTATTCAATGCAGCTGCAGGCTCTGCCTCTGATTGGCTCACCCTGATACATACTTCCTAGTTCCCTCACCAATCTCAGTCCTCACGCCTAAACCTAACCAGCCCAACGAACGAAGGCAATTACTAGACTGTCGATCTGTTATCCGATAATAATAGTGTCATGACTCAAAAAGTTATTGAAAGATTTTAACTTGGGCCGGGGATGATGCTGAGGGAACATGGGGTCTGATATGGGTGGGAAACTAGAATGAATATAGGCTGAGGCAGCAGAGGGCTCACCCCCGCTCTTTAATGCCAGCCTGCCTCTCCGATGGAAATAACATCTCCTCTTTAACTGGGTCTTTTGATGTTCATATTACCGTGAAATATATAATGTTTCACAGCCATCTTTGCGTCCGCCATACATTCTGTACATAACGAAGGGAAAATGGCGAGAAAAGAAAAGTTCATATCCTCATACAGTCAAACAAACCTGCTGCTATCTCTATTTAATATTTCTGTTGTTCACTTGTTCCAGCTAAACAAATAAAAACTCGACTAACAAGCATGCGTCTTTCCCCCTGATACAGAAACAGATCCCAGTGCTGCCACAAAGTCATCTTGTAAAATACTAATAGATTGTAAATGTCCTCTGTGCACATTTGCCAACCCTCCTGCTTTCTCCCTTATGTTAACGTGTCCCCCACAGCCCGGTGTCATTTCTCTCGTTAATACAAGAACAAATCTCTGAGGTAGTTAATCTTTGCGCCAGCTGTTTGGACAGACCTCGGCCCTCTCGCTGCATGCTTCTTTGTGCCTTCCTTCAGGACGCCAGACCACATTAATGAAAGAAAGTGGAGGAAATGTCAAAGTTAAGTCCAGACAATACCGCTGCAGGAAGCTTAGTATGTGTGTGTTAGTGTGCACATGTAAATGCACAGAATGGAAGTCAAAGACTGAAAACCATTAGGCTGCGGTAACAGCGGACATGCTCACTCCTCAAAGCCAAAATAATACAGTTAGTCACAAAAGTGTGTTCAATTGTTAATGATTGGATCCAGAAATATGCCATCTACCCAAATCAAGCTTTCTTGATTGCTCAAAGGAAGGACAATCAGACCCAGACAATGCGTCCCCCCCCGCCTCAAGTCACCAGCAGTGGCTTGTGTCCTGAAGCACTCCGTCATATTCCAGTAGAGAGCAGACTGGCAGAGGGAAACCAAAAGCGCCCACTTTCCAAGTACAGTCGGATAATAATCTGACTTGGCAGCCGGGTGGCATGAGAAATATGCCAAAGATCTGGAGTCAAGTGTTCCAGTTTGGAGAGACACGAAGTGACTCCTCGGTGCACCCGGCTTTCTCCGTGCTCTCATTTCTTTTCACGCTCCCTTCCCCTCTCGCCCCAAACTTGACACGTGTGTGCACCCATAGGCGAGTTCATGCCCAGTGACACATGCAAATGGAAGGTTTGCACTGGCGGATTTCAAGATAGGAAGCGTCTGAAAAGGGCTGCGAGATTGATCTGCTGCCATGTATGCATGAGCAAGACCGGGAACTGCCAAGGGCTCCAATTTGGAGAGACATAAAGTATAAACCCCTTCATACAAGACTCCCAACTACTTCTTCTTCTTCCGTCTCTTGCTCGCTCCATCGCCATCTGCTTCACTAAACAGGCATCCTTGCCCACACAGTAAGAAAACCAGCATTTTAGATACTAAAAGAGCAACTGTGTGTTGTTATTTCTGTCCTTGTGAGAACTTTTATGATCATAGACTGTATATTAGAAGTAGACGTAGTCACCTTGATGTCACCCATAGGTTTGTGGACTGCCATTTTGAAGCCTTGAGTACGGCATGTTGGCCATCGCCATCTTGTTTTTGCAACCAAAAAATTTAAAAATAAAAGGGTTAAAGTTGTAACAATGGACAACGCCGTGGTAACGAACTGTCAATCACCGTGTAGCCCCGCCCTAAAGCATCCCCTGCTTTATGGTCTGTTTGACTCTAAATGGACCATGATCTACTAAATGAACATCATGCTGTATTGAAGAAGACTTGAAACTAGAGATTGAGACCATAAACTCATGTTTACAATGTTTACTGAGGTAATAAATCAAGAGAGAAGTAGAGTCATGTTCTCATAGACTTCTATACAACCAGAGGAGTCGCCCCCTGATGGCCATTAGTAAGAATGCATGTTTAAGGTATACTTCAGCATTGGCTTAATTTTTCAGACCCGAAGGTTGCCGCCTGTTTCTGACTCATTTCATCTTATTTAACTTTATACGGTCCTCATAAGTGTAGCAGTACACTGTAAAGACATGTGTACGTGTGCGTTTGTGTGTTCACCACCTCTTATAGGAGCATAGGTTGACATTCATTGCGGTAAAAGCTGCTTATGCCCTTTAAATAGAGTGTTTTATGTTTCACCGTGGCAGGGTCACAGCTCACAGAATTATGGGCTGTAGACATGTCATCTGTGTGTGTGTGTGTGTGTGTGTGTGTGTGTGTGTGTGTGTGTGGAGAGAGAAGGAAACAGGGTTGTGGATGGCATTAATATTTGCCCAATTGCCGATGCTGTTCACGATGATGGATTGTAGAGGCGGACTGAGGGGAAAGTCTGGCAGCGAGCGTTGACCGAGAGAGAAAAAAAAAATAGAGATGAGGAGCGAGAGAGAGGCTCGCATAATTGGATTCAGGAGCGTCTCCTGTCTGCACCTCACTGTCTGTTTGTCCATCTGTCGGTGCCGCGTCCAATCAGCCGCGTGCTCGGCTCGGCCGCGCGTCCAATCAAAGGGGCCAGTCATGCCCTGTCTGGACATGCAGTCGTTACCCTGGATGTAAAAAGAGAAGAGAGACCGGAGAGCCAGGCTGTAATCATATAGGTGTTTAGGGGGTTGGCTTGCAGTCTCTCACACACACACACACACACACACACACACACACACACACACACACACACACACACACACACACACACACTCAACACTGAAGAGTGAGCAAAGCCTGGACGAACTGCCTGTGATTGCCCAACAGGAAATGGTGCCGTGGTGCAGTCTTAGCATTTCAGTCTGAGCTCTTTCTCCTCTGGGCTCCTCTCTCTACAGCCCATTTGGGGTTTTATGGCAAAATGACCCCGTGTTATTGGGGAGCTTTTGTTGTGGGACGCTGCTTCACAGAGTCGTAACACGCAGGCAGAACAACATCTGTTTCATCTTCATGTCTGTCTTGAAGTTTTCAGAAGTATTGATTAAGCCATACAGTAAAGACTTTATCCTCTTGTCATGCTGCTCTGTTAAAAGGATTCTCTTTTGCTCCGGGACAGACTGAACTTGTTATTAACTTCAATTAATGGCGAGTTGTATTTTAAGTAGCTACAACAGACGTTTGAAAAAGGTTAAATAAGCTTTAGTCATGATGACTGTGATAATGCTGGGATTGTGCTATTTTCCATCAGTACTAATTTGTAATTTCAAAGATGAATGACCAAACCAAATGCTAATAATACATCATTGTGTTTTGGAGAAAGTAATTAAAGTATCAACAACGAAAGAACCAAAAACAAAGATCATACACTTTTGTACAAAGTAAACAAAAACAATGTTAAACCCAAGCTGTAGGAAACCAGAATAATCCTTTAGACCTTCTTTATATTGTTGTCTAAACAATGGACATGATTAATGTATATAAATTGAGGTGTCACTTGTTTCACCCAAATTTCTCAGAAATCTGTAGTTCCCTCATTTCTCCAGAACATTTTGACGTTTTTAAGCTCATTGTTTCGGTTTTCAGACTTTATTGTTTTGGTTCAGTCCCACCGCTCTCATCAGCGTTCAAGATGCAGCAGGCAGCAAAACATCTTTGATGAACCGTCTGTACAGCCACGGTCTCCTAAACACAACGTCCTCATCCAACGGAACTGCATTACGTTTCCAGAGAAACTTATTTTCTCCTGGTTTGTTTTTGACATATCACAAAAACGTTTCTCGTCAACCACGTAGGGCGGTCGGGGCGGGTCAAACAAACAGGACTTTCACCCTGGAGGCCGCTGTTTGTGTCCCGTGTGAAACCACAAGTCAACCCTGACTAATTTCATTTGAGTCCGTAGCTTAAATAATGTAACAAACATGCTTATTTTACCAAACCTAACTAAGTAGATGTGTTGCCTAAATCTAACCCTTTAGCTTTGCATTTTTGTTTTGTTACAATTCATAACGTCAATCACGTGTTTAAAACTCAGAAATGTACTTGAGAATAGAGTATGTATTGTATGGGAACGTCATTTTTACTCTCCAGCCACAAACAGCAAACGGACAAAGTCAGCGTTTAGCTGCGTAAACACAGTAATGGAGAATTTAGCAGCTAAAGAGCCAAAGATATTCTCCTCAAGAGTTGGTGGAGAGGAAAACAGAGCTAAAAGGAGAGTGAATACAGAAACAAAGCTTGAAATAAATGCTAATGTTCCTCTGTGGCAGCTGGATACGTAAGTTTACATTGAAAGTTCAGCAATAAAACATACTTAAGAGTTTCTATTGTTCTGTTTGTTTATTCCTTCCATCCCAGCCTGCAGGGAACCAATTGTCTCACTTCCCCCGCCTCTTCTGCCCTGATTTAAAACTCTGTTGTTCCAACTTTGAAATGAAATACAGAGACTGAGTGAGTCAGAGTTAAGAAACAAAGAAAACAAAAACACACAGCGGAGGAAGCATGATGACAGCGCAAATGAGAAGAGAAGGGAAGAGGCGAGTGTAATAGATTAATAATGTGGCTGGTGGCCCTCAGGCAGAGAGGGAATGAAGAGAAAGAGACAAAACACAGACAGATACAGAGGCAGGAAGAGAAGTGATGAGAGAAAAAGAGGAGCGCGAATCACAAGCGAGGAGGGGGCGGGGGGGGGGGGGGGGGGGGGACAGAGAGAAGAGCGTTTCCATCATTTCCCTCTCGTTCACGCTCCAGCGCGGGCCTCCGACAGGGTGACTCGGCGGCGGCGGTGAAAAACACCCGCTCCCACAATCAACGGCAGAGGAAAACAGCCCTGCCAATTTGTTACCTGACTCGCCGCGGCAACTCGTAGCCCTGCTTTACTGCACGCTGCAAACTGCCTTTTAACAAGCCCGCAGGGTGATGAAGTGAGAAGTGTGTGTGTGAGTGTGTGTGTGTGTGTGTGTGCGTGTGTGCGTGTGTTCGGTCCATGTGTGGTGCGACTGAGTGTGAGAGCATGTGCATCTGGTTTTGCTTGCTTTTTTTAATCAGACACAAGTGGAATACACAGTGTATCGGGTAGTTGGTCATGTGCATAAATGTGTGTGTGTGTGTGTGTGTGTGTGTGTGTGTGTGTGTGTGTGTGTGTGTGTGTGTGTGTGTGTGTGTGTGTGTGTGTGTGTGTCTCTTGTCTTGTTTCCCTCTAATTGCCCGGGTTTCTCTCAAGGGGATCTGATAGTTGAACCTGTCGGCCATTTAATGTCGCTGATCCTTTTACACTTCCTGGAGCTGCTACAGTAACCCACTGAACGCTCACACATGATACACACACTTTAAAAATCCCACTCATTCCTGATAAGAAGGAAGAAAAAAGAAAATGGTACAGCGCTTCTGAGATCTTTATCTGCACTTCAAATGAGAAGCTTAAACTTGTAGGAGGGCGATTTGCGGGCGATGAGCAGATAAGCGAGAGGTGGAACTGAAAAGAAAAGGAGGACGAGGAGGAGGAGGAGGAACAGAGGGAGGAGGGCAAACTCTCCAATCGTCCACATTACTCACGAGTGAAATATGCGTTGGCTGGCGCGAGAGAGGCAGTGGAGCTAACGAGGCGAATCACTGACCAGTGCCAACGCGCCGCCTTTTAGTGCAGATGGAATTGAATTACTCGAGTAATTCCCCTCTCTTTTCTTTGCCTTTGCTCTTTTTTTATTCCTTCTTCTGTCTTTAATAGCGCTCGTATAGCGAGAGGATAAACTTCGACGCGACACACTCGACAAGTATCTTGTATTTCGATCCCTCTCGCTCCAAGGCAGTAAACCTGAGATGAAGTTTCTTCTTTCTCCCTCTTGTTTTTTATTTTTCGTCCTCTTTCGATCCAAGTGTTGCTGCTGGCAGCTCTGATTTGAGTTGTCTTGCCAAGACGTAAGACAGAGTTTTGATGTCTTTTGAGAACAGCTACAGTAGTAGAAGTTTTATTTCTTGTCATGTCGGGGGGGGGGGGGAGGAAACTTTGTGTCTCCAACTTTGCAGGACCAAAGAAAAACCTCTTTGACTTATGATGGATACCACTCTCCTGTCTGTACAGTGAGCTATAGCCAGCAGCTGGCAAGCTTAGCACTGAAGGCTGAAAACAGCACCTCGTCACTTCCCCAAAGTGTTGAACTTCTTCTTGAAGTCAAAATGAATCTGTCGCTGTTAATTGCCAAAGTTGGAACGACAGCTTTCTCATGACGGCAGTGACATGTTGGCTCTAGTTTCAGAGCCAGACACCCCTGCAGACATGTACAATATAATTACACATGTGCTCCATTGTTCCGACCAGATGCTGAAAACCACAAGAACACGACGCTTTTGCTTCAGCGGCTGCATCGAACAAATACATTTTCCCGTAGATTGAGCTGCAATTAGCGCCGCGAAAACAAACAAGCTCCCGTCGAGTATTAGGATTGTTTGCATTTGCCCGGTCTTTTGATTTTTTCCCAGTTTTCTCTGGACTCCTATAACATGTTATATATGTCTCCGGTCACATCCTGTGGGCTCCGGCTATTTGACCCGACGGCTGACAGAGAATATGCTTCGGACCAGCAGTCTGTGAACAGGCCAGGTGAGGGGTCAGCTCCGATAACAGCAGCGGGGGGAAATAAATTAATAAAGCAGCAGGGCCCACGAGGACACCCAGCAGTCTTTTGTTGAGCTTCGTGACTTTAGCTGGCCACCATTTTACCCAAGTAACGATTTATTTTTCAAAATGTCGGCCTCGAAATTCTCTCGACGTTTTTTGGCCCGCAACTTCCCCCGAGAACCCGATGCCGGCGACTGGACATCTGTTCATCGATGCTGCAGATTCGTGTGAACACGCCAACGTTCCCTGCTCGTGTAATGTGTTTGGGCTCGGAGGAGACTCCGCTCGGTATCGGGCTCCTCTCTGAGCGGACTTGATTGACGTGGGGCCGAGCGAGTTGGCCCACGGCGCGCGGGTCCTGGAGCCCGCTTTCCACTGGCGTGCTCGTGGCTCCGAGTGTCTGGTAAGTAGTGATTACTGGACTTGGCCCGAGTAGCAGCCGTAGTGGAGTGAAATGTGGCAATGTGGCCCTGGAGAAGCCACACTTAATGACATCAGGAAACACCGCCCAGGTCCACCCACAGCGCAGCGTCTGGAGCACGAGTGTGTGTAACTAGCAGAGAGGCCAAAAATAGGGTACAAGGAAGCAACCATGTGTGTCTGCACATGTTTTGATGATGATGTTCGACTGTACAGTATAGTGTATCTATGTTTCAGTGTGTGTGGGTAAATGGGAGCCAGGAAAATAATGTGTTTTACTCTAAAAAGACACGTTTAGTTTTTTCTACACACACAACAGATGCATAATGAGTCATTACCATTTAGGTGTTTTTAAAAAATTAAACAGTTTTGGCCATCGTTTCTATTCTATCTCTAGAAAGGAGTTCACTGGGCATGAAAGAAGCAGTCGGATGGTTAGACGGACTGCAAACAAGACAAAATTCTTCCATTTACATAATAACATGATGTTATATATACACTAATGAAATTACAAAATTTAAAACAAGTGTACTCAAAAAAGTTGTAATAATGCCTCGTTGTGCACATCTACGGTATAGAAGGTAGGTCAAAGTCAAAAACGTTCTACATCAGAGAAGATGCAGAAATTAAAGGTGCCCTGTGAAGATTTGTTGTAAACAAGACACACTAAATAAGGTCAAAGTCAACAGCTTTCAAAATAAGTGAAGTTGCAGGTGCGCTGTGGAGTTTTCTGGTACACAAACACAGTCACGTCTGCATTCAGTGTTTCCCACCCATATGTATTATGTGTGTCTTTGAGGCTTAAAATGCATTTCCTTTGCAAATTTTCAAAATATATAAAATGTTGATTTGTTTGCATTATCGCTAGCCTGCTGTCTTCTTCTTCCTTACCTTTGCGGACACATTGATCTGCTTCTTTGAATGTTACCGCTAACTTATCAGTGGAATATCAAAATACAAAACAAAACATGAACAATGATTGCATCACCTGTGTGCTGACATGCTTTCTCTCCAGTGTACTGTCTCTCTCGTAATTAGTGGTCAAAATTTAACTTGGAAGCTTTAAGTGTTTGCTCATGTTTAAACATGACCAAGATCTTATCGTGTGAAATGTACATAGAACTTAAATCAGTGTATGTGTATGGGAGTGTAGTGTGACTACACTCCCATACACAAAAGGTATTTGGAAAAACAAGGTGCCATGCAGCTGGCGTGAAGTATGTAGCTAAGTGCGAATGTAACAACAGCGTTGGTGTGTGTTTTACACAGCGTTGGTGTGTGTTATACACAGCGTTGGTGTGTGTTATACACAGCGTTGGTGTGTGTTATACACAGCGTTGGTGTGTGTTTTACACAGCGTTGGTGTGTGTTATACACAGCGTTGGTGTGTGTTTTACACAGCGTTGGTGTGTGTTATACACAGCGTTGGTGTGTGTTATACACAGCGTTGGTGTGTGTTTTACACAGCGTTGGTGTGTGTTATACACAGCGTTGGTGTGTGTTTTACACAGCGTTGGTGTGTGTTATACACAGCGTTGGTGTGTGTTATACACAGCGTTGGTGTGTGTTTTACACAGCGTTGGTGTGTGTTATACACAGCGTTGGTGTGTGTTATACACAGCGTTGGTGTCTGTTATACACAGCGTTGGTGTGTGTTATACACAGCGTTGGTGTGTGTTTTACACAGCGTTGGTGTGTGTTATACACAGCGTTGGTGTGTGTTTTACACAGCGTTGGTGTGTGTTATACACAGCGTTGGTGTGTGTTATACACAGCGTTGGTGTCTGTTATACACAGCGTTGGTGTGTGTTATACACAGCGTTGGTGTGTGTTTTACACAGCGTTGGTGTGTGTTATACACAGCGTTGGTGTGTGTTTTACACAGCGTTGGTGTGTGTTATACACAGCGTTGGTGTGTGTTATACACAGCGTTGGTGTCTGTTATACACAGCGTTGGTGTGTGTTATACACAGCGTTGGTGTGTGTTTTACACACCACGCACACTGAAACCAGTGTGTGTCTGAGATGTGGGTATTGTGACTCTGCGTGTCTGTCATTCCCTCCTCACCACTTTGTTCCTCAAACCCTGTCTGGCTTTTTAATGAACGGAAAGAAACACTTAAAAAGCAATATGAGCAAGCAATTACCATTAACGAAATATAATCCTAATGGCTTTTGGCTTCATTAAACTTCGCAGACAAGTATTTTATGGTGCTAATTTCTGACAGGTTTTTCTCTTTTTCTTACATCGTTGCTCATTTTTCCACCCTTGCTGATTGTTTTTTTTTCTTTCAGTTTAGCCCGTGTCTCCTTCTCCACAGTTGTTCTGACGGCCCGAAGCCAAAGAAGGGCCTTGGGTAAGCATTATCTGTATTGCTGTGAAGCAGATGCACTGCCAGCAAAAAACCCAAGAGCCGATCGAGGGGAGAGAATGAATGAGGGGGGACAGAGCGTCCTCTCTCCCTCCCTCTATCCTCCACCTGTCTCCCAGCATCTATCGGAGCCTGAGGGAGTGTCGAGGAGGAGGAGGAGGAGGAGGAGTGTTTTCTTTTCTTTTCGGTGGAAAAAGGATCGATACCTCTAGCAATCGTCTTCTCCACGTCGACATTTCTCCGCCGCTCCTCGGAGGCCGTTTTAAGCGTCGGATGAATAAAGCTGTCACGGCCCATTCCACCCCTCAAAACCTTCGCTCCCTGGAAGCCAGCCCTCGACCCCCCCCCCCCCCCCCCCTCCATCATCCAGTCCGTGCCATTGGCTCGGGCGGCCTCAGACGGTGACTGATGGTGCTCTGCCATTGGCCTAGGCTGACGTGAGGGCTGATGGATTGCCCCCGTTGATTGGCCCCGGCTAATTAGAGACCTTTTGAGACAGGCTGATGGATGTGTTAGCGCCACCCAGCTCCCTCCCTTCCGCCCTTGGGTTTTTCGAGCTGCTACCGAGTGATTTGTCTCAGGATGTTTCCTGCTTGTGTTAGCCACTAATTAAAAGTAGCTAATCAAATGATCAACATTGGCATGTCTGGGGGTAAATTGTACCACAGTATCTCTGCTCTTCAGGCTCTTCCAAGCAACCAAACAACATCAAACATTAATTGGATTAAATCTGATTGAGTGTTTTGCGGTGGCCGCTGTCTGCCCTGTCTGTGGTCTCTGAGGTTCTATCTGTTTGACACACAACCAATCATATGAAAGCGTTGTCCAATCTGTAACCTATAATTATTAGTGCATGAGGAATCAGAAGACTTCATCTGATATCTGAGTGGTTCTGAGACATTGGGGTTCAAAGAATTCACTTCCCAAATTGCAAGAAATATTGGTTAAAATAACAAATGACAAAAAAGTTATTTATCTATATCAGAAACTGCAGATTTATACTTATATTTGCTAAAGTTTGTTTCTGTTTTTACCATGTAAATTGTCTTTGAGTACCTTTTTAAAGCACTATACAGATAAAATGTGTTATTATTAAAGATCAACAGAGAACTGTAATTTTCATCATGTGCCTGCTGCAGTTGACAAGTTATAAACATCCATTTGGAGCGTCTCACATCACTACAACCAGCCACCTTCAAATCAAATACATCTCTCATTCCTCAGTATCATCATTGTGGCTGTCACTGCTGTCATCTCTGAAGTAGTCGCTTAGCTACTGATAATGACAACAAACATTTACACGAGTTGTGTAATTAACCCCAACAAGCTAGCGGGGAAAAAAGCACAGATGATATGTTGCCTTTCACCAAGTTCACACAAGAAATGAACAAATATGACTCGGCTTAGTTGGCGTCTCTGATATTGTCTTCAATAAAATCATCAATTTCATCATTTGATGATCTTTTCAGCTCTTTACACTTCACTTCACAAAATAGTGAGGGGACACGGTGAAGACACAGAAGAAGACATGTTGGACTGGGTTTCAGATCAGATCAAGTCCCCAATTTAATTTGACATTTTCAGTATTTATCGACATTTTACGGATTGCATGCATAGGGATTAGTCGATTAGATGAAAAAACAATAGATTTCTAACTATTAGTTGCAGATGTATAATTATATTTCTCAACATGAAGGTCCAAATGATTTTTCAAAGCCATCCCCTGCACGGAGTAACATTGATACGTGTCCGCTGAACTGTTTGTGTGTCTTTAAGCGTCATGTAACGGAAGTTGGTGTACTTTGTCTTCTATTTTAAACAGCTAGTCACTGATTTAAATCAGAAGATTTATCCAACTTTTACATTAATTAGTTTTTGGCAAAGTTTGTCTAAACATATCTGGAATCAGCCTATAAAATGTCTTCTTTTAATTTGAGAATAGAACTCCTCCAGTGCTGCCAATACCCCCCCACCCCCCATTCCCAAAAATGCAGAGGGCGTGACCTCAGGGTCGTCGATGTTACGGCCATGGCAGCATGTGATGAACTGATTTTCGACCCAACAGAAGTCTGATTGAATGGTCTGATTCTGAGGTCACAGCTCGTTCATGGGAAACAGTTTCTTCTCCGGCGTGTAAAACGACCCGTCGTGAAAAGCAGAAGCTCATTTCCATCTCTTGGCCGCTGCTCTGCTTTTCTGTCTTGACATGTTTTCTTAAAGTTGACAATTGAAAAGGAGGACGGAATACACTCGGTTATATTTCAAATGCGTCACGGCGGCATGAATTGAAACATAAGCGATGCAGTTTTTTTGAGGTACGTTGAATGAGGCCATGCGCTGACGTTTGTCATCGTTACTGGCTTCAGCTGGCCTCTCTGGCGTTTTATGTCCACATGCTTAGAGAATTAGCCCCGGGGTTAGCATGCGCATCTAAAAGTCAAACAGAGTTTGTGGACTCTAATTGAAAACAGAGTATTTTTCCTCTCTACGATTTGGTTATTAGCAGATCATAAAGCCCTGATGACATAATGTGGTTAGCCTGGTCGCACTCTGGTTTACCAATCTCTCTCTCTCTCTCCCTCTTTTTCTCCTCCTTTCACCCTCCCTCGCTCTTTTGGTCGGAGTAGTGAGCGGTTGCATTCCTGAGCCGCCCGTTGCAATAACAGTGCAGCGCTTTAAGCAAACTCTCCTCACCGCAAAACTCCCTCCTCCTCCTCCTCTTCTTCTTCATCGGCCTCACAGTGGCTCCCCCTCCTTCCTCCCCCCTCCATCCTCAAATGCTCATTCCATCATCTCATCTCCTCAGATCTGGGGGCAGTTTACTTTTTTATTTTTAACCCAATCATAAAGAAGCAACGAGGGTCGGGCTCCAAGAGGCTAATACCTTGTTTCCGACACACTGATAAGAAAGACAGAAAGAAGATAGGGAAAGTGTAATTTCTTTCTATCCTTCCTTCTTCCTCTCTTTCTTCTTTCCATACCTCCCTTGCCCACAAGAGGAGCTCCACCCAAGCTACTTCACCAGAAAAGAACGAATGAAGGAAAAGACGAGAGAGGGGAAAATGCTTAGTGCCCAGACCATGAAAGAGAGCCTGTGGAGTATTAAGAAAAACACTCCATGTCAGGAGACGGAGGAGCCTGGGTCACACACACACACACACACACACACACACACACACACACACACACACACACACACACACACACTCTTTGCTGTACTAGAAATGAGAGGGCCCCCACCGTCTCGCGTGCAAAGTGGTGGAGAGCTGGGTATCTCTTCAAAGACCCCTGCAGCTTTCCCAGAAGACATCATCCGCGTGTCTAACTCCCTCCAGACCCCGCAAATGCTGCCGCTCTGTGTCTGTGTGTGTGTGTGTGAGTGTGTCGGTATTTGTGTGCACACACTTCAATGGTGTGATTAAGCTCCCAAAATTGGGGACAAATTGCTCTCAGGTGCAGATACTTTGGGATAAGATGATTTCTCTTCACCGCTCTCCACTGTTCACCCCCCTCCTCCCAAACAGCTCATACCCCTCTCGTCATGTCTCTCTCTTTCCCAGCTCCCCCCCCACACACACTCTCATATCCTTCTACGTCCTTACCCCGTGCCCCTCTTTTTATTCCATTGGAAGGACTCTCCACTGCAGGACGAGCGCGGGGCAGGGAAATGGCTCTGTGTCTTTATAAGTGTAGAATAGATTACTTCCAACTGGGCTCAGAAAGGAACTCCTCTTCACTGATATCAAAGCCCGTTCGCTTCTTTTGTGGGGAGACAGAGTGGAGGAGCTTTTTTTTTTCTCCTCCCCCTTTCTCTCTCTCTCTCTCTCTCTCTCGCTGACATAAGAGCCCCTTTATCCACCGGGTGTGTGGAATGTGTGTGTGTGTGTGTGTTCTTCGATACGTTTAGTGGATTATTCTTCAAGTGGTGCTCATGAGGCATTAAAAGCACATTGTGAGTGCAGGGCAATTACAATCAGAGCATGATATAATAAAGCATAATGTGCAGTGGAAATGAGAGATTTGAAAGTTGCATTGGTCAACAGGAAACTTTATCCGCCATTCCTGTAAAAGTTAACAGAGACTGAGTGATCAGTAATTGCTGTCTAATGTGCTTTTCAATTATTACTCTAACCGCTGAGCATTTTATTTTTAGATGACATTATTCATAAGCTGCCTCTTCCACACAGTATTCTATGGACTCTGTGTATCAAGATCCGTGTGCCTGATCAGTTTGCTCTTCTGTTCATCACACGTCTATGGAGACCAGTGTTGATTCATTAATTACCACTCAGTAAAATAGCAATTAAATGACTTTACTAATTACTAAACAGCGGATTTTATAAGCATCATTACTTGACTTTCGTTACTAAACACAGCTCCTTCCAGCGTGCATTTAAAAACAGCTACAATGCTGCATAATTCAACTTGTAGGAATAGAAATCGAGACGTTACAGTTTAACGACTGGATGTCAACAGCTAGCTTAACATTAGCTCTGGACGGTGACTCCAAAAGTCCAGTCCACACAGTGAGGCTGCAGGGTTCGCACACCCTCCAACTCTGTCACTAGGCAGTGGCTAAATCTGGTTACGCAACATATAAATAGGACCATTCGCTAAGTTAACTCATCCTGGATCAGTTTCTCCTTAAAGCTGCATTCTCTCTAGTGTCCACCAGGGGGCGACTCCTCTGGTTGTATAGAAGTCTATGAGAAAATGACTCTACTTCTCTCTTGATTTATTACCTCAGTAAACATTGTAAACATGAGTTTATGGTCTCAATCTCTAGTTTCAAGTCTTCTTCAATACAGCATGATGTTCATTTAGTAAGTTATGGTCCATTTACAGTCAAACAGACCATAAAGCAGGCGATGCTTTAGGTGGTCACTTCCGCTCATTAGTTGCAAAAAAACAAGATGGCGACAGCCAAAATGCTGACCTGTCTGTCCACAAACCAATTGGTGATGTCACGACGACTACGTCCACGTCCTATAAAAAGTCTATGCAGAGAACAAACTGAAAAAAATCGTAATCACTTTGTTCTGCAGCACCCTCAGCACTCTTCACTTCATGCGCCGCTGATTGCTATATTTAAAATAACAAAATATCTAAACTAAATAATAATAGATGCATTTCTGTACACATGTACAGTAGATGTGTTTCCACCTGTGCAACGTACACACCACTTTAAGCCACCCTACAGTACAGTCATGTCTTTCCCCTCAACCCATGCACATCTTCTGTTGCTGTTTAGTCACCCGCTGACCTCTGACCCCTGGTGCTGATCCCCCTGCAGAGAGGATGATGATGATGATGGCTATCGACTGACTGCACTGTGTGGTCTGTTGCCAGGCAGAACAGACGGTCATCTTCAAAGAGACTCTCTGTCTGCTTACCTCTAACCTCCCTATCTCTGCACTCAGCATCTCTCTGCACTTGTATCGCCATGCCTCTCTCCTGAGCGATTAGGAGCTATTGAGGAGCTGGAATGGGAATTTTTCACAACAGACATTCTTACAGGGGCTGTGTGAGATAGAAAACATATACATTTCAAAACGTCCAGGGCATTGCTTGAATAGTGGCTCAAAAGCATCCAGAGCTTGAAGTCTGAGTTTGATGTATAAAAGCTTTAAAATGAAATATAATATTATTGTGCAGGGCTTTGCTCGCTATACGTCAAACACTGTTGATGTTATGGATTATTTCTTTGTGCAGAGATCGTTTTGAGCTGCGACTGCGGCTTCATTTCATCTCTGCGTCTTTGTGTGTGTTCCGAGCAGCGCGGCGAGCCAGGTGTGCCTGGGAGTCCCTCACTTCAGACACCAAAAAGTTCAAAGGTCAGATACCTCCCCCTGAATGTTCTCCACGAGGCCCGAGCCTCTTCTAAGGAATCCAGATAAAGGCACCATCCGAGATGAAAGCGGAGAGGCTCGTCGAAAATGACTTTCTTGTCGTTGCTTCAACTTTTAATTTCCTTAATTGATTTTCTCTTCCCGCAGAGGTAAGGGGTTTGCGGACACAAAACTAATTGATTTCAAATTTTAATCCCTCTTACCACTGAGCTATCGAGGGGCCTCCCTGCCATCGATCTCCAATCCATCCAAACTCAATTAATGTGCTGGAGGAGGAGGAGGAGGAGGAGGAGGAGGAGGAGGAGGAGGAGGAGGAGGAGCTCTCTCTTCTTAGCCTTCATCCTCTCTTATATTCTCCTCTTGTGCAGATGATGCTCTTTCCTCTCCTGTAGCACTTTAATCCTGCAGCCGTGATGGATGATGTTGTAAATCCATACAGCACATTTTCAGTGATGTTTGTAATTACGTTGTGTCATCTGCTGCGCTGCTTTATTTGTTTTCTAATATTATTTTTCTTACTGCTTGATGTCTGAACCGTGTGGCTGAATATACGGCTCTGTAAGCCCCGGCAACGTTATCGTTGCTAAGCCTGTCAATAATAACAGATTTCCCAGTTTGCCTTTATTTATTTATTTTTAAAGATGGTTCATTGATTTCAGACAGAAGTAAAAAGAAAATCTGGCCATCATCAACTTTGGCCGCTGACTGATGTGATCAACTGTTGCTCTAACTGAAGTCATGTTAGCTCCATGAGTTTGTTGGAAGCTGCCTCTGGCTGACTTCTTTAAGTCGTCAGCTGATTCATTTTTAAATGAAAACTATCGTGCTGTACTATATATATGCACGTGATGGCTATATAGCTTATATGCAAAAAGGGTTTAAACTGTTAAAGTCAGCATCGTCACAGGTTTAAGACCACCAGTATTATAAATATGATCAGTAAAAAATGAATCCGTTAGTCTGCTCTAACATACAATCTTGTTTGGCTACTTTTAGGGGGACCATATTTTCAGACCCAAAAACCAGGACACCACATGTTCATCATGCACGCGCTCACCACAGGTGTTTTTTTTATCAGGATTTCAGCGCTTAGCACAAATACCGAGTGCACCTTGGACAGCAACTCAGCTGACAAAAAATGACGTTTTGTTTCCAAAAGGCCACCAATACATAGTTTAATAGAAAACTCTCTTATAACACTAAACACCTTTTAAATCTGGCAGTGGGCACAAGCGCTGGCTGCCGCCTAAGTGACACATTCTCTGCCAGCTATTGTATTTTGCCATCCGGCCGTCCTCATGTGATCTGTTGGTCTTTACGAAGGCAGAGGTAAGCTTCCTGGAGCTCTTTAGAAAAGAAAGTTCTGTCAGAAAGAGCCTCAAGCGTCAAAGCATCCGCCTTGACGACACATTGATTGATTGACACACACACACACACACACACACACACACACACACACACACACACACACATAGATAAACCAGTGTTGAATTAAGACGCGTGGTGCATTGCTTATGTTTTAATATTGGGTTAGGTTATAATGAGTCGGACAGAACATGATGAACGTCTATGTAAGTGCTAAAAACGAGTTTATTATTATCATTTTGATCGTGGTGAAATTCGGTATTCGTTGCATTTTCTTGGATCCCTCTTGGTGCCTGTTCCTCTTCCCCTGTTGTCTCTGTTTCCGTGTAAACATTACTCCATTAACCCTTCGTCTCTAGAAGACAAAGTAGAAAGGAGAAAACGGTCATTGGATATTGTTTCAAAGCAATTGAAGTGTAAGACCGTGCCAGAACATCAAATCCCCGAAGATGAAATCTGCTGTCAGTTTGACCTAAATTGCTCTTTGCAATCTGTTCTTGATTTCACAAGCTGCACCACGTTTGTTGCATCCTTCCCAGTCACCGTAAACATGTGAATGTATATCCTGTAACGGACTTGACGAATGTTTTGAAATGCCATCCCTCCCCTCGATGTAGAAAGCACTTGTACGTGATCTTTTTTCCCTCATTACGTGGTGTTTCTTAGCAGGGCTTGGTGTTATATCTGTCTGAATGCTTTAGAAAGTCCTCGTGGACCTTGGCAGCCGTTGAGTAAAGTGAAATTAAACTAGCCCTCTCTTGCACTTCCACTCAAACTTCAAAGGCCGCAAACTTTGGCACTATTGTTAAAAAATATATTCCCGCAGTAGTTTATGATGAACACTACATGTGTGTGTGTGTGTGTGTGTATGTGAGAGTGTGTTTTGGGTGGATGGGGATGACATCAGAGCCGGGGGGAGAAGATATAGCGGTGTGTGAATCAGGGTGTCATCATGGCCCAGATTTAGCGGTGTGTAAGGGAGACATTGCAGATCCCCGTGTGAGAGCCTCGGCCTTGACCAGACAGATCTCACACTCATTGGCTCTGATAGACAACGTGCACAAAGACACAAACCACACAAGACAGCGGCTACTTCACATATCAGAAAATGTCGCAGCAATTTTCCAAACAGCTGTTATTATAAATATAAATATAAAATGAGCACATATTGAGAATCTTAATGGTTACATTCTCGCTTGAAAACACATTAAAGCTTAATCAAGCGACATATTACAAACATTCTTACACCAGTGGGTCAAATACAGACGCTTGGTCAGTGCAGTAAGCTTCAAACTATGACGCTCTAGTCTTACTTTGGACGTGTCGGGCGGATTTTAGAGCTTTATAGTTTTTTAATTTGTTCTCATCATAGACTCAAATAACTGCACATTGATCTGGGCCTCCCATCATAAGCACAACCTCCAGTTTGGAAAGAGAAATCATGCAATATGTATTTATGATTTTACCACTGACCTCCAGATCTATTTCCACTTTTTTTTATTTCAGCACAGTTACACGGCTTTTATTTAAATGTAAAAGTTGAGATACTTTTCTAATTGTGAAGGTGGGATTCAAGTGTAAATCATGTTTTATTATCTAATTAGCTCAGGTTTCTAGTTAAAAATGATATTATCTTGTCAGTTAAAGGGACTTTAATATATTAGTGTATTATATATATTTATAAGGAATATAAATATTTATGAATTTAAATAATTTTGTTACAAAGAGGGAGCGATTGCAGCGTTGCATTACATCCCAAATCGGTGCCTTGAAACAAGAACAATTACTAATTATTAAATTGAATAGTTTAACCACAATGGAAGATTTAAGATTGCAGATTCAATTGTTTTGAGGAAATAAAAATAAAAAAACAGTAGTATTCTTTTTTTTAGAATTGTGTGCATTTATTAGATGATTTCAGCAGAGAGATGACAAGAGGTGAGAGAAAGATGGAAAACATCACTAACTCAAGACGAATGTCTCTCCTGCCCTGATCTAACTTTGACACAGTCAAATATATAAGCAGGCTGCCGACAATCTAAGTTCTTTTACACTCTAATGTTTAAAATGGCCATTATGGATTGCGGTCTGCTGCACGTTATTAAGCAATATTGTGATTTTGTCCAATATGTTGGCATTAAATCTGAAGCTATAACATTGGCCTGCTTGTTTACGTTAGTGCGCTGCCAAACAGTGTCCAGAATATTGTTGATAATACCCGGTTGACCTTTCCCGACACAGTTTGCATGGTTACAGTGTTTAGTCGTTCCATAACTGCCGCAGCTTAATAACCGTTCAGGATCCAAGCTTTCCATTCCGACTGTGTATTATTTTTCATTATGCTTCCAATAGCCCTCCACTTATGGCCCACTTTCTTCAATGTAATACCACTAAGGACTCTATACTTCGGGAACGTATACTTCTTGGTCTCTGTGACATTTTCCAAATTATTCTGGGTGCCTGCCAAGTGGGTGATCGCCATCCTTCTCCTCAGTTTCTTTCGGCGATGGGAGCGACGGAGTTGATGGATTTGAGCCGGGATTGGGAACGACAGGGCCATTTCACCTCGCCGTAAAAAAGTGCTGTCTCCAGGACTATTCGTGTCCTGAAGGCTGACGGCGCACCAAAGATATGAGATGAAGACCGACAACAATAAGGCATGTGTGAAACCATTGTCTGGATTCAGTCAAATCTAAGAGTGAACAGGCATGCGTGTGTTCACAGTCTTGCCTCCATCCAAACGTGCGCTTTTTCCAGTCAGCCACCGTTCACACGCTGATCCTGATTGCAGTTCCCATTATAGTTTAAGAGGACACCACTCATATGGAAGCCATCAAATCATGGCAGGACAGCACAATTGGCTCAAACTGCGAGGGTGACGTTGATGGATTTATCAAGATCCAGACTGGGAGAGAGTCGGGGGGAAAATGTCATTCTGGATTCCAAACTTTAAACAGGATGTATTATTTTTCTGGCTGTATGTTGGCGAGAGAAGTGTAACTGAAACACTGTGGCTGCAGGCCGACACGGGCACACGGGGGAACGTATGTTCTCTCCGGCTCCGACGCCCTTGTTGACAGAACAACTCCTGGGATCCCAGAACACGAGAGAGCGGACGTCCATGCAGGACCGACGGCTGGTGTTGCCCAAGAACGATGATGGACCTCGGCCGAGTATACGTTGCAACTCTCCACCGGTGACGATACCATGGGCGTTCACAGTCACGGTCAACAGACTGCGTAAATAACAAGACTCCTTTACTCATCAACTTATACATTATATTTGGTTTTCTTGGACGCAGTCGGATACAGTGTTTACATGAAATGCTTGATATTGAACATGACAGTGAACAAAACGCATGTTGCAATGCAATTCAATAGAGAACACTGATTCAAACAGGCTCTCTTTGGCTCAGAATATAATGTCCAACTCATTACATGCCAATTTACTGTTTATATGACTTTCAGAGCTTTTGGCTTGGAAAATTGCATCAACTTTTGTCTATGTGTGCATGATAACTTTATCATATAAATACAACAGAAAGTACTTAATAGACAACATGCATTGCAAGACACCGTCAAACATTCTTACCAACACCTCTAAAGCCCACTAGTCAAGCCGTTACATCTCATCTATGGCGATGTAGATGTGGCGATGTCGGTAGCTTCCATGAACCCTGTTACATTTTTGTTTCACTTCGTCGTCTTTTTGTTTTTATGAGTGGAGCTTGCATGGAATATCACAGAATACACTCGTCAACATCGGAAAAGTGTGTGGATGGAGACCGTCACCGCCACACGGCTCCCCCTGATCACCCAGCAAGACCAGCCGCTCCAAACGCCACCGAGCCGGTTTGGGAGCTAAGCTAACCTAGCACTTGAGGCTAATCCAGGATGCTGATGAGTGATGAATGCAATAAGACTTCCGGCTCAGCCACCAAAGGAAGGTCGGTGATGCAAATAATACAAATAAAAATAACAGGAATGCACTGCTGTTTTTGTCAGATTTTTCTTGTGTAGCATTGGATGGACTAGACAACAACTGCATTTCGTTGTGCAACCCTGTGTTAAAGGATGACAATAAATGAAGCTAAGCTAACCGTCTTCTGGCTGTCGCTGCAGACAGCATACAGACATCAGAGTGGTGTTGATCTTCTCAACAAACTGTCAGCAAGAAAGCAAATAAATCGATTCTCCAAAACTATTCCAAGTTCTTGGATCTGTTTTAGAAGCAATTAAAGGCACTGGTGGATACAATCTTCTGTCACTATGTCATTTTATATCACAGTATATATATAGATATATATATATATCTTAAATTATTATCTATTCATTTGATTTAAATCCTATACTTCTATAAAGAAGTCCCGTTTGTTTATTTGCATAATAGTTATAGTACATTTGAATAGTTTTGCAGATTTCTCTGAAGGTTGAAACATTTCTATCCTCTCATGTTGTACGCTATCGAGTCTCCAAATGTTGAGTGGTCTGGTAGGTGTGTCATCCCCGACTGACCTGAAAATGGCCCTGGATAATGATGAAAAAAAATATGCCAATATGCTGTGTCCTTGTGAAAAGTGCCCTTCTTTTTTCTTTTAGCTATGATGTGTTGTCTGATTTAGACCAGGCGAGTGAACAGGGGATTGGGAAGACATGAGGCAGAGAGGACGAGTGAAGAGCGGGAGAGGGCTAAAAGGGCCGGGACAAAATATGGGAGCTATCAACACTCACCTCGGCCGAAAAAAACAGAGTCATGATGAAAGCGAAAAGCAGAGAGAGGAGGGGACAGACTGACAGGCACAGACAGAAAGAGTGAAGGTTAAAATGACAGAGAGACAAGTAGGCGGGGGTGTACAGAGAGAGAATGGAGGGGGGGGGGGGGGTTAAAAGTGGACAGCTGTGATGAAAACGAGAGACTTACAAAAGAGACACAGGGAAAGACAGACGGAGAGACATCTCTAGCTATCAAACCCATGTGGTTTCACCCGAGGGACCACCAGCTTACACGGCTACAGATAAGCTGAGCAGAGAAGAGGCAATAAAACAGACGTGAGGTATGAACAGCGAGAGTCTGGGAGAAAAGACGGACTGATAGTGCCGCCGTGTCTCTGAGAGGTGGGGGGGTGCTGAGCTGCATGTTTCCCATCACTGGCTGACAGGCCGGTGGCTCAGCAGTCATTAGTGCTCATCTCTTAAAATGGAGGATTAGACCACAAGGACCACTTCACTGTCCAAACACTGCTGTCTGCGCTGCCAGTGCAAAGAAAAAAAAACAGGGCCATGAACATGGATTCACAGTGAACATGCATGAGCAGGAGTGCTTGTTTGGGGAGACGTTGTGCTCACACAAAATGACCGAAGACGTTTTTAGATGTTGACTCTTTGCCTTTATGTTCTATATTCATGTTTGGGGTGTGTGACGTGTCCCCCGAGAACTGTTTTCACAGGGGAAATATAGGTCAAGACAAAGCAGCTGGTGATATGTAGGGTCTCTATTCATGATTGTGTGTGTGTGTGTGTGTGTGTGTGTGCGTGTGTGTGTGTGTGGTCGCCCCCTTAATGATTATTATGGTTTAACTCCCATTTCACGAACAGAGTCATTACACCCCAGATTTTTCCATTCTCCTGGCAATGGAAAGGAAAACATATTCCCCTTCTGTCGCCTATTGCCGAGACCCCGTCTCTCGCTCACACTCTGAGACACGAAAACACACGCTTGTGCACACACACACACACACACACACACACACACATCCGTGCACACACTGGCAACAGATGACGAACCAATATTTGGGTTTGCACGGGATTCTATATGGAGAGGGGTTGTAGGGTGAGACTCGTGCAGATGAGAACTACTAATCTTAATAAAGACCACGGACACATACACAAACACACACATGGCCCCGCTGTGAGTTACCACGGAGCCGGGCCGTGCTGTATTTAGGGACAATCAATCACAATGACAGGCGGCTCCTAGCACCTTGCGGGATATTTGGTTGGGCGGGGTCAAAGAGAAATATAGGGGATTTCCAGGGGGGGGGGGGGGGGCACTCATGGCATGTTCATAATCACTGTGACCCTTGACCTTTTAGATGAAGGCCGCTTTACCAAAACAGCTCACCGACATTGATCACAGCGTATTGAACAGATCATAAAATGCTTCAAATTGAGCTCTGGGGTCAGAGTGCACGGTAGGGACGTGTTAAATCCTGACCCTACCAACGCTGCTATTTGATGTCTGATGAAAATACACGGAGGGCCAAACGGGAGTTTAGACCCCCCCCCCACTACAAATTACCTGAGGTTAGAGGCCAGAGGTGAAACTGGAGGAGAGGGAACATAACGGACACCTTACGAGATTGCTCGGAGACTCGGCTCCAGCACATCTGTTGGGTTTAGATTACCGGGTGATTCTGACGCTTTATGGGGATCAAAGCTGCTTATGATGTCCGTCACGTATTTTATATTGCCGAATCTTTTCTTTAACACATACTATGATAGAAAATGATCGTCAACAACCTATTTTTTTCATAACTAAGATGAGACGTTGACGAGCTAAAGAAAGAAGGTCCACGGTAATAAAATACCTTTTTTTTATCTCGTCAAAATCTCATCTTAGTTATGAAAAAAAAGGTCTTTGGGAATAAAAAACTATGATGTATGCTCTGCAGCAGACGGCTTCAATTTCAGTCAGGCAAGTGCGTCTCCATTAAGAGAGAGGCCGTGGGAATTTACACACAAGGACCAGCGGTGGAACTTCCATTGGTTGTTTCAGGAGTTAAAAGTTTAGTTCCGTTTCCTTTGGCAAGTTTTTAACTACAGGTTTCAGTTTTGCTGCTTAAATATTACAGTGTACATGCTGCAGTGACATTACTGCATGCATGTAAATGTTCACCAATAGGCCACAGACTAAAGCCTCTCTCATCATTAAACTAGGGCCTAAATCGACTGGGGCGGACACCTCGCAGCAAAGCGTTAGATCGAAGCAGCCTCAACCTATAAAGGATATTAAAGACAATAGCAGCTAAAATCAACACTGAATACTTTTATAAGGTTTGTTCTAGTAAACAATTGCAGTAACAAGCACTTTATTAAATGGCTTTTTCAATATCCTGATACGTGTCGACACAGTAAGGTGATTGTTTCAATATAATACTGAAATACTGAAAAAAGCTGCAGCACAGTAACTCATTGAAATACACCTTCTCATATCATAATCCATGTCCGTCAGACTCACTGTTCATAAAATGTACTTATGACCCATCAAATGATCGTCGTAGTACTTTACGAGTGACGATTAAACGCACGAGTAAGCATAATGTGAACACGAACGGCCGTTTGACAGTTCATTAACATTCCCTCTGATAAAACCCCCATGATGCACTGCAGACTGCAGTATGTATGGCATGATGTGAAGTGCTCACTGTGGTATGTCAGAACACGACGGTGCAGCTAATTGACTGTCTTGACTGCTCCCCATCACCCCCACCTCCCCCTGTTTTAGTACAATCATGGGGAAGTGGCATTACAGAGCAGAGGCTGTGTTGACAGAGGCCGAGACGGCACCGAGCACAAGGCCGACCTTTCACCCCCCCCCCCCCCCCCCCAAACCTGGCAACACAGGAAGAGAGCAAGGTCGCCCAAATGAGAGTGTCTGTCAGCACGCAGAGGGAATTGAAAGCGGGGTTCAGAGCAAGAGAAGAAGGGGGGGGGGGGGGGGGGGGAGAGGGAAAAATCAGCAAAAGGATGAACAACGAAGGGCGCTGACATTTGTACACAGATATAGAAAGGAGGGCATTTTCCAATTTTAAAAAGCATGCTGCATGAATCAGGCTCATCAACCGGTTGGCCTACAGCCGAAGCCGTTTCCCCAGGAGAGTCCGACGAACTGCTCTCGTTTCTGTTGGAGATTTAACAGAACAACCGTCCATAATAGAGACGGCCGCTTGATTTCATTCACATTGATCTTGCTATAACACAGATGACTGCGGAAGAAAAAAACGAGGCGGGGGAAGGAGGGATCTGGGTTTGATATACTAGCCTCCGCCTCTCTGGTTCATATCATAGTCAGGATCGGTAATGGGCAAAGCAACACTGTCTGTTTTCTTTTGGGTGGCTCTGTCCGTCTGTGGCTCCGCCTCTCTCTCTCTCTCTCCCTCCCCCTCAAACTTTGTTCCAGACACTTTCTCGCAAAAAAAAATGTTGGCCGTGCTTTCGTTCAAGTTTAAGTGCAGGCAGGCATATGTTAAGTGACGTGCCATATGCAACATTAGCAGCGGTCGCTATTTTAAATGCCTTTGGCTTTCGAACGCTTGATAGCAATTGTGCTTGTTCTGTCTGCATTTGATGTAACGCTTTTGTAAAGCTACTAGCGTTAAATCATTTGGCGCCGTGCCGAGCCTTACCTCATGCCAACGGACCAAAAAAAAGAATCAGCGGAATGCTTCCAAAATCAGCAAAGCAAGCTGGAAGTGAGTAACACTCAGTCTGTGTATTTCCATACTGTGTTTTAGGTCCCTTGTTTGAAGCAAATGCACTACCTTACTGTTCTTACACTGTATCTGCAAGGTCATTAAGTCACAAGTGGTTCCATACTCAGAGCCATGCATGTATATTGGATAGAATATGGTAACATCGAGTGCATCTGTTTCTAGTAGCCGCCGTGATGCTGTGCAGACCTCAGTGAGCAGGAATGCTTTAGTGTCTTACAGAGAGGCAAATCTATACTGGGCACTTTCCCTTATCCTCCATATACGCCCTTTGCTGTATACATACTGAAAGCTTATGTGTGTTTATAAAATCGGAGGTTTGCATTGCTGCGGCGCTGTGATTAGATTTCCTGTATATGCTGCGCGTTACGGGAAGAAAGTGCATCGCTTCGATTGCATGCCCCTGACGTGAGGAGGGGACGCCAACGAGGCTTAGGAGGGAAAACAAACACCGCGGTGGAACCTGGACGCAGGCCCCCGGCATGGGTGCACACATATCAAGTCACAGAAAGGACAATAGCAAGAAATGGCCCCCATCTGTTGACCTGCATTTGTTTTCTATCTTGTTCAGTGACGCATCCACCTCTCCTTGCGCGATATCATTATTAATTTATAACCTCATTTAAGCAGCCTGACAGAACGCCCTTGCTTCTCAACCCTGTCCCTGCAGCTGTGCACGTTCTGAACCCACCTTCACTTCCCAAAACTTTCTGAGACAGTAACGCCACAATCAGGGTCAGAAAATGTCTTTCACTCGACGTCCAAAGCAATCCATGCCGTCAGCTCCAGCGGTTTCCCTGTGTGGTTTCCACTTTCACCCCCTTCACCGCCGACAAAACCCAACACAGAATGATCTACATGAAGAGGAGAGGAAGCACAGGGGGGTAAATCACCTCACCGACAGCTGCCCTCTACTGTAGGTGTGGACGTGGGACGTATACCCCCGTTGACCTCGGTGGAGGCTGTTCGGGAGGAGACGCTCAGTCAGAGCCGGGGCTAATTGTCCTGTTTGTCTGCAGTCCTCGATGTTTTCCTACCCGCTCCATTGCGGAAGAAACCTCAAGCGGCGTGACCCCTGAAACCTCTCAGAGGTGAGGTCCCAGGGGGGCGGATGAAGGCAGGACGGAGGGGTTGGGTGGGTAGTGGGAGGGTGGGGGGGGGGGGTCGCACTGCAACATGTGGTCGCCTCGTTTGGGGAGAGCCAAACAGTTTTTCTTTAATTGGCCGTGCAATCTTCCACAGCTGGGATATATTACAGGGGAGGATTCTTCCCTTGAAAGGGAGTGGCAAGACTGGCATACATTGGACTGTGGACGGAGAAGGCTGATGAGGAGAACGAGAGCCCAGAAGAAGCCAAGTCAAGACGTTGCTACAATTGACTTGTGTTTGCTTGCTTCTGTAGTCCAAACACAGGCAATGGAAAACCTCACCGCCACAAAGCCGCTGGACAATGCTTCCCTTCTCACCAACATACTTTTATATTCCCAAAACTTGGCAAAAGCCAAAGTAAAACCGCATTCAGAGAAGATCCTGACACTTTAGTTTGTTGTATTTCCTGTTGGAAACTGAATCCTGGGGAGGATATAACAGGAGGAGAGATGGTTGGATGTGTAAGGCAAAGGGAATTTGGCCAGAGAGAGAGACCGTTTTATTTGATGGGTGAGATGTCGGGGTGGGAGTGTACAAAATCTGCGATGGTTTTATTTGAATTTTTATGTACAACCTTTAGTGCCCGATGAAGTCACCACTCATGATCTGCTGGTTTCCGAGGAGTAAACTTAATGAGATTTTGATATAAAATAGAGATTTTTCTTTTTCACAAATTGAAAGAAAAAGCAAACCAGCAAGAAAAAATGACTGCAGAGGGGTTTAAAGATGACCATATCAGGACACTGATGCAATGCGACAGCCAAAAAACAAATCTGTCCACCCGTCTCTTCTATGTTTCCCAATCACACACCTGCTTCAAGCCATCTACTATGTAGGATACAATGCTGCCTTATCTATATGTCACATTTGGAGTCTTTAAAATGTGCAATTGTATCCATAAGGCTATTGTTAGCAGCTAATGCTAACAGAAAAGAACAAACCACATTGCAGCCACCCACCTGTCTGAAACTAGCCTACTAAAGAGACTGGAGTATTGACGACTTTTGGGAAACTTTACTTCTGCAACTTTTGAGTGTTCTCAGAGTAAATCTGTTTCCTCGATGCTAATTCCAGGAGGACATCGCACGTGACAATCTTCCACCAGCCGCCTCTTGCCATTGCAATATGCAGACAACATTTCCTCCGGGGTTTTCTTGGCCGTGTTTGTACTGGAGATGGAAGTAAATGCAAGTGAATTGCAGCAAACATCTTGAGGCCATTTGGACGGGATCAGAGGGCTAGAACAGTGATGGAGGGATGGAGCGAGAACAAAAAATGACAAAGAAAGATGTTTGTGTAAAGACGGAGACATTGAAGGAAAAAAAACTAAACTGGGAGACACGTGAGTTGGCAGTGTGAGTAGCCGCAGATACGGAGTACAGAGAGACGGAGAGACAGACATAGGGGAAGGAGAATGGGATTTAGGAAATATTTTGAGGAAAGTGGACAGATGTGGCCGGATACCGACAGCAGGGCAGGAATGTGCTGATAGACCTCGTCTGGGGGAAACGTCTTCATCTTACGCACTGCAAACACACACACACACACACACATTTTCGCGCACAGCCGTGTGTCTCGCGACGATATTGATGAGCAGCCAGCTGCGTCTCCCCCCCCACCCCTTCTTTCCCAGTCTGTCGCTACCGTGTCTCCTTTTTTCCCCCGGCGTTTTGAAAATGCTCTGTTTTAAAAGAGGCGAGCGTTTACGCAAGGCATACCACAGCTTATCGAGGCATTCGCCCTCACCGTGTCCTCTCCTTTATTGGATCGCCCGTCGAGTGGGCATGCGTGACATTCCCAGCTGTCTGACTGTATCCCTCTGACAGCGGAGTGTGTATGTGTGTCTGAGTGTGTCTTGCAGGCCTCGTGCGCCTCACAATTTCCTGTGTGCGTTTTGCAAAAATCCATGCGCCACTGTGCTGCTAATCTCTCCTCGATGTGCTGCTTTGGCTTTGCAGGTGTGTCAACAGCAACTTGTCATATCCGTTTACTTCCTCCGCCGTTGTGTACGAGAGAGAGAGAGCTCAATGCCTCAATGAGTCGGCGGATGACTGAGAATGAGAGCTGACAGGTCTTTGAGTATGTGCTTGTGTGCGTGTGTGAGGTTGTGAGGCTGACAGGCTCCTCTCTATTACCCCGAATTGATTAAGGAAGTGCTCAAGCTCCCACTTAGCCATCACCACTGACACCGAGGTGACTGTCTCATCAACGGACGGAGAGAGACAAGTGGGGATAAGGAGGGAGAAGGAGTGAGAGAGGATGGAGGGCGGTGGAGTGAGAGATATTTCCGCTAATCAGTATAAGAGGACGGTCTGCAGCGTCAAACTTGCTTCCCACTAAAATGTGAGACAGGTTTGATGGTTGTGACCGTGTCTCTCTGCTCATTTTGTCTCTTTCCTCCTCCGTCATCTCATCCCTTCACCCCTTGCGTCTCATCGCTAAGCCCCTTCATGGAAACTTTACCTTCAATTATGTGATGTGGGAATATAATAGTTCCCTGGTTTTTATCCCGCTCGCTCATTCTTTCTCCATCCCAAACCCAGCACCGGCCTCAGCGGACGTCTGCATTCTTAATCCTGACAACTTTCATTAAAACGGGCGGGATAATCCACAGATTTCCGAAGGAAATTCCCGAGGATGTGCTCTTTTTTTCCCCCCTTCTCTCTCTTTCTCTCATCGCTTTCCTCCAGACTTTCCTCTATTGGGGTCTAACGTTTCGCTTGACTCCGCGGGAGCAGTGTCATTTACATAGTTTTCCCTAATCTTCCGTAAACCCACCGGTTCAGAAAGAGAGTCAGGGCCTGACGGGATGGTTCCCTGGGAGTGAAAACGGCAGGCAGATAGGTACTGGCTGCAAAGAAAATATTTCACTTGGGATTTGATTACTCCCAGGCACTTATGGTTGAAAATAAGCACGGATCCCGCAGTGAAACTATCCAAATAAAGTGAGGGGAGCATCAATGTTTTGAGAGCACACATGCAGTGAAGATTCTCGCCTCAGTGCTCTGTGCCTGTGTATATTTTTAAATGACTCCTCTTCGGCTTTGGGGGCTTAGGATGGCCGTAAGCCAATTCAAACCTGTTAGCGCAGGAGATCCTTTGACCTCCATTAGGCTTGTCAATATTATTGTGGTCAAGTTCAGGTGTTGGATGTCGCAGAGTGTCTCAGTACCGTGAAGCTGTCGGGGTCATGGTTGGCGGTTTTGGAAATGATGGTCAGGCAGCACGTGTTGGTTCACAGGCGCTTCACGCTAAGTAGAGGTCAGGACTTTGGACGGTCCACTTCTGGACAGTCCAACACCTGCTACTCCTCAACACAGAGCAGAGCAGAGTTTAAAATGGCAGTTCTGTACGCAGATCACAGGACTTCTTGGAGGGCAAATAAGCGGAAAATAACTTAAAAGTAAATCATAAGAGGCTACAAGTCTTCTTGGTTGTAGCCAAGCTCACATCTGTATCACAGATGTATTACATCACATCGACAACATCTTTGATCACTGCATTTGACAAATCTGGCATGTGAAGGATATATGGTCTAGGAAGTACATGGTGACTCCTTGCAGTCCATTGTTTGTGGTCTTTGGCGAATAAATTAATCTCCTGCCACACTGTTTTGATATCTGTCAGACAGTTTTATTGAAGTTTTCTGCCCTTAGCTGCTCCTATCTCAGCAGTGCACCACTATACACTGTCTGATCACCAGCCAATCAAATGAAAGCAACAAAATGGCTCCGAAACAGAGTTTTTAAATTCAGAAAGAAGTTGAATCTCTTCGTGCGAAACTATATCAGACACAAGTTATTATTTAAAGTATTTTGTGTGTTTCAAAAGATGTCTGGAGGAGATACAGCTGAAGCTTATATATATAAAAATAAACTTTTTAGTATGGATGTAGCCTCAATGTCTGAATGCAGCCTGGTTTCACTCCCAGGGCGCCACTATAGTGACGCCGAAAGGTTTTTGTCCAAGCGGCAAAGACGAGTAAGGACGAGATATTGTGTAGTATAAAACTAGCAACATGTTTGGATGATGAGTTGCATGAGGCCATGCGATTGGCCCGCTCCGAACAGGTTTGGAACCGGCACTGCACTAGTTATCAAAATTACAAATCCAAACTCATATACTTCCCAGTTTCTCAATACTAGTTGCTATAGACACATTGCAGATGCATTGGGGTTCGATACCCAGGCTAAACAACCCAAACTGTGACTGTACTCAATTGTTTGGATTAGTATTCTCCAACCAACACTTGAGTAAGTTCTGACATTTGTTCTTGTCTCTGTATTTCTAATCCACCGACACCACAAAGGCTACATTCATGGTCCGGCACGGCTTGCTAGGTACTGACAGTGAAAATGTACTAGAAATGTCCCAGCCCCTGGAATATAACGTGGAGGACTGGTTTTCTCCCGCTGATGACCCCACTGCAAATGTAAGGGCACTAATGGAGGTGCACCGGCTAGAACTGCCCTGCACGTATTCCTCCCACCTGCATGCTGAAATCGTGAGAGCACAACAACAGATCAGTGTTTGCGAAAGGCTGTGTACTGTGTGCACGACAATGACCTCCCAGTTCTACTGCGTTCATGAATAGTCTGGGATATCACGTGAAATCATAGGGAAGTATAAAAGCACCAGGCATGCTTGTTACCTGGGCTTTCCCCTCATGTATCAGCTGTCAACATGTCTGAAAGTTACAAGATAGCATTTGTTTCTGGGAGGAATTAGTTTGTCTTTAAACAACCACTTGGTTGTTTCTCCATCTTTACAGATGTTTTAGACATCACGTATAACACAGATGTCTCACTGCCTTTGTTTTTGGTGTCACACATCCTTTTCTATTGTTCCACATTGTTCCACATCTCTCCACTTCCTCCATCAACATTATATGTTGGACATGTGTTTCACGTTTGATTTGGCACATAAATAAATAAAATGCTTGGCCTCGAGGGTTTGAATCTCGGCACTTGGCCCAAATGTGTGCCCCTTCCAGATTTGGTCCTACTGTCTGCAGCTCATTTCACTTGACCCCTGACCCCCCTTCACCTCTCTGCTGCCTCTCTTCTCGGTCTTTACAGGGAAACAACCTCTCTTTTTCTTTACTTTTTGGTTTCTTCCATGACGCCGTCCTATTGTAAATGTAACTAATATGCCCTCATTAGCAAAGGACGATGGGAACTATTGGAGCACGCATGACAGACAGCGTGTGGAACTGTACTTGGAAGCACACATTAGCTGAAGAGTGATGCACTGCTGTAATAATGAACTTCCAACTGCAACAACACACACACATGCCAACACACAATTCCAAATTCATGACCCTATTCACTCCTTGACAGGCAGACAGACAGACAGGTTTAGGTTTTACACCACATGTTTGTAATTTTGCACCGTAAAACTCATTTTTATTCCTCCGTCTTGATCTTAAACCAGTCGTGTGCAGCGCTAATATGTCCAAGGTTGCTCACAAATAATGACACCATTGGAAGTTTAAGTGTAAACACTCCTCAGTATGAGCCAAGTATGGGTCTGTGTATGTGGCCGCTTTATTATTCGAATTAAGATTTGCAGTTTTAGTAGACATTTTAATAGAAGAGCAAATCTGTGTCTACGTGGCGTTCTCTGAAAGAACACGTCCAAGACTATTCATTCGTTCCCACTTGTGAGGCCAGAAACGCTGGGCTGGAACAAAGGCCTGGACCGTAAACAGAGCTCTCTGGGTTTTAAACATGTCATAACTACAGTGCGTACATTTGTCATCATCTAGCAGCGTGTGGCCCACTGGAACGCAACACAGTGTAAATCACATACGGCACTTAATGGTACAAGAGTCCAAACACAGACATCATACATGTAAGACAGATGGGCGCAGCAGAGGGGGACAGGAGACAGTTATAGGCTGTTATGGTATCTGTCTTACAGTAAATGAAGTGCATCTTTTTGAATACAGGGGTTGAGACTCACTTTCTTTTTTTTCCTGTTTGCTTTGTGCTCTTGAACCTTTATCTGCTGAACTTGCTGTACAGCCCCCATCTGTCTTCCTCCCCGCTCATAGTGCCTCTATCAGTAAGTAGAGCCAAAAAATACAGACGGGTCAGGCAGCATCATACGCGTGGATCACTTCAAATGTAAATAAAGTGCTGCACGGGGAACATCTGATATGAGAAATGAATAGGGGTTTGTGTTGATTTCTTACAAGGACACAATAGAAAAGCTTAGAGGAGTGTGGAAACACATACTTCAAAGCAAGGGGAGAAATACGTCAAACAAAGGACTTTGTTGTGAATCACGCTGATGGAGATCTTGGAGTCTCCACCGTGAAATGTTTTTACTGTATACTTTAACATGTGACAGGTACAAATATATAATTGCTAATAATAATTATTATTTCAGGTGTTAAGGGGATCAAACCGATGTTTGTTGATGTGTTATGAAAAGGTAACATTTTATTAATTGTGGAACCCTAATTTTGACACATTATCACCTGATATGGTTCACAGACACTGAGCAACCTGTAGTTGTGTTTTTGTCCACTCGACAAATGTACGTCCAATAATCACTGGTCTACATCAACTGGCTTTTTAGTGGCCAAATGCTCCACTGTGTTCGCCGGCTAGTGGCTAACTGTGTCCGGCTGCTGTTTAATCGGTGCTGGGCGGGTAGTCACGGAGCTTTTTCATTGTGAAGAGCTGCTTACCACTGCTGTAGACAAGGTTAATGAGAGCCTAGAGACTCAACCAAAATAGTGGTTGCGAGGCATGAAAGTAAAAGAACTAGAAGGGCACTCGTAGAGCGCAGACCTCCGCCAAGGCCATGCCCTACTAATGCGTGTCATAATAAGTCATTTAGACCCGCTCCATAATTCATTCATTCATGTGCAAAATAGTTATCAATATCAATATACGTATGTGCAATATGAACACTTCATACTTTTAATTTTTTTGCAATTTACTTCTTTATTATACCTTAACTGACTATTTATTGTACTTTGTTTTTATTTTCTTGTTTTGTTTGTTACTGACGTCTCTTGTTTGCTGGTGTAATCCTGCACACTTCCCCGCTGTTGGTTTAATAACGGATTATCTTATCTCATCTTATCTTATATTGAAGTGGATTCTTCCTTGGCTACACCCTTCCACCAATTTTCCTGAAAATTATTTTTGGTAATCCCGCAGACAAACAGACAAACTACATTTTGACCGGATGACGGCGCTAGATGAAAAATAAGGTGATTACAGTTCACCTTGATGGGGACGTCTGTGTACCGAGATTCACGGCTAGCATGGCTAAACGTGTTGATTAGTCCAGCTTTAAGAACCTCACTAGTTTTCCAAAGTGTAATCACAGGCCATCGTCAAGTGAATGAGTTGAACTGACAGCGTTATGGAACCACGTCCACTAAATGTGGTATCGATCAGTCTGAAGTTGGACTCCGTCGAGCTCCACCTGAGCCAGCGCTCTCATTCTAAACAAGCTGCTTCACTGGCTCCCACTGAAGAAAAGTGCTGTTGGCCACATAGAAAGCCGTCATTTCTACAAAGGTGAGTGAAATGAAGCGTTCATTCATCAATTCTTCAATGTTGGCAGAGAGCGAAGAATCCATTTAAAGGATTGTTGTCCGTCTTTGAGACATCGGCCGGCGTCTTTGAACTCTAAGATGCTGCAGTGGTTTCAATGCTGGAGCTGTTACTCGCCAAGGAGAGAGGGATTTCACAAGTTAAAGATTTTGTACTCAGGCTCAGTGACGCTGATATGTTTTGACTACATTTCTGGTAATAAGTGATTTATAGGGCGTGCCATATAAAACACAGACTTACGGCATGCGGTGGTAATACCTCTCCCTCCCATTGCTTTCTTCTCATCCTTCCCTCTTGTCCTCGTGTTCTTCTCTTAACAGCAGTAGGTCGGTGTTCTGCTGACAGAGCCCATTTTGGACTCCCATGGACATAATGTTAATAGAAGACAGACTGCTCCCCTCTCCTTTGCTCTCTCTCTCTCTCTCTCTCTCTCTCTCTCTCTCTCTCTCCCCCCTCATGGATCCCACAGGATAACCTGGACTGAGGCAAAGAAGGGAGTGTGATGGACTGTCTCTTACACAATTATCAGAGGTGGTCTGTGCACTGTGGCTGAAAAACTTAGTGCTGACATTGTGCCAGAATGCACACACACACACACACACACACAAAAAAAATGACTCACTTACACACACTTAGATACATTTCAATATACACCAACGTGCTGCCTTCAAGTGCTTGTTGTGAACTCCTACATCTGATGGGAATGTGGCTCTACTGTCTTGAGGTAAGTGCTTTTGGAAATAGTAACAACTAGATCTTGGAACAGTTTTATTTTAGAAACCAAACAGGACAAAGCCACATAGTTTCCTGAAATTGAATAAAAGCAGGAAAAAAGTGCATCAAGGATATGATGTGTACTCTATTGTGAAAGAATACTAATGCTAATAGTACCGGTTATTCATAAGAATGCAGTGTACCCATACAGTAGTTTTTTACAAAAAATGCATAAACTCTCAGGACATTCTCACTACCAACTCATCAAATACCAACGCTTGGTTAGTGGCCCTAAGGATCCCTAGGCATGCCTCTAGTGTCACTTTTGGACATGGCGTGTCAGCTTCAAAGCCCAGTGTCTTTTCAAAATAAAATTTCGGGAACAAAAACACCAAAAAGGATGTGATTGACGTCGATATGACTGAAGTCAAGCAAGTCAATATTCTGTGGCTAGACTAGCAACTCACGACACTCAGAACGCACGAGACTAGCGAGTGACAAACCTCTGTTGACTCCTTCCTGCATGACCTCATCAGAAAAGTGACAGCATTGGTCGTTTCTTCAAAACACACTAATGCCACTTATGTGTGCTGTATGTTTTCCTGACCAGCCACTTCCTCTAGTCGTACGGATAATGACTATCTCTGAAGCAAAAATGGACGTAGTGGCGTACTGTAAAACCTTGAAATAGGTTACAACAAAAAGAAGAGAAACTGCCTCAGCTGTAAAAGAAAACCCCTCTGCGTTAAGAGAGACCTACAGTCTATTAAGAACACTTTAGTCTTTGTGTTTGATCCATAATCACTTGAGATTATGGAGCTTTATTATGTTCCCCCAGTGACGAACTCTAATTGTTTGAGAGAAACAACCCAAAAAAAAAAGAAGCTAAAACTTGTCTTTAGCTTCAAAGGGAAGTTAGTCGTCCCTCCCTCTGAATTACAGCCGCTTCCAGATCCTTCCAAAAACCTTTCCACACCAGAGTGGGAAATTCCAACAAAAACCATCACAGCAGGGAAGGGGCGTCGGGCCTTTTGCAGCACAGAGTTGTACGTGTGTGTGTGTGTGTGTGTGTGTGAGTGTGTGTGATGAAATCTAAAAACAAGCTTGAACAGACCCCAATTCTACAGCTTCCAACCATAACCCCCTTAAAAGTGTTCATAAAATTTAAAAAGGAACTGTTTTTTAAATGACATACGAAATGAGAAAAACATCACCAAAGAAAACTGGGGGGGGGGCTGTGCCATATTGTAGTTCCTTGAACGTATCTTGCGACGAGCAGATGTGTGTGTGGGCGAGCACAAGAGGAGAAACTGAAAAGAAATTGTGAAAAAAACAAAAAAAACAATAATAGTTATTTTCGGGCCCTTCTTTTCTCGCCAGCTCCTTTTAGCAAAGCTTTTTTCGCCCAGAGTGTTTTATAGCTCGGTGGCTGCCAAAAGTTCTTGGCCCGCTTTACAATGAAGCTGAACAGAACCGGGCTCAACAGGCGTCCTGGGAGCAGAACAACACATCAGGTCCAATTAAGCTCAGTGGGCGGAACTTATTGTAACCTGCGACACACTCACACCCCCGGTACCACAGACAACAGAAAGAGGGGCTTTGTGGAACGCTTTGGCCCGGCATGCTAATGGAAAGTGAAACTCGTCAAATAAAGAAAATTAAAAAAAAAACCTGGTTCAGTCTGTGTGGACGCCCAGAGGGGGGTCGTAAAATGTGATTGGTGGTTGTGGGGGAAAGGTTGGAGGTCGGGGGGGGTCGCAAACACTGTGTTTGTGGGTTAGCCCGTCTGTGTTCCCCAGTTGGAATATTCAACATGCTTGACCTCCGTGTCTGCGGGCCTGCAAACCGAGACTAATCAAGTCAATTCACAGCCTACGAGACCCATGGGAAATGGAGTCGGAACTGTAATAAAAGATTACATGAATAAAACAACTGTCCTGTCTTTATCGCGGCCCTTCAGCTACTGAGAGGGTCATCTTTAAATACTGCAGCAGTATTCACACTGTTCTCAACAGTACGCTCTGTTCTCTGTTCCTCCTACAGAACAAAGTGTTGCTGAGGAATGAAGATATAATGAAAGAGTCTCATGTCAGTCTTTTCTGTCCACTGTGAACACAGAAACAAAACCAGGCTTACAAACAACAGAGACATTCCCCTGAATCGGGATACACCGGCAAAAACAAAATATACTTACGTATACTTATGTGCATGAACGCACTGAACGAGCTCATGATTTTGGAGAACGGTGAATTGAACGTATCAGTTTGCAACTAATCTGCATGTTCATCACATTCCCATTCTCACAGGACTGTAGTTGTGCATACGGGAGCGGAACAGAACCAGGAATGTCAACCATGCTGTACTTAGCAGGAATACATATTTTAAGGAAAACAAATGTTTCATTATTTTGTTTAGAATGAGATGATATTCACAGATAATGTCACATACATTTTTGGGAGGCGTCATGTTTCTTACTCACTGTAATTGCTATTATGTTCTTAAACAAGTATAAGTACTTTCTCTGGAGACAGAGTTTGCCACGTACGCAACACACCTGCATTTGCATTTAATGCTGGTATTAATGAGATTGCTGCACTTCTCTCATGCAGGCAGACGCTCCGTCGAGTGCACACGTATACTCGTCTGTATTGCCCTCCCCGTTCTAAAAGAGTGATGTCTTTATCACGGGCGGAGAGGTGGAGCACATGGAAAGAGAACAGAGAAAATATGACAATGCTCACATGAAAGGGAGGCCTTTCAAACTCAGGGGAGACATGAAAGACCCTCCTCCCCTCTCTCTCTTCTCTACCTCCTTTTGTTCCCTCTCTATCTCTCCTCCTCCCTCTCTTCCCCGTCCTTCCTCTCGCTCTCATAATTGTACAT
Organism: Anarhichas minor; assembly: GCF_050575085.1. Classification (NCBI taxonomy): domain Eukaryota; kingdom Metazoa; phylum Chordata; class Actinopteri; order Perciformes; family Anarhichadidae; genus Anarhichas; species Anarhichas minor. The sequence goes on along the minus strand of NW_027466472.1, from coordinate 1,111,501 downwards.
TCAGACTCAAACTGTGAATGCTAACAAGGCTTTTAGCCACACTGAATTAATGTATCCAGTGCATTTCACTAATGTGCTACCTTTCAAACGTCACCTTTTATGTTGTTGCCGTGAATACATCTCAGCTACTGTGCATGGATTTCTGAGTTGTTCAGCTCAAATTGCCTTCGGCTGCTTTGCAAAGTTCATATGGTGATAAGACGTCTTGTTCCGCTGCCGCTGGTAGTGGCTACAGCAGACTGGTCCTCGTTACGTCTGTGTGCTACGCACTAACTTGTACCAACTGTAAATAAGCTGCCAATTTCTGTTTGAAGATGCAACATTATTTCATTAGAGCAAAAAGTCCTGTCTGGGTTTTTTATGAGTCTTATGTCATCGTAGCTTTTGAGGATCTAGGTTCTATACTTGTGTATCGGTAATATTTCTTCGGTGGTTTTATATCTATAAAACCTGTCAATATAACACATTTCAATGCAACGCCACCACAAAGTAGAGCCTCAAAACAACACACAAACAACTAAAGCAGCAAAACATACATGGTTTTTACAGCAGTTTGGGCTTTTCTATTGCATTGCATCATCAAGATGTTTCTGTACCTGGTCACTAAAGTCACATTGTGAAGTGAGGGAATGGAGAATGTTACTTAAAGCTACTAGGAGGAACTTTCCTTTGTGTTGGTTTTGGTGCTCCCTGTGGACAAAGGCGGTAGTGTTTCTGAGCACCAGAGTCCCTTTAGAAAACCTCTCATTTTACTGCAGCAGGGTCTGACTCTGACCAGCGGAGTCCTGCATCTGGTTCTCCCGTGCCTCCCTTCCCTCCAGCGGGCCCAGTAATAGGGCCTGGGTCTCCAGTAGCGTGGTGTCGGTGTTGGCTCTCAGCGGAGAGGCGAGGTGAAGCTCTGCTCCTTCACTCGCATTTCGATGCTTCTAGTCTGTTTTCTCTTCTGTTTTATGCACGATAACAGTTGAGCTCTGAGTGCTGCCACAACTAAAACAACCTACACTCAACGCTGTACCTGAACGCAACCTGTGTAGACACAGACAAAGGGCAGAAGCTGCTGCTGTGTCTCGCTAGGTGAGAAAAGAGTAATGGCAGGAAGCCACACCCGTTTGGCACCTGAGTCCACCTGTTGGGGAAACTTTGACGCCCTCGGGGCTTCACGTGATGAGTTCAAGGGTCAGAACGAGCTAATGGAGTAGAAGGTCATAGGTGGAAAAAAAAAGGGCTCCTGATGAAGGCGTTGTTTCTGTTTTGCTGAGATTGTACGTGCATGTGTGGGAATATGCACAGTCAGGTTAGGATTTAATCAAAAATGAAAACCAGAAAAGGAGAAAATGAGACGGAGACAGCGACTGTTTCGACATTTTTGCACTGAGAGGTGAGTTGGGAAAAAGATGAAGGCGGGAGAAAAAAAAGAAAACGCATCTTTTAATCTTTTGATCCCTTCACTTCCCATCAGGTCTCATATCAAACAAATTACCCAGAACGCACCCCTGCACACATCAGTCTCATTACCCATCTCCCCCTACTCGGAGACACTGGGTAAATAGCACTGTCTGTGGGGAGTCGGAGAATCAACAACATAATGAGACTGCTGATGATGAGCTCGGTGTGTGTGTGTGTGTGCGTGTGAGTGTGTGTGTGTGTGTGTGTGTGTGTGTGTGTGTGTGTACATGTTGTTTAAGTGCTTTGCTAGGAATTGACTTGCTCGGATCAGAGTTTGATTTAGCCCTGACTCTAGAGAGCTAGTACGGACTTACGATGGCATGAGAAACGCACTGCAGGAAAATATCAAGAAGTAAAAACCATTAATTTATTCCAAACTTGTTTGTCAGTTGTAACAGAAGCCATGTGGCAGAGTTGAATAAGATATTTGGGCGGTTTGAGATCTCGTATTTGATGGGGACCACGGTCCCTGCAGTCTAAGATTTAACTGCTGGATTCTTGTATTATTTCGTATTTTTGTCTGAGAGAAGGATAAATTAGGTTTTTCGATGTGACAGTGAAGAAAATGTCCCAAAAACAAAGGAGGATTGGGTGCATCTCCTGCATCTGGATTTAAGTAAATATGCAGCTTTCGGATTTATCTGTTCTAAATTCCTCCAAAATCTTGTTTCAATTCCTACAAAACCATTTCTTACCTTCTCCTTCTTTCCTTGCCTGTGTTTGGTCCCTCCACCTCCATTCTATCAACATTCATCACTTTTAAAGTTTCAAGTCGCAACCCCTTACAATCTACACCATTCTCCATTGTACTCCCAAACAAGCCAGTCATTGTCTCTGTGACACAGCGACAAGGGGACCTCGATGTCAACACCAACAGCATGGCAGCGGGTCATTATGTCTGGCCACAGGGGTCGGTCAAAGGGGAAAGGTCAGAGGTTGGGGAACAGTCGCCATTAAAAGGAGCCTCCTCTGTCAACACGTTTGTATATAGCAGGAAGCGTCTCCCATCAGTACTCCCATCGCTTTGTCATGTCATGTGGTGCACGGAGCGCATGTTAACCATATGGAGAGAAAATTAATGGGAATGGAATGATGATGATGGAAATGAAATACAATACATACTGTACACTGCTTCCTCTAATCTCTCTTGTTTGTCACACAACACCTGATACATTTCACTTAAAAGATATACTTATTAAATCTCTATATTTTCTTTTAACATAATTACATGATCATCATCATCAGCACAGTTCGCCCAGTTGTTGTGGAGATCGAAATGTTGGAACCTTCCAGTATTTTAAGCCGTTTCAGGATTTGTCATTCATGTTGGCTTGAAAGTTGAGCCCGGCACTTCATTTTGGAACCGGCACTTGACAAAACAATCTCCACTCAAGGTCCACTTACTCACTTGGAAATGATCGACCATTTACAGTCATCATCGACGAATGATATTTCTTCCGTTGGCATGGCAGTTTCCATTTTTCTGAGCACATTTAGGTCCACGTTCACTCAAAGGTTGTGCTTGACCACAGCTGGATTACCACGTGGGCGGAGCAGACACGGGGACGGCCGTTATAAGCTACCGCTAAAGCTACGGTTGTACCTCTCACTTCATTGAGGGAGAGTGAGTGATGTCGTAAGAGTGCATGACTGAGAGCAGTGTAGCAGAGAGCTGGTGATACAACACAGTCCTGGAGTTTGTGAAATAGTCACAAAATGCAATCTATTGGCTTCATGCTGAGCAGCAAGAATTGTCCATTTCTTTCTTGTCGCTTGGCAGAATTTACATACATACGACATTATGCTGCGAAACACAAGTTAGGCAGCAAAACCCCTCAGTTAGGTTCAGGAATACATCATGGTTGGACCTAAAATAACAATGCAGGGTTGGATTTAGGCAATAAAACAGACGTTAGATTTAGGCAACAAAATGCAACACAAATGCAACAACACTTTGGAACATAGGGTGTCGAACACCAGTCTCGTGGTCAAAAGTCCTGTTTATGTTGGACCCATCCACCTCCCGTCCTGAACCACCATTAGTGGTCTTTCTTCATAATTAATGTGGTTAACTTGTGTGTCCACCACAAAAAAGGATCCTACTTGACTTTCCACTGCACGCCACAGGAAAATAAATCTGCATCCTTGTACACCAAACCAATAGATTATGTTTCATTACTATTTCACGAATGAACATGGTCCGGGGCTGGGGTGGTAGTAAAGTGAGGAGAGACCACTGAGACTCACACTGAGAGTGGTAGACGGAGAGAGGAGGGAGAGGAGCGAAAGTGATAACCTTGTCTCTCGTTCATTGCTGTCTGCTCAGTGATTTAATTTGGTCGCGCCGTCACACCTGAGCTAAAGCTCATCCATCACAGGTGCAGCAAGATCCCTCCGTCGCTCGCTCTCTTCTTCCCTCCATACATCCTTCCATTCCTATATTTCTCTGTCCCTCCCTCCCTCCTTACTTGCTTTTGAAGGCTCTCTCAGTCTCTAAACGGCTATCTGTCCAGATCGGTCTTAAATACGCTCTCTCCATCTCACTCTTTCTGATTCTGTTCGGCCACTGTCTCTCCGTCCCTCTCTGCTGTACACCTCTACTCAGACACAAATAGGTTCCTCTGGTTAGAGAGGAACCTAGTCGGTTAGAGTTGTGGCTCTTTATACAAGAGTGATTGTTTAGGATCTTATGAATAAATCTACAGAATCACGCAGCTCAGCCTGAAGAAGTGGATAAATGTGTCAAATAAAATAAAATCAAAAGATGGATTAAAGAGAGTGCAATGGACATTAGTAATACTCATGTGTTAGTAGTCCATGAATATAAGAAAGGACCAGCTGCTACAATGTTAGCATAGCCTAGCACCGATCGATCCGAACTCCATTGAGAAAACCAGCATTTTAAAAGTGATTTGCTTGTCGTCTTGCGGCGAGAACTATCAAAACATGAATTCAGACTTTTTACAAGTTGGCATCATTATGTAGCTATTCCGGCTCTCTTTTATCCGTCTAAAATGTTCATACAGCTGTAGGAAACCAGCCGACGTGTGGCCTGCGAATACAGCTCGCCCCCAGATGATGTTATGAACCCAGACAAGACAAAGCAGCAATAGTAGTTATTTCTTCAAAGCATTGCCCTTCTGGTTGCGTCCTTTGCTCTTCTGCTTACACAAGTTCACCCCTATGTCAGTTGGGTACAGTCCGGTTCACCCAGCAGGCCTTCTGGCTCAGCCTGGTCCAAACTAATCAACGTATCCCCCCAACCACCACACAGGACCCTGCACACCTCAGCTCTGCCAACTTGGCACAAGGACACACTCGATTGCATTCAAGCAGATTTATGACCGTGCAAACAGTGCACAGCCTGTTGGTGCGGTGAAAAGAGTATCAAGCCCACGAGTGTTTACATGCGGCTCAGATATCCTCAGCAGGAGGAAAACATGGCGGAAAACCTGAAGACCGTTTTGTTGGTCACGGGAGAGCGGCTAGTGAAAGGATCTCACATCTACAGTAAATCACATACGTGTGTGTGTATGTTTTGGACTGTAAATGGCTCACCGTGCCTTCTCCATGTGACATCAACCGGCATCAACACCAGTGACTGGAGCGCTATTTTGTGTGTGTGTGTCTGAGGTTAGTTAAACAATATGACTTCATTGTCAACTCAGAATTAAATTGATGCAAACACACACACACACACACACACACACACACACACACACACAGAATACAACTAGAAATATCTTCTTTGGGAAAAATAAGACCGATTTACTGCAGTGTTTTCGCTGGCTTTGCAGGCGCAACCGTGACACATTCTGCTCCAGACACATGCTGTGTATTAATCAAACAGACCCACCAGGCTGGAGCTGCAGCTTGCATTGGGATTTTACTGAGTGTTTGCAAGGTGTCGTGCAAATTGCGACCGTTGGTTTTTTTGCTGAGGAAATTCTCCGCCTCTGAAGACCAGGTGCAAATACAGCACAGATGGGATTTACAGTATCCAGAAGGAGGGTTGCTTTGGGGGAAAGTGAACTAAATATAGCTGTAAAATCACTGCATACTCTAACATTTGCATAAACATTTGGCTGCATTTACTTATTAACGTCCATATCAACACCACTCTCACCTCCACCTGCTCCTCTCTGAGCTGCTGATGAACCTGCTGCTCTCTCTCTCTCTCCCAGCCTGGTCTCCTATGAGTTAGGATCCAATCATGTTACGAGGGAACATATTTTCTGACGAATTACGTTAGTATTTAACCAATCACAAACACATTTAATCATAGTCCTCGTGAGTCAGTGTATGGAGGAGGGTGCATGGATGGATGGATGGGTCAAAAGATCACCCATGAGACTGCTGTTTGTGTCCTGTGTGTAGAAGTGATGTACTTATTAGTAGTTGTATTGCCTAAACCTAAATGTAATAGAGAGGAATACCATTTTGAAACTGTGTTTCACTCCAAAATATTATAATACCCATATTTTATAATTAATATTTTGGAGTAATGCTAACAGTTTATTTTTTGTTGGCCAAAGATCACGATGTATCTTGTATTTCATTTCTTGAGTTTAGTGATCTAGCACAGTCACAGTGAAAATGGTAACATGATGATGTTTAGCAGGTATAATATTCAACATTTTGGTTTAGATATTTCCCTCACAAGCACAGAAGTTTACCTGGTAGCACCAGAGGAAAAGTCACCAAAGTCAAAGTGGGATTCGTCCTCTGGGGACCATGAATGTTGGCACAAAATATCATGGCATTTCAGTAAACTGACTGTCCAAATGATACAACAATGCGTAAGTCATTTTGCGTGCAATAAGAACGCCGTTCTTTTTTTTGTGTGTCTCATTTGACAACATGTGGTCACATGGACACAGGACACAGGACTTATAACCAGGAGACCGGTGTCCCAGAGTGTTGGCTTTCTCTGTTTGTTTTGAAGTTACGTTAGTGACATTTGTGGCGTGTTTTACTGTTATGTTGTTTCTGTACGTTTTTTACCTTAGTTGACGTAATTATTTACATTTTAATTATTTAATTTTTTCTAAAACCTAAGTGTTTTTATTCCCTAAACATATGTGCAACCGTTTGACGGTAGCGACGTGAAAAGCAAAAAAACTTAAAAATGTATCAAGGAAAGTCAGAAATGTCGTGCTAATTATACGCTAATTATACGCTAATTATACGCTAATTATACACTTTCAGGTGATATCGGGTTGGTTGAAAAGTAAATAAATTTAAAACGTCAAAGTGAGAAAATAAAGTATTTATTTTCCTGCAGACCTGTAATCTGAACCCAAATGATCATTGAATATATAATTATTTGAGGCAGCTTACTTACTTAGTGTGTGTTAAACACATTATGGACAGCGCATGTGAAAAGAGGTATTGCTATTGATGAAATGCCTGGAAGCCTTTGATCAATCCATTAACCAGTCAACTCTCAGTCCTCAGAGTCGCCCTGACGCATGTACAGAGCTAAGTGATTCTTAATTAGCAAATACTCTCCAGGCGTACACAACACAGAACCTGTGTGTGTGTGTGTGTGTGGGTTAAGTGCATGTATGCATGTGCATTTGTGGTGGCAGCAGCAGCAGCAGTAGGTGACTGTGTTTGTATATGTGTGTGTCTTTAAATAGAGTTGGCAGGCTACATGGTGGGCTGGCTGGCAGGATCGTGACCCGTTGGTCCCGGAGGAGAGAACCCGGCAGAGAAAAGAGTCTCTCTCCTCCCAGGCCCACTCATGTTCCTGAGAAACGGCTCAATAATACACGAAAAACTCTGCCTCTCTATGAACCTGCTATTCAATCAGGACAACGTGCTTTCAAATCAATTCATTTTAAGTTTCAAAAATACTCCTTGTGTGTTTTATAGCTCGTTGGATGAGACAGGCTTTCCAGGGCGAAAGCACTTGGGAATTTGCAGAGAACACACTTCCTGAATTCGCAAATAAAGACACAGCAAAGCCCTTCATCTAGGAAAGGAAAAACAAACAAGATAAATACAGAGAAAAAGAGACATCTTCAGTTCAGCACACTGACTGAGGTCGTGCTGGTTTTCCACCACACTTAAGCCGAGGCAATGGGATTTTCGGACAGGAATTAGACTTTCATCCGGAGGGGACAGTGGGATGTTTTTTTTTTTTAAAACCCAGCCATGTCTTTTTATTCGCCTCTTCTTTTTTTCGTAGGTGAAGGTGGAGGGTGAGTTGAAAGAGATGTTAGTGTTGCAGTAAGTAGAAAAAAAAAATCATCATTTCCTCAGCACCCCATGCTCCTTCCCCCTCTTCTTTTTTTTCCTCATTCTCTCTTCCCCCCCCCCACACACACCTACTTTATCCCCGTAGACAAGAGCCCCAGATAACCCCGCATCACCACATCAAAGAGGAGATGAGAGGGAGATGGATAGAGGGGGACGGGAGGAGGTGGAGTGGGAGAATCTCGGGGAGGCAGATCAACAAAGGTAGAGGTCACAGAAAGAGAGGGGGGAGAAAAAATAAATAAAAAGGAGGGAGCACAAGTGGAAGAGATGTGAAGAAGATGTGAACACCTTAGCAGGATTGAGATACAACTGAGAGCAGGAGTGTATCCCTCTCTATTATCCCGGTGTGTCTCCCTTAATCTCTTAGTGAGTGTCTCCTTTTTCTCCCGCTCTCCTACACACACACACACACACACACACACACACACACACACAGCTTGCATGTCCACTTTTTTTATTTTTTTTCCTCTGATATCAGAGCGAAGAGTTCAATTAGCCGAAGCTGTCAGGACCCTCCATTTCTGCTCTCTCCTCTCTTCAGACGAAGGGATGGAGGGAAGAGAATAAAGCTATCCACGAAAAGCAGGGACATCAAAGCCCTTGTATTCAGTAAGAGGTTGCACTTCACTATGATGTGTGTTGTGTGTGTGTGTGTGTGTGTGTGTTCATGAGATCAGTCACCAGCCTCACTGACCCATGTTCCAGCAGGCGAAAGATAATTAAGCGAGAGCCATGTTCACGTTTTGCTTCCTGCTGTGGGGGATTTTGGCTCCCGTGTGCTCACCCAACATATGCATCCTATTTTATAATACACCTTATCGTATTAAAAGCTCCAATTTCATCTCCGACCCTTTTTGTCTCATTCCCTTTCCCTTCCACCGTTTGGTAAACCTTAATCTCGCGTGCATGCTTAAGGATGCTATATTAAGGTCGCACGTGGGAGCATGGCGCTGGGAGCAGGTGTGTGGAGAACGAGCAGGGTGACGGAGCAGCAGAGAGAGAGAGAGAGAGAGAGCGAGAGAGAGAGAGAGATCAGGAGGGAAACGAAGATGATCAGACCGACAATGCTGCTCCAGTGCCAGGGGAAGAATACAATAGGTGAAAGGTTGGAGACGCCGGTAAAATGAGAGTGGGACAAGGAGGGATGAAGGACAGGGCAAGCCAGAGGGAGGGTCAGGAGAAAAGAATGAGCTGTAGAGTATTTAGACTAAAATAAATCATATTGTCTTCTGATTTATTTCTTAAATTGATCGCTTTAACACTTCATGCCATTCATCCATTCATACACCGATGGCAGAGCCTTCAGGAGCTTCGGGGTTAGGTGTCTTGCCCAAGGAGATGGACTAGCCAGGGATCTTCTGATTGAGGGACGACCCTCTCTTTCACTGAGCCACAGTCGTCCTCCAGTGTACAGACCGGTATATGATATTTTCCACATTTCAAACGTTTGATAGACTCAAGATCATAACTGGACCGCAGACCTGGCCTGCGGTGCCAGCACTCGCCACGCGCAAAGGACAGATTAAGTGGTTTTGCAGCAGAAAACTTTAAAAAGAACTGATGAAGAACCAGGTCGATAAGTAGAAGTAGTGCAAAATAAAAAATAAAAATTTCAGATTTCACTAAAAGCAAATAAAACTGAAAAATAACAACACCAAACTAAATAAATCTGCAGCCTCACAACACGCTGCCAAATCCTCTCATCCCTTTACTCCGATGAACTTCCCCTTCTCAGCCGCACCTGACTGGAACCTACCACCTGCACAGGTAATAGGGGGGTCGAAGCAGAGCAGACATCCAAATCACACCAGATAATTAAATTGCCATGAATGCAAAGTGGCTAAATCACTGCTGACATCACAATTAATCCATGGCTAATCCTTACATATGGAAATGAGTTCACCAAATATTACAGAATATAATTGTCTGCAAAACTATCTTACTTTCCCCCTCCGTGTTAACAGAGCCCTGCCTCTCCCTGCTTAAAGGACATAATGAGGCAAACCTGTTGGCACTTTCCTTGATTGAGCTGTTGAGCAGCTGATCCACTCAACATCAAGGTAGAACAGCAACTTCACAAAATCCTATGAGCCCATAAAACACCATTGAAATGAACTGAAATGTACAATTCAGCAGACACGAAAACACTGGTAATGTTTGGTAACAGTGCAAAGGGAGAAAGGCAACCTTCCAAATCTCTTTCTGTTAACAAAGTGGTCAAATAAAGAAACTAGTGCAGTTAAAAAAATCTTACAAATAAGTCATAAAACTGTTGTCATTGTGGAGTATATACTTTTTAAAATATATTTATATCCGTGCATTGTGATTAAATGTTCATGTAGTACCTTTGTCCAGCTTTGTTGTCCTTGTTTCTACCTGCATGTATATTTCAACATTGAGTCCTTGTATGTTTGCACATACTTGGCCAATAAAGCTGATTCTGATTCTAGAATATTACACAACATGTGTGAGAACTGACATATTACAGCATATAAGATTCTAATAATTCTAACAATGGAAGTGCTTCAAAGACATTTGGGTCATAAGTGCCAGCAAAAAGAGGGAAGAAGAAGAGAATGAGTGTCACTGGAGTTACCAGAGTATCTTAAAACAGTAATTAGAGCTTCGAGGACCTTTACAAATATAAATAAAGAATGGAATTAAAACTCAGCACTGGCACCCGTATTTGTCTTTCCAAGAATATTCATCATGGAGTGTTTAACCCGGTCTGTAGGATGTGGTCATGGTAAGGACCACTGCAGCTCCGCCAGAGCAAGACAAACACACAGCCACGGACTGAGATGAAAAATGTGTGCAGCCATCGTCACACTAGGGGTCCAAGTCCTGCACCCGGTTGCTGTCTCTGATCTAAGGCCCAGGAGAGGCCTTGGCAGTGTGTGTGTGTGTGTGTGTGTGTGTGTGTGTGTGTGTGTGTGTGTGTGTGTGTGTAGCATAGAAAAGCTGCTGATGCGGTTGAAACAATGACTGGTTTGTTGATTTTACGACATTTCCCCCCTCCGTACACCCTAGTGGTAGTGTTCTCGCAGTGCGAAGACACATTACACACACAACATCCACATTATTGTGCGTACACACACATGTTGCCTATACAAACACAGACACACACACCCAGACACAAACACACACACCCTCTGATCCCCGTAAACCATGTAAACCACAAGAGGCAGCTGTCATTATGCTCCCCGAGGAGCTCACAGGGTGTAATTTAAAAAGATAAGAGGACAAATTAGCTGAGAATTCATTATGTGTTTATATTCAGTGAGTGGGCATTCATGGGAAGGTTTTTTTGATCGGCTGCTGTTGGTGGGGTAACTTCACAGGACGAGCAGCGGCACTGGAAAATGTATTCCATGTAGAGTTTTCTTAAAGGATCATTTGATCCAAAGGGCATTTGTTTAACCCCAAAATATGTGAGCATCAATCGGATTCGGGCTCACATTCTTTAACATATTTTGCACATATACGTATAGTTTCACTCATGTACGGGGGATTTGTTATGATTTCCTGTTTCTAGGCGAGGCAAATGGCTAAACCTGATCCGCTGTGGAAAATCAACAACGCGGGTGGAAAAAGGTGCAGACACCAAACAATCTATGTTTACGTCCATGTTTGCCCGTTGACTTCCATTTTGTTTGCTTTCTCTGCTGGTCTGTGCAGCGTTCGCGTGGGGGTTGCACTTGGCAGATCAGATATTTGTGTGTGTGTAGACATAGAAAACTGGGGAGTTGGGGGTAGAAAGGGCAGATGTTGGGATTAAATGAGTGGGGAGATTTTGAGCTGGGAGAGTTAAGCTGCACATAAAGAACGAAGAGGTTTTGTATTTTTTTCCGAAGGGATTTTGGTCAGGGTGATGGTTCTACTTGTAATGACTGACAGAAACCTCTCCTTCTTTATAATGACGGAACAAGCCTACAAAGTAGAATAAAGGCTATTTTTTAATACTATTGATGTACATAGCATGGTCATGAATTAACTGATTTTCTTGGCTACTTGGGGGCAGCAAAAAAAAAAAAGCCAGACATGCATGTGTTCCCAGCAAACTATTTACACATCCAGCAGAAGTGGGGCAACAATGTCACTCATTTGGAGTCTTGTTTGTGTCCACAAGTCCAATTTTCACTCTTGTTTTAGCTCTGTTTTTGGTCTCCACCAACTCCTTAAGGCTGCTCAATGCTCCGTTATGTTCACCAGCTTTCCCAGCAGGTAGTCTGGCATATAGCCAAACCTATCGACACACTTAGTTTTAGTTTTTAACCAGAACAATAATAAATAAATAGACGATGCCACGTGAAACTGCTGGTTAGTTTTAGGCAACAAAGTTACTTGGTTATGGTTAGAAAATACAAACCGTTTCTGCAGCCATCATTTAATAAACAGACATATTTTTAGATAGAATAAGGCAAAATGTTGCAAATACATTTGGGTGTATATGAATTTTAAAGCTACAAAAGGTATCGGCACGTTGGTGGTCAAAACAAATGACAGCTTCCTCCTAAGATAACTTCAGTAAATTGCACACAGCAAGATGCTTTTACCAGTATGTCATGTTTGTGATGACTCACATAGAAGAAGACCAAAGGGAAGGAGGGCAAAAGATGAAACACTGCTGAGTCCAGGTTTCTGTGGATAGAGAGCCACTTACTGCTGTTCCAGAGGCTGTTTGTATTTTGCTCTGGAGATTTGATGTGTCACTTCCAGTGCAACAGGGCCAGGATTTTACTTGGACAAATTATTTCAATAACGTGGGAATGGGATGCTTCACACAGCACAGACCAATAAACCAGATATTTTCACAACTGTATCTTCCAGTTTCCTGGAACCATATAGGATGATTTCATAAAAAGTGTGTTTTTTTCTGGGGTACGGGTTGGCTGGTTGGGATGTTATTGCATGAGTGTGTGTGTGTGGGTGTGTGTGTGCGAGACCCACAATCCAAAAAATAAGTGATGAGGGGGAACGTGAGACTGGAATGCTAGGTTTCACTTAATCATCTCCTGGTGCTAGTGTAAACACTGAATCTGATTTGAGCTAATTGGGTTTGTAGTCAGGGTAAATAGTGTAAAAGGAAACCGCTCGCACATTCAGCAAGATCCCCCCCCCCCCCCCCCCCCGCAGCCACCTCCTCTGTTCACTGTAACTTTATTCGTCTATTTTACCAGAAGGACAAAATGTCGAAACTTGTGCCAGGTATGTTTGTTTTTTTTTCCTCCCCGCTATTCTTCTGATCCGCTGTTATAAAAAGGCTTTCTTTCCTCTGAAAGTCATATGTAATTTCCATAATGTTGTTTTGTTGGACTGTGACTTTTTCCTGCCCGGATATTTGGGTAATTTGATTTTTGAGAAAATAAGGGTGCAGGGATGATATATATATTTAAAGAACCCTTTTAATCGATCTGCCGGCGTTGGTTTTAGAGATATTTCACATTTGTGGTTATGGATCCTCGCTCCCCTCCCCCTCCCTCCCCCTCCTCCTCCCGCCTTTTGGCATTCGCAGCGCAGTCTTGAACATTTCTTGCCATCCAGCATCTTGTCACTCACAACTCCTCTCTCTTCCTCTCTCATCATATTCGGTAATGTAGTCACACTGATTGCATTCTACCGCTAATCTAATTCTTCCCTCTTTCAGCTCCCCAGAGACTTCGAGTGGTTTCACGTCACATTCATTTCAAAGCCCCCCCCCCCCCACCACCTTCCTCATGACAGCACATGCTAATTTTGGATTGAAAAGACCCATAAGCCTCGCCTGCCCCAACCACTCCGATCACATTACCGCCTTCACAAAAACAAAGCTTGCTCCAGCTAACTGCTTAGATCTCATTATGAATCCACAAAAAAAAAAAACAGTGAGCTTCAGTGACCCACATCAAAACGAAACGGAAAGGGGATCCTGCCCAGCAATTAAGATAACATTTATTCTCAAACTGCAGATTTCCTTTATCGTATCGGCAATTTTACCACAGCAAATGTCATTAGCGCAGGCTTCAAAAGAGGTGGCTATCGCTACTTGACACGAATTTGCTGTAGATTAGCTGTCCCCTTCACAAAAGAAGAAAGAAACCAAAAGAAGAAAGAAGAAACCAAAAGATCCATATGACAAAAATATTAAGCCTGCAAACAAACAGGAAAGGAACCTTTACAGGGAATCAAGAAACACCTTTGATCAGGGACTTCAAATCCCATGGTGCATTGCAAATCCCCGCGCTAGAATGATCAATGGCTCCCCAGGTCGTTCGGGTCAAAAGGTCTCTGACTGGACTTGTTAGGGGTCAGTGTCCCTTTGAGCTAAAGAGGCAGGCGAGACAAAACAAGCCTTTCTCTCTGCCTTTGAAAAAAGGAAAAAGAGGAAAAACGGCGTCTCCAAGACATAACAAATCAATCTTTTTCCTTCTAGCGAGAGATCAAGATTGATTATCTGGATGCGCACAAGCCTTCGTGTTTTTTCAAGTCTGAAATGGAAAGGATAAACAATTCATAAAATTCAATAGTTTTCAAAAATGTTTCAAAGAAAGCGAGACGTATAGTTACTGCGTGTCCTTGCATGTGTTTGCTGTCTCTTGCCTTTTGAAAACCAAACTTACACAACACAAGTCTTTGCTGTTGGAACAACTCCAGGAAATGCCCCTTCCAGCAACCGCCTGCTTCTACATATGTGAAGGTTATTATTCCATCTCTCACATCAAACTCCCGCTCCCTTCCCTGTTGCTCTTATTCTCCATTGTACGGTAAATAGAAGGCAGCTGACGGCGGTGTCAAAAGACAGAGAGGCGTAAACACAGACACATTGATCGCACAGAGCTCCCCATTTCTCCCACTTTCCCCCTTCTCGAATGATTGTATGTAAATGAATCACACGCACAATGATCTCCCCTCACAGCGGGAGGAGTGATGGTGTTTGCGATGGTTCCACGATGGAGCTGATTGTTAATACGCGGAGGCAGCGGGAGCGTGCGTCACCATGTTATCGGTGTTTTTGTTGCAATCATTTAAATCACTCGAGGTGTTTGGGATTCTCCGCCTCTGCTTGCCAAATCAAGCTTCATAACTGGACCTGCAATTGTAGTCGGAGAACAACAAGCGAAAGATGACTCGTCGTTATCTACCTGAGTTTGTGACAACATGTGTACATCAAGCCTGTGTTCATCTCAGTGTGTTAGTTAGCCAAAAATATGCCAACCAAAGTGTGTTCCATGGGAGCTTGAGAGCCACCTGCTTAGATGTTTTTGCATATCAGGTATACCATTAGTAAGCTTGCTATTTTTCTTCTTTTTTTGTGCCTTTGTGTTTGTGTGTGCACATTTGCTCATTGTTGGGCGCGTTGCCCGCCCGATGCCACAGGTAGCCGTGTGCTCAGTGGAGTGTGAGTCGCTACACCTGTTCTCCCCTCAGGGAGGCGCTGTCCATGGCCAGCTGGCAGAGCGGAGTCGGGACAGAGGATCGGACAGATTGGATAAGCGGTGGGACGTCGGGACGAGCAGAAGACATGGCTGAAGGTGAGGGCTGAAATAGAGGGAATAGGAAAAGTACAGAGGGGAAGGAAAAAGGGTAAGAGCGAGGTGGATGATGGATTATGCAGCAAGCTTTGTCAGGACATTGAGGACGGCATGTGAAGGACAAATATGAGGAACAATATTATAAGGGACTTAACTTTGTGCTTGAAGAAGCATAATCCAACCATGATTCATGTAGATTTAATGATAATATTTACATCATAATTTAAAACATGTATATTGAACAGAATTAAATATTAATGGTATTGTCACTACAATGAGGCTAACTTACATGGTATGAACCAACCTGATCCCATGGGTGGTTTTATAGATCACACTTTATTTCCATGTTTTTTGGCTTTTTGTGTATCAACGAAACGTTGTTCGGTTCGGTTTAGGTAACAAAACACTTACTTAGGTAAAACATCTTGGCTGGGCTTAAAATAACTACAACATCTAAGTAAAATATGTACGTACTACGTAACAGAAGTTCAGAAAAAACGGCATTAACACTACGGGACACCGGTCTCAAACACTGGTCTCCTGGGTGAAAGTACTTGACCCATCTACCTTCCCACCAACCAACTGTAAGTGGTCCCTTATCTCATTTATATAGCATACCACTTATTAACAGCGTATTATGCGCATACTTTTACGTTGCTGTCAGTACGGGCTACATGGAGTAAAAATGACATGCAAAAAGCAAGAAGGGCATTCTTATCTCACACTAAATGTCCTACATAAATTGTAGCGTCCTTCCTCAGCCATTTGGTGGGAAGAACATGTCGCTCGAGAAAATTATATTCTCGAACATTCTCTTTTGTTATATCAAAATGTTCTATTTCTATTCTCTTCTGGAATGATGTATTCTAGAAGAGAATCTACAATAGAACATTCCATTTCCAAGTCCCAGAACATAATGTTACGTTGGATCCGGGAATATTCTACTCCAGAACATAATGTTCTAGAAGGCATAATTGCATTCAATTTGTCAGTCGCTGTAGGACAGCTGATGGATGAAATATACTCTAAAACCGCGTTCTACGCAGGAAGAAAATGTTCTACCCCGGAGTAAAACAATCTAATATATTAATTCATAGGATAAAAAATTGATATATAATTCCACGATGGCTTGTACAGCATGTCGTCATGATAACATAACCTGTTTTCTGTCTTTACTTGTATCTAAAATATTTATCTCCATTTCCTTCTTTTACACTGAGTTAGACTCATTTCACTGTCTGTAACTTCATCTCTCCCACTTTCTGTCTCTTGGGTCTAGTTAGGATATGTGTGTTCGTGTGTGTTCGTGTGTGTGTGTGTGTGCGTGTGTTATTCTATGCGTGTCAGCTTCCCTCTGTCCTACCTCCAGGCTGAAGTGTCAGACAGAGAAGTGAGATGTCTCTCTCTCCCTCCTTAGGCAGTTGTTAGCTGAAATACTGCTACGCTGCTGCAAACAGCCGGGAGGGTCAGTCAATACGCACATATACACACTTGCACACATACAGATGCATAGGTAATGTCGGACACAGACAAAGTACTGTATGAGTACAGTGTATACATGGTAAATATACACACACCTAGGCAAACACACACACATCTCATATCTCATTTGTTGGCAGCTCATTCAGCAGTGAACATATGTTGAGCTTACTGGGCTGGGACAAGACACACACACATACACACAGCCGTGTCTCCATCACTTTAGAGGACATTGCATTGACTTACATTCCTTTACTGGACACAAACCCTTACTATAACCACTTCATGACCAATCCTAAACCTTAAACTAAACCCGACTTTAAACCAAGTCTTCACCTTTAAATGTAATGATTTACATTACAGGGACTTGCATTTTGTCCCCAAAAGGAAACACGGTCCCCACAATGTGACTGTGTAAACATATTTATGTCCCCACAACATTGAATAATACACACACACACACACACACACACACACACACACACACACACACACACACACACACACACACACACACACACACACACACTTCCCTCTAGCTCTATACAAATCTATTTCCTTTTCTCTCATTATTTTTATGCCTCTCAGACTTTCACACACAAACACACAGAGTTGTGTTTTCATGACTTGTGGGAAAATGACATTGACTTACATTAATTTTCTGCAGACTTGTCCTAACCATAACCACCACCAGCCTAATCCTAACCCTTATCCTAACCTAAACCTAACCATTCTTCAATCTTAAACCAAGTCTTCACCCTTAAATGTAATTATGTATAATATGGGGATATGCAATTGTCACCCACCCCCCCAAAAAAGGCGGTCCCCACAATGCAACTGTGTACTTAGATTTATGTCCCCACAAGATGGGTAAAACACTCCTCATCTGCAATCCATCCTCTGAGAATATAGCAGCACGCTGCAGGATGGAGGGTAAGACAGGAAACAGAGCGAGAGCTGAAAGCGATTGTGGGTAAAAGATAGATGTAGGCTGAGAGCTAGGGAAAGTGGAGAAGAGAGGGACAAAAGGTGGAGGAATGGCAGCGTTGGGAAGAGGGTGGAGGAATTTGAGTGAGCGGGGCCAAGAGGGTACAGAGCAGAAAAAGCAAGGTTTGAGAGGAATCGGAGTGGGATGGAGAGAACAAAATAATGTGTGCCAAGTACCTCAGAAATGAACTCCCAGGCACAGAAAGAGCCAGACTCTTTTCACACGCACACACACACACACACACACACACACACACACACATTTTGAAATAGAGCCGAACACAGCCCTGCGTTTGAACCAGCGGCTACACCCGATGTAACACTTTTGAATTAGCTCCCCGCTCTCCTCTCCCTAGAAAAGAAAAGCGTGAAATTGACCAAGTCAAAGCTGCGGCCTGAGCATTGCAGATTTTTTTCTGCCATTGTACCAGCGGCGGTATCTATCCAATGTGATTCTGCTGTTGTGATGTGGGACTGAGTTTTGTGTTTCACCCTTGAAATTCGAAATGCTTTTGTTTCATTTTGGAATCATGCTTTTTTGGGGTGTGTGGGGTGGGGGGTTAAAAAGCAAAAAGGATGTGTTTCATGTGACAGTGGGTTCACTTGGTGCCAGAAACACTCAAAACATGAAACACACACGAAAATAAGAAGAATTCCTCGTTTTTAACCCATAATTCAACCAGGCCCTCAGACCTTAAAGCCATGACATAATGAGTCTGTCATTGCCTTCCTAAATGGGTGTTTTCTGTTTGCCAAGTTTTGCCGGAGCTTTCAGCCACATCATGTGGCCTTCACCGGCGCATGGAGTTTGCACACATCCAAAAACCATCCATGAACATTGATAACCCCCTACGATCACACGACTGAAATTCCATACTTGCATCATATGAACAACTGAACCGTCTTCTTGGGAAACAGAGCAAACGTCATCGGCTGATGAA
Organism: Anarhichas minor; assembly: GCF_050575085.1. Lineage (NCBI taxonomy): Eukaryota > Metazoa > Chordata > Actinopteri > Perciformes > Anarhichadidae > Anarhichas > Anarhichas minor. Next base: position 1,092,873 of record NW_027466472.1, on the reverse strand, counting down.
GGCTACGAGTTGTGGCTGAAAGCACAGGAAAATAACCGAGTAAGTGGACCTTTTAGCATTTTTAGTTTACAGAATTGTCTGTAAAATTCCCCCAATATCTCCCTGGATGTTTCTTGTCCACATGTATTTACGGTATGTGCTGTAATGTGTCTGTTCACCACACCAGCTCCCAGCTACACATCCACACTGCGTGCACCTGTGGGTGGATAAATACACCCGTGATGTCACAATATGATATTTAGCTCTTAAACACCCTGGTTCTGTGCGTCGCTACTCTTCCTCTCCTCCCGACACCGTTGTGGTTCCATTTGGACGCGATGAAAGGCAACTCAAAACAGCTTCATCTGCGGCGCGGCGGGGAGTCTGCGAGAAATGTGGCAGTGGTTTTTTAGGACCCACAGGAAAGTTGAACAGACGAGAACCAAAACCAGACGTGCTCACGAGAGAAACCGGTGGAAGGGAGCCGGACTCTGCCTCTCGGAGAGGTATGCGCGTGTTAAAAAACATCGGCTCTATTATGCTTTTGCTGCATTAAGACCTGCTGTTTTGGCAATGCACACACACACACACACACACTCACACATGCTCCGACTCACTCTTCTCAATGCGTATGGTTCGCATTGGTTCTGCTGCTGGCTTTTGTAAACAGCGCTAACCGCTTGTGTATGTCTGAGTCCAGCAAGTTCTCAGACTTCTGAATGAAAGGCCACCTCTATCTATCTCTCTCTCCCCCTCTCTCTCCCTCTCCCTCTGTCTCGTTGCTGCCCTCTGACCTGTTTTACCGTACGGGCTGTCACAGGCGTGCGCTCTTGTCACGCGTGTTTAGGTAAGTCTGTGACATGTGATCCCTGCAGGCCAAGGGTTACACACATTCACTGTCGTCCGCTGCTGTTGACTGTAAATCGGTAAGAGGACAAAGAGTGTGTGTGAGTGCCCATTAGGTTTGGCCTCGCTCACTCCTTGCACTGACTCCCGTCCTAGAGTGCATCGCTTTGTGGAACTTCGTGACAAAAAAAAACAACTTAATCTTGGTCTTAAATTCAATCTGGTTCAATCAGACAGGCATGCAGTGCATGAATGCGTTAAATTGTGTGCAACTAATGAGCGTGAGCATCGTTAACCTTCGGGACTATTAACGATGCTCACTCAATGTTGCCGGCATGACTAGTGCGACCAAAGGAGCAGAGTCATCAGCCACGGTCGATTCCATCAACACCTCTAAAGTATCCAAAGTCAGCTCTTCAGCTCAAAGGTACCGTTTCGTGCAGTCTTATCACGTGCACTTTTTTGTGTGCGTCTGATTTGAGTCATTATATGCACAACCATTACAACTCATTGACAATGTCAATCTTGAATACGTAAAATAAAAGCAAAATGAGAATCTTAAGAAATAAAATAGCGCAAGTTAACAGGACACAGGATTGCAATGCAGATATCTTCTGCCACGCTTGGCCGTCATCGTTGTATTAAAACCGTTTCAATAAGCGTACGGCAATTCTATTCATATATATGTATATACAGAAAAGTCGCTGCTCAAAGATCTAATATATGGCATCTGTGCTGCATTCAGTCCGATTCAACCGGTCCTTGTCATTTAGTGCCGTTGGGTCACGTTAGACAGGCTGACCAGACTCTGTTGTTATTAAATCCCCTCCATGTGAAAACAAGTAATGTTACCAGTACTACCAGTGCAGAGACAATGAACAATATTCACATAGGCCAAGATATTGGAATAAAAACCCTACTGTTGCTTCTCAACAAATACTAAACACTTCCAGATTGACTATGAAGACAGAGTGTGTGAGTTGAGTTGGGAGGGAAGGCAGTTCATGAACTTCAGGGGGTTTTAATATTGTCATCCTTTGATTCTATGCTTTTTAATTTCTTAATTTCTTTTGATAAATGTAGCTGTCACCCAAGTTTCCCACAGGGACAATAAAAACAGAGTAACTGGAAGATGATGTGATTACGCTGGAAGTCAAATCAACACACACACACACACACACACACACAAAGAAAACGGGAAACAGATCCACAAAGTGCTGATGATGTGATCCAAACAATTTTTTGACGGCGCTGTTTTTTTGGTAAGTTAAGGATCCGAATTGAAATGAATTGAAGTGAAAAGCGACAGACACCCTCTCAGACACGAACGCAGATACACAAACACACGCACATCTTGTCCACATTAAGACAGTAACCCTACCCGTGTCTGCCCCTCATCCCCAGTCACAGGAAGTGAGGTCAGCATAGAGACAGAGTATGTGTGTGTGTGTGTGTGTTTTGATGTGTCCCCCCCTGGTGTCGCCTTTCTCTGGGAGATTACATTTCAGCCATCACTGAGGCTTGCTAATTAATGTCACAACCTGCTGGCCGTGTCAGCACCAATTTACACACACACACACACACACACACACTCGGGCCAACACACAACTTGGCACCTATATGCACACACACACACACACACGCACTTCCTCTCCTCACCTGTCACAATTAATGTCATACTTTTGCTTCTGACTTTCTGCTTTCCCTCTCTCCGTGTCACTCTATCCGCACAGTTTGCTTCCTCTCCTCCGACACATCGCCATCTTTGTTTCTGCAGTTCCTCCACTCCCGTCCTTCTTTCACCTCGCTGTCACTACCGATTCTTCACCTCTTTCGTTCCCTCCTTATACCTCGTCCCCCCTCTCTCCTTATCTTTCCTTGTCAGCGCTCCCCCTCTTCTTCTGCCTTTGCTCCCTTCAGTACATTTTTTTTCCCATATGCTTCTGGAAATAATGCGCTGCATTAATCTTTCCGTCATCATCACTTCTCTTTACTTCCAGTTGTCCTCGCCTCCTGTTGATCCACTCTTATCTAAAGACATTTTTAAAAAGGATACAGCCTACAACAAATCTAGAACTTAATGGGATAGTTCACAGATTTTAAACATCATGTTTGTTAAGGGGAGCACATCTCCAAAACAAAAAACCATAATGTATTCTAAAGTCTGTGAAAATAACCCCTAATGATGTCACAGTGATGTCATCAGGGTTATGTCTTTGAGAGTTTGAAAGCCACAAGCTATTACAAAGCAGAGAATGTCAAATGACAAGTTGCATTATGGGAGGTGTAGGTCACATCGATGGTTCTTGTCTGGTAAGCAAGAGCACGGACCAATCAGCTTCCTGTTAGGAGCTACTGACAGCGGCAGCCATTGCTGAGAGGTGACTGTTCTTTTTAAACAACAACGGCAACAAAGAAGTTAGCGTAGATGCAGCTGTAGCACCAGTTATATCAGAAGAACATTTCTTCATTGACAGAAGAACTAAGAACGGCACTGAAGGCTTTTCTCAAAGGAAAATATGTTTTCGATCTTCTCACGACTGGCTCCAGTAAGAGTTTGATTGACAGATGGTTCATCCAATCACCTGCTACCTGTTTATTTCAAAGTTCCCGCCCTTTTCCAAACGCTTTCCAATGACGGCCTCTCAGATGGTTCTGTGTAACAAAACATCTGGCGGGCCAGCTCTGTAAAATCAATTATTGCGCAGAGAAGAACAATCTAAAAAGGTACCGCGTAGGGAAAAACAAAGTGGGAGTGTAGTAACATAAATATATGAAAAACATGCAATAGAGTATGAATGCAGGGTGTCTATAAAAACAGAACATTAAATAAGAAATACAACATAAACAACACAAAGCGTATACAAATAATCAAGATCATTTTTTTTCCAATTTAAAGCAATTAATTGACAACCATTCGTAAAAGTATTCGCTTTACATAGATTAGCATAATTTGACATTCAGATTGAAACATACTGTACTGTATCTAGTGTCAGCTACATGACCCCCCCCCCCCCCCCCACAGGATGCCCCCTGCGTAGCTTTCCAGTACAGTCATGTTTGGATGTGACCTCGTGTTTAACCACATCATTCACTCCGGCTGGCAATCAATAATTTGTGTCCAGCCAGTCGGACATCTTCCTCACCCTCGGATGCCTCTGTGTGTCCACGTCATGCTGTGTGAGTATGTTAATGTGTGCGAGTGTTTGCCCCCATCATTAGCCCTAATGATTGACAAAGTCCTCCCATTTCCACCTCCCCCTACCTCCTCCCCTTCCTTCCCTTATTGACCCTCCTGTCAGCGGCCTGTCACCGGGACTTCCTCATGTCATCAATAGAAGGACTTTATCTAGATGGACAGTCACTCCCCCTCTCTCATGTACCTTATGGCTTATCTGGGATACTGTATCTGACAGGGAGGTAAATTGAGTGCGTGTCCGCCTGAGTGCATTCTTGTATTTCTCGCTTTAAAAGGGCAAAATGTCCGAAACAGAAGTCGAAAAGGTGAGGAAAGAAAACATTTTGCTGCTCACTTCCAGGGGTTAGATTTCAGGCACTTTGGGTTTAAGAGAAAAGTTCCCACCCCAAAAGATATCCCTCACATGCTCAGCTAAAAACACTAGGTTGATATGCCTAAGTTATATAAAGTACAATTACAATAAAACAATCCTAAACATGGATAGGTGTTTTAAGTGTTTGCCCTTCAATGTATGAAGGAGAGATGAAGTAATGTGATAATTGGCCTATTTCATTGGCTCAAAGTTGTTACATGTGCATATTGTCTGCATTCAAATTATCTTTAAATCGAACTATTCTAAATTGAAGATTGCTCTTTTTGGCGCGTCTAGTCATGTGACTGAATCATCTCCCTATTTCCCCATTTATTTTAACATTTTGATAAGAAGTGTATTTGGGACCGATTGAATGATGGACATTGCGTTTTTACTGCTTTGCTATTTATCATTGTACAAATACAACAACATCTGATAGTGTGTCCATTATAGTTTCCCCCATCATTGTTTGAAACGGCAGGTGAATGTTTCCGGGGATAAAATCTTGCACAGGTCGTGCTTTGGCTTCACTTTGTGGTTTGTTTGGAATGAATACAAGAGGAACTGCTCAGCTGGTTTGAGCAGCAATCCACCGCGAGCGACAACAGAGACGAAGAGCATCATCTCCAAAAAACTTAAAGGGCCTTGCAGTTCTGACCGGCTTTTATTGACTTTAACTCATGACGTGTAGTTCATCGGTGGACTCATGGAGCTATCGGTCATAATGAAGTTCCTCACAAGCGCAGCATTTCCAGTGAGTGTGTGTATCAGAGCGACTGATGTCAAGGGTGTCAGATTTTGGGCTTCTCTCCGACAGTATTTCTAAATCTCATTGTTTGACACAAGCTCTGAGACTCTCTATCGCTCCCCCCTCCCTTCCTCCCCCTCTCCCCTCACGTCTCTCTTTATCTGGGTTTTGGATTTCTTTTTTTTACTTCAGTCAGAGGAGAGCGAGGAAAGAGACGAATGATGGAGAAAAAATAAATGGTAAGAGGAATGTAAGAATGGTTAAGAGGTATTACAAGGGAGTAGGGAAGAAGAGAGGGAGGGAGATAATGCGAGAAGGAGAGATAAAGGGGGAGAATGACAGATGGGCCCAAAGAAGAGAGGGCTGCTGGGTTCAGCACTGCGGCAGAGCTGAACATATGACAGGTTTACAGTGGGCTGTGTGTGTGTGTGTGTGTGTGTGTGTGTGTGTGTGTGTGTGTGTGTGTGTGTGTGTGTGTGTTGGCTCTCCTATACAAGTGTGTCTGTCTGGGTTGGCCTTTTGCACAAGTGTGTGTGTGTGTGTGTGTGTGCACGCTGTGTTCATGCACATGCTCACATCCATGCCTTGGCATGGTGCCAGTGTTTACCGAGGGCATTTTCTGTGTGTTGAATGTAGCCAGAGGGACCGTTCCTCCACCTGTTATCCTTCTCTCTTTTCTGTCATCCGTCTCTATATTGACTTAACCAGTGATAAATCCGAGCCGCTCTATGTGTGTGTGTGTGTGTGTGTGTGTGTGTGTGTGTGTGTGTTTGCATGGGAGACGCATGTTTACCTTCGCAGCAGCACATGTTGGTTCAGGGCTCAGGGAGGATTTCTCACCCATCTTTAACGCATTGAAATTTGTTTACAAAGTGTTGCTGCGCTCATTTGCTCTTCGCAGCTTGTTTTTCCCCGATACATCACCCCTCCCGGCATGCGGAGCTGTTCCAGAAATAGGCTTTGACAAGCATTACGCAATGAAATACAGTGTGTGTGCAGGCGGATGTGGTTGACATATTTTCTGCTGTTTTTCTTCTTTATGCTCATTTTTTTTTGCTCCAGATGAAACCTCCGTTTCTGCCTCCTCCTCCCTTTTCACACTTCCTGTTTCTCCGGCTTTTGGCTGCGATGTCCGCAGCCGAGGCGAGAAGGTCGCGAGGCGCAGGTGTGTGCTGGAGTTGGCGTCGACCGTTTTTGTTTTTCCGGCTGCTCCGCTGCCGTTGAATCTGGCACGGTGTGAGCATGTTTTGTTCTATTGTTCCCTCCGTGAATATTAGGCGTTTTGCTGAGCTGCTTTGTCCGGCCTCCACGGCTTCGTGAAACGATGTTATGTCGGCAATTAGCATCGTTTGGTGTGTTCCAGACAGCACTAACTGTGCAGAGCTACTCTCACCTTCTTATAAGTCACCCATTACAAAGGATTTTAATGGCTTCACTAACTACCCATTCAAAGCATTATATATCAGTAATACACCAACTTCTAGTTTGCCAGGGTTGTGAAAAATCCCCTTTCAATATTGCTAAATGAAGAGTTGTATTTTATTGAGCGTATTCACCGTAGGTTTTTATATTGCAGGATGTTTTAATGTCAGAAGCCTGGAACTGACTTGTGTTCCACATCTCCTGCTTGAATAAAGGATAGAAGATTATAAACTGTGATAATTCACTCAATAAAAGAACAGGCCTCGTTGTAAAGACTCCCCTGTGAGATGTAATATCCCATCCTTTGTGTGCGTATCTTCGATCTTGTCTCCGGCCTTTTGTAGCTGAACTGTGCCCCATAAAACGTCTATGACGGAGCAAAGAGACGCTCGCTGTAACAGATGTCACTGCTGTTTCGTTTTTATTGCTGTAAGGTCAGAACTGTGTCTCTACAGCGGCCAGTGGTTCGCCTAAAAATGGAAGACGTGAGATCGTGACTGTCACGCGCCACTGATCGTGAGTCAAGGGTGACGTTTACTTTCAAAAGCATGCGCCGCACATTGAGCTCATACGCATGCAGGACACATGTGTTCATAAACACGCAAATCCTTTCGCTTTGCGGCCTTGGCCTAGCCTAAACACACAGCATTGATCCACAACTGATTTGGCTGCGAAAAAGAAGGGACCAGAGCATTCAGGGTCTCTGGCTCGTCTTTAAACTGCCGAGGTGGATCACAATAGGGCGCAGGGTTGTAACCAGAGGCCGGGCAGTAAAGCCAGGACTTAACGAGGGCTGTGGGAACGCTAGGGAAACATTGGATCAGTGTCAGAGGGAAAGTTGATTTACTGTTGCATGTGAGCTGGGGATATGTTGTTGTTGCGTAGGGAGGGTCAGGGACTCCGGTGGAAGAGGTTGAGGAAGATCGGGGAGGAAAGAGGAGGAGACAGAAACAAAACCAGAACCAGAGGCGGATGAACGCAGACAGGGAGGAGGGAAATTTAAAATAAAGAAAAGATAAGAAGATAGAGACCGCCAGACGTTTGGGACTTGGGAAGGGAAGTCTGCGTGCGCTTGTGGCCGGTGACAAACTGTTTGTCATGAGTCAAGAATGACAGAGGGGAGAGCAGCAGTGGAAACCACAATGTGATCTCTCTCCTCATTCATTCACTCTGGGCTGCCATCCTGCTTCTGGTTTGTCTGTTTAGACTTTGTGTGTGTTGAGTGTGTGAGTGTGTGTGTGCGATTCAGCAGATGTGCATGGGCTTTACTTCCACGGATGAATCTGTGGTAGCGAACTTGAATGTGTGTGTGTGCTGTGGCAGATGTGGAAGCTTTTACTTCCCTTGACAAATATACTGTGGCATGTGTGTGTGTGTGTGTGTGTGTGTGTGTGTGTGTGTGTGTGTGTGTGTGTGTGTGTGTGTGTATTTCTGTACTGTGTCCCAGAGCTCGTGCTGAACAGTATGTAAATGCCAGGCCATGCTGGTCCTCCGGGCAAACAAGCCCCATAGGGGAGAGGAGAGTCTAGAAATGACTTTTCCGCACGCTATTTCAGAACACATCCCCCTCTGCTGCTGCTGCTCTCTGGGCCGACTCTCCAGGTCCACACACACACACAATAACACGTAAACATTCACCCCTCCCCCATGCCAACCCATGCTGAGTTAGTAAGATGCTACTGAAAGGGTAAGTCTGGTGATATTCTATATCTTTCTTGATTTCAGCTAATCCTATATGGAAAAAACTAGGGCTGTCCTCAACCAAAGGACTTCTTAGTCTACTAAAACTCATGCGATCAGTTCGATAGATCTTTAAAACACAAAGAATCACCAGAGATGTGCTCATAAATGTCTTGGAAATAAGTTATTCTGCATGAAAAAAAGCATGAAAATAGACTAAAGAAATATTAGTCATCTTGGACCAAAACAACCATTTAGTTGACTAGTAAATTAAAAGCGGGCCCTACGAAAGACCAGAAGCAATAATGATCTGAACCTACTAACAGCCAAAGCCTGGTATATCTTATTCCTCTGTGCCATAGACCTTTATTGGTTTAACTCTCAAAAACACATCAACGAGCCACACTTTAGCAGTGGTCCTTCATTACCATCAACACACACACACTGTAGTTTATTTTTGAATCAATCCACAAATTGAAGGTCCTCATGAGTCCAATTGGTTCTGAGGGACGGGATCCAAACCCAGGACCTGAGTCGGACCAGGTCCCGATTTAATCAGGTAAAGTAGGGTCTTTCGGGTTCTGCTGCCACAGGTCTCCAAACACGCTCAGTAGATGTGATTTGAGTACATTTGTGACACTTTTTTAAGGTTTTCAGAATTAATCAACACGATTGGTGCCGTGAGTCACCAATAGGCAGGAGAAATGGAGAAACAGTTCATTTAACACCATCAAAAATGAACCCAACAAAAGTAAACTCTTTCCGAGCTGTTCAAGGACTCCTCTCTGAGAACTGCTGAAACACGACATCTACATCAAGCACGCGCTCTTGTGTCAGCACCATCCTCTCACTCACCTGATCCACTTAACCGCTCCCAATTAATCCAGGAAGTCCCACTGAGATAAAGGATCTGCCCCAATCTCGGCAGCCAATTGTCACTCTCCTGATGAATCCACTCACCTGGTTGGCTAGATTGCAATCAGTCGGGCTTGATTGAAAGGCAAGGGCACAAAAGGACAAAGACAAAATCACTTAGGCAGCCTATTAGGCCTGGAACGGTGTGTCCCATTCGGTACAATAACGTAGGCACTGATAATCTGCTGCTGATAAGGAAGCGAGTTTGCAGACCTCAGGGGGCTGTCAAGAGGTGTGTGTGTGTGTGTGCGTGTTTGTGTGTGTGCAGAAGTATGTTGCTGTGTCATAGATAATACGCCTATGTATGGAAGCAAATGATGGCCATAGAGTTTTTACCACTGACAGCTGTATTAGTACAACATTTAGTTGAATATATGGGAGCCAGAGACGTCTTTATATGTCAGTGCTATAAATTCAGTGGGATTTTAAATTCAATATAAACATTTTTGTTGTCATTCAATTTCACAATTAGTCAGCTGCTTATAAGACTCAAATCTTTATGGCCCTTATTTACTTCCTTACATCTGTACATGTCTTGTGAATCCCCTGTATGTGTGTGTGAGTTTGTTTTATTCACTATGTGGGGACATCTTCACATTGTGGGGACTCGCCTTTCTATCGGGGAAAAAATGCAAGTCATCATAATGTTTAATATTTGGTTTCATATAAGGGTAAGCCTAGGTTAAGATTATGGTGAGTCTACAGAGAATTAATGTGTGTGTGTGTGTACAGTGAATGTGTGCCCACACTCTCGCTCTCCTCTAATTTTGGTCTTGGCCCTAAATTCACAATCCGTATGGCCCTTGGATTACCATAATACACTTCCCACCACCAGATTCTCATACAGTGCAATGCAGTCAGTTTTGCCAAAACCTCAGTGAGCTTAAAGCTTAGAGGGTCTGAGTAGAAACCCTATAGAGGATTATGGTCCAGCCCCGAGGTCCCTTATTTTAGAATAGAGGCCAGGAATGCTCTACATCACTAACGTCCCTCTAATCCTTCACTGTACCGATATACTGTATGTGTGTGCATGTGTGTGTGTGTGTGTGCGTGAGGGAGGAAGATGGCACAGTCAGTGGCTTGAGAATCTCTGGGCTTGTGTATGCATCAACAGTCAGGTGGAGGTCAACTGGGTCTGTTAACAGATGGATTGACGCAGGGATCAGAGGGTCGCTGTGTGCACATGTGTGTGTGTGTGTGTGCGTGCATGGAGGAGGGGGAGTGTGTGTCAGGAGGGAGGTGTCCAGTGCTTTTCTTCTTTTTTTTTACAAAATTTGCAAGACTGAATTCTGGGTGAAGGTTAGAAAAATAATGAATCTGTGTTGCCTCTTTGTTGAGAGCTTTTGTTTTTTGTACCCACAGTATGATTTGCTTTGTGGCTATTGTAGAAAATTAGATTTTAAAGGCCCGCACATATGATATTTACCCAATTTTCCCACTGCGGCTTGTCGATGTTTTGGGGCGACAAGAGAAGACAGCAACGTGAGCGGAAAGAGGCGGCCTCCTTTTCATTAGCGCAGGTATAGTGTGTGGCATTCACATCTGCTGGTATTGATTTGTGTTTGTAGATCTGCCTTTTGTGAGAGGTTAAATCCACCGCTGTCTAATGATGCTTTCATGTCACGTGTCTCTTCATCTCCCTCCCTGTCTCTGCCTCCGTCCCTCTCTCGTCTAATAAAGAGAATGGGGCAATATGCATCAGACATCAAACGACATCAAAGCCTACACGCTGTTTACCTCCGATGCTTTCTCTCCTTCATGCTCCCACTCTCTCTTTTTAGTGTGTTTATCTTTGTGTTTATCTGTGTTTAGACATTATCTTTCTGCAGACGCCCGTTTGATGTGGAGCATCAGCAAACAGTGTGCTCGCTGTACACTAAGGCATTGTCCGCGTCTAATAGTCACCGTTGTAAGTGGATTTTCCACACTTGCATTGTAATTATATACAGTAAGCGTGTCTTTCTTATGTCACAATCACTGGCATCCCAGGAGAGGGTTGTTACAGGAATGCACATGGCAATATGCTTTGCTCGACTTGGTTTTGGGGGAATTTGTGATTTATTTTTGCCATCTGCCAGCATCAGCGTTGCCACCAAACAGAGACAGAGGTGTTGTCCTGTGGACCTTTCAACCTGTTGGCAAGTTACACCAAATGTATGAAGACGTCTAATGCCCTTTGATCTTGCATTAGGCTGGTCAGCCGGCTCCAAACATATGTGTGTGTGTGTGTGTGTGTGTGTGTGTGTGTGTGTGTGTGTGTGTGTGTGTGTGTGTGTGTGTAGGGGCGGGGTATGTATTACTCTCGTTGTGGGGACCATAGACTGTATAAAACAAGTAAATCGTAACGTAGTCATCGTGGCGTCCACCATTGGTTTGTGGACTGCCATTATGAAGCTATGAGTTCAGCAATTTCGCCATCTTGAAATATGACCGTTGCCATGTTGGGGTTTTTTGCAAACGGTGATTGGAAGTGACCATATTTGGACTGCGGATTTTGGAGTCCGTTTCGCAAAAGTTACGGCTCTGACATTACAGCACAAACATGCCCATAAAGTTTTGCAGCTGAGTGCAATTTGCCCTTTTGCAATTATCTGATTGCAATTATCCATGTGGCAAAAGTATAAATGTTGCCCTTGCGCCAGGAACACAGACAGCAGAGAGAAAAAGAAAAATTAGATTTTTAGACCACAAGCCAAAGGTTCTGTGTAACGCTGTGCAGAGGCATTCCTCTAAACTTCAGGCCAGGAATTTAAACATGACAGGAGTACTGTGTTTGAGATTAAATATCCCAGTCTGTCAGTTTACTTGTAAATGCACTTTAGTCATTGTATCCTCATACTCCTTATTTTTCGGGGGGGGGGGGGGTTTCTATGAAAAGCCAACAACACGTGTCAATTTCCGCTCGTTACACGCATACTGTCTTTTCAAATTAAACTTCCTTTCGGAAGAAATCCTGAAATACTTAGTTAAGTTTAGGCAACAAAACTACTTGGTTAAGTTTTGGAAAAAAATCATCATTTGGGTTAAAATATCCACAGAAGTGCTGTTACTACATTACACAAGTTACGTGACAAACAAATCAACATTGACTTCTCGTTTCACACTGGGGAACGAACAGCGGTCTTCTGGCCGAAAGATCGCTGTGCAGAGCAATTTTAACATGACATGATGCCTTCATAGTGCCCCTGGAGGCTATGTACATGTGGACAGGGGTCAACGTGGGGTCAGTCAGTGAATAGAGATGCATGAGCGTGGATGTTTCTGGCTGAACGATGAGGTGTGTGTGGGATCAAAGAGTGTCAAGGGTGTCCTCGGGAGTTCGGCACTGACTAAGACGTGTGTGTGCATGTGGGGTTGTGATGAAGTGAGGTGTCCTGTCCTCCTCCAAGGGCCTGTAACTCAGGGTTTTCATCAATCACTCGGCCTTCCTCCCTTTGCTGTCCTCTCACTCTTTTAATTCTCTCTCACCCTGCCTCTGTCACATTCCTCAATCAAACTAGCTGTCCGTTGTTGTTTTTTGTCTCTTCTATGCCCTCTAACACTGGTACCCTTATAAGCCTACACTTTGTCATGTTTCTGATTGTCCTCCCTCGTCCACCGTCTTGCTTTTACATTTGCCCATTTATTTCTTTTCTCTCTCTCTCTCTCTCTCTCTCTCTTTATCTTTTCTTCCCTGTCACTCACACTTGTCCTCATCACCTTAAACTCTAGCTCCAGGTGAGTCCCATCGTGGCTGTGATCTGCCAAGGCCTCCCCCGGTAGTCATGATTTATGAGTGCTTTTACAGGAGGTATGTTTGCCTAACAGTCACCTATCAAGGAGAAATCCCTCCTCCCAGCTCTTCATTTCCTTACGGACTCTTTACAGACCCCAACTGTCAACTCCAATGACCCCCTTTTTAAAGAACAGTCCGAAATAACAGCTTGCTCGCCACCCACACATATACCTCCAGCTGTGTGGCTGAAGTTCTTACAAATTCATTTATGTGACTGATTCAGGACACTTGGGGTTTTCTGCGGTGCGTGGCCCTGTTTGAAAAATCCCTGTCAACCTTGTTATAAAATTCTTATTTTTGCTCACCAGGGTGCTGGTGTTGGCCTACTAGTCGCGTTATGCTTTGTGATATATGAGTAATAGCTCGACACAGGCACCTGAGGATGGCTGCCTGTTCTTTGTTAGGGCTCCGTGAGGCTGATAAAGGGGGGAAATCAAACATAAGTTATGCCTTCTTTGGTTGGTTCTTGTTTATCTTCGCATTTCAACCTCAGTGTGAGACAGGCGAGTGAAGCCAATGCGGAAGTGTCTTAAACTTTATTAAGACTTTATGGTCTTATTCTCTAGTTTCAAGTCTTCTTCAATACAGCATGATGTTCATTTAGTAAATGATGGTCCATTTAGAGTCAAACAGACCATAAAGCAGGGGATGCTTTAGGGCGGGCTTACTGTGATTGACAGGTAGCTACCCTACCAGCTCCATAACCAGCGTCTACGTCACTTCTCCACCATCCAAATATGGTCACTTTCATTCATTGGTTGCAAAAAAGCCCAGATGGCGACAGCCGTAATCCAAGATGGCGACGGCCAAAACGCCGAACTCTAGGCTTCAAAACGGCAGTCCAAAAACAAATGGCCGACATCACGACGACTACGTCCACTTCTTATATACAGTATGGTTTGAACCGTGCACAAATCCCACCAACTACACATGCCAAAAAAAAACAAAAACATTTTTAATCCCCAAACTCAGCGTGACTTTACTACTGAGCGTTAGTGGGAAAAGTTGTCCTGCTGAGTTCCCTGGCTAGCCTGGAACAAAACGCCGGCAGGGGCGGTTGAAAGAACTTCAGTGTAACGTTAGAGCCGGTGTCGGGGCTAGAGCTGTTTTTCATTTGCGTCCCTGAGTAAAGTATGAGGCGAGAGAGGGGATGGAAGAGGGAGGGAAGGATGAGGATGAAAAGTTGTTTTGAAGGATGTTGTTTGGGGGGAAAGAGATGTAAGGATATGGGGTTATCCTCCAGAGGGGTGTTTGCCATAGCTTTGAGGCCTTGGCTCTTGAAGCGCTGACAGACGTGTGCTTCATAGCACATTTAGCAGTGTGTTGATATAAGTCCAACAGCATACGCAGACTCCCAAACAGGTGGGGAGGAGAGGAGAAGGTGCTTCTCATATAAAAGCTGTAAGAAGTTGTTTGAGGTTTTGAAACCGTGACTGATTTGCTATTTGCATGTGCAAATGCGTGTTATGTCTGAGTGCATTCTGTCGGTGTTTCCTTCCCGTGTGTTTTGAAATGCGCGCTGAGGCCGTGTTCACACCGCGGGCCTTACGTGTTCGTGTCCACATGCCGCCCGTATCACATTCTGATAACTGTTTACATCCATTCGGTTGTAACTCGTATCCCGTTTCAGCGCGAGCTGACACGCTCGAGCAACGGTAACAAAATACGTCACATCTGTTCTTAAACTATTACTGCTGGCTCTTGATTTCCAACATTATTCAAATGCGGTAAGAGCCTTTGAGATGGAGCTAATCTACTCGCCGTTCTTCCATTGTTGGATAAAAAAAGAAACTTTTTAGTTCTTCACACTGATTATAAAACATCATCTCTGTGCTATATGTGAGGGAAATGGGATAGAATCAGATGCATTGTGCAATAGAGCTGCAACTAAAACATATTTTTTTCCCTATTGATTATTTTCTCAATAATCAATTCATAATTTGTGTCTAAAATGTCTGAACAACATTTTTAAAAGCAAAAGACTTTAAAATAAAATAAATAATATAAAGAAAAACATTGTTGCTTGAAAAATGACTTACCTCCAAATATGTTGCATTTACTTATCATGTTATTTTCAACATAACATGCAGATAATCAGTTCAAATCAGTACTTTATTATGGCTTGTCATGGAATCCAGAAAGAAAACCATTTGATTTATGTGCGAAGAACTATTTAATACCATGAGCTTTCTCAAAAACTACAACATTTTGGTAACACTTGGCAGGATTTTCCCCCTCTCTTAGTGGTCTTAAATAACATTTTTGGATGCAGTGTTTACACATGAAATGTCACATGCAGGAGGAAAAAGTCAAAGTCTTTCAGGGAGGGTAACCAGTATATCAGATGACTCAAAAGCAGAAATGGTTCAAATCAACCCTCAACATAATGGGAGGGTTAAATGTTTAATTAACTAACAGAATAGTTAAATCAACTCTACCATGAACACAGCATCATTGTCAGCATATGGAGTGTGTGTGAGAGTGTTTATGTGCCTACATGCATGAGTGGACAGGAGAATGTGAGCATTCGTGACCCCTCATGTGTGGTCGGTATCTGTGGGACCTATATCACGGCTGGGATCTTTCTCTTCCCCTTTCGCGGTGTCACCTGAGATGCTCTTCGTCCCCGCCCGCTCTCCCTGAGGCTTCAGGTGTATGAGACCATTCATCACCTGTCAATCACCTTGTCAATAGCTGCCAATCACATCACTCCGCCCCTCGACCAACTCCCCCGTTCTTCTCCCCGTCTTTAAACAGGCCCCCTTTTGTTTCAGCTTTTTTCGAGGTCTCTGATTGCTGTTGTTTTTCAATTTCATGGCCATTTCTTCCCCATAATCAATTTGCACAACATGCCCATTATTTATCACTGTTTGCCTCAGTTGCAATTGTCTTGGTATTCAATAATCATTTTCATTCTTTTCTGCTTGGTAATTGAGGGCAGTGGAGTGTGTGAGTGTGTTTTTCTTCTCGGTCTAGTCAACTCTGTCTGTTTCTCATTCTCTTTCTTCACTGTGTGTGTGTGTGTGTGTGTGTGTGTGTGTGTGTGTGTGTGTGTGTGTGTGTGTGTGTGTGTGTGTGTGAACACAGTGGCGAAACCGTGCATGGCAGCCAATAGAACTCCACAGCAATCACACTCGATAAAAACACGACAAAGAGCACACACACACACACACACACACACACACACACGGGGAAAGATGTACAGTCAAGTCACACACGAGAGGAAACACACAAGGACACGCTGTCCGTCTCCAGCCTTTTTAATTAAAAGCCAGAACTCCCAAATGTCGTGAAAATGACACACTCAGGCAGCCCCGGTATTTACAATGCGATGAATTACATTTTCACACTGAAAACACAACACTAATAAATCACACTTTTCACTTTTAATGCAGGATCCGGTGACAAAATATGACAAAGTTTTATGCTGGGTTTTCATTTCCTAATGGTTTAGGCCTTACCTCTCTCATTCATTCCTCTCTTTTTTTTCTTCCTTGTCAGCTTCCATCACTGTCCTCATCCATCCTGGGCTCCTTTCTCCTGCCTCCACCTCTTGACTCTCCTGCCAACGATACTTCTTCTACCTCTTTTCCCTATACTCCTTTGTCCTCCATTTTCCTTTCTTTTCTTTTTTCCTTCTTCTTTTTTTCCATCTCCTGCACCCCCACTCACTTCTCTCTCACCCCCCCCCCCCCCCATCATTGGGAATAGGAGGTAATTTAGAGCAATGTAGGTTAATGACAGCGGAGACTTGCGTCGGCCACAGTGGCCTGGTGTCTGGGAACGCGCCTGGAATCCAGACTAGGACATCTGACATCCTCTTCCTCTCACTGTACGCACTGATGAGCTCTGAACAACTCCAGCCTCATATTATCCCGCTTTAAGCTGCATAAACCTGGGGGGGAAAAAAGCGTTCCTAAGTGCCCTATTTTCTTAGCGACTTGGAAAACGCTACATCCAATAAGCTGCCTGGAAGAAGGCCGTGCAAGTGCCTCTTCCTGCCGCTCACCTGATACCAGCACGGAGCACGAGCTTGAAATATTCAGACACTTTCTATATGTGACTCCTACACAAACCCCAGCCCATCTGTCAGTACAGTATACAAGGAGGCATTAGTCAGGCAGCTCTTGACCATGACAGCCCCCCCCCCCCCCCTCAGCCACCCCAAACATCCCTCCGTTCTCACACAGTTGTTTGTTAATGTCCAGCCCGTCTCACACAAAACCCTCCTTTGTCTAATTGGCTCTTTAAGACGCCCCGCCGATTAAAAATCTCCCCGGTGGCAGCAGAGAAGGGCCGTGGCTATAGCATCTCCCGCTGAGCTGTGACAGGCTACTGTTTACCAAAACTCTCCCTCTGCCCCCCTCCTCCTCCGTCATCTTTGCTTTCTTTTCCCTGTGACTCTCCCACACAAAGGGAGGCTGCTCAGGGTGAGGGGGGGGCGAAGCCCTAAGGCAAACAGACAGAGGCCCGGGCAGGAGGACAGAGCGCCATTGATGGGCAGCATATTGACAGGGATCCTGAAAGACGCCTCCGACAGACGGGGAGGAAAATAAACAGGGAGAGAAAAGAAAAGGATGCTGCATGGGCATCAATTCAAGCTAAGGAAAATGGCTTGCGGTTACTAATCTGTCGTCACCAAAACATCTGAACGCATCTAAATCGAGACTTAAGTTTCTGGGAACGAAGTGATCATCAGTTTAGGGGGAACACCTGCGATAACTTTATCCTCGCAGAGCCAAACTAAAATCTCCCAAATTCAGTTTGCTCTCCAAGATTTTAGTCTGGGGAGAAAAATAAACATCCACTGAAAATGGATTGAGACCAAAAAAGCTTGGAGCCAAGCAATCAGCATGGTATGAGCAACACTTTCTTACTTCCAACTCATCAAATACTGACTTCCCTCGGCATCTGATAACGACGCACGAGACACTCTCTAGTGTTTGTATGAGACGCACCAGGTTTTCAACTAATTCCAATGTAAACCCATCCAAGTCATCATTAGACGCTCAGAGCAAGTCCACGCAAGTTGGGCCGACAGGTCAAACTAACACAGTGCTTTCACTCAGGACGCCAGTTACGTAACAAACGTACTTATATCACAGAATAAACGTACTTAAGTTAACCCAAACCACGGTCTCTTACTAAACCTAACCAAGTAGTTATGTTGCACAAGTTAACCTAAGTTAAAACTAAGTGACTCTACGTTGGAATTTTATTTTGAAAAGAGAAATGTTTCCTATGAACACAGATTTTGACAAAACACTTTGCATGTAACGAGCAGAAACTGACACTCCATCCATGACACGTTCAAAACCGATTTTTACTGCTGAAGTTAGACGACGAAATTCAGTACAAACCAGGGAGTAATAAAGGCTTATGGGATAATATAACACTGCATATTGGCAAATACAATGGGTAGGATTTTACAATAGAGCAGCAGTCAGCTTCTCTGTTGTCTCGACTGCATGTGTTTTGGCTAATATCTGTCTGAACAATGCTTTAGGGTCAGACATCCATGTTGGTGGAAAAGTAAAGCAATTTGACAAAATTGAAGCAAAGACTAGTGACGACACAATAATATCCAACCAGGTGTGCTGTCGGAGGGGTCCAAGTATCTTCCTTCTTGCGAGCTTTAGACGTTACCTGCCAAAAGAAAAGGCATTCTGAGGCACAATCAAGTGAAACTTTTGAGCTAATGCTGATTACTTCCTCGGCTAAATGTTACATGGAGACGTTTTGTATAGACATCTTTTCCTCTATGCTCTCTGCCCTCGGCAATTCTCTGACTATGACTCAGTCTGGTTTAGCTGTGACAAGAGCCAACACCAGTAAACGTCCGTTCTGAGCTGGCTGGTTGGAAGCCAAAAGGGGACAATCTGTAGAAAATATCTGGCCACGTTCTTCCTGTAGTTTGATGGTTTTCACAGAGTGCATAATCTGCTATTTCACTGTTTTTCGCCTCAGGCAAATTTGAGGCTTATTATCTGTTCAGCAATTAGCGGGCAATCTGCTCATTATCAAGCCAATTATCCCGCACTAATCGCATGCTTAATCAATCTCATTTCATCAATTATTACCGTTTAAGGAGGTGAGCGCGAGATAATGACGCAGTAATTTCAAGTCAGAAAGAGTTGGAGAGATAAGAACCAAGTTGTTTAGACTGGGAGGATGTGTGCGTTCCCCGATCGGGAGTTCCGTGTGTGTGTGTGTGTGTGTGTGTCTGCATGTCTGTGTGAAGTTGAGCATGCAGAGATGAATGGGGGGGTCTGTGAATCGGCGGGAGTGCGTGAGGTGGCGTGCGTGTGTGTGTGTGTGTGTGTGTGTGTGTGTGTGTGTGTTGGTGGTCGAGGCGGCAGCTGCTCTGAGTGCAACATTGTCCTCTGGAGATAAGAGGGGGGGGCGGGGGGGTCACAACTGTAAGACTTATCAAAAGGGACCACGCACCATTACACAGCTATTCTGACAGCCTAAAACCCACCATTACACACACACACACACACACACACAAAGCATATAGACTCACACACAGCCCATATGGATGCATGCTTGAAATGATTTGCTTGAGCATACAAAGACACATTCTATACGCATGCACAACCCATATGGATGCATGAACAGGCACAAATGCCTCACACACACACACACACACACACACACACACACACACACACACACACACACACACACTCAGTATAGCAAACACGCTGTTCCTCAAACCACAGTCATTTCCACAATAACCCACTCATGCTCACCAATCCTGGTGTTTTCCTCGCACAAACACAACACTAAGTACACACTCACTCACACACACATACTGTTTCCTCGCCATTGCTCATGGATGCCGAGGCACGATGCCCTGAAGGGGGCACGGGGGACAGGGTATCATTTTCAAAAGGGGACCCATTGGCCCGTGTAGCCCTCGCCCCACAGGGCAGAGTATGCGGGTGTGTGTCATGATGAGGGGAAGAGGGGGGGCATTAATTACCTGTGTGCTTCTCCTGCTGAGGGAGGCACAAAGGTCGCCCCCGCCGAGGGGCTAATTATTAGGAAAAGAGCTTTTTTAATTTACCGCTGTCTGCTGCCATTCCAGGGAGGAAGAGAACCGTGTCATTCAGCGCCGCCGCATGTGAGCCTGCAAAGCACTGAAAACGGTGCACAGGTGGCCCTCGCTTTGACCCCCCCGTGACCCCCGTGAGGACATGCACAGTTTATCTGGAGCCATGTTGTTTCCCGCGATGCTCACAGCTGTCAGTTACCTGAGGTTGACTGGAGGCGGGTTGAGTAACAGAGGGCTGCTGTCGGGCAGACGATGATGTAATACTTGGGAGGAAGGAACGGCTGGAAAGACATGCAACGACCTTGCGTCATGCTGTACACTGTGTGTGTGTACAAAATATAAGCAGTAATCACTACTGTTACTTTGATATTCATGAAGATTGTTTCACGTCTAATCAAGAATTTAATGGAGGGTCAACATTAAGACCATCCAGTCACTCATCTACATTAACAGTGGCTGGAGGTCAGTGGAGGTGGTTATAGACTACCAAAAGAGGAAAAAAGCACCTTCTGGTAACACCAATTAAAGTTGGTTAATTGATTTGTTTTGCGCTGATAGCTGGCTAGGTTTAGTTCAGAGTTGCAAGCGGCCATCAGGGCAAACTTTAAAATAGCTTTGATGGTTAAAAGAGCTCCAAACTGTAATGTAGTTACTGTTATTGAGTTTCTTGCCCGACAGGGATTATAACATATAGTTTACATAAAGAAGATAATCGAATAAACTGTGTGGCTGCACCTTTAGTCTTAGGTGTAGTTGAGGGGAGAGCTGAGAGCTGTTATACGTCTGGAGAAAGTAGAGTAAAATAACCTAATAAGACCATGTGGTGTTCTGTGAGTAATTAAATCTAAATCTAAAACACTTGGTGGAGCTATCTCGTAATATCGATATTATTAAAAGTGACCTACATAAATGGAAATGTTGGAAACCATCAGCAACGCAGTCTAAAGCATGATGTCATCTTTCTCGCTGCTAACAGAAATCACTAAATGTTTCTCACTCACCGTTCGATGGTACTTTGCTCATTTTGCCGACACATGACTCTTTTGTTTTTGTTGATTTGGATGGAAACTTCGTTTTGTCTTCCGTGAATGATCATTGTTTTCCATCCTTTTGCTCATTTGTAAATTCAAATTAGAAAGTGAACTCCTGTGAGTGAATGAGGAAAAGAGATAGAGAGCAGGAGGATAGAATATGAGTTTGGATCATTTACTGTCAGCTTGATATTTAGAGTTAAAGTCACAAATATTTTCAAAAAATCTGAAACGAACAGTAATTACTGAAAAAGTAATTTGTCTGCTGCACCACTTATTTTTACTGGCACTGTGAGCTCATGCAAGCACACACACACACACACACACACACACACACACACACACACACACACACACACATATCTGTCTCACGTTCCCTTTGACACAAACTCACACCATCCCACCCCAATTCCTCGCCAGTCTTTTAACATGCGCCACCACAGCTGCACCCGCACAGCAGTGGGGGGGGGGGGTGGCGGTCTGTGGATTTTTCAATCAGCACCGGGCGGCTCTATGAGCTTCTCCTCCGTGTGAGATATTCAGTCAGGTCGCTCCCTCCCGGGCTCTGCCTCCCTGCAGTCTGTCAGATCCTGCTCCTTCTGTCTCCCCGTCTCCATCTGCAAATCGCTGAGCCCCGACCGCTCGCCCGCACCCCCGGCCCCTCAATGCACCCCCCGGCCCGAAAGCCAGCATGGGGTCCCAGTTTCCTGACACAGAGTGATCTCTCAATTTAAGGGGAAGTAATCCATTTAGCTTGTGCACGCGGCCTCCATTTTAGTGCTTTTATCTAAACCCACCACCTCCTCCTCCTCCTCCTACTCCTCCTCCCCCCCCCCCCCCCCGCCTGCCCTCGTAGCAGTGCCTCATGATTTTGCAGCCGTGGGTTTAGGAGGCGTCGGGGCTGAACTGATCAGCGCACGGCTGGTTTAGCCTTTTCAGCAAGGCTTGTGAATAAGCCGGGTCGATTTCAGTTACATGCTCCGACATCTGCCGGATTAGATTGTTATTCTGGGAATGTGGGTAAAATATGCTCCAAATACGATATTCAAATTCTGGGTAGTTGATCAGAGAGCAGAATTTGTATTTGCCTTTGACTCTCGATGTCTTGTTTTGAGACGTATGTCTTGTTTTAGTCATAATGACAGGAAAACAACCCAGGACATTTCTGCAAATAACGGGATACGTTGAGTGTTGACATTTCTGAACCAAATATATACGCTTCATCGGCCTCATATCACGCTCGCAGAAACGCACAATGCCACGTGTTTAATGTTGTGAAACAATTGGTTCGTTTTAGGAATTTTTACGATGTTACGTCACATGTTACATTACGTGACAAGCACAGCAACGTTCTGTGTAAAAATGTTATGTAAAAAGCATAATGACAACTTTTACTTTTGGTTTCACACGGGTTCTTCTGTTTCACCCACAACATCTACCCCTCCACACTCTCTCACTTATTATACTCGTTATTGTGTTGCTCGTTGCTTTACATTACTTGCTGTGACTAGCTTACAAGGTTTTCTAGTAACTAAGCAGGGGAAAAAACTAAATGTGTGTTTTCACCAGGAAGTATATTGCCTTCCTAAATGCATATTTCTATATTACTGTTGTGTGATCTGCCGTGACTATGGTCAGGTTTTGGTTAAGTTCAGGCACAAAAACGCACATCGATGTTCATTTTGCTATTTTGTATTACGGTATTGGTTATTCATTTATTATTTGGATTCTGTTTTACAGTAAAAACTGTATCTGTCATCCATCTATGGATTCATACTATGTATTCTGTGTATGTATCTTTGTTCCATGTATCTGTACAGTAGTGTTCACGCTTGTCAGTTCTAATCCATGATCTGATACCAGACGACACCTCGAAAATCCCGTTTTTATCCGGTGTAGTCAAACTTGAGAGCAACAGCAGCTTACTCTAACTGCAACGTACTGCGGTGAGTATTTGAGAGAAGACCTCAGAGCTCACCGGAGTAGAAGTGATGTTTAATGTCGGGGAAGAGAGCGACTCAAAGGCTCCTCTGAAAGGACAGCGACTGGTCGGCCCCGCCTCTGCAGCGAAACTAACCGGCTAAAGGTGTCAAGCTAAGAGGTCACGACTCACACACACACACACACACACATACAATAAAGACGTACACGGATACACACACACAATCCGAAGATGGGCCGCTGTTGCCATGGGAACAACCTGCCAAATCCTGTGAGTGAGACGTATTTAAATGTAAATGTATCTGCACTAACCCCCCCCCCCCCAGATATCCAGATTCATTTCAGACACCCCCTTGTCTCGGTGCGTTTGGCCATGGCTGGTCGCACTGCAAAGGACGCACAGCCCGGAGGTTCTTTAAGGAGATTATCGAACCCGCGGCGAAACCGGTGAGAAAATGGGAGGAGGTTTGGCGATGATTTAATTCAAACTGTCTTGTTCCTGCTTGAAACGGAGACAGATTAATTCTAGCTTTAATATGGATTTACAAAATGATACTGAGACATTTGGGGGGCGGGGGGGGGGGGGGGGGGGGGGGTAGAGGGGGGGAGTGGGCGCAAGTGCACGGGCATGAAAAGGTTAAGGATTTGGCTGAGCATATCTGACTAAACCAAAGCGGCAAATTAAGGCGCACGTTTTTCCTCACTTATTTCTTCTGTTGAAACCAGTGTGGAATACAGATGTTGGTTCCTGATGTCGAGGGGAACAAACCCCTGAAGAAAAAAAAAATAGGACAGGACAGGAAAAAGCAAGAGAGGAGAGTGAATACAAGCGTCTCACTTCCAGGATGTTCTTCCTTGCTAAAAAAATATTTAAGTATTTAAGATTTGTAGGCATCTGGTTGATCCAGCTGTTTGTGTGAAAGGCAGCGTGCATTTCATCACCTGTTCCATCCCTCCAGGTCAAGGCTGAAATACCAACAAAGAAAAAAGACGAGGGACATTTTTTGGGTAATAAAAACACACTAAATTGATTGACAGCATGGCAACATAATCAACCACCCAACTGGCAATAATGTTTGATGGAAATGTAGCCAGATGGTAGCATGAAGGCGTCAGTCTTCACCACTTCAAACTAGTGAGAAGAGCTCAGACAAAACAAAATGTACAGAAATCTCTCGTATGAAAAGACCAAAACTTTGGTCAATTTCGTACCAAATTCCTGCTTTGTGTTCTCTCAGCAAGAGAGGTAACTTTGAAAGACATCCAAGGGATTTGTCTAACTCAGAAAACTGATGCTTCAGCTCCGGCTGAACGAGGACTATGTACTTGAATTCTTCTTTGGAATATGTCCCTAATAAAAAGAAAGCCTCCTTAAAAGGTCACAAGCTTCTGTTCTTCCTGCTATCTCAAGCAGATTGGGATGATCGCTGTAACCGTGACCGACTGTATTTAGTCAAAATTCCGGGCATTTTAGTCTGATCATAATTAAAGATATTTTAGTATTTTTTAGTGATCAGAATATATTGAACATTTCAGGCAATCTAGTCTATCCAAAATATCTCCTGTTGTTGTCATTGTTAACTTTAACTTAAGTAAGTATGGTTCTCCGAGGCCTCTTGACTGTTCTCTTTGTTGGGTTTCAAGTTTCAAGTCTTCAATACAGCAGAACTCCCGTTTAGAGTCAAATAGACTATTCGTTAAAGGCGGGGCTATCTTGTGATTGACAGGTCGCTACCACAATGTTGTCCGGTCTGGCAGTTGTCAGTGTTTACGTCTTAAAACTTTAACCCTTTCACAAAGTGTTCTCAGTTCATTAAAGTTAAGGTTGCCTGAAAATGTCCATACCACAAAGAGAAAGTGATCATCACCCTGAAGTGTTATTGTATTACAAAGATACAAAGACAGTGTATGGTTGAAACCTATTTAGCTCCACCCTCTCAAGTCCTTCTGGTTCCAAAAAAAACAACAAGAAAGCAACGGCCATGAACCAAGATGGCCACGGCTGAATTGTAGTTGGTAGGTAGTCCGCAAACAAATCCAGCACTGCAGTTGGTTCAAGGATTTGAGCCAACAATGTTCCAGCCTGCCGATCAAACCTCAAGAATCTCGAGGTGTGTCACTGGTATGTTGCTAATGTGAAGTGTTTGTGGTCTCACTACATATGTACAGAAAATGACTGCATGCCTCTTAACACCCTCAGCAGCGGCGTAATCCTTGAGTAGACACTGATAACTGGGCCCATTAGCGCTAGCCTTGAACCGGAGTCCTCGGGGAGTACACGGCATGGAGGACGATTCCTCTTGCTCCGCCGGCTCTGCCGCCCAGAACCTCGCTCCTCAGTGTTTACCTATATATTTTACTCCGACGGAAGGAACAAATGAATCAGCAAATGCTCTCCGAGCACAGTGCAAATGTGCTGTTTGTGACTAATGATAGTTTGAGGTTAATTTGTACACCTCCAAATGCGTCTCCCGTGGAATGAGAATGTGTGTGTGTGTGTGTGTAGGCTAAGTGCTGATGCGGCCGTGCATACACACACACACGCTTGCTTATGTTACATTTACTGAGCTCCCCTGGGCTAAGAAAGTGCCATTCCTATGTAGGTATTAATGAATCACTTAGCTAGCAGTTACAGCTGCTTTAGCCCATATAAATAGATACTGCAGCCTGTTTTACATTTTGATACGCATCATTTACCTCACGCTCACATGAAGGCGCATCAGGGCCGTTATCCCCCGTAGACATCTGTTTGGCTTCATGACTCAGCATATATAGTCTGTTTCAGAAAAAGAAGCTTGCACGGTGAGTAAATGGCTGTGGGGATGTCACTCAAATTACCTTAGACAAGGAAAAAGTGAAACGGACAAAAGACAAGAGGATAAAATATTAAGAAAATACATATGTACACTTTCATGTAGATATGTACAAACTTAACAAAACAAACATTCAAGGAATAGTTTAACATACACATACAAAGAGTAAAGATGAGAAGACTGACACCACTCTCATATATGAACCTGGAGGAAGCAGCTGGTTAGCCTAGCTTAGCATCAGTGTAAAATTCCGTCAACAAAAATGTTTTTTGACTAAATATGTTCGACGACAACCTTTTTCTCCTTGACTGTGACTACATCAACATGCAATATTGTTAACGACAAGAGATGTCACTGAATTGTAGTTTGGAAAATAAAGAAACGTAACTGACATCTCTCCTTATTTTTGTTGCCTAAAGACGTGAGCGAGGAGCCCCAACAACGGGGCGCCGTTCATCTGCATTCACCGCCCACGTTTCAGTGACAGAAGCCAAAAACCTTGGTGAGGGAAAAGCTAGACGAATGTGGTAGTGAGCCAGTAAATAGCGAAGCTATCTATTTAATTACGTTGTATACTTGTAATAAATATAGAAATGTAAATTAGATGGCAATCTGTATGATAAATAAAGAAAAACTAAAATAATTTGATGATAATAACAATCAGCTTTTAGCAATTTGACCCCAACAGGCGTTGTTTCCACTCCATGATAGAAAATAAACAAACAAAGACATATGACACAGGATTAAAGAAGTCTAAATTTAAAAAATAAAATAAACATAGCTAACAAAATTAACAATACCAGAGCAAATCTCATAAATCTGTACAAAAATACAAGTGTTATATCAACAATCTGCTGTTTTACAGGGCAGGGGGTTATTATTATTTATTGTGTTAAGTCAAGCTAACTGCCTGAGTGGTGTCTTATCTTCTCTTTGTCAAGTGAGTCAATAAGCCCATTTAACAAAATGTCAAAACTGCTCCTTTAAAATTGTGAACTATACTAGTGTACTATTTTTATGTTTGTATTTGAGTATGCAAAGTGAGGTTCAAAGCCCAGCATTAGATCATCCTCTCTCCTTGGAAAGCGATGTGGCACAGTGGTTTGCATTTTAGAGCAGCAAGATTTACGACGGCAGAATCCCGGCACCCAGCGTGACACACCACTGAGCTCATTATGTAGGCAAACCTCCATTTAATAAGCATAAATCTGCATACGAGTTAAAAGGAAACTTTCGCTTGTATGACCTCATCGTATATCACCTCTCCAGGAGCGCCTGACTAGATTTAGTCAGCTGAATGACATTATGTGTGCCTCTGTAACTGTCAGTGTAAAATGGTCATCATTATGTCACACGATCGTCAGTGGTGCAGTGGGACGGTGTTAAAAATCTGTAGGCGTTTTACTGCGGGCCAGTGACGTAGCGCTACTGTATCAGAAAGTCATGCTGAGTGCATCCGTCGCAAACTTTAAGTGGATCAAGGGGAACGGCGGAGACGGGGAGACAAGCAAACGTCAAAGCCACTTATTTTTAGAGACGAAAGGAGAGACATTTGAGAAATGATACTTTATGAATGATTTGATTTTTTCCCTCCTGAACAATTCCAACCCAGCATCCTGAAACTAACCAGAAGAAAATAAAGTGGTCTCGTGGTTGTCTCAGAAACATTTCCCACAGCTTTGTTGTCTTTCCAGACGTCCCCCTCCCCCCCCCCCCCCCCCCCCCCCCCACCCCAAAAAAATGATTTTCCCCATTATAACGCACCCCTGGGTTCTGCTGTGGACTCGGTGCGTAAGATGTTTTCACGTGTCCCCTGCCAAACGCTCGCTCTCTGCCGCGCATGTTAACGACCACCCCAGATGGACCGCATCACTTCCTCCGAGAGCAGCCTGCGACTGCTCAAAGTGAGAGAGGAAGACGGGGAGACAGACAGAAAAGGCGAAAGCACTGTTTGCCAGGGGAAGGAAGAGAGAAGCGGGGAAGAGAAGTTTCCTGGAGAGTTCTCCAGTTTTTTTATCACAACCCTGCAAGCTTTTGACGAAGAGTGACGTGCAGGAGCAGGCCAAGTTCAACACCAACCCCCTACGAAGTACATTCTCACAGCATGGCATTAACACAGACACTGCAACCAGCAAGAAACAGTTCTGAGCCGATATCAGACGCTGTTGGCAGATTATAAATATAGAAGCAGAAGTTAACTATGAACATTGTTGTAAAGGGTGATTTCAGTTTACAGTTGCAATTGCTGAACACAATTTATGAAACTATGACCCTTTTTGTCCAAACTCTGCAAACATATACAGGAAATACAACATATCTTACACCTCTTGAAAAACACTTCATTCACAATATATAAACGCTAAAAGATTATGTTATTAGGCATAACTGTACAACTCTCCTGCAAAATGGAACTCTGGAATCAAAAATGCTATATCTTCTCAAAATGGTATTTGGTGTTCAGCTGACACACACACACACACACACACCGTTGTTCTCAGAACCGGTTGAACACTGGTTTGCTCAATGTAAAACACTGCTATGACTTGAAAACATAAGTATGTAGAACACTAGTGTGCATGCCTTATGAGGAAGTTATGCCTTTTGTATGTTCAGTGTAACACTTGTATGTGCAGTAGTCTGTTGTAAAATATTGTTGTATTATAGAAACACAGGTGCAATATAAACAAATAACAAATTCCCCCTGGGGATGAATAAAGTATCTCTCTATCTATCTTTCTAAACAAAGACATTTTTCTCCAAAATACTGTTTACAACCCCGTAAACGTTGTATGTGTAAAATGTTCCTCATAAAGAACAAACAGTCTACACAAGTTAGTGGTTTCCATATAACATAAAAGTAGCAATTTGAATGTCTTGGTAATTGCAAAAAAAACTATCACAATGTGGGTCTCTCATTTGCATTTCCTGCACTCTTTCTAATAGAACTGGTGTCAACAAGTTGCTGAGATGAAGGATTACTGACATTGTTTAAAACAGAAAACAGGCTGACGATACAAGAAGCACGACAGTGATCAGTGGTGGAATGTAAAGTAAGTATATTTAATGAAGTACAATGTTGGCAGTTGGTTGTACTTTACATGAGTATTTGCATGTCATGCTATCTTATACTTCTACAATTCAGAGAGTGATATTTTTTCTTTTCACTGCGCTACATTTAGTAGCTACTTTTCAAATTAAGATTTTTCATGCAAAACAAATGATCAGTTTATAAAACATGATCTACTGTTACAGATTTAATTACTAATAGTATATGAAGTAGTTCTGTGATTTTTGTCACTAAAACGTCTGTACTTACTGAAGTGATACTTTGAATGCTGTATTTTTCACAGGGTATTCGTTACTATGAGTATTTTGTAAATGTGCTTTTGCTACTTCTACTCACTAGAGTTAATGATTTGAATAATTACGTACAGTACACAACGCGTTGTTCACCGGTTTGGTGATTGAAAGTCCTGCATTTGTTAGACCTTTATTTTGGCATTACATACTGTATATAGAACAAAAGTTTGTTGTGAAAGTCTCCAAATACAAGTGTTCACACAGCTGATGCACACACACACACACACACACACACACACATACTACCGTACACACACATGCATGAACACACTTACCAATTGTTCTCTCTCCCTAAAACCCCGGACCGTAAAAGTTAACAGTGCAGGAAGTGGACCCTGTCCGAACCATCGACACCTCACCTCCACCTCAGAACTCCTCCGTTGTTCCCAGCTGTCAGGCCCAGAGGGACGGACCAAACATTGGCCATGCACACTCAGGCCTGAGTCCTCGCCTGTGGGCCGCCAACCTCACTTTTCACTCTGATCTCCAAGCCAGGATGCAGTTGGATTTATGTCAAGGTGGAGGAAGGCCAGCCTCCAACTCCCTGCTCCTCTCTCCTGTCCCGGGAACTTGCTGGATGGATAGCAGCTCCCAAACAGCTCCCTCTTCCTCATCCTCCCTTTCTCTTCCTCCCTCGCTTCATATTTCACTCCTCACATGTGGGAAACCCCTCCACCTCTCACCCAGAACCCTCATCGCCACAGGACCGGCTCTCTCCTGTGAGCATTGTGGTGTTTTATGGCCCATTTTGTCTAAATTAACAAGTGCAGAAAGCAGAGTAGATTGGATCGTTTTGACATTTGGATCTGTAAATATTTGAGTGTGTTTTAATTTTTTTTTGGGTTGCTCTCCAGAAGGTCAGAGACAGAGATGTGGTTTCATGTTTAGTTTGGATGACAGTGATTTGCTCGGCTTCTGCTCAATCTCACATTGTTGTAATGTAATGGGATGTGAGCCACAAGGTCAGATTGTTATATATGTGTGTGTGTGTGTGTGTGTGTATATTTGTCTTTCTTTCACATGTTTGCATTGCTTTCCCACTTTGCCTCCCCGTCCGCGTGTTTCTGTTTTTGTGTTAGCGCACTTGTGTTTGTGTGTGGTTAGCTGAGGTTGATGAGAAAGCCAGTGTTTGGCAGGGGAGCCATTGCGGCCGCTGCTCTGTTTATACAAGTTTCTGGCATGATCTTTGTGTAAAGCGTACTGTCCTCCTCTGGCCTTACAAACGGCCGCACACACACACACACACACACACACTCCTCTGTAGCTTTGCTTTTCACATAATTCAGCATTTTAAGAATAACCTGAGTTGAAATCCAGTCAGATCAGGGTAAAGGAATTAGAATTAATCAATCTTGTAAAACCGCTTATGCTTCACACAGCCACGGGCCCTTAGTCAGTGAATGAATCACTCACTGTTTGTTTGATTCCAAGTAAGCGTTACTGAAAGACTGAAGCTGGAAAACAATTTAACATCTGCTGCGTAATAAATTACAGTATCGTTCCTAACTAATTAGGTAATGGTCAGGTTTGACTTTCTCAGGAATCATTGTGGCTCTCAGTAGGGATTTTAAAGTCAAGATGAAATGAAAAATTACTTTTTTCACCCTTTTAGATCACATTCCCAGTCATTTTGTGCACTTATTTAACAATTCATTCAAACAATATTTACAAAGAAATTTAATTTCTTTGTATTTTTATCTCAAAATTCAATAGTTTTCTTCCAGTAAAACAACAAAACAAAGAACAATGATGGAATTGGTCATCTTGCTTTCCATAAATATTAATGCGGTGCTTTCCATAATAATGAAACAAAAAAATGTTAAATACCATATTACACTACAGCACTAACCTTACTTAGCCCTTCCATTAAATATGTTAGTTGAGGTTTTTTGAGTTATGTTTTGGATTTCAGTCCTCCAGCCCGGTTTCATTCCCAGGTCTGCAAAGATAATATTATATATACATATATATATATATATGTGTGTGTGTGTGTGTGTGTGTGTGTCTGCAAACACATAACTGTATCTGGACAGTGTCTTGTTAAGCTGTATTACATTTTCACTCGACATTTAAATTTGCCTCTAACAAAGTTAAATTGGGGTTTTCCTTCCTTGGCCAAAACACAGATTGCGGTTTATGTCTTTCACTCTCCTAATGTTTACATGCTGTAAAAGAGCCAGTAAACACCTTGTCTTGATTGTTGCTCTATTCCAGCACTCCATTGGGATGTTTTACTTACTAAGCTGCCTGTAACCTGGTTGGATCCACAAGACATACGCTCATTTCCATTGACATGACACCAAATGTTCTCTTCAACAGCTGATTCGGTTCATGAGAGCTTGGGTGCATCTTGAGTGTATTTGGGTCTGGATTTCATGCCATGTTTGTTTTAAGTCTGCATTCCAAAACCACAATATACATTGTTTTTTCATTCTACAGGAGGGAAATGTCTCATTCCTGGCACGGAGTGCTGTAAGAGACACACGTTACATCTTTTTGGCAGCTTACTGCCATAATTTTGCCACAACTCATTTCCAGAGTTGACAAAGACGGTGGAAGTTTGGACCGGTTGAAGCGAACATTTGGAAGCACTGATTATATATTTGTACGTGCCTGACATCTCTCTGAGCTGCTCACTGACCCGAGTCTTAAGAAAGACCAGTAAAAGTCGATGAAATGCAGTTTAACAAGGAAAAAAAGTATAAGACCTGAGGAATGAGATTGCTTGTTTTGCATGTTGTACCAATATGGTGTTTCCACAATGCTTGGCATTTGGTTGGTGTCTTTATCTCATTGACATTTGAATCCTTCTCTCTTGGCCTGTTTACAGAGGACCAGTTTGTCTTGTAGGGAACACTAAACAGGGAGCACACTATTGATGGTGGGATACTAGTGCTGAGACACTCTTCTGCTCAGTGTTCCTTTTGTAAGTCTTGAACATAGATATAGTTAACTCTTGGTTTTGAGCCACATATTTAGATGTGATTCTTAAAGGGCCTTATATTTAATTTTGTTAAATTGTCAAATAGTCACTAAGTCATTCATTCTTGATATTTTGTGATTGGTGAGTGAACCCTTTGGTTCTTACCTCCTTTTGCATTATTGTGTTGTAGAAAAAATCAAAAATATCACAAAGAAGAAGTGAGAAGACCACTGGTAATGGTGCCATGCCATTGTTGACAGCCCATTATTCAGAAAGCCCAATAGTCTAGAAACAATGTCCCATCGGACCAAAAGTCCATTTGTCCGACAGGCCTTTATCCCAAAACCAAACACCCATTGTTCCAAAGGTCCATTGTCTCGATGTTATTTTTCCATTGTGGCAAAGGCATCACTCACCCTAATCTTTCTCTGGTTGGCTTACCATGATATTCTTACCCTAAACCTAACTAATCTCACTCCTCAAGCTTAAACCTAACCAACCGCAACGAAAGCATCGAGTAATAAGAGTCAGAGCAGGGCGGGTCATGTTTTTGTTTTTGTTTTGCAAGCAACTGGGAAGGTTCGAAGATTTAGTCTTGTCCTCCTGAGTGTACATTTTTGGAGCTACTGGTCATCGCAACAATGGACGTTTTGGGGATAACGTGCTGTCGGACAAATGGGATTTCGTTCCGATGGGATATTTTTGATGCAATGGGACACAGGAACTATGAAAAAGACCTCATGAATGTTTAATTTGGGGGCTAAGACAGCCCCCCTGATGATAGTTGAGTCTTCTACAGTTTAGTGCTGATGTAATGTGCTACTGCAATTTGAAAGCATGCAGCAGGAATACATCATTCAAATCATCAGTGACACAAACTGCCACAAGCAAACATTGTGTCCTTTATGAATGCAGAGCAAATTAACTGATAATGCAGTTTCATAAATATTTTAAGAACAACAATGGCAGAAGCGTTCTATCTTAATCGACAGAGCCTGGGGCGCAGCAGTCAGTCGTCCCAGACTGTACATCAAATCAGGAGCTAGGCTTGCACTGATGCCGTATTTGCTGAAAAGGAATGGCTGTGACTCCACTGTATGTAAATAAATGTGTTTCTACCCACCTATTTTTATGTGCATGTTCAATTTGCACGGGAAAAAATGGAGTGGAAAAGCCAGGAATTCAGAAAAAAAAAGTCAAAATATCGCAAAAAGGTTTTACGCTTGGCTGTGGTGGAAGAGTTGGTGTTATGGTATAAATTAATCATAACGTACATGAAGCAGGTGACTTACTTACTCACTCAAATGTCCAATCCAATGAGACTGTGACCTTTCTCAAATTAAAACGTGACGAAACAAAAATGCCATATTTCATGGCATTAATTTCATTCATTAGAAGTTTGGATGGCGCTCCTTTAATTAATCATTTTGTTTTGCCCCTTATTCTGCAATGGTTTAATGCCACCAAACTGGAGAATCAGAGCCAACAACAGTTTCTCGATGCATTACTAATATTTATATAACAAACAGACCTTTGTCGATGGCTGCAGCTGATGTAGGTGGCTAACTGGTTGCTTAAATCAACAGGATAGAGAAAAAGAAAGAGAAGTTTCTGAAGTGAAATATAGACACTCCCTTATTTTCACAGTTCTCTAATTGCATTAAACACAACAGTTGAAAGGGTTTCATAAATAAAAGAAAGAGGTATTTAAAATGCTACTGATGCTATAAGGTGACAGTAGTAATCAGTCGCCTGTAATTGCTCAGAGTTACTCAGTCCGGCTGTCACCTTAAATCTGCCTCTGACCGCATTTGGATGAAAGCAGAAGTTACAGTTGTATTAAACTGGCGTCCACCCAACCTCGCTTTGTAAAACAGAAATAGGCAGAACCTATTAAAACGAGTCAGTTCCCTCGTGTGTTCAGTCATGTAATGGCTCCCCTGCCTCAGAAGCTGCTTGCTCCTTTTTTTATTTTTTAGAAAGTCACCTTTCCTGCCTGCGCTGCTGACACACCTGTTTGTAATTGGCTCTTATTAGGGGAGTAACGTGTAGCACCTGCACCCCTCGACTACACTCACTCATCCAGCCAATAAGGAGCAGCAGTTGTAAAAGTCAGCCTATGAGGTACCGGGGCTTGTAAAAGTCGATTGGACATGAAAGAGGAGCTGGGATTGATGCCGGCCCTTCAGGGGAGGATTTTGGTGAAATGCTCTCAGAGCAGAACAGCCTGGATTTATTCTAGTGGGGGAAAAAGATACGCAAGATGGGACAGATAAGTGTTTTGTCAGATGGATGTAGCTAAAAACATGATACTCAGCTGATATACTATTTCATATCAGAAAGTTCATGTTTATTTCTCTATTTTATTAGAAGTTACTTTCTTTCAGATACTGGCGTCTACTGTGTCTGTTCTTTTATTCTTGTGTGTGTCTGTATGTGTGGACTTGTATTACTTATGTTGTGGGGACATAAATCTGTTTACACAGTCACATTGTGGGGACTCGCCTTCATTTTATGGACAAGGTGCTGGTCCCCATACCGTTGATGATTAGGGTGACTTGGTATAGGTTACGGGTAAAGTTAGGTAAGATTAGATAGGTCTCCAGCAAATGAATAAAAGGCAATGTAATATCTTCTAAAGTGATGGAAATGCGACTGTGTGTGTGTGTGTGTGTGTGTGTGTGTGTGTGTGTGTGTGTGTGTGTGTGTGTGTGTTTACTTGTACAGCTATCTTTGTGAGGACCAAGCAATTTAGACCTTCAGAGTGAGGACGATTTTGGAAAGTTAGGACATTTTGGCCGGTCCTTACTTTTGGGACAGACCTTTAAAGGTCTGTTTGAAGAAATAGGGTTTCGGTTAGGGTTGAACGCATGCATTTAGTTGTGATGGTTAAAGTTGGCGTGAGTTGCTAGGAAAAGCATCATATCAGTGAGTGTCCTCACACAGATAGAATATCT
This sequence comes from Anarhichas minor, assembly GCF_050575085.1. Taxonomy (NCBI): domain Eukaryota; kingdom Metazoa; phylum Chordata; class Actinopteri; order Perciformes; family Anarhichadidae; genus Anarhichas; species Anarhichas minor. The sequence goes on along the minus strand of NW_027466472.1, from coordinate 1,057,872 downwards.
GACTAACTGTGGTCAGTACAGTATAAAATACACACATAGAAGAGACACTTATCATCATACTTTAAAGGACCTTCACACACAGAGATTAAAAACGAATGTCTCTCTCTCTCTCACACACACACACACACACACACACACACACACACACACTCTCTCTCTCTCTCTCTCTCTCTCTCTCTCTCTCTTGACAGTGAAGCAATTGGACCATGCAGAGTTCTGGCTCCTTCCCCCCCTCTCTCTTCTCTTCTTTCCTCCCTCTCCCATTCCTCCCTCGTTCCATGTCTTACCCCCTCAGGACAGGTTCAGGCTAAGGGCAGCTGAGAGGGGGAGAGGATGGAGAGATGGAGGAAGTGAAGGTATGGAAGGAGGTGCAGCAGCAGCAGCAGCTGTCCACTAATGAAGTGCCGGGCTCCCACTATAAACCACTACCGACAGATATAGCCAGAGGACGGCCACGTTGTGCGAATGTGTGTGTTTGTTAGTGGGTTCGCATCGGTGTGTGTATGTGGGAAAGTCAGTTTGCATGTGTATGAGTTGATGCATCGGCAGAAAGGGGAAGAAATAGGGAATTGTACAGTAACAGTAAATATTGAGAGTCATAGGAACACATATTGTTGCCCAAATAATACTCTTTTCAACCCTTTTTCACAATCTTTTTGATGAATTATAAAATGCTGCTAACAGACGGATGAACATTAATATTATAGTGCTAACTGAAAATTCAAGGATCTTATATTTATATGAACGGGTTCTTTGGAATTTCTATTTATTTTCTTAAAACCTGCAAGTGAAGCCACTCAAAACTTCCTCTTAAAATTTCCTGGACAGTTGGATAGGAACAACATTGGCTAACAATTTTAGCACAGAGTAAGAGGGGGGGGGGGATCATTATCTTCCTAACAGTGAACAGATGCAGAGACATGGAGAGCAAAGAGCAGAGGCACTGTTATTACAATCGTGATTTCACATCTAATCATATTCTGGCTAAATTGTAGGCTAATAGAATACGGCTTGGAACAAAACATTTGGACCACATGAAGTACGTTTGATGTGACTTGCCAGATGCCTGAATGGCCTCCAAAGTGGACCCATAGTTTTAAAGATTTCTTCTTCTTGTGTGTTCAAGAATTAAATAGATTGCTTTTTTCGCAGGCCTGCTCCTGATCAGTGAAGAAGTGGGGGAGGAAGAAAAGTCACACAAAAACCAAATTGAATGTGAGGTCTTTACACCACTGATGTTTTTAAAACTGCTCCAAAGAAGAAACCGTTCGAAGAAAGGGTAAAAGAGTAGAAGACTAAATAAATAACAAGAAGATCATCTGGTCCTTTGTAAATTAAGAGAAACACAGGAGCTGATTCTGCATATTTCTCTCTCAAAAAGTGAAGGAAAAGACCCAGAAGGGAGGTGACAGAAGGCAGACCGAGAAAGGGGAGTCGCGCACTAGTGGACGGGTGCATCTCACAGCACTAGGTGCGCTTGAAATTTACAACGTGTGGTCATTAAAATCATTACCGCTGTGTCTTAGGATAAGCTTTCCTTTGCTAGTCCAAGGGCTGTGTTTTATGACTCTTTTATTTAGTAATCCACAGCGGTTTCTATGAGTCACAGTTTCCCCTTCTCAGCCTCCTGTTCTGACTGCGTTACCTCTTATCAAAGAAGGTCATTGTGTTCTTATTATTGAGCCTCTGATCCAGTTATCAATCCTGGCACCAGGGGAAGAAAGTACATACAGTTAGTTCTGTAGGTCGGCTCAGAGGCGAATTGATTTGGAGATAATAGCATACAGAGAGACGGAGAGATAAAGAGAAAAGGTTGAAACAAATATTTCCTAGAGAAGGAAGCAAAGTTGCGACTCACTCCCATATGTGCACGCCCACATGCACAGACGCCTCGTCCTCAGTTTAACAGCCTTGTAAAGATTATTAATAAAATGTGATGAATTTAAAAGAGCTTATTGCTGTGTGCGTGTGTGTCCGTGTGAGATGGCAGTCATCCGATACAAGCAGCGGCACAGACTCGGGGAGAGAGCGGCTCCGTGTATCAGGCATTCCACTGCAGCGTAAACACTGAGTCAGTGCTATGGTTTATGTCAGGCTGGAGAAATTCATTACGTCTTATCACACATTCAGGTTTCAGGGTCAGTAGCAGAGCATAAACCCACACATGTACTCAATGTTTATTATTGTGCACTTACATTTATTACACTGCTACATTGTCTGAACTCGCGTACGGGGCTAAGGCCCAGGCTGAAATCTTTATTAAATGGACCGCTTTGCTGGAGAGTCTGCATGGAAAACTCATTGCTGACGTTCTCGGTGCACGAACAGAAGTAAAAGGGTCTTTTCAACCAAACTGCACCAAAAACAAAAAACATATTGTCTCTTTCCATTAGTGGTATCTAGGAATGAACATTAGTTTTTTTGTTAGTTTTTTCCCCCACAGGTTGTTAAATATGTCTCTCCGAAAAATCTGTGCTTCCTCTTAATGAAATGTCACGCTACTTCCTCTCATAAGTTCTGCTGCTTTTCTCTGTCTTTTCTTAGTCTTCGTCACTGGAACATAAAATGTTGTTTTGGGGGTTTTGATGGAAGGACTGGTACTGTGTCTTTTCTTGGGAGGATAGGCTCCTGATAATGCCAAATTTGAGAAACAAATCTGACCCAAACCCGGACGCCATTTTTGGTTTAATTTATTACTGAACAATAACTTGCCTGGGTAAAAACAACACATTGGCCATGCCCTGTCTTGATTTCCCTCTACCGACGGGGACTGCCCATTGTTCCGATGGCCCATCATTCCAAAACCCCAATAATCCTGAAGAACTGAAAGCCCATTTGTCCAACAGCCCGTTATCCCCAAAATACACACTCCCCAAGCAAAAAAAGAAAAGCATGCGGTTGATTAAATTGTAAAATTACATCATTTTTTTTCGCACTTGGGAGAAGTTAGCCCTCAGGGCTCTGCCAAAAAATATCTTTATTTAAGCAACTAAACTGCTTTGGTTAGGTTTAGGAAGATATAATGGTTTGGGTTAAAACAGACGCTTCCTGAAAGAAATCTCTGCACACTAACTTCTCTGTATGGGCAATACAATTTTTCCCAATGTGCTTCTGTTTGTTGTAGGAGGAGTGCGTATTTTCGGAGCAATGGACCTTCGGAACAGTAGGCATTTGTTTTCGGGATAACGGGCTGTCGAATGGGACATGTTTCGGGTTATTGAGGTTTGGGAACAATGGGCCATCGGAATACTGGCATGGCACCCTTCCCCCCGGGCAAACAAACAGGGACGCAGACGATTGAAAAAAAAAGTGCTGCTTTTGAAGGTATTAAATGTTATTTCTTCGATGCTGTGAACACCACAAATGAAGTTCCATTCACTTATATTGCACTGCAGTAGAGGCAAAGGTTTCTGAGATGGATATCTCCAAACCAGGGTGAATACATCCAAGATGATCTGCATGAGTGGACTCCACTCAAGGTAAGCAAGAAAATGGTTTTGTGATTTTGTTTCTCTGAGGTAAAGGAAATAAGAAGCGTGGTGATGTGAGACATTGAGAATGAAAAAGAAAGAGATTGTTCTCAGAGACTTTATCTCCCAGAGCATTCCAGACGTACCTGTCTGATACCATCCACTTCTCTTCTTTGTTGCCTGAGAATGGTATGTTTTTGATAAACCGAAGCATTCAAGGCCATAGTTAAGAAAACACAAATCCTCAAACTGCATCTCCCCCCCCCCTTCCACTCGGCCTTACCTTTTTTTATTCATACCGTAATGATCAAAGGATGCCTCCAAGCTCTTTGACCCGTCAGATTAGCACAGCATAGTCTTCTCTGCGTTGAAATAATCCTGCATTGATGTAATGGATTCAGGCCTTGGAGTTTGAAGGCCAAAGAGACGTATTGTAAATTCAAATTATTTGTTTTGACTGGCCGATGCTTGAGCTAATTACCCCTCAAACCCACACTACGACCTTCCCACCCTCCCACAAATGCACCCTTTTATTGATTAAAACTCCTTATGTCTTGCTGCTTGCATGCTAAAGCTCTCTCTGTTATAATTTCCCTTGCACACACAGATAACTTTCTTGGCCTAGAAATGAGTTTACCCTTCTGTGGATAGAAGCTCCCTTGTGTACAGGATGGCTTTTCATCTGACTCTAGCAGATACCCTTGGCCCAGTTCATTATGCACGTCAACATGGCCGCCATGTAGGCCGTTACACGTGCTGTTGAAGATTACTAACTGCATCACTCACTCAGTAGGAAAAAAACCAACGTCTCGGACTGTTAAATCACGCTGTAGTGGTCTTGAATGAACAGCTTTATAACGTGTATGTGTAGTGACCTCCTTGATGTATTTGTTAGCTGCTAATTAGCCGTTTTGCTCCGCAGTGCATCAGTTACTGGAAGAGCTGTGTGTTAGGGGGAGTGGAATTGGCAGAGGTTTGAAGCTGCAGAGGAAGACAGTGAAGGGAGTATTTGAGTGAGCGTGTATGACTGTGCATATGTGTGTGTGCATGCTCCTCGATGTGTGTAGCTTTGTGTGCCGCATTCTTGCGGTTTGCAGCTCCGGTGACTGATGTCCCGTCCTTCCTGTCTGCCGGTGTGGATTGATGTGCCCCACTGCACCGCTCTCAAGGCCGACACTGCCCTCACCGAGCCCCTCCCTGACCCTCCGTTAGCCTGGTTTGGCTCTCATTAGCCCTGGTTGACCCTGACTCGGGTTCTCCATCAGCCGACCCACCGGGCCTTGCACAACGCAGCTTGCCTTGGCCCAGCAGCTCTCACCGGGGGGGGAGGCTGGACCATGGGGCCAGCACATACACTAGCCCTAACTGCATTTTCATTAAGCTGACTGTCAGTATGAAAAAGCCCTTTCTTTTACCTTGTTTTCCTTCTCCTGCCTTCTGTCTCCCCCTCCTCCTCCCCCTCCTCCTCCTCCTACGCCTTGTCTGTCTCCCTAATACTTTTACGTTCAAGGACGGAGCAGTCGTTTGGTGCTTCACGGTGGAAAGGAGCCGGGGCCGAAATGAAGGTTTCTTCCACTTTTATGTGTGTGCGTTTGTGCACTTCGTGGGAGGGGAGTCGCAGAGCTAGAGGAGATAGATGACGACAGCGGGAGGGCCGTTGTGAGGCGATGACCTCAGTATTGTGGAGATTTAGTGAAGTGCGTAAGGGCGACGCGCTCTTTTGACAAACAGAGCGGTGTGGATTTCAAGTCATTGGGCAGCACCCGTTCCACCAATACACATAGTGTGTACTGCGCTGAAAGGAGAGTCCTCGGTTCATACGTCGCTTTTCTCCAAATGGTGCACAAGTAGCCTCACTTCATTCTCACTAACTCAGTCTTCTGCAGGCCCTTCCGAAGTTGTTGATTTTCGGCTCAAACGTTTGATTCCGAGTTGTGTGCACGTGTTGCATTAGCTTGATTAATCCCCGATCTAATGATGGTTTGATGAAAACCACACACACGTGCAACAGCATCCACTGCAAAGGCCCCCCGCTGCCGCCTCATCCCCGGTCAGTCCCCTCTAAATTCGCCACACATGGGAGGCAGACAATCCTGCTTGACATCTCCGACGTGCCGAGGCTGTGTTGCATTTTTATTTTTTCTTCTGTCCCAAACAAAGCCCAATAACTCAGGCACCCCTTTCCACTCCAGATCGTAAAGGCAGGGGCGGGAGGAATGAAAGGCGGGGGTGGCAGTTTTACGGCGGGGAGCGGGGATGTAAATCCTTTTGGGTCTTCAAAGCGGGGGTCTGGGCTGAAAAAAGGCCTCCACGACTCTGGGATACAACCCGAAACAAAAGATGCCTTAATGATTGCTAGATGTCGAAACAAAAGACGTCTAGCAGTCATCAAGGACCCCCTGCAAGTACATCTTTATTAAAAAGGGCAGATCGCATGCGGATATGGTGCACAAGCACTGAATACATACAAAGCTAGTGGAGACCGACCAAGAGCTTTATATCATTCTAATCTTTGCTTCAAGTGCATCCTGTCCTCTTCCTCCTCTTCCTCCTCTTCCTCCTCATCCCCAGCATCTCCTCCCTTCCTCGGCTAACTAGCCGTGTTGGTAAGTGCTGAGAGTGTGCTCTGCTGACGAGCGGTGTGACCGTATTTATGGCTCTTTCATAGGTTCGGCATGAATTATGCATGAGGTCTCGTTGTGGCGCGCAGAGGAGCGCTGGATGTAAATCGATAGGTGTTCACTTCGACTGACACAAATGATATCTCCCCCCAAGCAGCGCCCTCATCTCTCTCTCTCTCCCTCTCTCTCTCTCTCTCTCTCTTTATGTGTCTCTCTGTCATTTTACACCTCGTCCCGGGATAATAATGTTCACCAATGTGACATCACTCGCGCTTACAAAAACACATGTGAGCAAAACACAGGATTAGGGTGGCTTTGATGAATGCATTCATGTGTCGCTCACAGATGAATAAGTGAATTCTATTAATTTGCCTGAAAGGGGAAAAGAAGGGAACGAGCGTTGGCTGGGGCGCTCTCTCTTTATTTCCATCTCTCACTATGAAAGTGAAGTGTCTCCTCTGAAAGGGGAGAAACTGATGTAATGGCATGCAACAGTGCAATCTCTGCATGACAACACAGGCTGAAGGTTGTGCTTTACAGGCTAATAGCTGTTAAAAACACTCACACGTTATTCATTTTGAATATATTTTTAAAAGTAATTTGTTTAACACGTTATTCTTGATCGACCTACACACTTTGTAGATTAATTAGATCATCTCGATTAATTCTCATAGTATTGCTGTCTGCCATTATGTATCTTTTCATACGACCACTGGTGCCAAATACAGAAATTGTACAAATATGGCTTTAATCGGATATTGTCGGATTTCAGCAAAGATTAAATAAATTCCAGACAGTCTTTTACATTAAACAAGAAATGTTAACTTTGCAAGTCTACAGTATATTTAATGGGATTACACCGAGTAACCATCAAAACGTTTCAATCCTCCTCACTCATGCCCAACGTGTCTTCCTCCTGGAATGTTCTCGGGTCAATCTTTCTTCAGTTCAGTCAGTGGGAACTCCTTTTTCCACTCCACTGCCATTAGCCTCCTGTCCGCCTTTTCAGAGATTGAAGGAGTGTTTATAAGTATCATTTGCTTCCACCACACAAAGGGACTCTGTGAGGCCTTGCTGACACACCTGTTTCGGCGGGTCAGAAAGGTCACAACCTCTAAGTGAAGGGCCAGGGGAAGTGTGTATCTATAGGTTTTAGTGCCTCAAACCGAGCCTCGGCCGCTGTTCAGCTTTTCTGGGTTAGTTTTTCTCAGTATTTTATTTTGTACGTGTTTTATTTCCTGTGCAGTGCCAGTGGTTTGCCTTCTTTATTTTGCTTTCTTTTGTTTTAAGGCGGCGTTTTTTATGCCTCTGCTTCTGTCGTGTATTTCTGTTCTCTTACACACACACACACACACACACACACACACACACACACACACACACACACTCCTACTTCCTGAAACCCATTTTGAGCATTCTCACAGAGGCGAGTTGTCCTAATCCACCTGGCTTTGGCTCTCAACTTCCCAAATGCCGACATGAGAGCTGGTCATAACTCATCACACACACACACACACAGAGTCACACAGCGGCCGCTACTCCAGAGGCTTTCTTTGGTGAGCCATCGGTGCCGTATTACATTAAAGGTCAGTTACTGAGTTTCCATTTTAGCTTCGCCTTCCGCCGGTAGCACGCTGTGAGCCAAATAAATTGGAGGATTGTCTGTCAGGCCGCCTGTTTGATTTCCCTCGGATGGCTGGGAGAGTTTGGCTTGGAGGTAACGACCTCTGCCGCCACCCACGCCCCTCCTACTGACGTTACGTTTAACGGCTGGCATGGGGAAAGTGTCATTATGTGCGGCTGCTTAAGTCTTAAGTGTGATCACGTCAATGAGAATGTGAGGAGTGAAATGTGACCATCGTGATGTGGTGGTCGCACATGTGTCTACATACTGCATATGTCTCTGGATTAGACCATTTTAACACTCAGTGATGGTGACAAGTGATACATATAACCATTGATGATGTCATGGATGCTACCGTAAACTTAAAAATACATTCGCTGTACAATTAATCATCAACACGTGACCTGTTGTCATTATTAGAATTTGTTATAAGGCAGATTTTGATGTAAAAAAAAAATTTGAAATATTTTATAATTATAATATTTAATACTCAAAATGAGTAATGATGATAATGTTATTGCAGAAAGAATTACCGGATAAACTGATGACTTAATCGACGGCTTTAGGCTAAATGCTAACCGTCACAGTGATGATGCTAAAATGCCAATGTTTAACGAGTATTGTCCTCACCATGCGCACCATCTTAGCTTAGCGTATTAGCATGCTTACACTTGCTAATTAGCACTATATACAAAATACAGCTGAGGGCTGATGGGAAAGTCATTCCTTGTGCAGGTGTTTGGCTACACAACAATATTGGAGAGAGACAAATTTTGACATGATGCTTGTCACACAAAAGGTGAAAGGATCACCCGGTTATTACAGTTCATCCTGTGGGGAACATGAATGTCTGACATGTTGGCCATTCGTCATTGTTTCCAGCTTCTCCAATATGAGGAGTTTTGGACTGTTGGCTCTGAGACAAAAGTGAATTGGCTTTTTGTAGACTAAATAATGAATCAATTAATCAAGAAATACAACAAAATATATCAATAATATAATGGTTTGGGTTTAACTGTTACTATACAGTACAAGTTCTTAAACCACAGGGCTGTTGTGTCCCCTCGACTAAAAATGCTGAGAGAAAAGCCAGAGGTCTATTTTTAAGTGAACTGAATTCCACACAGTGAGCACACTTTCTTCTTCTCTTCCTCCCTCTACTCACGGTTGTCCCCGATGGAAGCGTTAATCTCCACTGTTTCAGGGACTGAGTTGCCCCTGCAGACCCTCTAGAGAGAGAGAGAGAGAGAATAGGCTGAGGTTGTAGGGAGGAGAGCATTGTTGGTGGGGAAGGTGAAGTAAAAAATGCTCATTGATCGATGTAATTGCATGTGTTCCTGGATGAAAAAACGTTCAAATGTCAAGTTTTTTACAACTACAGAAAAACCTGTTTGTTTGAGTCCAGTGTATCCAACGTTGTTTTTTACTTTTTGCGTGTGTGTGTGTGTGTATGTGTTTCATCAGCTTTAGGGTCATAGACTGCTCTTGAACCACGTCATCCTTGAAGTGAAGTGAAAAACTGAAAATCACCAGAACCTCATGCTACGAGGTTTTTCAAACAGAAACACAAATGAACTTACCAGGTAAACCATCAGCGTAGTGTAAATGTGAAGTCAACACATTATAACTAGTTTAAACGTGCCACTGTAGTTTCTCTCTAACCGTTCTGAATTTAAAAGAAATAGATTTGTTTGACTGTGTTTACACTTGTACCTCAGTTTGTCTTGGTTTTTTGGACCTCACAGTTTGGCTTTCTGTTCTTATATTGCCTTTGCTTTTGCTTTGTTTGGTCTGTCGAAGCACTTTATGAACTCTGTGTTATAAGTGCTATATAAATAAAGTTGTTTTTATAATTATTATTATTGACTCCTTTTAGAAATATCTCAAGCACCTAAGAGACAAAGAGCGGCCGTTGGACGAGAAGGGAATTTAAGTCATTGGACCTCCATGATTTGTAACAAACTGGTAACTTGACCCAGTTTAATTGCCAATTAATGAGAAGCATCTTTCCATGGTGATAGTCTATCCATAAGTTCCCTAGATAGGTCCATCCGGTAATGACGGTAGAGATACGGCAATAATAGCTATTAATAGAGCTTCAGGGTTAACAAAGAGCAAATACAGAGCTGAGGATAAAGGATTCCCTTCTAATAATCAAACTTTAAATCTTCGGTGAATGGTCGTATTTCATTAACTTCTATTTGCAGGTTAAGCTCTTTCTTTATACTTGTTGTGTGACCTATGCCATGTTGGCTGTTGGCCCTTTAGAGCTACTTAATGGACTGTACGATCAGTGTCAGGGGTTCAAAAAGCGTTAGCAGGCTGACCGGTGAACCAAAGCACCAAGCACTTCATTCAATTAGCCTAACTGTAACCTCATTACGACCAAGCCCTGACTCCACCACTACTTGCTGTGCGGTCCCACTCGATTGAAGTCAGCCAGTCAAATTTATACGCTAAAACGAAAAAAAACACACAGACACATTTCCCCACACCAAAGAGCTTGTGTAATGTACGTGCACTGTCGGGATCTGAGGGCAAACGTGATACTGTAAAAGTCCCGCTGCGCTGTGCCTTACACAAACACACACTCCCCCCAATATATGTGTACACCTTAACTACTCAAAAGGGCTTGCTGTTTTAAACTTTTATACCCGCGAGCACATTTTCTCACAAACATAAACAAACACACTCCGCCTCATTCCTGCTCACGTATTTTTACTTAGTCTCCCGGGTTGATTATACATGCGCACACACACACACACACACAGATGCACACACGCTGCAGCCGACTGGCCAGTCAGCCCTTAGTTGTTTTTAGACTCAGGAGTCTAGTTAGCCAAGGCGAGTATCAATCATTTAGCCAGCGGAGAGCAGCTCAGTCGATGGGGTCGTGTATGGGTGAGGAACCCCGGCCCAGCCCCAGAATCCCTCACTCCGAGGGGGGTTGAGGAGCCCGGGCTGTGGCGGTGTGGGGGGGTGTGGGGGGGGGGTTGGCGCTGCAGTTCAGAGAGTGAACGATGTCTTAAATAGCATGTAAGGAGGCAAGCTGAGCGAGGCTGGATGAAAGGGCCGCGAATAAATATGCAGGCAAATACCAGCCCCGCTTATTACACAGCTTTATGAAGTACTCCATTTTCACTGTCCAAAGAATACATGCTGAGCATTGTTGATGTTGTTTTTTTCAGAAAAACAAACTCCCGCTACACAGCGAATTATATCACTCGAATATATCACTATATTAGATCACTGTGTGATCGCTACTTCTGTAGCTTTTGTTGATTTCTAATCGGCAGGAAATGCTGAGGAACGTGGCGGGAAAGGCCAATTTCTTAAGTCATTAATTTCCAATCATGTCTTATGCTTATTTAGAATCACTTAGGAGCTGGAGCCAATCCCAGCAGGCATCGTGCAGCAGGGATGGAAACACCCTCGAGAGGTCAGCAGTTTGTCACAGAGCTACGACAGACATGTTGTAAATATGAGTTATTTAGATCCTCTTTTATGTAACACGCATGTTTTTGGATTGCAGAAGAACAAAATAATCTGGTACTCACATTAAAAAGCTCCATGAAAAGATTGGCTTTATTGCTCATGATTCAACCAAGACTGCTCCCCCTTTTCTTTATGCGTGAGGGGCGAGCACTCATTTCAAAGCCAACACACATCATATGACGAGAGAAAAATATGGCCTCTAATGAACATGTGGAAAGGCTCAACCAGATATGAAACGGCAAGAAAGCTTATTTAGTATTAAGTACATGTCATACACAGGCGATTAAAGTGCTTTAGGTGCTTCATATAAACTTAAAAACAATGGAGAACACAAACGTTTTTAACCCGCTTTTAACATCTGCTATAAAATTCCAGCAACATATACAATTAATTATAGATGTGCACTGCTAATGTACAAATACTGTACGTGTACCATCACTGTACAGTGTGCATTCAATAATATAATCTCATAACAATAGTTTATTAGTATAATATAATAGTGAATAGTAAGTAAAGGCACTGCGCTTTGAATATGTGTCCTGTTGCCTAATCCTAACCAAGCCAAGAGTCCGATGAAAAAACAGTGTATGCATGTTAACAAGCGGAAATGGACACGTGCCAAACTGAATCTAGTGAGGTAGAGTCTTAGTTTGAAGCTGTGGGGCACTGAGTTATTTGACAAGTGTGGAACGAGAATGTGTTGACCCAGTGCTTTTCGGTTATGTGGCATGCACTGCAACCATTCGGCTACCATGGGGCTCCAAATGACTTTTTCATGCAGGTTTAAACACATCTACTGGCCGGGAGGTGTTAAACTAAAGTTTTGAACATATTGTTGCTGCACATTTGCTCCAAGTATCTTGTTGGCTCTTGTTAACAAAAGTGTTTGGCAGCAGTATTGACGTTACGCCCGACTCAGCGCTTCTGAGACGGCTGTTATCAGCCCAAAGTCAAAGTAAAAACAGGACCACCTGTTTGTTCCTCTCTCCACACCTGTGCACGGAGCGCCGCACACAGATGGCCAGTGCACTGCTGGCCCTGGTTGATGCGCTGCTGCTAAAATAAGGTCCTGTGTAGCAGTAGGAGTAGTGGTAGTAATCAGGACCACTATAGCTGTAAGTTCTCACTTTTTAGTGTTTTTATTATGTGTCATGCTTCAGTTTTATGCATCATATATTTTGTTTGTGTTTTACACTATTTTAGTTAATTTAATTTAACCTATCTTTTCATTTATCCTTGCCAGTTACTTATTTTATGTATTGTACATATTTTATTAAGTGTGTTACGTGTATCTTGTTTGATTAAAACCAAACATAACCAACAGTAGTAATATCATTTTTACGTAGTATTGTAGTCGTTGTAATACTTTTTTTTTTAAACGCAAAACACAAGACCGCGTTATCTTGTATCACACAGACACACATATATCCCTTGTTCACAAAAAACCCCGCCGGGCATGAAGGAAATGTTCCACACAGACGAGTTGGGCTGTTCCATACTGTACGTCTCTATTCATGATCTTATCACAGAGCGCTGTACCATGATCCCCTGGCATGGGTGCTATTTTAATTCCATTCTCCAGCCTGCTGAAAACTGAGGATTAAGACCTTGTGGACGGTGTGTGTGCGTGTACGTGTCCACATGTTTGTGTGTGTGTGGAGGCTTTCATGTGTTGTAGCCCACATGTGAGCTGTGATAGGAATCTCATTGCTGTCAACAGTCCAGAGGCCGACGCTGCGCTGAACGGAGAAAATCCCCGAGCCCATACTTTCTCCACGGCGTTCCCGAGCTCTCTGTCTCCTTTAATCTATTGCTCCTTCTTCTCACTGCTGGGCTCAAACCAGCAGATGATGGATGGCTGCTGTGTCACGGGGTGCCTTTTCTTTCTTTCCCTCTTTTTTTGATCCCAACTTTTTAAATAAAATGTAGACAAAAAAGGGGTTTTGGGGTTCTTGCAAAGAGTTTGAAGTGAATCACCTGGCTGTGTCCCAACTTCTCCTCTCATCTACAGGTTTCTTTTCCTCCTTCTGTCTTTCTATAAGTAGCTGTCTGTCTATCTCAGTCCATCAGGCAGTTATCAAGGGGATTTTTGAACATTGCATTTCACTGTGATAACCAGGTTTCTGCTTGAGCTGATAGCCGGCTGGACCTTCATCAGGCCGCCGAACAGACACAGAAGGGGAGGAGGAAGAGGAGGGTAGGGGTGGACTTGATTAACCTTCATCTTGCTGGCGGAGATGGAAGCCAAAGCCACATCACCCACTCGCACTTTCACTCCTAAACCCTCCAGTTCGTGAGCAGAGGGGACCAAGACCATGAGGCCCGGTGGCATAGGGAAAGTGGTTTGCACTAGAGATTAACATGTTTGTGTGTGTGTGTGTGGATTCGGCTGTGGTGTGTAGAGTGAGGTCAAAGGTCAGCCTATCAGGTGGGGCCAGCAGTCTTGCTGGTGGATCTGGATAAGAAGCGATTGAGTGGTCAAGTAGGTGACCTCCCTGCGCCTTCATTTGGGAACAGGCCACCCGCCGGCACCCTTTGGCCGGGAGGTGAGATTAGTCTGGTGGGGCCGATAAAGCTCCACGTTCTCCCAACAGACCAACAATCACTGTAGATTATGCTCCTGGAGAGGGACGGTTTCCCACACAAAGCAGGTGGGGAGAGATGCAAAGGGCTGCTTACTTAAAGGCTCTTCTTCTTGTTGGTTTGGTGACTTAGGCCTTGAGTGGAACATACCAATTTAGGTTTGCTGCAATCGTCACTGTCAAACAAAGGATTTCGTTTTTTCAAGAAAAGCAGCACATGGTTCAACCAGCACATGGGTTGGCTTTGCCGTAAATGTCTTTCTATTTCGTCCTTCTAACCTTTAGACAGATGTTGAGGGCCATGACATGTTTGAAAAAAAGCGTGTTTTATAAGGTGGTGAATACTGAGTTCATAAACCGAAAAAACTCTCAGTCACTTCATTCAGATCCCCCCCCCTAAAACCCCTTCATCATCCCTCCATGTCCAACTTCCAGTTTAGACTCCCAGCCATTACAGAAGAAGACTTTTCATAAAGGCCCTCTCACCGTGGAATGATCTAGGCGTTAGCCTGTGGAACTATATGTGATAAACGCAAATGTCCGAATCATTAGGACTGGACATAAACATACTTTACCTAAAGGTTCCCGGGTACGAAGTCTGTGGAATGTCCAACTGTGATTAGATCCACTCATTGTACAGAGAATTCATAGCGAGTGAGTGCGCGTGTTGATACATTTCTATTTTACGGCAGGTGCAAAATTGAAAGAAAACAAACAGAGGGTGAAGAAGAGAAGAGTAGTTTACATGAAGACACCAAGTGGAGAGACAAGAGAGGAAAGGTCAGTAGGATTCATCTCATGGGGGAAATAAATGTCACAGACCATCCCATAATTGTCAAGACATTTCACTCACAAACACAATTTCCAATTGCTGGTGGCACAGGAGAGTCTTTACCAAGTCTCAAAGCAATCCAACTCAAAGTTGTTCAGATACTGACATCAGCACAAAAAGGGATGGACAGACCAACCATCAGGCCTAGTTTGCCATCCAAAGAGACACGATGCTAGAGTGGGTAGAAAAGCTTTGAAAGAGAGGAAATTTAGAATTCCCGACCAAAAAAATCTAGGGGGACGTCTTCGCTGCTGTTTTTTCCACTGCTCTCTTTGAAAAGTCTTCACTGAAGACTCTCGTATAGACATCTGTTTGGTGCGTATTTGTTTGACTTTCAAGCATCCTTGAGTAAATGCTCTCAGATCTGCTGCCAATTACTTAAAAATCTCGACTGAAACATGTTATCAGCGTTGTCTCTAAAGTTGCCAGCCATCAATCTCGACTCGCTTTCCTCTCCCTTTCCTCTCTGTCTTCACCAGCTCAGAGCTCTATTTCTGTTTGTTTTGTTCTCTGATTCTGATTCGTCTCCCGTTCGTTTCCATCACTCACATGAGACTCTTTGGGGGGGGAGAAAAAAAGTTGCCTTTAGGCCGGGTTGTAACCAAGAGAGGGTGCTTCTCCCGTAAGTGTTTTTTCATGTTGTCGGGTGTTTGGCTGCGATAGTTTCTGCCTCTGGTGTTTGCTGAACCAGAGCTACGTTTGGTGGTTACACAGAAAGCGTTTGACTGCGAACAGAGAGGTTTCAAACGGCTAAATTAAGACACATTCTGTCATGCTGCCAGAATTTCTTCCCGTTTTGTTCCGACATTGGCATTTTATAGGCCCTTTATGTGTGTCACTGCAATTGTGTTGTCCATTAAAAGTACCTGGTAGACCAGACGCAAGGTCAACTCTATGCTGGAAGCCTCTCGATCAATACGCTCAGACGTTTGAGAGTCTCTGCCCGGCTATTTTCCCACTGAAGCTTTCAGCTCTCGTGGTTTTTCTTTCCCCAGCTTTTGTCTTTTTTTCCCCCGTCAAATATTTCCCTTATACCTCACAACAGCAGTCAGTTTTCCTCTTAAAAAAAGCCAACCAATAACCTGGAGAGCTAAGAAAAGAAAACTCTAGACTTTGGTTGAGAGCATGTGGGGATTAAGATTGAAGCTTTTGGATTATGGATTATCATATTGTGTGGATTTAAGGACGTACTCAAGAATGACAACACAAAGGACAGAGTAATCATAATGTCAGTGTGAGGGTTGGCGCCCCATTGTGATTGGCTTAGAGGATGGGCCAGGAGGGGTTCTATCTTTCGAATCAGGAAATTGAATTATGAAACAAAGTGACCCAATGAAATGGGTTGCGGTGACAGTATGGGGCGGCGGGGGTTAAGCTAGTTTGAAGGGCTGGCACTTCACCTGAAGGTTTCTTAATTAGATTGGTTGACAAAAGCATTGAGGCTTCTAGCAGTGTGTGTGTGCCGGGGGGGATCAGAAGCGGTAGGATTGTTGTCTCTTGACTCGGTCTTTATTTAAGCCTCTTTATGTGGCTGCCAGTGTGAGATGCTTCACTGAATTGAGGCTTGATGGAGACAAGTGTTATGGTTCTTTTAAAGAGCCCACAAATCCCTAAGTTTGGAAATATGGAATGTTTGGGGCTGGGGAAAGATTGTGGCAATGACAAATAAACTATGTTTGGGAATACAATCAGGTTATTTTGGCCCTGATCCTGAACCAAAGATGTCCAGTCAGATATTAGTATTTACCCAAATGACACAGTTGTCCACTCCAGCTACAACCTGAAAATGTAATCAGATACATTATTTAATTTTGGAGCCCATTTTCTTGGGCCATCTCCCTGAGAATAAAGTTAAAGGAGAAGCTTCACTGACGAGGTGTTGAATTGTGCTGATTTTGTTAAGAGAGAGGCAGCATTCCAGCCGATTCGTGGCCAGTACCTGAACTTTCAACATGACTCCGCTTACTTTGGTTGGCCAAGTGTAGCAGACGGCCAGCATTTACTTTCCGTGTGACCTGCGCTCTTAAACTCCCCCTGTCTGGGTTTCTTCCTCTTCACTTTTTCTTGCTGCATTTAGCACTTTTCTTTGTCTTGCTCCCCTCGCCGTCTGTTTCTTTCAGCAACAATCCATCCCCCTTCTTCTTTTTAGCCACGTTAGCAGCATCCCCAGATGATGAATCCTAACGATATTTGTGATCACCTGACTTTATAATAATAACTTTATTACTTTGTGATCCTGAGTGAAATATCTTGAAAAATAATTGGATGTTTAAGGTAAAATAACCCTCGTCCATACGTGCATGTTTTACGAATGCATTTATTTTGAGTGTTCAAGCACCATGGCGAGTTGTCAAAAAACCTTCTCAGTTTAGGGCAAATTCATCAAACTCAGCCTCGCTAATCTTTTTCTCATTTTTCCCCTCTTAGTTTGCCAACAATCTGTGAAGGAGGCACACTTTCCCTTCGAAATGAACATCTCCCACTGCAAACTTCACAACCTTTAATGTATGCATGCCTTGTGCTGGTGATTTCTCAGGAAACGTGCAAAATGCTGTTTGGCTCAACGTTGTCTCGAGCTCCATTTCTAAAACTATCCTTCCCCCCCCCCTCTCCCTCCTGGGCCCTTATCAAAGACTCAGGACAATCAGTGGTTTATCGCTGCTGGAAGTGAGAGCAGGAAGCAGATGTTGTTCTGATTGAACACACACACACACATCCACACAAACACAGCAAGTGAGCGGTGCTCGCCGCCGCTCCAGGGCCAGCAGTCTTGGAGTCCAGAGTCATGATATCAGACGAGCATGTGCTGCAGACGATACACACTACCCATTTTCTTATTCTGTGTGTTTAGGTTACAGTGAGCGACAGTGAGAATTAGAAAGGCAAAAAGGAGGCCAAGAAGCTGCTTGATGCGCTACCTCGGCCTCTTCCTTCTGTTACGTAACCGCTCCATTATGTGCAATCATAAAACGCAGTAATCAATGCACGATAGTTAGGTAATCAGCTGTGTGTGTGTGTGTGTGTGCATGAATGAGAGGCAGGGAGATCGTCATATGGTTTCTACTTTATTAAGAATGCACTTTGGCACCCCTTTATTTTCTTCACTTTAGGCTATTATTTTACAAACTAGATATAAAAGGACATAAATAAATGACATAAGTTACATGTACCTAGAGCTCCTTGACAACAAAAAAACAAACAAAGCCAAAAAAACATGATCATGTCAAAAAAAAAAAAGTACAAAAAAAGATTGAGAGAATGTTAGATCTACATGTCTAGATCATATGGCATCGGAAGGCATACAATGACAAACATTAACTCTTGCGTTTTGTTATTTTTTTTTTCTTCATTTTTCGTTTTTTCAAATCGTCCAACATTTAAGTAAAGGAAAAAAGTATTTTACAGTACATTCTGGTTTCCTTCTCCTTCCCAACAAGTCTTGCATATTTCCAAACAGGTCCTTTTTCTTCACGATAGATAAAAACCCAAAAAGAACGACGCGTTGCCTAAACAATAAAAAGGGAAAAGAGCTGTAGAGCTGTATTAAGGACGGAGGTGTTGTTGTATTATATCAAGCGTCACTTACGAGTTCAGAAACATTCGCATAAGTATAGTTTGAAGTGATAAAGGAACAAAAAAAGGAATATAGTCCATTGGGTTGAACCTGTAGCTGTATGATGTGCTCTGGAAAAACAAATAAAAAGTAACCCAACAGATTTCCCTTCTTAGACACCTTGTCCTCACTTCTCGGATCCTTTGTTGTGTACAGGTGCTTCATTTTAAACTGCCCCCATTTCCTCACAGAGAGAGAATAGAGCCGGTTCCGACATTTCTTCCCCGACTTGTCGTGAGCTTCGGAGGGTCCAAAACTCTCGTCTTGAGTTCGGAGTGTTTCTATGGACGGGAGGCTCTTCGTCACACTCGACACTCTTTGTCTCCGGTGTGTCCGCTCGCGAATGAGCTCCATTCCAACAAAGCTGTGTAATAAATGCTGTTGCTGAGTAAGTAGTTCGCACGACGGGAGCAACACACAACCCTTTTTTTTTTTTTGAACGACAAAAAAGCAAAAAAAAAAAAAACAGTCCAGGGTTTGTTCTTTTCTTTCTTTTTCATGTCAAAAACAATACGTCTGTTATCTTCTCTTCCTCGACAGTGGCATGAAAACCGACACAATTACTGATAGTACTTCAAAGACGTTGTCACTCATACCGCTACCCACACACACACACACACACACACACACACAAACACACACACCCGTGTCATCACATTCGCACGCTCAAATCAAACGTTTGTTACTTTACATGCAAACAAATAAAAATAAAAATAAAAAAACAATAAAATAAAATGTAACTTTCAAAATAAAAGTACATTATCCGCTGGAGCAGGGCTTCTCGATTATATTACATTCTTCTTATTGTCTCTTTTTTTTTTTTCAAGCTCTCAAAATCATTCATAGTAATTCCAGCAGATTGCTTGGACGGCCACGAGAGCGTAGGTTTGTCAAGTTGGCGTGTTTGTGGCGGTGCGACGTCCCGGACGCTTGAGGATGGGATTTTTGTTTGTTTTCACCTTCGGCGTCGGTAGGAGACGCAAAGGAGTCGGAGGGGGGAGAGCGGGAGGAGGAAGACAAAGAGGAAGAATTCTGGTCGCGGCGAAGCCAGAGCGGGATCCCGTTTGTGATGGAGAGCGGCAGCTGGGGAGAGAAAAAAAAGCGGGAGGAAGAGAGAGAGAGAGAGAGAGAGAGAGAGAGAGAGAGAGAGAGAGAGAGAGAGAGGCTGCATCAGTCATGGCGGTTTTGAATATAAACAATTTCTGCTTGGCATCCAGTCCTGACCAACAATACGGCTCTCCGGCTCCAGACCCGATGGAACATTCGACTCATCTGCTAAACAAAGTCCGATGCCAGAAGCCGGAGCATCCAGAGAGAGTGCGTGCGGCCGCCCCGCGGGGGGAAAATATGGATTTTGTGGCAACGATGTATTAACTTGTGCGCGCCACATGCTGCTGTGTGTACATAATATCTGAAACATGCCCTTGACTTATTGGCACGCATCGAACACGCACCAACGGACGTTTAACTCGCTCGTGTACGAGATGAACACTGGTATGGATTCAACAGCCAGTGAGACCGCACCGTGCTCTCTTGTGCTGCCAACTGAAATAAAGCCTTCAACATTCCTCCTGCAGGAATATGATTAATCACAGCTCATTGACTTTTAGTATCTAACTATTGTTTCATGTTTAAAAAAGCCTTATGCAGCTTGTTGTTGCATCTGTGTATAGAAAGTAAATGCTGTTATTCTGAAACACTGCTTTACTTTTGAATATAAAATATTAGAAGCTCTCCGTATAATGAAACACAATTCACCAGTCGAGCTAAAACTGTTAGTAAATTAATTATTATTATTTATTTATAATTGATTAATCGTGTCAATCATTTTTCAAGCACAAATGCAAAACGTTTGCAGATTTTAGCTTCTGAAATGTGATGACTTTATGCTTTCTTTCATCATATATGAGAGATACTTGATTGTGTCTGGTTTCGGGATTGTTCATCAGATAAAATGAGCTATTTAGTAACACCGCCATCGCTCTGTGAAATTATAAAAAAGGGATTCTTCACATTTTAGAGACAGAACATAATTAATAAAGCAGATTAATTAGGTTAATTGTAAGTTGCAGTGCTTTTTAACACCATCACAAACTACAGCTACCAAAATGAACTCAAAATGTAGTTCGAACATCTATAAACAATAGAAACTGAACATTATTGAGATTGATTTATTGCAGGGCTGTTGCATTCTTTTAGCTAGATTTACAGAACCTAATTAAGTGGCGACTAGCTGTATTAAATAAAACAAATAAATCAATGCCGTCACATAAATCAAAGCAATTATGTAAGTGGGTGAGATCAGTCTTGAGCTTGCTTACTGAGCCAACGGCGTGCTTTCCTAACCTGTGAGCTAGTAATCATCATCTTTTCCTCAGAAAAATCCCAAGATGGAAACCTGGCCACGTCAAGAGAGAACAACACCCGATAGGTTCCAATGAGTCAAAATGAGAGCGTGACTCCTGAAACCTTCCTGCTACCATGAGAACATCGACCGTGTGTTTGCGCGACAGAAAGAAAGAAAGCACCTTCTCCTGTTCCCTGGAAAGTGTGTTCCCTGAGCTCTGGCGGGCTCTGCTCGGCTGATTGGGAGTCGGCGGCTGATTAATTCTTCTCATTAACATGCCAACAGCATCAGGCCCGCAGACTGATCACAGACCAGTGGCTATTGATCTGCTCTGGCGGCCTGAGGTGGCGCGGCCCACTTGTTAATTAACACAGTTTCTGGAGCTGAGGGGCCGGTGATGAGAGGGAGGGGGGTCTAATGAATCTTTTAGGCACTCTGTGGCTGCTACTTGCAATAATAATGGGAGGTTTAAGCAGTGTGTTTGTGTTGTGTTAATAGTGGAGAGTCTAAGTAAGAAACAAATCAAACAGCATTGATCCTCACCTGGATGCCGGTTTGAGTATTCCTCTGTGTGTTTTCTTTTCTCAGAGATGATGACGCTGATGATTCTGATTCATTCTGCATCCGTACTGACAATCAGTCCGTCCAAATAGAAATCCCGCCAATACATTCCTTCATTCTCGCGTCCAATTAGGAAAGCCAACTCAACTGGTCCAAACAGCTGTCCATCGAAAGTGGTGAGGAAGAGTCGGTGGGTCCTGCAGGGGGGGGGGGGCCCGGGGATTTGATTCAGATGGGGAGATGAATGGAAGAATCCAAATAGTGTGTTTATCTGAGGTTTAGGGGGGCTTTTTTTTTGAGAAGACAGGGGAGTGGGAAGGCTCCTCTGGAAGATCAAAGACATTCTTAGCAACGTCCTGAGGGCAACAAAATACAGCGTCCTGGGAGAAAAACAAGGCCAGAACAGAGCAAAAAAACACAAAAAAGCTGCTCAGACTAAGCCCCTCCCCTGCACTGCCGTCTCCCCCCCCCCCCCTCGGAATCCAACCCTCAACCTCTCAGAGATTCACTGTTTACGTGCGGCAGCCCGGGATCCTCCATTTTGTCCGTGAGATATCAAACAGATCCAGCTGAGAGAGAAAGAGAGAACAATGGCGGCCTGCGAGTCCCACAGAAACATATTCATGTACAATAAACACAGTCACAGGAAATCAAAAAAATCTGCTCCGCGGATTATTCCAGAAAGAAAGTTCCAGAAACAACACTCTGGCCGGGAGGAGGACGAAAGGTACGATTCACCCCCCCACCCCCCTCGCTTCTCCTTCCAGACCATTAAAGGCACTCCAGATTTGGCCTCTCGGAAGCACTTTTCCAGCCGTCCATTCCATCTATTCAAAAATGCTGCAGACAGAAACGTCCCATTCTCCAAAACAACAAAACAAAAGAAAAGCGGGGAAGGTAATGGTCTGATTTGTAAAAAAAAAAAAAAAAGTGCCATTTTCACCACTTTTTTTTCTTCTTCATCAACATCTTTTTAGCTCCAATTTAAAGTGCATGGATGAGGTAAACTACTTCTTCAGAGTTTATTTGTCTCTTTTTTTTAATATTTAATCTTTTTTGTTTGTTTATTTTTATTTTTTTCATAAGAAACGAAGTCGCTTTGCTTCCTTTTCCTCTTTTTCTTGGTTGAAATCTCTCAGACGGGAACCATTCTGCCTTGCATCTGTTGCATTTGGGACAGCATTCCCTGGACGCTGGTCAGGATCTTGTTCTGGTGCGCCGCCAAGGTGATGCCTATACGAGCCATGTCCCTGCAAAAGGATGGGGGGGGGGGGGGGGGGGGGGGGAGGGAAAGAGGGCCTTTTTAGGACGGGGGACAACAATAACAAACACTGATCCACATGATGAATTTCACAGCCTTCCAGTGGAAACTGGCCCGACAGTATAACTGCTGTATAAGGAATTCCACTTGCCAACACAGCAACCCTGATCCTCTAATCTTAATAGCCAAAATTATTACGAACCAGTGACGGAGACTGAGAAACATTTAACACATTTGCAAAAGATGTCACATGTTGATTCTGCTCCAATCGTAGAGGAGTTTAATAGTTTGATACTTTGGGGGAAACACGTATTTGCTTACTCTCATATCCGTTCACTGAATGTGAAGCTACAGCCAGCAGGCTAATAGCCTAGCTTGGCTAAAGAACAGCTAGCTTCATGTCGGAACTACACAGTCGCACAGTGTAGCACTTAACCCTTTGTGAAACCACAACTTGTCATTTTTTACTTTTATCTATTAATTAAATAAATGAGAAAGAACATTTTCATTTCTAAAATGTAGAAATGTTGCAGGGCAGATTATGTACCAGACTGTTTTTATGCTAAACTACGCTAACCACCACTACTCAGCGTACAGACATGACAGTGGCATCAATCTTCTCATCTAATGCTCAGAAATGTATTTCACACAATATTGAATTTTTTCTATTCCTGTGTAATTTAAATATTTCCTAATTTCCTCTCAGAGTGAATTACATTGCCTTGTTTATATTGTTATTACTGTTATTGTTTCTGTTTTTACCATGTAAAGTGCCTTTTGAGTACCTTTTAAAGCGCTATACAAATAAAATATATTATTATTATTATTACATATGCAAATTTCCCCGCTGTGGGACTAATATAGGATTATTTTATCTTTATTTTATTCAATTTATTTCAAAATTCTTCAAAAGTAAAATGTTCTTTTAATTCCTCCCTCAGTGCTGGAATAACTCATGTTAACTACAGAGTCTCATTCTTCATCTTAGTCTTCCTCAAATCAGAGAGCAATTCAGCCTAATTCTTTCTACTACCGGAAAGAAAAATGTCCCAGTTCCTTAAAATGATTCCCTCACTGTAACAGTAGTGTTTTGCTGTGTCTGGCTGGCCGTGCACCTCCTTCTTTGTCACACTCTGCCCTCCATACTCACTCTTGTGTCATGTGGACCACGGCCTCTGGAGTGGTGTAGCCGGCGGCGGTGAAGTTGTCGCTGTATCTCTCCATGCCGATGGCCTGCAGCCAGTCCTCCACCGTGCCCACGGCCGAGGTCGCCTCGGGGCTCCCCGGCTCCAGCAGGGTGGTGTTAGGCCTGGTGGTGCAAATAGACAATAAAAGTTCCTTGTTAAGTGCTTTTGATCCACTTTCTTGCAACATCTGGAAAACCACTGATTCATGACAACGGCAGAGACAACGTTCCAGGAATTAGCCTCATTCCGGACTATGACGCTGTAGCATCAGAGCGGCGCGCCGATATCAAGCGAGCCATACCCACAAGCCATAAAAATGCTCCACGCTACATTTCCCTCCAGCTTTCCCCTCCTCGATGGACTCAGCAGGTCTGTCGGGGGTTCAGCTCTTGCTATGTGTCCCTGTTTTGTGGGTCCTACCAGAAACCGAGCCAAGCCAAACGTGGTTCCTCCCTGGGTGTGACCGCCACAGTTAGTTAATCCTTATTTTAAAGAAAACACATAACCCTCGGGGTGCACCGTGGGGACGTTTAACGCACAGCGGAGTTCCTCCACACAATCAGCAGAATGACCTCCCTCTTTATTCACATCTCCTTACTATTGAGTGTCGCAGCAGCGCCGTCGGCCGTGAAACATTTACACGGGGCCCTGCGAGTCTGAGTCGGTGGCGAGTCCCGTCCCGCTCTGCTGACTCTCACACACACTCACCCTGTCTCTCTTTATCGTTAGGATGTTGAGGAGAAGTGTGAGAACAGGATGTCAGACTTAATAAGTCATCTCTACTCAGTAGGTGGAAAAGATTATGCATGAGGATCCCTTTTCACACACACACACACACACACACACACACACACATTTTACTTTCCCCCTTTCCCTCTTGGAACTGTAAAAGCTGCATTTATAGGTTTGAGTTCTGCTAATTACTCCACGAGAACTCCCCTTCTCGCTCTCACCGCAGCCGAGCGTGTGAGCGCACACTCGTTAAACTCCCAACTCAAAGAATCCCACCGGCCTGCGCCCGAGTCTGTAAACACACGTAGGTCATTCGTAACACGTTTAGCCGCTCGAGAGTAATGGTGTCGGACCTGCAGGGTCATGTTTGTTTTTAACTCGGCGTAACATCGTAATTCCCCCCCCCCCCCCCCCCCCCTCTCCTGTTAGAGCGCCTACATTTCTCAGTGTACAGCACCATTAAAGCTAGTTTGCAAAGAAATCCATTATAGAGGGTGTTTGTCCTAAAAAGAGGCACACGTTGCTGGTAGATAATGTTTAATGGAGAATGTAAACATACCGGCGAGAGAATAGGAGAGCATGCGTTTGTGAGTGTGTGTGTGTGTGTAGTAGAATGTTGCGTACACAATGCACTGTGCGGTAAATTGGCTGCATATGTGTGTTTTTTTTATGCACATTATCTTTTTAACATACCATTCATTAATTGAATAATGGTTTCTACAATTAATATTATTTAAGTGTTTGATTATGTTCATTGTGATCAATGGTGCCAATTTTCTGTTTTGGAAGAGTTGTTTTAAGCTTAGTTTGTAGTAGTTCAGTCGTGCAAAGAATGTGTGAAATACACTTGTGTGATGGTGATATTCCTGAATAATGTCACCCATCTCTAAAATGATCCGAATTCCTAAAGAATTTATCAAATTTCAACATGACTGTAGTGGTTTTCTATTGGCAGTAAACCGTTTTTTAGGGACTCTTTCCTCAGTAAGAAGTAGTTCCCCAATGAAAACTGTTCATAGTGTGTTCTGTGGGTTATCCAGAGTAAATAGGGGCACGGGGGCTGAGACCAGATCTGGATGAAAAGAGTCTCCCACTCTCACCTGACAGTGGTCTCTCCCCCAGTCCTCTTCAGGGTGTTGGGGTTGCGGATCAGCTTGTCCAGCATGTTGACGATCTGTCCGAACTTTGGCCGGTCGGCCCTCTCTCTCTGCCAGCAGTCCAGCATGAGCTGGTGGAGCGCCACGGGGCAGTCCATGGGCGGGGGCAGCCGATAGCCCTCATCAATGGCCTTGATCACCTAGGCAGGAGATCAATGCTGCTGTAAGTCACTTTGTCGCTGAGTTTATTTGTTAAAAACAACAACCTCGATTACAGCGTAGCCATTTTTACTCATAGCTTACATTTTTTGTCACCTTACTTACGACACATTTGCAAGACATTTGTTCGTGCATTAATTCAATTATTTATCATCATTAGTGCCACTAGAATTGTGAATTCATCGTGTGAATGAGAAAAGGGAATACACTGCTGGTGTTGTTGTATCACGCCTGACGGTAATTTGATTACATAACCAGGTTAAAAATGATGTAGTATCTTTTCAAAAATGTTTGACAGTGCACAAGCGACTGGGAATTATTGCTCACGCTCCAATATTCCAACCTAATTCCAGCTGTGTATTATTTATGTTTGCCTGCATTAGATTTCCATTTCTCCAGACTTACGTCTTGGTTACTCATGTCCCAGTACGGTCGCTCGCCGTATGACATCACCTCCCACATGACGATGCCGTAGCTCCACACGTCGCTGGCCGAGGTGAACTTCCTGTAAGCGATGGCCTCCGGGGCCGTCCAGCGGATGGGGATCTTCCCCCCCTGTAATTGGAAGATTGGGCCGATTAATGAAAGCCGACAAGGTGACACACGGGAGGACCGGCTGAGTCGGTCGGACACATGCTTGCCTCCACATACACACACACACACACACACACACACACACACACACTCACCCTGGTGGTGTACGCAGCCTCGGGGTCGTCCTCCAGCACTCGGGACATGCCGAAGTCGGACACCTTGCACACCAGGTTGCTGTTGACCAGGATGTTGCGAGCCGCCAGGTCGCGGTGAACGTAGCTCATGTCCGACAGGTACTTCATGCCCGACGCGATTCCCCGCAGGATGCCGACCAGCTGGATCACCGTGAAGCGACCGTCGTTCTTCTGCAGGAACGAGATGGGAGAAAAAGGAAAGTATTTAAACATTGTGTCAAATTATTTCACTGGCATCTTAAATGTTTCGGAACATTTCACCTGTGGCAGTAATGATTTTTTTGATGAGTAAATTCTGTCTCAGTGTTAATAAATGGTTTATAACTATTCAACACTATAATGTCGCTGTAAGGAAATATAGGGACATTTCTACACTTATATCACAGCTTCGATCGTTTATTTCATAAATGTTCAAGTGTTTTTGAATGTATTCTCCACTAGTTATAGCTCATCTTGCTTGATAACGCAGTTTAACATGACAACACAAACAAATCCTTATAATGTGCTATTCATTATCTATTGACTGTTTATAGACATACACAAACTGTATCAAGTTATATTCGTAAAAAAACACCTGAGCATTCATAGGCTGTAAATAAAAATATGGTAAATGGTATATGAGTGTTCCCCTTTAATATAAAATTGTCCTTATTTATGCTTGCAACTACTATTGAGCAACAAGTTGCTATCTGTGTATAATCATTAATGCCAACTACTGAGTGTTCCTTTTTATTTTAGTCCGTTTGATCTTCACTGGATAAAGCAGCAGTAGGCATCATCTAAAACCCAAAGTGTAGTGAACCCTGGAAATCAAACCTGCGCCAACCTCCTTGTCGGGAAAAAAAAAAAGAACAGTAAGTCGATCAAGGAGGGGATAAAGATTAGGGCGAATGTTTGTGAACGAACGCTTGTAATTTCGGGGAGGGGGGGGATGACATGTCAGAGATAAGATGGGATCGTATCGCATGCTCATACACACACACACACACAGACACACACACACGCATGTTCGCAGACAGAAACGCATGACTGACCCTCAGGAATGCATCCAGCGATCCGTTTTCCATGTACTCTGTGATAATCATCACTGGCTTACCTAAGGAGAGAGAGAGAGAGAGAGAATGAGAGGCAGATGATTATAGAGGTAAACGATGCACATCACAGCCTGACGCAGCAGGGGGGGGGGGGGGTTCTCGAGGGAATGTGAGTGTGTGAGTGTGTGTTAGGCCATCCATCTCTGTCCCGTAGTGATTTAATTAGCTCAGTGTTACGGTTGCCCTGACGTCCCACTTACTTTCCCCCTGCACATGCAAAGGCATCTCCACTGGAACACAACACACACACACACACACACACACACACACAGCATCTTGTGTTTATGCAAATATGAACTGACGTTGGACGCATTATCCAAAGTCTCATCACGGTCACTCACCCAGAATCCCTCTGACTCGCTATTTATGTCACTCACTGTCCCTTTGCCCTTTTTCTCCTCTGCCAACTTTCCACGCATCTGTCACTCTCCCGCTAGCTCTTCTCCGTTGCTTTCTTTTCACCTCCCTCACTCTCTCACCCCACCCCCCCCTGCCACTCCTCTCTGGCCTTTTTCACCTCATCCCTCTGTCCTCCCCTCTCTGTCTCTCTCGGGGAAGCGTCTGCGTCTTTATCTGAGCATGGGCAGGCTGCGGGGAGGGTGGACATTCCCTGGTGGGTCTCTGTCTGTCTTTGTCTCTTAGGATGGGTGGGGGTGGCGGGGGGGGGGGGTAGCGGTCATGAGGAGAGAGAAAAAGGAAAGGAAGGGAGGCTTGTTTTTGTCCCAAAATGGCAGCAAGCTGGTGCCTAACCAGCCGTGGCAACAACACATGCTGAAAAAGTGCTGCCATGAATTCCTCCCGGAACAGCACAACTGCTCTTTGAGTCCCATTTCACAGTGGCACAGTTTAGGTGGACTTAAAAGCCCGTTGCGTTGAAGAGAAAGTGCTGACTTAGACCGAAATGCCTAGCGGGGAGGTTGTGTGCAAATCTCCGGCAGAATGCCTAAAAGCGGTGGAGAGCCAGCCGAGCGTTTTTGGCAGCCGAGGTCTCGAAGGTGAAGTTCCTCCGCTCCACAGCAGGCCTGCTCGCCACGCCAAGAGGCCGTCAGTCACCGCCTTACCCGCCGCGTGATTGGCACTCCATTAATTACGGAGCGCTCCGGCGATGCCCGAAAAAAAAGAGGAAGTAGAGTTAAAGTTGGGTGAGAGCAGGGGGGGTCAGGGGGGAGGGGGGGCCTTCTTTGTCAGCCATCTTTGTTCCCTTTGTTGCTCGCCTCTGCCCCGGGGCTGCCGGTGATTGACAGCTCCCCAATCAAGTCTGAGGAGCGTCTGACCTGCGACCTTAAACTTTCGCCTTCCCAGCCCCGCCCTCTCCCTCCCTTCCCATTTGCATGCTAATTCCTTGTTTACTGAATACGGCCTGCCGGCTTTGGCAATGAACTCTGGGGCCAGTGGGCCGATTATCACCTGCCAACAAAACAGGGGAAGGGGACAAACGCAACAGGGGGACATTATTGGGGGGAGGGGGGGGACGCTGGCTCTTCGGAGGCCGTGGCGTTTGCTGCGAACAAAGATCTGGCTTTTTAAACGCAGATATTTTTCTATTTTTAATTAGCACGCTTTTAGTTTATGTAAATCAGCTGTTAAACAAATCCCGTCTGATTTCGAGCTCTTAACGCTGCCTGGACTTTAATTACACACTTGCGTGACAGAAACTTTAAATCCGTACAGACTTCAAGACGGTGGACTGCAGCCAGCGGTCCTCAGTGAGAGAGATTTCTTTTGCACATTTATGTATTTCGGCGTCTATTTGGAGTCTCTCCATTATTAATGAGGCTTAATTGTCTACGTTGGACATGCCAGCAAACTGAGGCCAGCTTGAGAATTCCTTTTAACGTGATTGTAATAGAGAGGGGGGAGTGCAATTCAAATAATGGATTTTTAATAGATTCCACCGACACACTGAAGTGTAAAGGACTAATTTGCCTTCCGTCAAGTTCCTCAAAAGTGAGAGTGGATGGAGGTGGTATCACGTTGGTCTTCTTGCTTCGGCTCCCCGTCGGCTCCCGTCTCGCTCCGTCTCGGTAGTTCTACCGCTGTTCTCTGTCTTTCCTCTAATCCATCAGCTCTCAACCAGCCTTCTCCATTTTGCACCTTCCCCGTCCGCTTCTTGTCTCCGGTTTCTTTCCCCTTCCTCCTGTCCATCTGTCCACCTTTGTCTTCCTCACTCTAGGTCTGCGAGGTCACCCCCCTCCCCCCCGGTGTTATAGGTGATATGCAATTCTGCCCGTGCTGCTGTTTACTTTCAGCTCCGGCTGGGCTGAAAGTGTGTATGCGTGCATCTTTCTGTGTGTGTGTGTGTACAGTGTGTAGAACAGTGGCAGAGACGGCGTTATCTAGCACAGATAGGGCCGGGCTGTTGTTGTGTCACGACGCATTAAGGCACTTCATCCATCTAACCCCTCCAGCCGAGGCTGGCTCATCAGCTATGGTAACACTCACGCACACATGCGTGCAATCAAAGGTGGAGGGACGCCGACATGTGCTGACAAGACCTTCGAACACGCACACACATATATACACGAACACCTCCGGCCCTAACAGAAAGCACCTTGGGGAAGGTGTTGAAGGTGTGGGGGGGGGGATGGAGAGACGGAGAGGAGAGAGTGCCAAGGGCAGAGGGAGGGAGATTTGGCCGGTGTTTTGTGGCCATGCAGCAGCAGATAGAGGAGGGATAGGGTATCACTCCCTAACCCCAAACACATTTACAGCTGACATCATGATTAATGAGCCTGGTGCCGCGCTACAGGGTCTGTTCCTGGACCCATTAGACCCCCCTCCCAACTGCCCAGCTACCTCAACTCCACCACCCCCCCCACCCCCCCTTCCCCACCAATGCTGGACCCCCCTTCCATCTGGACAAAGCCCACCTGGGGATACCCCGGATGGGGTGTGCGGGCAACACACACATGCACAAACACGTTTATATATATATATGCGAATGCAGGTCTCACTTAGGTCTTCAGATGCTGCAGGTATGCCCGCATTAAAGCACACAAGCGCCATACAAACACACCTTTTGGCTGGTAAAGATTGGTTTGTCCCAGCACTCGCCCTTTTTCAAAGTCACCCAAACCCGCAGACGTACTTAGTGGTGATTTATTGTTGCGTTTATTTGAAGGGAGAAAGGGGGACAGCAGGAATGAATGTCCTGTCTGTGTCATTATAATATAGAAGTCATAGTGTGTGTAAATGGTATCATTGCAATCTCCTTTCCCCAAAATAGCTTCAGGTTTCTCAAATAGGGAAAGAATTATACGGCAAAATGTGTTCTTTCCGTCTTTTGGAAATGGAAGAATTCTCATCCCGCACCCATTGAAAAGTAAACGCAATAACATGCACGACATACATTTGGTCACCACACCCTCCAGGTGAATGATGTTGGGGTGGTCGAACTGGCCCATGATGCTGGCCTCGGACAGGAAGTCCCTCCTCTGCTTGTCGGTGTAGCCGGCCTTCAGCGTCTTGATGGCCACGCAGATCTCCCTCTTGCCCGGCATCTTCAGACGGCCGCTGCAGACCTCGCCGAACTCCCCTGAAAACACACGCCCCGGGATTTAAGAGGGAGCATGTGTGTGTGTGTTTGTGTGCAGGTTAGAAGGGGTCCAATTTTAACATTGATCAGGGTCTCTAATCCCTCACTCCCCTCCTCCCCTCACCCACTGGAGCAGGGAGAGAGAGAGCGAAGGGGAAATGGGTATTGATTCTTTCTCTTTATTATTTTGTCATTGGATGACTTTTCTCTGGCCACAGGAAGAGAACAGACAACATATTTAGCCTCCTCTGGTTTTTATTTACTTATTTCTTTACTCTCTTAGAGGCAGACCAAATGTCATTGTCTGAGAAAACAAGGTATTTTCATTCACAAGGGGTGCCCATGAGAGCACACACAGCCGCGCACAGACGCGAGTCGCTGAGAATGATGTGCCGGCTACAGAACTTTGCATGAAAACGAATACTAACTGCACTATTAGGCCATTAGGTGAATGCTTTTATCCAAAGTGTGTTATAATATGCCTTACTGCAAAGGCTCCCCGGAACACTGCATTCATAATAATTGATATAAAAAAGTCTTATGAATGGCTCATATAATGGAGTATATAAACGAAACGTGGCCCCTCACCAATGCCAATGACTTTCTCAATCTTGATGCAGGAGGCGTCGATCTCTTTGGCGAACTCACGGACGGCTTGGTTCGGGTCCTCGTAGGTGAAGGGGTCAACGTATATCCTCACTCCTGAGGAAAGACGTTAGGGAATGAAAGGAAGAAGAAGAAAAAATGAAGGTTAATTTATTCCTGAAAGTACGCTCCATCTGTTCTTTATTTCCATCATGCTGCAGGCTACGCCGCCTTCCTCTGTGGGACCTCCTCCTCCTCCTCCTTTCTTCTCCCCATACCTCGCTTCACACTCTGACTCCATTGCTTTCCATGTCACTACGGCTGACTCCGATCAAGATGGAGCTCATTAACTTGATTTTTTTAGGACGCAAACAACAACAACCCTGATGACTTGATAATGAGGTGTTTGGAGCATGTTAGGATGCAAGTACATTAACTTCAAAATAGTTTGTCCCCCCCTCCCCGCCCACTACCTCATTTTATGGGCTTCATTTGCGGTTTAGAGTGCATGCACATGAACACACCTGCCAGCGCTAATGTTTCTTTAAATTATAGAGTGTGTGGGTGGATTGTTAACTGTGAGTTACCTTGATGCAAGTGCTTCTCTTCGTCAGAGTCCTGCTTGGCCTTGCTGTACTTACTCCTTCTGGGGGCAAAGACAGCAGGACGGTCAGTCGCAGTGACAACAGCACACGAAGTCTCAAATGTCGGGGATAATGTGTAAAAAAACCAACAATAGAAAAGGCAAAGCATTGTATGTAAAAATAACAAATTATAATAATAACAAACAAGTGTCAGTTTCGTAAACCCTAATTAAAACTCAAACTAAGACTCCGAACCCACTACACGTCAATTTAATTACGTGAAGAGGCGACACAATCACTGATTACTGTTCGGACATTAAAATTCTTGTTTGATGTTAATTATTCATTACAGGGAGCTCATTACAGGGACAGAAACGGCTTCTGAATGCTAACCTAACATCATTTTTAGAGGTTGTGGCTCTTCGTAATCGCTCTTAGATGAGGGGATAAAACGCTTGAAGAGAATAGTTCACTAATCAACATGTTATCTCATCTGTTTGATTGAGTACAAAAAGTGAAATGTATTTTTTTTTCTTCCACGCAAAATGTTTAACCGTTCTTTTAAAGGGGACATGTGATTCTACAAGCCAATAAGATTTGTCTCTCTTTGTCACATGCGAGGTCAACCGAGTAGCTCCACCTACGGCTTGAGAACTACTTTTGAAAAGGTGTGCCATATTTTTCTCGCAAGCCAATCAGAGACTGGGCTTTTTCCGGGAGGGATGCTTAAAGAGACAGGCACTAAAACGGAGTGTTTCAGACAAAGGTTGCATACAAGCACATTCAGACACAGTGTGAGAAAAATAAAGTGTTTTTTGTGTTCTAGTAGAAACCCAAAATACGTAAGTAAGAACCTGAAAACCAACATGATGTGTCCCCTTTAAGATAAAATATTACACTGAAGGTTCCTGAAGGGCACTGAGCTTATAGCAGCAAATCAATCCTGGAAAAGATGCACTTAAATCCCCCCGAATCCCTCCGGCAGCCTGACACCTGTGGTTATATTGATGTGTCGGGTCAGTGGCGGAAATGACCAGATGTGCGAGACATTGTTCTCCTCTATGGTTGTGTAATGATGGTAAACGGGCTACGTGATTACAGTCCCTCCCCACAATCACAGGATGGCCGCGGCAGCACAATGACAGTGGCCGTCACATGCATATAAAAAAGGCTGAGACAACCACCTGCTTGGCCGGGGAGAGAGGCAATCACATGGAAAAGAGAGGACACACACACACACACACACACACACACACACACACAATCAACATCCCCCTTCACTCCCCATCATTCTCAACACCAATACACACATGCAAACGATGATTTGCTTTCCATATGAAGAGGCACACTCACACACATAAAGGGATCAACAAAAGCCCATAAAAAGGTGCACACACACACACACAAGGGAATCAACACACAAACCATTAACGCTCCCCCTCCCCTTCCCCAGTGCCACCACACACATGAAAAGAATACTTTTTCACACAAGGATGTAAACACATACACACCCCCGACACACACACACACGCACACACACACAGTGTGGTTAACACCCTGAGGTGAGGCAGACCCATCTGCATGTAATCCCATCTGTGTGACGGTGCTTTGTCCTGCTCGCTGGTTAACACCCTGAGATTGGGTCACTGCAAATCCACCTGATGCCTCTCTGTCTCACTCTGTCTGTATTCTATCCCCCTACTTTTCATTGCCCGCTTATCTCATCTTTTTTTCCCGCTCTCTCCCTCTTCCTCTCTCTCTCTCTCATTCTCTTCACGGCGGGCAGCAGGGCGCAGCGGGAGAAAATAACTAGCGGTCGGGATTACAGCCACCAGCAGAGAGATAGAGGGATGGGAGCGGGGACGGATGCAGAGGACAGGGAGCGAGGGGGTCGCTGATTGCATCTCTTCAGCTGTCGGAGCTGTCAATCACGTCTCCGGTGTGGAGAGTCATCACTCATCCGCCGTGAGCGAGTCGCACTGGCTGTCTAGCTCAGTCTGTGTGTGTGTGTGTGTGTGTGTGTGTTTTGGCGTATGTGTGTGTGTTTTCGAGCAACGTCCATCTCCCGACAGCTACTTTTCCCCGGCACTAAGCAAGACATCCCTCATCCAGGAGGAAAGAGGGACAGACAGGAAGCAGGAAAGGGACAGACGGGTGACGCTCACCTTCGGCTGATGACGAAAGCGCTGATGAGGATGATGAGGAGGACCACGCTGCCCACCACTGACACCAGTAACACCGTGGAGTTGGCCCCATCGCCGATAATGGGAGCTGGAACTGAGGAAAAAGGGAGAAAAGATGGGAGGACAAAAAAGGAGGGTGGGGGGGCGAGAGAAAGGAGGGACGGTTGGAAAGAGACAAAGAGCAAAGTCAATATCATTGCGCTCAACCAAGTCGCCGCACATGAAAGAGCCTGTGTACATTCTGTGTTTGTCATCGACCCCCCCCACACTTCCTCCCCGTGTCTCCCTTCCTTTTCCACTGAGACAATGCCGGCCCATTAGGGGGTGTGCTTGACCATGTCATTATCATGCGCTGCTGTCTCTATCTGCATTACAAAGGGGACACCTGGACTTACAGTGCATCTCTGTAACCCTCTACGTCATAATCTCCCTTCAAAAGATTTTTGTCCCTAAAATTTGCACAGAAATTTGTAAAAATGTATCTTATGAACGCTTGCACTCCACTGTGGAACATTTGTGAGGGGGAAAAAGTGTTTTGCTTTGAAATGATAACATTTGAGGCCTCTAATGAGAAGCAAAGAGTAGCAATCAGCAGCTTCTAACTAAAACTGCCAGAAATGGTGTCATTATTCAAAAACTCATATAGTTTGAACCCCTGGCTTGGCGCATCCACTGAGACTCATTGCAACCTGAATAATGGAAGCTACTCAAGTTGCCAGTCAGGTGCCGGAGCACAATATCATTTATCTTTTATAGACGGCAGCTATTTTGATTAACAACTCTGTAATGAAAGAGACAAACTCGTAAAAGATGCTATCATTGTAGGACTTTGCAGAAACAGGCGCGACAGAGCTGGCATCGAGCATTATCGGGCTCTGCAGTGCGCGGCCGAGGAGCGGTGGCGTGCCTGAACTCACCGGAGTTGGTCATGAACTCAAACGGGCCGCTGAATTCCCCGTAGCCGGCCGCCGTGCGTGCGCGCACATGGAACACGTAGGAGGTCAGCGGGGTGAGGCCCTTGATGTCGGTGTTCCTCGACGAGGTTTTTATGATTCTGTAGCTTCTTTCATTTTGGTCCTGAGGATGAACGATTATTGAGGGGACAGTCAGACTTGGCTTTCTTACAGTCTACTTTGGAGATCCTTTCATCAGCAGGAACTACACCTCCCATGGGACCCCTCACCTTCTCATAGTACTTGACCTCGTACTCCAGGATGACCCCGTTGGCTCTGTCCGGCGGCTGCCAGGCCAGGGAGATGGTGTGTCTTGTGATGTCCTTCGCCTGAATGGAAGACACTGGAGAGGGAGCTAGACAGATGATCAAAGAAAAAGGGAAAAATATTTGAACCCACTGCTTTCTCCCAGTCCCCCATGTTATTTTAGCCTTGCAGACACCAAGTCTGTTTTATGTTGCTCTCCCACAGGAAATCCACCACTTTTTGCTCCTGCTGAGAAAGTCAAACAGTGGGCCAGCCCACTAGGCAATCGCTTCCATTTGTCTTTAGAATTTGGCTTCCATTCAAAAATCCGAGGCGTTACAGCGCTGTACGGCCACGCAGCTGAATTGCCAAAGCTAGAGTGTACGGCAATACTCTCCTTCTCAACTAATGGGCTGGCATCAATAAAAAGTGATCCAATTTCCTTCTCGGCTGACGCTAGCGTCTTAGCCACTTTTATTGCGAGCTGGCAAAATAATGTCTAACTTCATTTTCTGCAGATACGCAGGTCACCCTGGGAAACCTTGCGCTGCTACAAAGTCCGCCTCGAAAAGCTCAAACTGAGCTCAACGCCTTTGCGTTTATTTTTATTTTTTTTGGGGTTGT
Organism: Anarhichas minor; assembly: GCF_050575085.1. NCBI lineage: Eukaryota > Metazoa > Chordata > Actinopteri > Perciformes > Anarhichadidae > Anarhichas > Anarhichas minor. The sequence goes on along the minus strand of NW_027466472.1, from coordinate 1,021,699 downwards.
TTTTTTTTCTTTGTCTTCGTGAGAGCAAATCAATTGGTTTTCATTAAAGCTCCAGTGAGCTATCTTATCTGGAGCCCTTTCTGCTGCAGCTGATAATGAGGCCCATATTTCAAGCAGCCGCGCTATCTGCATTCAGACGCCTTTAACATGTGAAGGTTAAAGCACAGATAACGGCTCGCGCTCGTCCCCTCCCTCCAGTACATCGCCGCCGCCGCAGCACAAATCAAACCTCTATCTTCAGGGAGTGTGACAACACTCAAATTGGGTCATACACACTATTGCTGCTTGATATCCACGAGACTGGAAGAGGCAGTGTCGTAAAACAGCGAAACACTCAGATTGAGTCCAGTTCCAGCAGTTTGGGGGTCAGAGGTGGGACCAAGTCAATGTTTTGCAAGTCACAAGTAAGTCTCAAGTCCTAAACTTTTAGCTTCAAGTCCAAAACAAGACATAATACACTCTTCACTATATGAAATACTCCTTTTTCGTTGACCATTGCAAAGTTGTTGTAAGCGAAGGAAATTATCTTTTGGTATAATTTTTTCCAACTGCCTCTTTGTAATGTACCATTATCTTCATTGTTCTTCACTACAACTCTATTGGATGCTATCCAATAATAACAGTTTCAGATTCAGGAAATGTCCGGAACATACTTGGTATTTTTAAGTCAAAAGGCTCAAGTCCAAGTGAGGTCACAAGTCATTGTTGTTGAAGCGCGTTGCAAGTCTTCTTTGATTTTGTCAAGTCGAGTCTAAAGTTATCAAATCATGTGAGACCGAGTCCAAACCTCTGCCCTCAACAACCAAACAACCTCAGTCATCTATTCTCCAAAGAGCCAGAACAAAGCACCACGCAAAATATTAATAATGATTAAAAAAAACAGACATTTCCACTGATGCCCAGGTAGTTTCTTTGTGGCGGCTGCTCTTACAAGTTCTCAAGGAGTGAATCTTTGACCCCTGGTCCTCAGAGATACTGTAACCAAACTCGTTCCAGACCATCTGCCTTTTAAAAAATTACAGTGGGATGATTAATGAGGGGTTCGCTGTCCACCGATTATGATTGGATTATCTATGACATTATATACATTCTCATCACTTTGACCAGGGGCTCCAGGGAGCCTAGCCTGCAAGCTAACGCTAACAGAACCCTGCTTTTAGAAGGGGATTGAGTTCAAACGGGCCTGGAATTCAAACACCGGCCTCGGATTGAATTTCAGGGGGGTTGACGAGGAGGCTGGAGTGGGGGGCGGGAGTGGGGATGGGGGGGTGGGCGGCAGAGGGTTTGTGACCGGTAGGGGTTGAGATGGAGATGGAGAGGGCTGGGATTGCAGACATCTCTCGGTAAATAGATTAACCCAAAGGTTGTGTAATCCTGTTGGCCTAATGTGTTGCGTCTCAGTTAAACAATTAGATGGCGGCCATTTGTATCCCTCCAATCAATCTTACCCGGCAGCGAGAGCCAATTTGAAGGCCCTCCTGGGGCCGACCGGGGACGCTCTGACTCAGACAGAAAACACCCGAGGGGTCGCAGGGCCCCCGTGCCCCCCCCAAGGTAATACACACATCCATCTTTCCACCAAAGATGACAGAGATGGCGATTTAATTGCGTTCGCCTCCTCTAGTTGCATTTTTTTTTATTTTTCCCTCGACTAATGTGAGGATAAAGATGAGTGATTTTCTGAGTGGTCCCTTCTGAGGTTCCCTACGCGAGACTGCGAGGTTAAACACAGCCAGACACAAGATAGGTGATCCATCAAGGCCAACGTTTTCCTCTCTAGTCAGAGGAATGCCTAAAAAGCAAACTGACCACAAATAAATGTAAAATATTGTCAAACCACGCGTGCACCGGGTGAACAATGCTGATTCAAGACTAAACCTGAACTGTCTATCCAGGGTAGAGAAAAGTTTAGCCCGAGGCGGAGACTTGGGCAGATCAGGCTAGACCAGCACCTCTGTAGATGAATTTAAATATGTGGGGCAGATCTGTAATTTCTTACTGCCTCCTGAACGCGTGGGCTGAAAAAAACGCTAGTGGAATAATAAGTGAGAGACGCAATGAATATTCAGATCTCATTTTCAGAAATGTGTGGTCCTGAAAAAAACTCTTTCACAGCCTGCGACACTTGTACACACACACACTCACATACAGCACACACACACAGCAGCACAAAGGACCTCATTACACAAACAGAAAGATAGAAACTCACACAGAAAAACATACACCTAGTCCCATTATCTCACACAGACAGCGAAAATACCCAATCACGGCACCTATGCGTACATTATAATGAGTAAAAACCTGGCAGAGACACATAGAGTTCTCGGTTTGGGTTAAAATAAAAATCACTCCCCCGGGACAATGGCGGAGGTTGCGTGTCAGTTTTTTTTTTTTGTCTCTGCGTGGAACACAGTTTGTTCAGTGAGCGAGTTTGTCTTCGCGGCATGTTAGGCACAAAGTATTTGTGTTGCGAGGAGCAGCTGTGGTCGGTGCGAATGTGCGGCCGATTACAGTTCGTCATGAAAAGAGACAGGGGCCGGGGGTGCACATGTGGTTGCCAGATTTGGAGCCTGGCTGCCAGATTCGAGTGGCTGGACTTTTGCTGCCGCTAAGGAAAAATAGCCGTGGAGGGAGCCGTTTTTCAGGGTGTATAGAAAATGGCTCCTGCGTACAAGATCCCCCACTCTCCCCCTCACCCCCGTAGAGAGCCTGCTTCCATCTCCCCAAACACATTTCCACATGTACGTCTGTCCCATTTGCCGTAAGAGATGGAAACTCACACACGTGTGCGCAGATGGACGTGACCACACACACGCTCTCTCATGCACTAATTCACTTTTAGTCACCTAAGCCTGCCAAGTATTTTGTACCGAGACATAAACACCTCTCTCTCTCTCTGACTCTCGCTTTCCCCCCCTCTTTCTCACACACGCACAAAAGTGCTTGATCCCATAAAATGGGAAAAAAAAACATCCATTTTCAGCCAGAGGTCAGCTCAAAGCCTGGACATCCCCCCCTCCCTTTCCTCATGCAGTCCGGGTGAAAGGGTTACACCCCGGCTGATTTACGACGACGGGATTGTTCGTGGCGAGGTGCAGAATCTGACCTCTTCGTGAACACACAAAACGCATGCCCGGTCACGGACGCATGCACGTGCAATCAGCAAGACTCGTGTCTTCATTTTCGTCTCCCGGCTTATTTCTCTGCTGCACCTTCATCCATTTTCCTCTCACGCAAAGACACATAACATCATACAATACACAGCACAAAATACTCCAACCTGCCTACCTCACTTCTTCCCCTCTCTAGCCGAAATCTGAACTTTTATGGAAAGGCGGTGGCAAAGGGGTGTCTTTTCCACGGCACTTATAAATCCTAATAAAGCTATCATAATAAATGTGTAATCCGCGGTGTCTGGGTGACGGGAGGCGATGCCGAGAGAGAGGGACAGCCGCAGATGACTGGCTGGATTACCGGCGGCTGAAACCGAAGCTTCCAAAGCCCCTACCGAGCATTAGCAGGAAGAAATCCAATCAGTCTGGAGCTATTCTCTTAAACAAGCACACACACAAACACACACACACACACACACAAATTAGAAGAGACACGCACACCAGGAGACACATAGAGGACATTGTTTGAGAGGCGAATGTGGAGCATTACTATCCACGGGGCGCGCAAACATTCTGTATAGTGCATTTTCTCACTTTTAGCCAAGCGTGCATTCGGTTTCGGCACATGTGCAAACACACACTCACACTCACACACACACACACACACACACACACACACACACACACACACAGACACACACACACAGACACACACCGTAATAGAGCTTCCAGCTGCAAGCTTCATATAACTAATCCTGGGGAACAGTTGTGAAACATGCACCAGTGACGAGCCAAAGGCAACATCATCTATATCTTACAACTTGAAGTCAGCAGATTAGCCTGGAGAAACCTCGGGGGGGGGGGGGGACATCGCTGTGTGTGTTACTACGTCTTTGTTTGAATCCACATTTGAGAGTTGGCACTTTGGGGGGTCTTTTGCGCAACCCTGCGCCAGAGCGACCGCACCGACGCGCTATCGCGGGCCCTCCGCCCCTGGACTCCAGGGTCTGCTCCATTACGGCTCCCACGCATGCCTGTCTGGCAGCACTCCCACAGGCAGCGCATCCATTCATCTCCATCCTCCTGACCCCCGGCTGATAAATCAAGCCACTGTGTCCTTATATTGCCGGTCCGAAGCCCTATTCAAGGTATTCGCTTTTTTTTTCTCCCAGGGATGGAAATTTGTGATAAAAAAGGCACTTTGCTTGCCACCCAAGAGCAGAGCAGTAAAGAAGACCAGGGTAATGATGGGCTATAAGTGGAGGAGAGCAGGGAGGGATGAAGAGAAAGGGCCGGGGTCGTAAAATCCATTTGCACAACAACTGGTTACAAAATGGCTAAATGACAAAACAACGGGAGGCTTTGGACGCATACCCCCGGGCCAGAGGGCTCTTCTCCAGCTCTGGAGGAGAGGCTGTACTCATGGCTGTGTGTTCTACTAGATAAATTACACACACACACACACACATGCACACAATCCAGCAGCATTTGTAATGAAGCCTCCACAGATCAATACAACTCATCTAATTCATTAGCTTGAGAGCTAAATATAGCACGTCGCCCCCCCCTCTCTTCAGCCTCGACTTCTCATGCCTAATTATGCAAAAGTGAAATACTGCAGAAAATCATCTCCCGCTGCAGATAATCCATCAACCTCCTCAACAATCATCCAGCCTTAACCAAAATTATTTACAGCTTTAATAAACTTGTTTTGACACGCAGATTGCCCCCCCCCCCCCACAAAAAGTCCGTCAAGCGCTCAGTGTAACGAAACTGTGCTCTGCATCAAATATAAGCCACACACACAATTACAAAGCTCCTCTGCAAACATACACTCCTTCCTTTGCAGGCTCACGCAGACACGCCAAGAAACTTTAAACGCAAATTTATAGTCAACTAAGCGATGAGGAGGATCATTTTATATGATCAAAAGCTCTAGAACAGCTACTGAGTGGACCTTCAGGCAAGATGGTATCTGTCAGCTGCTGCTTCCAATCTCAAAAATGAATTTTCAATCTCCAATCTAATCCATGGTTAGGGTTCTGTTTCCCTCACAAGAGTTGACTAGTAGGGTTGGTCGACAAATATAGCGCTTATATAGCGATTGGCTGAGAACGGTTGTTTTCTTCGGGGGGGAGGGTCTGTCATCCCATTTTGCAAATTTAATTGTCTGGTCAGCGAACAGACTCCCATTCAGCGAGTTCATAAAGCTACAGGTAACCAAATTGCTTCCGAAGGCTGTGCAATCAGTGTCTGAGTGAGTGTGTGTGTGTGTGTGTGTGTGTGTGTGTGTGTGTGTGTGTGTGTGTGTGTGTGTGTAAAAGCTGATATGTAGTGTAAAGCACTTTGAGTGGTCAAGACTGTACAAGTGCTCTATAGATGCAAGTCCCTTTACCATACAGTGTGTATAACTGTTGACTGAAAATATGTTGATGTGTCCACATAAACTATTTTTACAGACACGGGCCTCCCAATCAGAAACACATATTTTCTGTGGTATGAAGGGGCATAACTTCCATAACTTTCTCTGTAACTGTGGTTGTATGGTAATAGTTGGCCTGGTGTGGAGATCACGGCAGAGCCAAATCCATGAATCTGGCATGAAAACATGTAATCTGCAGTGTCTCACTGGGGTCCACCATGAAACAGATACTGGTCAATATATCGGGCCAAACGGTGTTGCCCTCTTCCAGTCACATCGACATAACACTTATTTATCACACTGGTCACCTATTGGAAGCAGTTAACCTTCTTTCATGTAACACTATTGGATTCCTTCCCACAACCTGAATCACCCACTCCTTCACCAGACCATCATCGTCCTTCTTACCGGCCTGGTTGGTGGTGACGGTCACGGACACGGCCTGTTCCGGCCCGGGGCTCTGAGGCGAGACTCCGTTCACCGCCCACACCTCGAAGGTGTAGTTGGTGTGGGCCTGCAGCTCGTTGATGGACACCCTGGTCCCCTTCAGGCTCAGCTGCTGGGGGCTGAAGTGGACGCCGTTGCCGCAGGGCTGACAGCGCCGGCCGTCAGCCCCGCAGCGCTTGCACACCACGTTGTACGTCAGGTCCTGGCGCCCCCCTGAGCTGAGGGGCGGGCTCCACTCCAGGTTCACCGAGGTCTCGTTCACGTTGGAGATGAGGTGGGCGGGCGCCGACGGAGGGCCTATGAAGGAAGGAAAACATGGGGAGAGGTTGATGTCGTTACCAGTAGCGGTTAGAGGCCGAATGATGCGCATGTAGAGAGTTAAAATGATGTTTATTAAGACATTATTTCTGTGATCACAGTAAATAAAAAAGAGAACAGAACAAATTGGTGGTCGTAATGTTAACAATAAGCATTTGGTGAATACTGCAAAGAAAGTCTCCAAAGGGTCAAGATTCTCTCCACACATAGGGAAGATGAAAATGTGTAATTGACTGCGTTGCCCCTTTATTGAGAGCTGAGGCTTCTTCAATTCCTTCTTAATGTCCTGTCCATTACAGCGAGGGAGGATCCAATTTCACCTCAAGTTAATTCAGCGCGTTAACTGAAATCCAATAGGCCGGCAGCTTTCTCTCTCCCCATTCATATGTCGAATCAGCTGGAGGTGGCAGCGCGCCCGAGCCCGCTGCTAACAGTGGGGCTTTTATGGCACCCACTCAATAACTTTAGGCAAAGTTTGCTTTGGACCCTGTTATTAAGTTCCCGCTTTGATGTACCGCAGTAGGTTTAATGCGAGCAGCAGCTCCACAGACACACGTGACGCAAACTCCCCGTCCTCATCAGTTTCAATTTTACATGTCGGCCCTATTGTAATGAATGTGTTTTTTTGCGCTGCTTTCAAACATAAGCGACGGTAATTGACTTAACTCTCTCTCTCTCTCTCTCTCTCTCTCTCTCTCTCTCTCTCTCTCTCTCTCTCTCTCTCTCTCTCTCTCTCTCTCTCTCTCCGACTAATGAAGCGCACACGAGCGGGCTGGGGGGGATCGATGCCGGGTGAAATATGAAAGCTAGTCAGTCCACGGACGAATCATTTCACAACGGAAATTAATTATCAGTGTTATTTTTGGAAGGGGCCGCGTGGCAATGAGTGATTTCACTGGGACGCAGAGAGCAGCCGAGGGGGACAGTGTGTGTGTGTGTGTGTGTGTCTGTGTGTGCGTGTGTGTGTGTGTGTGTCTGTGTGTGCGTGTGTGTGCGTGTGGAGGAATACATTGCGCTTTTGTTGCCGCAATTTAATGGAGACGTGGAAGTGCAATTTTTGCCCGTGCTGCATGTGTCTTCTTCACGTAAACCCTCCTGCTGTGTGTGTGTGTGTGTGTGTGTGTGTGTGTGTGTGTGTGTGTGTGTGTGTGTGTGTGTGTGTGTGTGGGCTGGACTCGCGTACGCCTCAGTCGGGCTGGCAGGCCGTGAAAAGAAGATGGAAAAGGACAGAGGGAGAAGACAAACACCGTCTGTTCATCCAGGAAAGCAGAAAGCCACTGATTAGTATGGAAGGAGCGGGTCAGGATGGATTGATGGGAGGGACAGAGAATGGATGGTGGCGGGTGTGGAGGAGAGTCTGTTTAACTGAAAAATGACCCAAAAGGGGTCACAAAAAAGCACCAGACACAAGCATGAAGGTGAAAGGACACAGAGTACACTGTGCTAATATTAGCATCGCTTAACTTCCCCTTACCAACCCGCAGCCTTCGTTGAAACCCTATTAATAAATTCCCATTAAAAATGCTCTGCCCCTTTCTCCCCACTTTTCCTCCTCCGCACCCGCTTCTTTCCTCCCGTCGCTCCTTCACCTCATTCCCTCCGTTTGCGTCTCAGACAATGGGAACAAGTTACAGATGGGGTTTCTACATGAAGGTGCCTACACCCAACCGTCATCATAATAGTGCCTTTGTCAGTATGCTAGGGTGAGCTAACCTGTACTCCTTTTCAACACTCGATAATGCGCCGTCTGAGATGCACCATGAAGCTATTACTCAGCTGTTATCTGGACTTATGGCGTCGTAAACTTGATAGGGCAAAGGTAATAAGAATGTTTCCAATCAATGTCTGAGAATGTGTGCGCTCTTGTTCTTCTGTTTCTCTCCTCGCAGGGATAAAAAGATTTTTTTTTAAATGCCCTCCCAATTGAAGATATTTGTTTTTCAGACATTAATAAAAGAGGTTTAGGGAATAAAAGCAAGAGCAATAAAAGTCTGTTAGCTAACTTTGAATCTAGAGCCAGATGGTTAGCTTAGCATAAAGACTGAAAGCAGAGGAAAATTATGTATATATATATATGTTGTTAATTAGGGAGTTAGTCAAGCTGTCTCTTCTTCCTTCAGCCCTCATGCTAAGCTACATGTCTCCTGGCTCAGCATACAGCCATTTATTGATCTTCTAATCTAACTCTTGGCAAGTAAATACAAGTATTTCTAAATACTGAAGTAAACCTTTCATGTGATAGTTATGTCCTCAAGAAATATATAAAGATATGTGTGTATTGGCAAGTGTGTGGAGTATACACACACGCCTCAGGATGATTATTGTTTGTTGCAAGAGTTGCAACAGCGCTGTATAACTTTATGACTGTATAAAGTCTTAAACACATTCCACCACATGTCAGTATTCCCCCCTGCATTCCACACACACACACACACAATCTACCTTTGGCTGTACCTGTCGCTCTCCCAGAATGCACCGGTAGGAGCAAGGGAGCGTGGGAGAGCCATCAGCTGTGACTGACACCCGGTAATTAATCCTGGGAGAGAGAGAGAGAGAGCGGCGGGAAGGGGGGGGAGATGGCAATGCAAGGCTCGCACAACCTTCGTACAACGTCGGCTCAACGTAGCCTTAAAGTTCACACTCCGGGGGGGGGGGGGGGGGGGACTTAGAAAGTTTCTCCAAGAAGAAAGTTTGCGATTTCGTTTTCCCCCTCATCTCCTTTTCCATTCTCGCAATTTGCTCCGAGGCCTTCTTTCTTTTGTTTGCTGTCGCTCATTCGCTTCCATCTCCCCCTTCTTTAATCCGTCTTTCTCATTTTTACTCCCCTCCCATCCTCCCGCCTTTCCTCTTCTTCGCATGCTCCTCCTCTCTTCTTTTATCCCCCTCTCCTTCTGTCTCTTTCTATCAGTGATTGCTAGCCGAGTGTTGTGCAGGGGTCGAGGTACAGAGCAGGCTAAATTGGCCAGAACATTGAGGCCGCTATTACCGTCCGGCTGGGATTCATTCAATGCCCCCCCCCCCCCTCTCGGGTCCTCCCAGACCTGCGTTCATTCCTCGCTCCGTCCCTCCTGCTTCCTCCACCAAACCGCTGCTAAGAAAACTGGGCAAAATCTGAGAAACCCATCAAGGGCCAACAAAAAACCCAAACGGAGAACAGCCCCTCCTTATAACCTCCAGCTCCCACGGCTGTCTGTCCCTGGTCCTCATTACGGCCCTGTGGTGTGTGTGTGTGTGTGTGTATTTATATTCACCCGCATTTATTCATGTGTATTGCCTGTTTGGCTCTGATCATATTTTGTACACTAGCCGAAGCTGTATGATTATGGATTGAATGAGCTGCTAATTGTGTTCCGTTGGGGATATGTTCTACCTGATCCCTACATCAAAACCAAGCTAATGCTGTATGTTCTATGAATATCTGCCTATAAACGATGTCAACTGCACGCTAAAAGTTGACCATTTTTGTACGGTTGCCTACGGATCTCGACAAAGATTGTCCATGTGGCATTTGGTTGTGGACAAAAAAGTATAAAAGCAACAACAAATAGATAAAATGGACAGCGATGGAGGCAAGCCAGGAAACAGAAAAGCAAGACGGGAAACATAAAAATACGACAAAGAAAATCTGTTTTTTTTAAAGTAACATAAGGCATTTATCCTGCCAGGTTCCTCGGACAGATTGATCCAAAGCGTGGGAGGCAAGTGCCCCTTGTTTCTAATCTGGAAAACTAGCGTTTTTCGATCGAACGTAGCACAACGTAAAGATCGCCGATCAAAAGAACAAGTGCCGCAAAGATGCGAGACGGGCGCATGTCACATGGAATACAGCGGGAGCAGCTGGGCCTGCACACAAGCAGTCACACAGTGACCGAATTACGCAACATCCAGTTTTAATCATCGTCTTGCATCGCCAGACTCCCGGCTAAGAGAGGGGAAAAGCGTTTTCAATTACCCCCACACACACACACACACACAGACCCAATTACCAGAGATGCCGACTCTTTCCCAGCCTGACCTTCAGCGAGGGAAACTGGGAAATGACTTTAAGGAGTATTTTTTTTTGTTTCCTTCATCTGCTCTGTTCGTGCCCCTGAGTGGGTTTTGAGAGAAAGAGAGTGAAAACAAGATGTGGATGAGGAGGCATGTGTGAGTGACAGCTGTAATTACAGAGCTCTAACATGTGGGTGAGAAGCAAAAAAAAATAATAGTAATGCAGTAGGAAGGAAAACAGCAGACGACAGACGGGGTGAGAGTTCAAAGATCAAATGTTGGCCGGCTGACGAGGCCGGGGGGGGAAAGGTCACAGAGGGAGTCAGGCTAATGTTCAGTTCCTAACTGTGGAGTCGGGATCGCAGAAGAGACGGCGTGGTGAAAGGAGCCGAGTAATGAGCTCTGACAGCTGTTGCTTGCAGCAGCTACTCGAATGCCACACTGACTAACAGGACAATAACGGTGAGCTCTAAGACTACGCTCTAAAATAAAACTCTACTTATTAGTGATGTGACTAAACGGTAGAGGGAGGTGGGAGGCGAGGGACATAGTAGTAAGGCTTATGTTTTTATTGTCATTGACTGACAACTTATTGTCAAAATTTGTGAAGTTTTCATATTTACATTTTTACATACTACATGCTGCTGCTGTAAAACAGTCAGTGAGGCCCTTCTCCTGGTTAATATATATACATACATACATATGTATATATTTTTATATGTATAAAGTGTAAAACAACACAAAAAAGGTATAATTTGCAGCAGCAGAGATGCAGAAAAGGGCTTTTGAATAAGTCTGGACATAACATCCATGTGAAATTCATGTTTACATCAATTTGACGATTTTCAAAAATGTAACTTTTCTTCTGTGATTTCTCTCTCCGGGCCTGCAGACCTGATTGAGTGGAATCAGTGGAATGGGACACACCTGGGCCCCGATGCATAAAAGCCTGAGCAGCAACAGATCTCCTCTCACTCCATAACTCAGTGTCGTGTTTCTTTTCCATGTCCATACAGCACATGTTCAGGCGTCCACTCCTACCGATTCCTCTATCCATGCGTTTGGCTTATTTTGACTTACATTTTGGTTAATAAATCACTTTATTTGTTCAGCACAATAGTGTGACAATTTGTTGGTCAAAGTAAACTCTTTTACTGTTTGGTGACACTTGGAAAAAACAGTGCAAAAATAGCTCAAAGTGTGACGATCAAGGATGTTGCAGATTAAAATCTTGTTCAAGAATATCTGGTGTAATTCCTGATTGTGAAAATCTTCCACGATGGAACCTTGTTTGTGTCGTTGCATCGATACCGTGCAGCAGGGGAATGATTCGTTATTTTTGTTGCCTCCTGGACGGTCAAGTGTTCCGGCGGAGCGGTCCGGCTGCTCGTCGGATTCATTAAACTGTAACACCGGGTGATGAATCCACAGGAACTTGACAGATCATTGGGGTCGATATGCGAGCCAACTCTGAGCTAAGCAACTTAACAGATGTTTCGGTTGCTTTATGACACGTACTCACTCGTATACAAAGGTCTGTCATATGTAAGTATGTGCGCTGTTATTTTCCTGGGAAATAGAGTGTGGGGTTTGTGTTTTATGTGCCTTTTTTTGTGTATATTTCTACAAGTGTCAACTCCCAGTTCTGTGACTCAGAGAGGGAAGGAGGTCTAAAAAAAGGAAGATGTATCATCAAGCAGCAGGATTGTTAAAAGCAATATTTGTCATTGCTGGCATTTGGCTCATCGGGATGGAACAAAGTGCAGACAAACACTGGGAGATAAAAAGCTCTTCCTTCAGCTTAATGCATTCCTGTATTTAGTCACCTCCTCTTTCTCCTCGGCACCTTACCCTCTTCCTCTATTGCATCTTATTAATTCTCTACCTACATCCGCAGCTTTCCGTCTGCCCTTGTTTGTCCGTCTTTTTCTTCACCTCCCCGCCAACTATCTTATCTCTATTTGTCTTTCTCCATCGTTCTCTCCCTCCTCTGTTGTGTTGCCGCCTCTCTGCAGAGGACTGGATCTGGGATGCAGCGGTTTATACCCTCATTAGTTCTCTGTCACCGTGACTGATCACTAAGTACCACCTGGAATCAAAAGACGCCTATTAAACCAGCAGCCGCCCGCTTTATGTGTGTGCAGAAAGGCTGTCGCTGCGTGTGTGAGAGAGAGAGATAATCCATGACCATGTTAAGGCAAAAGCAATCCCTCTCTGTGTGTGTGTGTGTTACTTATACAGTTACAGTCGCATGCTTGGACTAATATCTTATCTCACAGCTCGTCGTGGCTTACTCAAATATATGTATTCCTATATGCATCACGGGGGGCTTTACGCGTCACAATTTAGGTGTACTTACGGGTGCAGGGCATGGACGCCGGGTCCGTTTCAGAGCGGAAGTATGCCTTGTCGCAGACGCAGGAGGTGGATCCCTCCCTGACGGAGTAGCTGTGGAGCGGACACTTGGAGCAGGAGCCGTCGGTGGCCAGGGCGCGGTAGTAACCAATCTTACAGGCTGAAAGATAACAAGAGGGAGGGTTAGTTTGTAGATTGTGACGTGAAATACAATACAGTAAATATTTACAGCTCTATTAGTCTAGAGAGGAAGGTTCTAGAAGTGAAGCGATAACACAATACCAGAAATGTTGCCGATACCAATAAAAGGGATATTTCACAATTCTTGATACCCAATTCTATACCACGGTGAAAAAACAACACAAAGCTTTGAATCCCATGTACTTCAACATACACTTCTTTATTGCCATTTGCACGTTTACTGAATAGAGCTTTAACGCATCATATTGCAACTCAATGCAACTCATTTAGCCAAGCAGGACTGTGCTGCCCACCGGCAACTAAACAGCTAACGTTAACTAGCTCTCCTCCTACTGATTTCAACATGGATTTTTTTGTTCACAATGTAGCATTGCCAGGGAAACTTTCTGTCATCCAGGACGCCATTAGTCTCGAGCGCTGATCCCCAGCACCTACACTACCTGCACAGTACTACCTGTACTGTAGAAAAACAAGTACCATCGCATTTTCAGAATTTTGGCATAGTGCCCAGTGGCATCCCTACTTCTAGGAACCATTTAGTCAAGTTGACGAACTGGCAAAACGATATTGCCATCTCCAATAAAAAAATTCCCGTGATCAATTTGGAAGCTACACCCAGAAACCGTCTAGGGTTTCTGGTATGTTGCCGAAGCATTTCACTTGACATCAAATAGTTGAGGAGAAGAGAGCTTTCAGATCTTGCCCATTTTCACCCAATTAGCAACAAGAAAAACAACATGTTGCCCAGAGGCTCCTACTCTCCCCAAGTCCTCCCTCCCTTTGTCTTCATTTTCCATCTTCAGTGCTCTCTCCCCTTTCTCCTTTCTCACGGACCTGCATTCTATTAAAACAGCAGAACAGGACCAAAGGGCGCTATTTCCTTTTGACAATAAGAGAAGATCAAATAACTGCGTCTTGTCTTTCTCACAAATTTAAGCTATGCTCAATTGGCAAGACTTGGATCCGCAATGAAACCAGAGCCGTTGGCATTTCAGACCGTTTAACAAACAAATGCCACACTTGGCGCACTTGGAGCTCTGTCACTCTCACGGGGCTGTTGTTGCCTTAAACAAACACACCCACACACACACACACACACACACACACACCTCAGTCTGAAATGGTAACCTAAGTGACACTTTTCCTACCTTTGGCGACAGTGCTCGCCATTCATTTGAGTGACAGTTTGATTGGAGGGCTCGTGTTTCAAGGAGTTTCTCCCTTCGTCTATCGGTTTCCATAATGGCCGGGGAAGCCTCGCGGGGTTTGTGTTTCACCCTCTGAGCGCTGAACCAGGCGAGGAGGACAAAAGAGCAATTCTCTAGGAGGTGCGGCGCAGACAGCCGCGACACCGATTGGACCAAATAACCTCTCAGTCAATGGAGGCCGCCATGTGCTTAGCAGTTTGTTTCTGGTGGAGTGGGCATTGTGTATGTGTGTGTGTCTGTCTCGTTATGATGTAAAGACCCATTGGAGACAGATGGGTAAATTTATACCCAATATAAATCAGATAATTAGACACTTATAGTCTGCAGGGGTAAAGCGAATGCCCCCCCCCCCCCCCCCTGCGCACACACCAACTTCACAAACTCATTCACAACCCAGATCTATAAAGTGCATCTAAAAGGCATGGATTCCAATGTCATAGTCATAAATACATCAGAGGATCCTTTATACAAAAGAACAGTCGCATAAACAAACTCCCACATGTGTTCGCCACACTAAAAATCAAACCGATGCCTAAACACACGCACCGCAGCAAGGAGGATGTCCGTCCTCCAACAAAAACACACATTGCACCAACCACCCGACATGCACGCACACATACGAACAGAAACAGAGAAATCCACAACCCCCCAAAGATGCTGGGAAATCCCTCAATAAAGTCAGGCTCTTTGCCTCGCAGCCGCCCTTCTCTAACTGCTGGATTAGGGTAGCCTGGTGTTAACTGAGCCGGGCTAGCAGCTACCTGCTGAGCCATTCTTGGCCCGTTCCCACTCAGTCAATCAGGACTAAATCCCTGCCGCTTCACTTGCTAATGCTAAGCTAAGGGTCTCTTTGATTGTAGCCTGCAGGGGAGTGTGAAGCCTCCGTTTCTTTTCTTCGCGGTTGCCAACAAAAAAAAAGGGAGATTAGTCGGGAGGCACTTTGTGTTATCTCTCTATCTCTAAAGCAATCTTTCCGCGCCCATTCTCATCACTAGAGACAGAAGGACACTGGGATTTGTGGGTATTGTTTAAGAGGTTGTGACCGCTTCAGGTGACAAAACACAAAGTTGCTGTCGGGGTTTTTACTACATGTGCGCTGACCAGGGTTGAGAGCGGGGTCAAGCAGCTGTCTGAGACCATGTGCCCTCGCTAAAAGCTGAAGGGAGAGTTAATTGAGTCCCATGCTTCACAGCCTTTGGGCCTGAGCCTCTTTAAAGAGACGCAGTCTAAGAGCGGGCTACCTCAAACTGTGCACGGTTGATGAGTTTTTCCCTTATTAAGCTGTCCCGTAGTGACCCCTCCTCCCACAGGCTGTCCCAAAATCCTTTGCCTGACTCTCTCTAGCATCTTCATCTGCGGTTTTTTAAACAGAAATTGTGTTTAAAAATGTGATGTCAACATTTTGAGGCCTTGTTTATAGCAGCGACTGCCCCGCAGAAAGAAAGAGTGGAGGGAAAAGAGAGGTCGATATCAGAGTCAGGCTGGAGAATTTGCTTCCTATTAGGAGTGCGTGTGTGTGTGTGAGGGAAGAGACCACAGTAGTGGGTGGTCTGAGAGACCGTGGCTTCAGAGAGGAATCTCCCTTAAGACTCACTGGATTTATCTCTGTCCGGGGCCAGCCCTAGCAAACCCACACACACACACACACACACAGACGCAAATACAGACACACATGTATTTAGTTTTTTATGGGACGTGAGCTAAGAAAGCCCTCATCATATCCTCGCATACGGCTCTCAAATGTCTAACCCGATTTTTCCAAACCATCTTTTTTATACTGTCTCCTTTTTTTTTCCGCCTCGCCGCTCTCCAACTCTCCTGTATCTTTTTTTTTTTTTGTTCTCCCACTCACTCGCCCTCTATCTCTCTCTGTCTGTCTCTCTCCTGCTCTCCTCGGCTTTCTCTCGGCAGGCCTCCTTTCAGACAGAGAGGGGTTTGTCAGGTGCCAAATCCCTGAGCTGAGAGATCAAAGGCAGACAAAGAGACTGGTGACTTACTGTTCTATTCTGGAAAGGCAAAAAAATGGAATCCCTCATAGACCGGGACATCGCATTCTTCCCTTCCTTTTCTCCCCCAGCAGCTCTTTCACTCATTCAATCCTCTTCTCTGGCTTTAGTCCTTTTTTCCCTCCCCTTTTGTCAGTCGCCCCCCCACCCCATCCCCATCCCTGTTGTCTCTAAGCTGAAGCACGTTTGGTAGGAAAGAAGGCGACGAGGGTGGAAGGGAGAGGAGATGTGGAAGTAAATGAGTAGTTTTGTCCGTGTGGCGGGGATTCGGCTGGCTGAATTGGACGCACCGCGTGAGAGGGAGGGAGGGAAAACTTGGAACTTCTGTTCAAGACGAAATCGTGGACGCAGCCATGTGCAATGGGAGCGCACAAAAGCTAATGATACAATGATAGCCGCCCACACGTGAGCCAACTAAAAACCCCGGCTAAGTTTTTCTCTGAGTGGCAACAAACCTACACACCAGGCTTTAGAGCGGCCCGTGGATGCTCCCTAACACCAAAATAAAAACCACATCTACCCACACACACACACACACACACACACTCCCACTTCAGCCCACCTTGAGCGACCCGCATGCAAAGCCTGATAGGGGAGCTACTCTGCAGCCTACACAACAAAGTATCCAACACACTGGGGACTGAAAGCATGAGAGCAAACTTGCGCTACAATAGCACCTCTAAAAAAAAGAAAAGAAAAAAGCTCCAGGAATATAACACCCAGCACACGGCACACAATAACTGGGCCTGCCCAGGCAGAACAATCGCCCCTCTTATAATAAAAAAAAAGGAAGAATTAAGTTCGAGCTACGCTATTTTCCCTCCTTTCATGCCGGCGCTTTATCTTCTTTGGGTGATGAAAACCCGGTCACTCTTTTTTAGTCATAACAGACAGTGAGTGCTCTTCAGAGGAGCAGTCGGAGGCGTCCTCCACAAAGCCGCTCTTTCAGAAAACGAAGCTATCGGCTTTCAGGACCTGAGGGCAAGGAGGGTCTCTCCTTCTCCTGCACCTTGAGGAGCCACAGCCATCTCTATTCAAACCTGCCTCTCTGACATACCCCCTCTGCCTGTGTGTCTCCTCGATCTCTTTTTCACGCTGCGTTGCTCAGGTGGGACAGGATTGCTATTCTAAGAGTGCTTTGCTGCAGTCCCGAGCTGGATTTTTAGTCTTGGATGCATATACTGTCTATACTCACCCAGACATGCATATAGATAAAAAAAAAAGACCATCCACATCAAAGCACCTGAGCCACTGGCATATTAGCAGGGATAACTAGCTGCTGACCGTTAGCATCTGTCACTGGAACAGCAGGAGAGCGGAGCAGGTTAACTCATTAATTCCGTCAGCGGGGGTTATTAATTACCTCCGGCCCTGACGGCGACACGCAGCCACACGGCCAGCGGAACCCATCAGCATGATGGATGAGGGACACACGGCCTCCGAAACTGATCACAATGATTGATGACGAACACTCGTCACACATCTTGACCTTGACCTGGAGGGCGGGGGAGGTCCCACGAAAGTGGTATCGTCCTTTTAAAATGCAAAAAATAAAAAAGGGGGGTAGTGACATCTGGCTTGACATCCTCACTGGTGTTAATGAAGGCCAAGAACAAAAGCCAGAGAGGCTAACGATGTTAATGACGCACAAGCCAACCTCGCTGACAATCACCGCGGCTTTGCTAACGATGGCCGGTGCCAGGGGGGTGCAAGGGTTGCCAGCAGTTTGTCTGTCAAATGCCTGGATGATTTATAACTGTATTTTCAGCAGCGCCGATCCATCACACCAGAGCCACCCACGACACCGCCCTAATTAAAATGTCTGCACCTGACACATAAGAGCAACAGCCAAAGAAGCTTGATTATGAGCAAAAGACGTTGTAAAAGTGAAAATGACTGCAAAAACTACACCCTGAAAAACATTTTAAAGTGTTCCTCGACACCAGAGTGCTTCCAGAAATGTGCTAATTTACAGCATTTTCTATGTTCACAACGGATTTCTTGCCACGCATGTCGTGACGGTGTGCAAAACCTCTTTTTCTGAAGCCGAACGAACGAATGTTATATTTGCTGAGAATGCACTGTGGCTACATTGTTGGGTATATTTGGATTGCATAACAGAAATATTGTTCTGAAGACTTCCTGAGGACCAAGGTCTCCACGTTCTTATGGACACGTAGGCCTCAAACTTCCTCCCTAATTCCTTTCAGCCTGGCCTTAAGTAGGAATATTAGTACAATGGTTATATATCGCACAAATCTAAAGTATTCCGCCCAGCCACTCCAGAACGGACAAGACCCCTCCTTAAAAAAAGTGAGACCAGGGTACGAAAGGTGGATGTAAGGAAGAGAAGGAGACAGTAAAAGCAAGCTAAAGAGATGGACAGAGGTATAGAGGCAGCAGACAGATCCATCTTTGTTTGGTGAAACACTGCCTAACTTGTGGAGGTAAATGTGGAGACCACTCAGATTCCACTTTTGCACTGCTGCCAGATCTGCGAGGGTGGCACCACCCAGAGCCGGGCATGGCGCCAACCCACCGAGGACCTTTTGTGCCCTAAGATCGGCACAGCAGGTGGGTAATGGACTATATAACTAATAACAATGGACTAATAATAATTCAAGGCAAACAAGACAGAGATATATACGCAAACAGAGGCTTCCACACCCCTGCACACCTGCAGACTCTCAGGTATGCACACAAAGCCCTTCAAAGGCCCTCTGGACTACACAGATGCACTTTGCAAAACCACGCATCCATGTAAAAACACACAAAAAGACACAAACACACAAAACTGGCTTTGTGTGAGCACAGGGACATGAGGACGGCGGGGAAGATGGGAGGTAAACAAACTCAGTCAAGGTATTGTCTTGGTCCAATTTCCTCAAGGTCTCCAGGGGCCCCAGTCTCATGTTGGACATGTGTGTGCGGCCGCGTGTGTGTGTGCGAGCGCGCGAGCGTGAGCGGGCAGTGTATCCAGCATGCTTTCCTGACATTGTTTACGATGAAAAGAGCTGCATTTCAATTCAATTATGAAAAAAAAAAAGAGGCAGAGGGGCGGGGGAGTATGCTAATGTCGCTGCGCATGGGGACACTCCGCACACACCGCTAAAAAATGGGAGAGCCGAACCAAGGAGAATGGGTCAGGAAAAGGGAGGACGAGTGTGAGGAAAAAACACAAACACACTAAGAATAGGTGAGGAGGAAGAGGAAGCGATAGGGAAGCAGTCTCAATGGGGCCTCATATCCAATTCTGTAAACAAGTGCAAACCACGTGTCCCGCTGTAGCACAAATACATAACAAATCACTGAAAATACACAACAATGCAACACAAGTTAACGTTATGACTGCACTGTTATTCAGGCTGCATTGCATATGATGTACACACTCTACAGCTGGGCCATGAATCAATATCATATCGAGTTTGTGATAAGAGATTCAATGTCATGTTGGATTTGGTTGTTGTGAACTTAAGAAAAACTAAGGCTGCATCACAACAAGTGATCGAATGTTTTGAGCTTTTCTGAGTGTCGTAACTCAGTAAATTGAACGGAAAAGCATTGCTGCAAGGACTGACATCGGTACAATATGGCTGGACAATAATAAAATAAGAAATCTCTGTCACTTGACTTGCCAATTATTGTTTTCATTCATTTACTTTTCCTTTATAAATGAAAAATAAAAAATCTAATTCTCAGAGCCTGTAATATTGACTCCACGAGGTTCTCCACGAGGTTCTCCACGAGGTTCTCCACATGGCGACGGCTGAGCCAGCGGCTAGCAGCTAACGGTGCCGAAAACAGCAACAGTGTTGACGGAGCTAACAACGTTAACTAACTACTAACAAACATTATTTTTATAAATACATTTTTATGCATCAGTGAAGGATTTTCTATTCTCATGTTGCCTCACTGTCATTAATAACACTAAGCTGTTTGGGTGATCAGACTCAGTGTATTGACATCTATTGAATCTTGAGATTAAAGTACATTTAGGTGGAATGATAATGACTATAATCGGGTAATTTCAGTTTATTATCAGGCTCTGAAAGGCCTCTGTGTTCCGACTCGTTCTGCTTTCCACAGGTGTGTGCCCTCAGATGGTATGACGTCATCGCCACAAAGCCGTATCACATAAACCTGAAAGTGAAAAACGAACCTCGACTTCCATTTCACATAGCCCAGATGAATAATGGAAACAAAACGAGTAAACCAGCACCGACAGATGGGGATTTTCAGAGTACAAACAACTCCAAATGACAATGAGTTGAATTGCAGAGACTGCCTGCTGGTCAGAGTGAGTTTTGGATGCTCTGCTTCATCCCTGCAGTAAACGCAAAGCGCATTCAAACACACCTCGCATGCACGTGATCGTACGGTGTGTCAATGTGTCAACACTTAACTGCACAGAAACACACGCAAAAAGCTTTAATTACCTAGTCGTCTGTGGTCTCGGGGGCGAGATTAACATCGGCCTTGCCAGTTTCTCGGAGGCGGCTTGACGGGTTATCAGGAGGGGGTCGGAAAAGGGTCGACTCGTGGGTGAGAAGAAAGGTATTTTTAGGTTGTTTGCTTAGGTAATCTATTTGTAGCTCGCAGACGACAGCCTGTCTGGGGCCTCAAAGCACCTTCTATTGTGCGTGTGTGTGTCGGAGAACACTGTGCACACCGTCACTCCTCTGCATTGTGTGTGTGTGTGGGAATACATGCAGCTATATATGTGTGTGCTTTGTGTGCGTGCGTGTGCTCAGCCAGGGCACAT
The DNA here is from genome assembly GCF_050575085.1 of Anarhichas minor. Lineage (NCBI taxonomy): Eukaryota > Metazoa > Chordata > Actinopteri > Perciformes > Anarhichadidae > Anarhichas > Anarhichas minor. The sequence continues at coordinate 1,000,877 of NW_027466472.1, read as the reverse complement.
AAAAACTTCCCTGGGTCACTAGCTCTTCAACAGCTCATGTCGGCCCAATGACAAGTCTGCCGGTCTCCGCTGTGGATGTCACTGCTTTCACCTTTGACCTCTCCTGGTGTCACTCAGGCCTCACTCTCTCCAGACCACTTTCCCCTCCTCTGTCTCTCTCAAAACAGGATCGAGGTCATTGCTGATCGAGGTCATTGCCCCCCCCCCCCCCTCCGACTTGAAGCTGTGTCGGCTCCTGTTCGCACGGAACGGCTTTGCGTGATGTGTGTGTGCATTCCAGAGTTAGTAACATATATGTGTCCACAAACTTTGCAGTCGGGTGCATAAGTTGCCCTAGTTGAACCTGGCCTTGCATGGGGGGTGGGGTGGGGTGTAACAGGAGCCTGGGGTTAATGGCTGCTGCTTAGACAGGGTTACTCTGCTAATGTGTAACGTTTTAGCCGTTAGCTTTGATGTGAGGACAGACGCACGGGCACGGCGACGATGGGGAGAGGCAAACAAAAGGGCGGTGAGATTCAAATGGGCAGCGAGCTTTGAAGTCAGTGTTGTGGATACACCACTCGAAGAGGGCCAAAGTTTACTTTCTGTTGATTTTCTGTTCTGCATTTCTTGGCCTCATGTCTGCTGCTCTCTTCCTGCCTTTTTCTGTAATCTCTCCTTATCTCTCTGGTCTCTTTCACCGCTCAGGGCGATGCTCTGTGCTTGGCAGCCCTGTCAGTGCTTCGAGCAGCGCCCGATGTTCCCTCGCTGAGCTGCCAAAAATGTGGTCATGACTTCTTTTATTCTCTGCCAATCTTGTATCTTTACACACCGAGCACAAAGGGTCAAAATCACATAGATCCTTTTTGACATTTTAATTTCCTCAATTCTGTAGATTATCCAGAGTAATGGGTCGTGTGCTGTATGGGGGACTATTTCTTCAGCAGAAAGTAGTTCCCGTGAAAACGCACAGGTAGCGATATTGACAGTAATATCAACCGCAGCAGCCGGAGGTCGCGACACGACCACACTAGGCTTGTTCAAAGAGCGATCACCGCCTGTACCCATAACCCCCCACTTCACCTTTCACATCTCGAGCCGTTTATCAGGGCCTCTAGACAGGAGCCAATCCATCTCCTTCACACACACACACACACACACACACACACACACTCCCTCCGTTCACACACAATCACGCTTAGATTTCTTCGCGCCTCCTTTTCATTTCAATCACTTCCTCTTTCTCTCAATCTCCATCCTATCTGTCTTTCTCTGTTTCGTCCTGTTTCGTCTTCCCCTCACATTCCTCCTCAGCGGTGCGAGCCTTCAAGGGAGAGTGTCTCTTTTTATTTATTTTTTTTCCTCTCCTTCCCTTCCAGCAGTATTTGACAGCTCGCTGCAGATCAGGGCAGATCAGAGGTTTCTAATCCCACAGACGTGCCCTAGCATGGACACACCTCCGCCTATCGGATCCCCGGGTGCTGCGGGACCTCCACATCCCCAAATTACATTTCAGCTCCCCCACAGAGAGGTAACACCTCACAGGCGGCCCCATGGTGTGCTTGATACACATGCAGTTTGCATGTCGGCGTGCATGCACGTGTATTCGCAGCAAGAAGTCTGCCACCCGACCCCAAAGGCTCTGGGTTTAAACCAAGTATGGCTGCGTAAAGAGTTGCTTAGAATTTGCATTAATACTGGAAAAAAAACAGGAGAATCAGTTTGCCTGGATCCGTCCAAAGGTAATAAGATATCTGCCTACCAGCAGCTCCAGTGTTTTTACTCGTCCAAAACTGAAGTGTAAAAACGTTAAATTGTGCTTTTTTCAGAGGGTTAGGTGCTGGACTATTTTGTTTCCTGGAGGAACATACTGTAGCTCTGTGGAAATTCAAACACAACATACTCCGTGTTCCTCAGCATGGAAACACCTTGATAATCGAGAGATTTAAGGTTTAAGTTGTGGTCTTTAGTTGGGCATTGCGGATAGGTCTAAATACTACAATTCCCATGAGCCCCAGCCATTGTTGCAATAGAGAAGAAGCCAGGACAGTGGTTCCAAATTGCAAAAATAGTACTAAACAGAGCATCGCCGTTGCAGGATTCATTCAAAACTGATCCCGAAATTCCAAAGTGAACGAACTTAAACACCTGCATATATTTTTAAGGTTTCTACAAAGCAAAACAAATGTTGCTTCAGCTCAGCGTTAGCTGTAAACATATCAGAATCGTAAGCTCACGTGATTGGATGTTTCTCACCTTGGGGGATCGTAGTGGACATTATGTCCTCACGTTTTCATGTACGCAGCATTGTCCCTTCAACCCCTAATCATCGAAGCAACTCTTTTCTAATGCAGTTGTTCATCCTCTGTGGTGATGATTCATATGGTAGAGTTTGATAGCCAATCGAGCCCTGGAAGTGCTCCAAACTCTGTCATGCAGGTAATGAACAGGACTGCAGTACCTCCTCCCACTCAGCAACTCTATCGCATCGACAGATGTCGTCCACAAAAAAAAGATGTTTCCTTACAAAAACCTGCCTGCGTTCCGTCATTTTTCTTCACACTTACAAATCACACATTCTAAGTGTGTGTGTGTGTGTGGGGGGGGGGGGGTTCTTTCCAGGGAGAATGAGCCAGTGTGCCATTTAATCCGCCACCATGATTAGAAAAGGGGGGATCTCGGCTCATTAAAATGGGCATTGCGTCCAGTCCCGGGGCACATCAGATTACACAGCGGCCCTTTATTGCGAGGCCTTTTTTGTCATAACCCCTAACTGATTGCCACGGAGCGGCCTTTGATACGACCACTGAACTCTGCGCCCCCTGAGAAAACAAAAAAGGATGCCGAGGAGGGGAGCAGAAACGACCACCTACTGTCGGGACGGAGGGAGCTTAAGATCGAAATCAGCGGGAGAGGGAGAGATAAAACATTTCCCAAGGTGTTTGCAATCAGCCTGCTATTGTCGGGTACTTGGCCGTCCATCTGAGGAGCTGCTTTGTCTGCGGGCTCAGATCGCGCAACCCGATTGGAACGTTAATGGAAGTTTATGATACAGCATCTGATACGTCTGCCGCAACAGATGCACAGAATAAATATAGGACAGATAATGGTTCATACACACACACACACACACACACACACACACACACACACACACACACAACCTCCTCGCGATCAGTAAGACATTCACCAGATCAAAGGGATTTCTGTGCAATGGTGAACCGACGGATGAAGTGTAGAAAAAGCACAGTTGCCAGACTGGAACTAAATCTCTTTCCACTTCACTTCCCCTCCATGTTTTTTGTCTCTCTCTCTCTCTCTCTCTCTCTCTCTCTCTCTCTCTCTCTCTCTCTCTCTCTCTCCCTCCCTCCCTCCCTCCCTGCCTCATCATCTCCATCTCTTCCGCTCTTCTTGGCGAGAGAGGTCTGCTCTCTCTCTCTGTCAGCACAAAGAAGGTGGCAGAGGCCCTCTCTCTTTCCCTTTCATAACCTCTCTCTCTCTCTCTCTCTCTCACTGAAACTGTCCACTTGATTGCTGTCCACTTCTCCTTCTGTCCTTCTGTCTTTCTCTGCCTATACATCCGTCCGTCTCTCTTTACCGCCTCTCCTCTCTCTCTCTCTCTCTCTCTCTCTGTCAGCTGAGGGAGAGAACTAAGGGTTTTTTTAAAGAAAGACTAGAAGTGAGCGGAAGAGAAAGAGAGGGGGCAAGAGAGCAAGAGGGAGAGTGTGCAGGAGCGCAGGAGAAAATGGAGGGAGAAGAAGGGAAACAGCCGGAGGAATGGGGGAACGTCGGGGACGGAGAGAGGGAGAGAGGGAGAGAAGGAGAGAAGGAGAGGGGGGGTGAGGGGACTGCAGGGTTGTGTTGGTAGAGAGCTGGGGTATTGATTCAGGGCCTTTTGACATGCTAATTTGCTTGCTGACTGCTTTAATCGCTCCCTCTTCCCATCGCGGGCTTCAAAGTGAGGATGCTTTTCAAAAAGATGAGAGAGGAGAGGAGAGGGACAGAGACATTTTATCATCCTTTTAAACCCCTTTTTGGCACGTCCACAGCTATATGCTCCTTATGCCAGCTGACGATGTCAGCAGCACCATAACAGCTTTCCTTACTCCACATTACCTCATCGTAGTAGGCGACTTTTGGGCTGCATCTGCATAGAATACTGTTCAGAAGGTAGTGAATCCATGCTACCCATTATCTCTCATTCATCTCTGATCCAACAGGTGTTGTTGCCTAAACCTAAACCTTAGTTTCACGACGTTAACCGCGTGGCATTGTGCGTTTCTGCAAGGCTATACAAGGCTGATATGAAACGTATATTTTTTGTTCAGATGCGCTAACTTTCAGCGTATTTACTGCGTACATATTGCAGAACAGTACAATGACATCAAGATGTTTCTAGAGCTGTTTCACCATAACCATAATTGTCATCATAACATGCTGTTCGGTCTCATGTCCAGAGCTGAAATCTTATTTTGGCACGATTCATCTTATTCCTCTTATTTCTAATGAAGCTTGACATGCTTCTGGCTCTTCCCTGAAACCAGCGTCAGTTTGTTCTTTGAAACGACGCAATATAAAGCACACTGCTCCAGAAAACCCCTAAGAGTAACTTTGAATCAGCTTTAAAACTCAGAGGGAGATAAATGACTTAAAGATGGATGTTCCTGGCAGCGTATATCCATACACACAGCAGCCATCGGCCCCCGGGGTCATGCTCAATCGCTAGCGGCTTCCTGCCCTGAACAGGGCACCGCGAGGGGAAAGAGAGAGAGAGGTGATGAGTGTCGAGAACTGCAATAGGGAACAAACACAGGCAGGACGGCAGCCCGAGCAGGAAAAACATTTCAGCACCTCAGCTAATGACGGTTGAATTACCCCCCCCCATCCCTCCTCCACACAGTCAAGGGAGGATTTGTGTGTGTTGAGAAGACTTTTTTTTCCTTCATCATTTTAGGAGCTAAATAAGAATAGCCTATGTTTTCTTTTTTTAAATGCTTAAAGTAATTATCTTAGCAAGAAGGGGAGGGTGGCGGAGGACCGCCCGTGAGACATTTTGTCCTCTCTTTCTCCCTCTGGGCATGAATCTGTTGTTCTTTCCTGCTCTCTCCACTGGTAATAGATTCCTCGACTCTATTCAGAAAGCATAAAATGAGCCTCTCTGGTGGCGGGGAGAGTGATGAGTACATTCACCTCCATTCTGCTGCACTCGGCTCCTTGTGTGTGTCTGTGTGTGCTAACACATACTAAAGCATGCGTGCATCTGCTATACATATTTATGAGTGCGTCTGTAGGCTTGAGTCTATTACTTAACATGTCCTTTATTTTTACATGCGGTGTGTGCGCCTGGATCTTTCTCATAGTTTGTGTAAGTGTGCATGCACGGCTGTATACACGCCAACGCACACATGCACATAGTGGTTCCAGTCGCCTAAGACATCCTTCCCTGTGTCTGGATTCGTTTTTTATCATTATTATTCGTGTCTGTACACTCACACACTTGTGCATGTGTGTGTGTGTGTGTGTGTGTGTGTGTGTGTGTGTGAGTGTCTGGGGACAATGATAGGTGGTGATGTGCATGTGTGCTGCTGCTCTGGAGCTGCCTCCCTCCCCAGCAGTGAAGGTAATCTCATTATTCAGCCCACTTCCTGCTGCTGCCACCAGAGACAGGCTGACAAACACTAACCACCTCGACGGCCGGAGCAGAGAGGAGGGAGGAAGCAAAAAGAAAAAGAGGAGACGAGAGGATAGAAAAGAAAAGACTGAATGTAAACGTGCAAAAAGGAAAATGAAAGAAAAATGGAGGGAGATGAAAAAAGATATATGAAGAGAGAAAAAGGAAGAGCCATTGAAGCAGCAGGAAATTTGAAGAGACAGAAGACATGGATGGGAAAAAAAACAAGCAAGCTACCAAGCTGGCCAAGAAGAAGACGCAATATTTAATTTGAGTGTATGCAAAAGATAAAGGGGGGAGGAGGAGGAGGAAAATAGGAAGGGAGGCGAGGAAGAGCAAGGGGACTGAGTCTGTGTATTTAAAGCCATCGGGGACCGGCGGGCTAAATAGAATTACGTGGTGAATTTAGAATGATGCTCCCAAGCGCATATTTAACACTGTCAACAGAGGGGGGAGAGAGAGAGAGAGAGAGAATGGAAGACCCAGCACACACACACACACACAATGAGTGACACACAGGAGAGAAACTTCATCCTAAAACCTCTTAATCCAATATGAATGAGAGTTTCCAGTTTGGCAAAGACTGCTGGGAATAGAGAGGGTGGAGGGGGGGGGGGGGGGGGGGGTGTCTCAGGTGAGAAAATGCTCCGATCACACACTGACATCACGTTCGGGCCCTAAGCCATTATACCCCCCCCCCCCCCCAGACACACACACACACACACACACAGTTTTAGAGGGAACACGCAAAGTGGTGAAAAGGAAGATTAAGGTTGCAGCATTTATCTAAAAACACAAGGAAAGAGATTAAATGTACAAAAGTCCAAAGTCCATAAGAACTTGATTTAAGAAAACAATGAAAATGTAAAAGATAAAGAGTTTTAAAACTTCCTGTTTTGAGGCAATGTCAGCCATTAAGGTGTGTGTGTGTGTGTGTGTGTGTGTGTGTGTGTGTGTTGACCGGTGGTGATGATAGGTTGTGGGGTGACAGCTCAACCATGAACTGGCATTCTTCAGTGTGAAAAGTGTCTGTCACCTTCACGCCTCGGCCAATCTATACCCTCAACAGACACACACCAACAAATATAACGTGAAGGCAGCACACACACACACACACACACACACACACACACACACACACATCCATAACTTGACATTTGCTGAAATTCGTGAAAACACACATCATTGCTCTGCAGAGGCAAAACATGCTGCAAGAGCACAACGTTGTTCAAAAGTTTCTCTCGGCCGACAAAGAAACAAACAGTTAAGGTGATTAGCATTCTTCCATAATGACGTGCGTAGGTCTCACTAATCCCTCCTCATTAACACCCCCCCCCCCCCCCCACCAGATGAGGAGCGAGGGGACTCCCTGACCCCGAACCTTACACAACAGAGCGTGTGGGGGAAGGTGGTTAACAGGGAAAGGGATCCCAAATGCAAACAGACAAGAGTCCCCCTCTCCTTAGATCAGGGGGCCCCCTTGGCCCTCAGTGCCCTGGTTGGCCCCTCCTGCTTTGGCCCCTGGGTGTACGCGCTGGCCACCCTTGGCCCACCTCAAGCACAGACACACATGCGCATGCCCCCCCGCCACAGCTGTCAAAATCCTGACGTCTTAATCAATCCTGGATCCACGACCCTGTCGGACGCAGCGCTAAGATGGATGCAGAAGCGGATGACCCCTGACCTCTGCCAGGGGTGGAGAATACAATTCTAACCCTAACCCCCCCCCCCCCCCTCGTCTACCTCTTCCTCCCTCCCAAACATTGCCAGCCTCAGTCGTCTCCGCTGCTGCCCCAAACAATGATGGAGGAGAGCCCATTCATCCTGGGCTGGGAACCAGGGGCCAAGGTGCCCTTGTAACCCCGCACGAACACAAGACAAGCACAGACACACAAGTATGAGAACACACAATTGAACTTGTGTGCACCACAGAAAACCTTTGAAAAGAAAGGTTTTAAACCAAATCTATCTGTATAGTGAGCAAAGGCTGCCCCACTCTCACATACGTTTTAAAACGCTTTGATACATAAGGAAAATAAACTATTAACAAACACCTTACCCCACAACTCTCCCTTGATATCCACCCTCCCTCCCCCCCAAAAAACAGCAAGTCCCTTGGTCAACATGCCCAATAGGAGAGGAGCCCCTTCTCCCATAGAGCCTGTCACATTGGGGAATATTAACCAGCTCATCAGTGCACTTGAAGACTGTCAGCGGCCAGCACCTTTTAACCTCTCAGTCACTGGATCTGACCCACACTGATGGCATGCAGCGTTTAACCCAAAGCCTGTTATCCAGTTTCAAATTTGAAGAGAAAAGCTAAGAAACAAAAAACAGTAATTGAAGCTAAACAAAGTGAATGAAGTGGGGGCACTGGCACTGTAAACTCAAACAAACTAAAGCAGATGCAGTAATATGTGAACTAAATGGATGTATTGGCTTGAAAAGCAATACTGGCAGACACTACGAGACTGCATTAGTCATAAAAACAAAATCCTGGTTTCCAAATCCTTTATTGCCGTCTTTGGAGGGTAACAGCTATTTATTCAACTGAAATTAAAGTGAAGAGATAAGGAGTCTATTTCAATGTTGGTTAGGATATACAGTATGAGATCAGGGTCTATACGTTAGTATAGTAAACTGCATGATAGAAAGGCAATTTAAGGGAGTTTGCCTAAACTACTTTCTGGTCTCCTTCTCTCAAACCCCCAGTACCCCATTTCCTCCCCCACCCCCAAGCAGCCAACGGTACCCCTAAATCACCAGACCTGTTTGTCATGCAATTAGTCCTCCAAGATAAAGGCTCCCTCGTAAATTAGGAGAGGTGTAGTGGTCCGTCCCCCTGTTAATCACCCGTGCCCGGCCTCTGACCCCTCACTGCTTTTTGTGTGCGATGGTGGTGGGTGGCGAATGGGGTGTACCAATAAACCATCATGGCAGAATTGGCATCCGCTCCTCTGGCCAGCTGACAACAGTGCCTCAGCTTGGCAAAATGCTGCATGTGATCCACAAAACAGCTGCTGAGTACTGCTAGATGCTATCAACAATACACTAATGCATGCAATAAACTGCAATCTATCGTCTGCAATGAAAACAAGCAAGCGAAATTTAGGTGGAGTCGATCAAAAACGCCATTTGTTGCAAGAGAAAATTTGGAAAGATCTATTGGCAAAGTTTAATGGGTATTTCTAGGCAATTTTCTGAATTCAGGAACATGCTGCAGGCTCTAACATGCTCCTGATTTAAAAGCGCAGACCTTAAAACCCCATCAAACAGCGTGGTATAGGATCACGTCGAGCTGAGACTAGAATAATCGTCCGCGAAGGGCTATTCCCCCCTACCATATAGCACTATTTCAACCCCATCTCACAGCTGTGTATTTTCATTCTTCTCATACCTGCTTGGAATGATAAACTCATTCTCTCTCTTTCCCTACCTCTAAAGCCGTCTATCTCTTTTTCCCAGCTCCTGGCTCCAATGGGAATAAGAGAAAGAGAAGGTGGGGGTGAAAGACACAGCGGTAGTGCAAACCAGTTGGAGCTCTATCCTTCCTCTCTCGGTGTCAACCAATTCTCCTGGGACGCATCCCATTGCACAACACCTCCCAGTGGGCCTGCTAATTACTCCATTTACAATCATCATTGCTTCTATCGGCCAACCAGACAACTGGAGAGAAGACTGCACTGTGGGAGAGTGAGGAGTCAGAAATATCCAACAGAGTGCGAGGTGGGTGAATGGAGGCAAGGACAAAGAGAACGAAACATAAAGGATAAAGACAGAGAAAGAGGATGGGGAGAATTAAATAGATGGGATACTGTAGGGACTGGCAGAGTTTGAAGGTAGAGAGGGATCTATAAATAGAGAAAGCCCCAAAAAAAAAAAGTTAATTATTTACCTTGGCATTCTGCATTGCGCTCCTCGAATCCCGGGTTACACAGGCAATTCCCAATGGGCACCAGCCACTCTCCGTCCGCCCCGCAGTACATCTTCGGAACCTCCTTCTCCTCTGAATTATCCACGCATGAGCCACGAATTTCCACAAGCGAGGAGGTATCGGCTCCAGTAATGGTATCAGGGAACTGGGCCAAGTTCCGCACTGCAAGCGGACATTTCTTGTAGAAGACCCTGACGGAGACGAGCGCGATGCACGCTCCAACATCCTGGAAGGCCAAATAGAAGCCCTTTCGGCTCAAGGCCCCCACGTCCCGGACCTCTGTGTTGAGCTTCATGATGCGATCGCCGATGTCCACCTGAGTGAAGCTCTCGTCCGCGGCGATGGTGTCGATCTTGCCGAACTGGTTCTCGCGGATGTAGCGCTCCTTGTCGTTGTTGGACTCGTAATAGTACAGATTGAAGGTTTCCTTGCAGGTTCCCATGACACCCGGGAGGCTGTTGCAGTCCCGGAGGGTGAACTTGATCTCGATGTAGACGCGCTGGGCACCGCCTCGGGGGATCCAGTCAGTGCGGAGCCAGTTGTTCTGGTTTGGCTCCATGACGTTACACACCTGGTACGTCCGGATGGGAATGTTCTTTTCATCCATAATACTCACTTCCTCCCACTGGGGAAAGGAGCACAACAATAGAAAAAAACGTTACAAGGATATTCTTAAACCTCTGACTTTCAATCTGAAAATTAATTACTTATGTTGTAAAAGAGAAATATCAAAACCAAATGCTCTCCTAATTAAAATGGCTTATATAAGTATTGCACATGAGTGGGAGCCAGTCCATGCCAAGAATGAGAGATACTGTGCAAAAGAGCATGCAAGAAAGATTAGTCAATATTTGAGTCTCGGCAGAGCAATTAATTAATGGCTAAACTTAATGCATATTTTATGAATGGCACCTAATAGACTTGTTAGGTCCTAATAAAGAATAATAAAGATATTAATATTCATGGCTTCCCCTCCACCGCGAGGAAGGAAATTTGCAATTAGTTCTCTGCCTCTGTAAAGCCTACACTTAAATGACTCGGGTAGTGGTACACAACGTCGTCTTCACATGTACACACTTGCACGCCGAGAGAGGAAAAAGGAAGGAATGAAAAGGCAAGATTGTGTAGATGCAAAAAACTAAAAGGTCTGGAATCAATGCTAATGATCTAATGTGTGCCTGCCTTCCTTCAGCACGACGGGGAGACGGAGGCACATGTTCACCGCTGTTAGTATGAACTCATAGGAGAGAGGGAGATGGTGACGTGGGGCGCATGGATCACCTTATCCTGCGCGGCCTGTTTTATTTTTGCCAGGAGGGAATGTTTGTTTTACTTATGATAAAGTTCCCCTCTCGACAGATCGCCGTTGAGCAAATACAAGCACGTCTTGAGAGGCTCAAAGCGGCGTGTTCCCTTAAGGTTTTTTTTTTCCGCCGTGTGTTTTAAATAGTCTTTGACTGAGCCGGGCTGTAAACAAGAGCAGACAGGCATTTGGCTGCCGTAGCTTCAACCACTTAGAAAACTGTACGAAAGAAGAAAAAAAAAAGTCATAATGGAACAGTGGAAGATATAGGTTACGCTGCCAGATTTGATTTGATGCCTTATCATAAACAATCTGGTTTAAAGCTGTATTTCCCCGGAGGAGGGTGGGTTGATGCTAAACATAGTGCCACGGCTGTATGATTTGAGAAGATGTCTATCATTGCCTGCTGTTCCATTCCACTCCGCTCTCTTCCTTTAGCCCAGCCCCCCCTTTTTTGTTGTGGAAATCAAGCAGCGCTGAGATAAGGCCGCACCTTTCCCCGATAGCGGGGAAGAGGGAGAATAAGGCCAATTGGTCGTAATGAGAGGGTGAATGAAGGCCTGCCGGTGGTGCCAGGACCCTGTCAATCACTTGTTTGCGATAAAACGGCTGAGGACTGGGGGGAGGGGGGGAGCTGCAGCACCGGCCAGGTTCACTGAGGAAAGCTCGTGAGCAGAACGGGCAACAGCTGCACAAGGTGGAATTCTGCCTCCACCCCCCTGCCCCCCACACCCCCTTTTCATTAGTCGATTGTCCCTAATTTCATGACACATAAAAAGGCTAATTTGTGCTCATCATCACATTTCTGTAATGGAGGAGTGACTATTTGTTCAACTTGAACAATTATTCATTTATGTTTATGCATTTTTGTTTGACTTGGTTTAGGCATGGAACGGGCCTTCCCTTTCCTAGACCATCACTGCCCCGTGGCCACTGTGGGGCCCCTATATTTGTTCCCTTATCAGGGCCACTGTAGATCTCCCAATTAGACCGAAGGATCACGCATTCGGTCGACCCTATCCCCCGTCGCTTTACAGCAAGATCCAGTCGTCCTGCGGCAAAAAGAGCTAAACCCCTCTGCACTCCCCCCCCCCCCATTCATCCGTTCCAGAGGACCCTCTCTCTCTCTCTCTCAGCTGCCAACTCCCCTCTCTCCCGCTCCCTCTCCTCGACTCAATGGTGGAAAGGGATATAAAGTTTCTCCACAAAGACCGATTCAATCCGCCGTCTATTCAGGAAACCTGACGCCCGCTGCAGTATCGGCCCCTGCATCTGACCATTACAGAGTGGTTAGAGAGAAGGGAAGCGAGGAGAAAAGAGGGGGAGCAGGGGTTGAGGAGTGAGGAGGTGTGTGTGTGTGTGTGTGTGTGTGTGTGTGTGTGTGTGTGTGTGTGTGTGTGTGTGTGTGTGTGTGTGTTGCCTATAGACCGGTGGTTCTCAAAGTGGATTCGGGGGACCCCATGGGGCCCTGGAAGCTGTTCCAGAGGGTCTCTATATACGACAAAATGTCTCCCCTTTCTCTCTCTCGTCTAATTTACCCATATTTTAGTGTACGATACTGGAAATGATGCCTTGATCTCACCCTGAGCCTAATGTCCCTACAGTGCAGACAGCTGCACAATAAATCATCAACAATGATTTTCCCATAAAGGGCTCACCAGGACTAGGTCTTATCAAAGAGGGCTGTGTATCTGTTTGGCGGTCCACTCCAGAGCTCTTGCCAATAATGGATATTATCTCTCCATTTTTTTGCTCAATAGGGGACCATGCGTCCTAACAAGGGGACACTTCTTTTGCAGCACTTACCCCTCCTTCTGTGGGGTTGGCGACCCATCCCAGCTCCCCCTGTACGGATCTGGAGTCCAATAACGTGACTGGAAAACAAGAATGGGAGAAGTGAGCATGCATTCTGAGTGCGTTCATACAACATCAGCATTGGCATGTAATCCATTTAAATCTGACACACCGAGAAGGTAAAATGGGTTCCTATGTTTTTCACAGAAAAGGGTTTATAATGAATAGAAATATGTAGGAAAATATTCTCATGATGGATGTCGGTACGCACAGAGTGAAAACTGTAGGCCAGCGAGTCCTGCAAATGTTTTCTTATGCGTAATTCCCTGCTGAGCTAAACGCGCGTCGTTTTGATTGATTTCAGTTTTGTTTTGCGAAAGACAAATGTACTTCCCCCAGTGTCTTTAAAGTAATAACGTTTCACCTCGCTCAGCGTCTGCGAGAAGCATATGTTTGATGTGATCGAATTCAATTAGGGAGCCGTGTGCATAAAGTTGGTGGTTGAAGAACAAACGCTGTTAAAATGCCTCCGACAGACGGACAGACAGACGGGCTGTCTTACGCAAAATATGTTGCTGAAAAGAGTAAAACATTATGTATGTGAAGCGTTAATTAAAATATGTGTTCAATTGAAGTAAATGGCGTATATTTTAGGATTATCTTTTAGGGGTTTTGAATTCGGTGCGAAGGTTAATCAGCTGCTCGGTCGAGATTAATACATATGCCCGTTATGCAAGTCTGTGATATCAATTATTCGGGAGACTGCAGACTGATCCATTTTAAAGGCGGAACATTTGTTTCATATTAAATTTAACCGAGCCGGGATTCGTCCCGAGGACTTGTGTCAAACACAGACAGAATTCTGCAGGAGACGGACTCCGTGCGTCCGATGAGATGGTTTTTTAAAATTAAAATAAAATACTTAATTTATTAGTGTTTGCACTGGAACCCGTGGTGCATTTTAAAGGCTGGACACGCTGCGCCCCAGGACCCCGAGCACGGCAACTCTAGTCCCGAAACCTTCCGAGCTCACTGTTTCGTGTCGGACACACACCGTGCTCCATTTAAAAATCTCGCGCTTCGATGTTCGGTCGCTCGTCGTAAACGTAAATCATCGGGTAAAAGCAAATAGCAGGACGCGCTGTTATTAATCGTTTTGGAACTATTCTTTAATTCGGCGTGGAGGCTTTGCATTCACACCGAGCAGCACACTTAAACAATTGGTTATCTTGTCATTCCCATAATCACCTTCCACCGAAAGAACCCACCGTGACAGCGGGAGCGTTCACTGTGAGCGATTCTGAAATTGATAAATTACGAGCTGCTTAGCCGCTCGGATTTGCGAGTCTCCCACTGACTGCTAAATGTACTTCATTTCTGCTCTACAAGACATGTCTTTTTTACATGCACCGCAACATTAAACTTGTTTTTTACGCAGGGGGAGAGGCTTGACCTCCCCCCTCTAGATCAGTATCGTGGGGGGCTGCAAGTTATTCCTGCTACCAGGCTTTCGGCAACTGGCACGATCCAAGCCCGAGCCAGAGACCAAAAACAGCCGATGCGCATTTCGGTCAGCCACTTCTCATTCCAGTTGCGTTCACTTACAAAAACAAACCCAGCAAAAGTCGCTGCGTAAAAGTGACCGTCGGTTGTTGTTGTCTTTTTGTCCACCCCGTGTACTTATCGCAGCTCCACGCACTCGCAACTATAGGGGGGCCACGAAGTGAGGCTCCGCAGCGCAAACACACACAGAGGGGGGAGACGGAGCGGGGATGAAGTCCGAAGTCCGCGGGCAGTTATGTTTTGTTTTTTTCTCCCGACAACCTTACCTTCATTGGGGGGGTATATCCGTGCCGGCGAAACAAACGTAGAAATCCCAAAAATAAGAAAGGTGGCCGTGAACAAAATCCCTGCCATGAGTGCCATTTGTGTCGTTGTTCCGTTTTTCCTCTCCTCTTTTTCTTTCGCTGCTCTTCTCGCAGGTCCTGCTCTCTCTCGCTCTCTCTCGCTCTCTCTCTCTCTCACTCGCCCCCTCGCTCTCTCTCTCTCTTTCCCAGTGGAATATGGGTTTGAAGCGGACAGGGAGGAGAGACGCAACGAGCGCACCACAGCCAGGAGGCGGGTCTATACTCTCATGTGCGCGTTTGACGCGAACCCGTCAATCCATATAGGAAACGTATAGTGGACAAGAGGGGAGGAGGAGGGGGAATAATCATTAATTGCACCCCCCACTCCCTGCACCCCCCCCCCCCCCCCCCCCCCCCCCCCCTCCAAACAGCTCACTCTGTCGTTTACCAGTTAACACTAGTCAGAGATAGGAGGAGATGGTGACAGTGTGAGATGGCAACGACCCACATTCGCTATGCAGGTACAAAGGCGATGTAAAAACTCGGAGGGGGGGGAAATGTCCGTTTAGTCAACAGTGAAAACGAAAGGGATGTGTGTGTGTGTGTGTGTACGCACGTGAGATGCCTGGATGCCATACATGGCAACTGAGATTTGTTTAGGGAATGAAGTCAGCTCCAATCGCATCTCCCTTAACTTTAACTGAGAAACATAACAAACTGCTCCTCCTGTATTAATGTGAGTAAAAAATGCAATGCGTCAGTGTTCGTCCTCTGCGTCCCCCAGCACTCACACTGACTGTGCTGCTGCTGATCCTGCACGGGGTCCGGCTTCGCTCGAGCGCAGCGCCGTCCAAGGCGGGCCGCATCGGACCAAGGTCGCCACCTAGCGGAGATGATGACGCCTGTTCTGCCTCCAAAATTGGATTAGAGAACAAGCAGGAGCATGACCTCCATACCATTACATGCTATTGCACTTTGTGGAAATTGAGGATGCCTTCTTTTGTGACAGGAGGCGAGCCTGTATTGGATTATTGTTCCTTGCTATTATTCGATTATTATCAAGGCTTTATGGGTATTTATGTGCACAGAGATTCATCCATCAGTACAAGTGTACGGAGCCGACCTGGTGTTGTGGAGCCGCAAAGGTGAACGGGTGTGCAGGAATTGATGTTGCTCCTGCAGTCTTTCCCCCAAACAAAGGCTGCATTGTTCTTGTTCGAGAAAAGCCAGCTGTATCCAGGTTTTGGGGTTCTGCCCAGGGTGCTCTCCCTCTTTTATGTCCTCCTACACAGGTCTTCTATTGCTCCCATGAGAGGTGCCCCGTTGCAGCGGCAGGCAGGCAACCTTTCAATTATCTGCAGAGAAGATTGTCACCGTGTGGGCAGGTCCGGGCGTTCTGCATCACCGCACAAGCTGTGGCCGGTGACTGCAGATAGCTTTCCACAACCATACCAGCACCTTTGTAATATTGTGTCTTCTTGAGAGTCCTAAAGGCCCCAACTATCCTAGGAGTAAGACGCACAACAGCCTTTTAAGTTGTTTAGCTTCTTGAAGTTGTTGTTTTGTGTCTCTTTGTAATTGTTTAGTTTTTCTGTAGTCAGTTTAAATCTTTTTGAGGTTGTTTTGCCCCTTTTCATAGTCGCAACAACTATGAAAAGGGGCAAAACAACCTCAAAAAGATTGTGTGTGTCTTTGCAGTCTTTTTGTGTCTGTTTTTAGTCTTTTGGTTTTTTTTGTGGTCATTTTGAGTCCCCCCTTGGGTGTACGTGTCTCTTCGAGTGACATTTTGTTGGTGAAGGCCATGGGGGCCCCTGACACTTTGAGGACCCTGGGCCTTTGCCCGGTAGGCTCGCTCAGTAATGCTTCCCTGCTTCCTGCTAATTTCTGAGGGCATCACATGAATCAAAAATATTAATATAGTCCTCACTACTATGTGAAATCCATATCTTTCACATTTAAATAAAGCCGCATTCATTTTGAATTTCCGTGATGTGAGACTGTAAGACATTTTACTCACACTCAGCAGGTGTCTGAATGCCCCTTTTTCTTCTCATTTCATTAAAGAGTCATACATATAGACAAAGATATGACTGTGTCTTTGTGTGGAAATGTTATCCGTAGCCTCTAGCATGCACATTTGGCAGATCCCAAGCGCTCCGGTTCCTATGTCTTTTTGTAGCTGTCACACCAACCTCAGGCTTCCAAGACTTTATTTCCGCCCATACAAGGAAACATCGTTTTTCTCATCGGGGCGATGTCACTGCGAATAGACCTGCCATTGTCTCAAACGCTTCTACAGACATAGTGCAGCTTTGTTTTGTCCCTCGCAGATGCCTCTCAAAGAAAAAGTATTTTAAATTATTTTTTTTTACGTGTAACTGGTCTTTTTGGGCAGCTATGGATCCGGATTGTGGCTTGCTATGTTAGGTCAAGAAGAATGAGGCTGATTTAGGAATAATTGGAGAGGTGTGTGGGTTCATGAGAGTCTCCTGGGGATGGGACACATGTGCCTTTGTGGGGTTATGGTCTGCCTTGCTGAAGTATTCCACCCAGCGTAATGAAGTAGACAAAGCACCTGGTGCTCCACCGAAATTGGCCAATTTACCTCCAAACATTAATTGTGCAAAATCCCCTGACGCGAGCAAGGCAATCTTTAACAAAAAGCCAGAGGGGCACCTGCAGGGCCGCTTTTGATCTTCTCAACCAACGACAAAATATAAAAAAGTTTTGCGAACCAACAATAGCGGGCTGTGATGGTGGTCGGGACAGGGTGCGAGTGGGAGGATGGTGTCTCCTTGTCTTCCTTTAGTTCGTGTCACAGTGTTTTTGATTGATTACGCTCCCATCATTTCCTTTATCTCCCTGTCAAACCATTGGCTTTTTTTCCGAGGGCGAAGTGGCGGAGAACCCCCCCCCCCCCCCACACACACACACACACACACACACACACACACACACCCGCCTCTCCTCCCCATTCCCTTCCTCTACCAGCCCACTCCCGCTTTCTACAGATGGCATCTGCTGCCCACACATCTGCATTGTGTGCCAATCATGCACACCGACTCCTAATCCTTCGCTTGAGCACACACACACACACACACACACACACACACACACACACACACACACACACACACACACACATACACACACACACAAGCACAAACACAAGCGCACTCAGATAAACTCACACAAACTTGTGTCATAGTACGATTTGCTGATATTTGGGACTCACACTTTAATATGCTGCTTGTTTTAACATTTTCATTCAGGGTGTCAATCTTTAGAATCATATCAGAAGTTTTTTTCAAGGTTAGCGAAGCATAACATCAATTTTCGCTAAATATTTGACTAGTTTTACATCATAATGTGTAGCTATGAGGACTGTCACCGCTGAAGGGAAACGAGAGGCTTTCTTCCACAGCAGCCTCACAAACATCCGCTGCTGCATTGCTGCCCTAATAAGTTCTCCTCATCCGGCTGTCGTATTATTACAGCTAATAGTCATAGTGACTGGTCATAATGTGGTAGTATTTGAGTTTTTCTAATGTGTAGTCGATATATAACCATATCATACATGAGTATTTGTGCGGTGGACCAGCAGTAGCTGGGTGTCCTCCCTGAGGAAACATTGACGTTGAGCATGTTAGAAATGAATACACTTCATCTCCAGAAGGAGAGTTTGAACACCTTTACATATTTAGACTGTGACACCGAGAGAACTAATTCAAGAATATGAAATACGTTGTTCTTGTTACTGAGATTTTGTAAATGTAGACATATTGAACTTCTTGTTGACTGCGATGTAGTCCTGGCAATGTGTTATGTTAATTGAAAAATATCATCATTGTTCAATGATTTCATTCCACATAACTTGACAGAGTCAGAGATTTAAATATATATATGTGTATATATACACATATATATATATATATATATATATATATATACATATATATTCAATGCAATATTGCATCTGCACGTCCACATTTTTGCTGACTGATGTAGTTTTGTACTTAATGATTTGTTGGATTTCAATGGTTTTGAGATGAAATATTGTCCACCTAAATAAATAACTTTGGTTTGGAGTCAGTGTGCAGGCGTGACTCTTTTCATGCATGCTGGTTTCCAGTGGCCTTGCACCTTCATGTGAAACATGTGTACGTCTACAGTCTTTCTAATAACGTAACGGGATGCGTCATCGTGCTGATAGATTTGGCATCAGTGCTGTTGATGACAGAAACATCAAGCTACTATAAGCTAGTTAGATAACACCGGAAGTAACTTTGTGCCAAAGATTGTCCGTCTAATCCGATGCCTGCGGTGGAAGCACTGGTGTCGGGCCACGTGACCTCCTCCTGGGAACCAATCAGGACTTTTGACTTGTGTTTCAATAGCCTGCGAAATTATCGGCTACCGTCCCTTCAAAAAACCATAAGACAATCAGTCACATCCCCTCAGGAAGTCCCCCACACATTTAGTGTCAACAAAGCAAAAACCTCCGTCCCACCCCCTCCCCTTCTCATCTTCTCCCACCTCCCTGAATACAGTTTGGGCCATTGTTGCCACTAAAGCCCCTCTAAAGTCCCTCCTGCTGGCCCTGTGACCCCGGCAGACTATGGGCCCTGCCCACCGCCTTCGGATCCCCAGCTTCACGCGGTGTTCCTCGGGCCCCGTGGTCAGGAAGACAGTCCCTGGACGTCAGAGCGAGTGGGAGTCGGAGGAGACCAGAGCAGAAAGGGAAGAGGAGATCAAAGCAGCAGCAGGAGAGCCGCTCTGAACCGGAATGTCAGAGATGAGATAAAAATCCACTGGACTGGAAGATATTGCTCACACAAACACACGGATGCACTCGTGCACACCAGCGATACACACGATGGGACTTGTTTTTATCTCTGCCTGTGATCTTCTAAATCTCCTGAGGATGTGTCGCCGTCACATAAATCACACGTTTATTCTGCAAAACTAATTTTGAGTCCATAAATGGCATCTTGAATTGCCGATGATGCATTTCAAACGTATAAATCTGTCATCAGTGGAACTACATTATCTCCAGAACTCTCTATTAATTTCATGTCTAATCTTTTTCTTCTTCCAGCCGAGCATCTTTTCCTGCGACATTTCTAAACAAACTGATGCAGTCGTGGCTCCTCTGAGCAGATGGACCACAGCCGACCGCTCGCTAAGCCCCCGTCCCCCTTAGTGACTGTTGCTGTTAAGCTTTCCGCTCTAACGCGGCACACGATGATACAAAAATAACGTTGGCAAATGTATCACTCAAACTTTCTTATTGGCTGGAATGAAAACCTGTTGCTAGCAGATTTTGTCAGCTGTAGCTAGCTAGTTTAAGATAATTACTAAAATTCTGTTGGTTTCAAACTCCATCTCACGCTGACTTTTAAATGTTTTCAGCTAATTTGCATTAAGAGAAAAGATTATTAAAAATGATTTGATGGATACATACATCGATACATATCATTAATAAAATGTGGGTAAAGCTGTTTGTCTGTGGCAAAAATAAATATAAAAGCAACACTGTGCAGGTATTCAGGCTGGTCTCATCCAGTATTCGTAGTTATACCTACAAAAAATAATTTCATATGTCATCCACATAATCATGAACGAGGAAGTACAAAGACTGAAAAAGCACAACCAGGGAGAGTGAAGGTGGATGGGTCCAACAGACAGACACTTTTCAGCCAAAAGAATGTTCGTTCCTCATGTGAAACGAGAAGTAACTTGACTTATGTACGTCAGTAACGGCACGTCCTTAGTTATTCTAACCCAAACAATGACCTCTTCCTAAACTTAATGAAGTACTTTTGTTGCCTAAACTTAATTAAGTTGTTTTCTGTGAAGACGGAAGTTCATTTTGAATTGTATGCATGTAACGAGAGGAAATCGACACGTGCTGGCTTTCGTAGGTAAATGTATGAAAAATTAGGAGTAACTTTTTGTAAGATATTATCTGAACCGTTGTATGAGGATACGTTGTGGTGTTGCAGGGTCAACGGGATCCTGGCACTTGATCCTCTGTCTGCGTGAATCCTTTCAAACCTTTTATTGAAACCTTCGTTTAGTCGCCACGCCACCAGTGTGTAAAGGTGTGGAGTCAGATAAACACGGTTTAATCCGATCCTTACTCTTTTGCTCTCGTTTTAGGCTTTTAAAAGGTTAAAAGGATCAAATAAGACACCACCGTCCAAACTCTCTAGATACCAAGTATGGTAGGAGTATAGTAGTAGTACGGCTCTACTGTTGCACGGTTTGGGTGCAGGGTTTAGTGAACGGTCAATTTTGCCATTTACAGATATACAGTAATAGCACATTTCTGCCAATGTGATAAGAAAAGCCTCCGTCCCAATGCCCTACGCCACATCGCTGGCTGTTATCTGACCTATTCGTGCCCCTGCCACCCAGCGCGTTACCCTCTGTCGGCAGTGTGTCAGTCAATAAGCATCACGGCAGGTCTGGCACTGGAGCCCAGCAGGCGCGAGCTCTCTCCGTGGTGGCAGAAAAGAAACCGAGCTGCAAGAGACCCTTTTGTTGTCGGTACAGAATCACCTGCAGGCTTTTCAAAGTCTGTTCTTTACCACCCTTCATTTTCCAGTCCTGACTCGTTGTTCTGGGAAATGCCACTGGTTTGAGACTTGTCAGCAGGAGGCATACTGTATGTGCTCACAGACTGAGAGTTTCTTTAATGCCACACTGTAATACCACTTCCCCGATCAAGACATATCGAGGTTACGTGCCTTTCTCTAGCAAGTCTGATGGAAAGTGCAACTGAAATGTGCATTTTATAGAAACCTTTATTGCGTATGGCCGTGACTAAGGTGCATGATTTACAAGTTGCTGTGTCTTGTTTTACGAGGCGTAAAGGTAGCGAAGTTGTGTCAAAGTCACAAATTACTCTTTGTAACCACATGAAAACCCGCTTAGTTTTGTTGTAGAAGCACCATTTTTTCGGGTTGTTAGGGGAGGCTGGGTAACGATCCAGCAAAACTCTCATCTGGCCGCCAGATTAAGCTGCTGCCGTTAGATGCATTCAGATGTCTGCGGCGGCACGGTCGCTCAGCGCTTAAAGCGTCAACACAAGCTACAAATCAGTCCCAACTCCAGGCCGCTTTAGAATTTGTATGTAAAAGATTACACGCGAAAGACATTTGGCAGCCGCGAAAGGGAATAAGCACTCCGGGGGAGATGATTTAAGGTGTCTCAAAGTTAATTTATGGCGCGGTGTCAGGAGCGCCTCCTAATCATCACACTTAGAGGAAGACAAGGAGGCGGTGCAGCGACGACAAGCGCATGTATGATGAAGATACGGAGGGCATGTTTGCTTCCATAAGGGACATTACCTCAAGCCTCGGTGTGTTAGTAATGGTGTGCGTATATGCGTACATGCACACGTGGATTATTTATGACATTTCTGTCACATAGCATTGATAAATGTGGTGCGGAGACGTCCTCTCTCTGTCTCCAGTCTGAGATATTGTTTTACTCGTGAGATGCAGACACGAGCGTCACAGACAGTCACACACGCAAGCTGACACTTGGCTGAACCGTCGAACTTGACGGTGTGAGTTGGTGACGGAGTTTGTGTTCCAACCGTCATCTCCTAATTTAGTGAGAATGAAGAGAAGCCACAGAAGTTAGGTGGGAGTTGGTCAGCACACAATGAGCATTTTGGCCTTTTCAGATGTCACTCTCAGACAAACCGGTACAAAAGAAAGGTGCTGTGGGAAGAACTGCGCTTTCTTATTATCATAAACGTATCAAATCCTGCTCAGTAACGCTATTGTTGGCGTCTAGTGACAGACATTGTTGCTAACTGAAAAGCTAAAGCTCCATCCGAGGTGAAAAAACGGCTCCCTCTTCCTGTTTGATTGCCATAAAACAATCAAACGTTACTGCCACACAGCGCCCAGTGTCACAACAAGTAACAAGCACAACTGGCAAGAGTCCAGCAAATTAATGAGGCAATGATTTATTGATGCTAAGCGGCTCCACATACTGTGCTGTCTTTAACTGATTGAGTTCATAAATCTGTTCATTCATTTCACAGATTGACGCCAGTGATGGAGAAGAAAAAAAAATAAAGATGACGGAAATCCGAGGAGTGGAGAGTCTCGTCTCATCCACCATGAGATGATGGGACAAGAAGGAAGTTACAGCGGCAGCACTTGGTTTATATTTAAAAATATATGTATAATAATTTGCCCTTTTCTCACTCTAAGGTGCCTCCCTACAGCTTTTAATAACTCATTTGTTGCGACGCCGCCATACGATAAGAAATTATTATTAATATGCATAAAATCTTGTCATGTTACTACGACAGTTAAAACCCTGTGTGAGTCAATATTGAAACCTCTGTGTGCTATTAACCAACATAAGCCAATGAGCTTGCTCTATGTGAGTCATGCACTTTGCAGACTCAGACTCAGGCTACATGTCATATACACTGAACATACTTTACATGCATTCTTTCTGTGCTCCAGTGAAAGCAGCAGAATCACTAAAACGAGATATCAGCAAACGCCTCAATGCAGGAGCCGCTCTAATCTTGTGCAGAGATGGAGGAAAGGTAAAACATTTTGTTCAGACCGGCTACTCTCCCCTGTCCCCCTCTTCCTCCTCCTGGCTGTACTTGCTCCATGGTGCTGATGGAGGAGGTGGGTGAGGTAGGGCAGAGAATGGTAATGACCTAAAGGTGGGCTGGTTGCTATGGCGTGACAGCGGCGAGAGCCTATTGAGTTGCACAGAGGAGGAGAGAGCTGTCGAGACCACTGAGGATCACACACACACACACACACACACACACACACACACACACACACACACACACACACGCACACACACACACACAAAGACATACACACAGCACAGTAAGTGTAGATCCATTAGCTGCATTAATCCTCAGACATAACTTCTAACCTCAGCCTAAATCAGGAAAAAAAAGACTTCACAATATATATCTTTTCTTCAAAATTTGGGTTATTAAAATAGAAATAATCACATGAATACAAGAACAACACACACACACACTGAGCATGGTCGCACTAATGGCGAAGTAGACACGCAAGGCACACAGTGCAAAAAACACATGCAAACACAAAAATGAACTCATTCAAAGTTTTCAAACAGAGTCATCCAGAGCGACTGACAGCTGCCCACATATTTGCTTGAAACAAGCATTCAAACGCACAGACGGGGGAGAGAGGGAGAGAGGGAGCGAGCGAGTGGAGAGAGGACGCGACATCCAGTCGCACCAACCATCTAAAACACAGCGGCAACACTTGCAGCAAAGGGACCATGTGTGCTGATAACGAACTGTGCCAGCCCAACAGCAAACATCAAGCTGAGGAGCTGTGTGCTGCAGATGCAGTCTGCTGTCTCCCACTGGACCCAAAGTAACACAAACAGTCATCGAGACATGTGCTGCAAATATAAAGAGAAGAAGAAGAAGAAGAAGAAAAGGTTTATTCTGTTAGAATCCAAACATGCACGCTTACACACATGCAGACAAAGATCCCTAATAAAATTCACCACTCCTGCTTATTCAGATCATCCCTCCTCGCACACACACGCACACACACACACACACACGCACGCACACACACACACACACACACTTAAGCACACAGGTAGCACCTCAGTGCCAAAATAGCAATTACCCATCCTGTGCTGTGAGATAGGAGCTGCTGGCCCCCGGAGCAGCCGCCTGTTATTACTTATGTAAATATCGCATGGTAGTGTCTCTATCCAATTTGGAAAAGAATGACAGTGTGTGTGTGTGTGTGTGTGTGTGTGTGTGTGTGTGGTTTATCTGCATAGGGTTGAAGGTAAGAGTAGAGTGTGTTTATGTGTTTGCTGTGTGCACACTTGTGAAGACAGAGGGTATTTCAAGTCATTTCAGTGGAGTGGAATTGGGAGGCAGATGACTCTCTGACAGCAGAGATGTGATGGAGGAGGAGGAGAGCTCCATACATTTAGAATAGAAATGGCTTTTGTTATTGAAAAAGGAGCAACAAAAAAAAAAACATTCCAAAATGGAGCCTTTCAGACTATGGGGTAGGAATGGCTTTGAAAGGTAAAGAGAAAGTGCGGAGGGATTATATTTCAAGATGATCTCCAACATTTGAAAAATAATATTTGTGATGATGGCGCTAGACGAAAACAAAAATGACTGCAATTCATCCAGAGGGGAACATGAATGTCTGTACCAAATTTCATAGCAATTCATCGAATAGTTTATTGCAAATGCAAACGTTTTGGTGGTGATGGAGGAAAATCCTCATCCTCTTGGGACCACGATGTCTGCACAAAATTTAGTGGCGGTCCATCCAACTGTTGTTGAGATATCTTTAATCTGGACCGACTAACCCAATCAGCATCGCCTTCCCTGGAGCCATTCCACTGTAGTTGGCTAAAAAACAACTAAAACAGCCATCAACCTTACAAGTCACATAAAATTCCACATCGTGTCACAAGACCATATCGACTGCAAACAACAAGAGCTCACAGTATAATCTGACTTCCAGCACCTTTCACACTTACTGTTTAATGGATAAAAAGTCAACAGTAGCCGGCTGATAATTGACAGGCTCCCGTTTGTCTCGGCTCAGACAGGTGGGTGATAAAGAGATACCGCTCTGCTCCCTTCACCTGAGCCGAGACCCCGTGACCTTTCTCAGACGTCTCAGCGTACTGCATTAACAAATCATGGGACTGACAACACGGAGCAAGTTTAACACATTTTTACAATGACTATTAATTTGTCAATAAGCTTCACAGAAATTGATTGATTTAAATTCCTCTCACACGTTTCCCACATTCTCAGAAGAGGTTTAAACTGCTCTGTACGAGTGGCACAATTAGTTTAAAGTCATATTTCTTTGAATAAGTTTGCATATACGACGAATTTGGCTTGACTTATTTTCGCTAACATCCTGGCTATCAATCTAAATTGTATTCATATTTTGGCAAAAATGGTATATCGCCCCAGTCCTATTTTTAGCATGGTTGTACGGCCCGCTGCACAGTCCTGCTGTCTCTCTTTGAACACCGGTGAGTGAGCCCTGCATTAAGCCACTTGAGACACACTGAATCCACTTACAGCTAAAAGCAGGTGGGCTTCCATCCATCCCACCACTATATGTACGGATATACCTTTGGAGTGGAGTCCCCAGTGTCCCCCGTTTGCAACCTAACCTCTGCAATAACTCACCCCTCCCCTCATCCTCCTCTCCAGTTCCCCCCTCAAAGGTTGCAGGTAAATGGGGTAATCTCCTGGCCCATCGCCCCCTCTCTCTGGATGGATGAAACTCAAGCCCCCCATCGCAGCGTTTTAGATCTCCATCCTGCCCACTCCCCAACAGGGCCCACCTATTTCTCTCTCTCTCTCTTTCCCTCCCCTTCTCTCTCTCCCTCCCTCTCCTCCTATCTAATCACAGTCCATTAGCCGCCCCATTAAAATTCTTTTGTCCAATTTGGGAGGAATGCTACCCTCGTGGAAAAACAGAATGAAGCCACAATAGGGCCTTTTCAAATCGCGCTCGACTTTTATTACTGAGAGTCGCTGAGGAGTGCCACCCACCTCCAAGCACCGCTGTGTCTTACAGTCCCCTCCTGTTTGCTCTTGTGCGTGTGTGTGTGCGTGTGCGTGTGTGTGTGTGCGTGTGTGTGTGTGTGTGTGTGTGTGTGTGTGTGTGTGTTAGTTTGGGTTAGAGAGAGAGAAGAGAGTACATTGAAAATGCAACCTGTGTATTATATCCCTGACATATACGGAATGCAAAGTAGAAGACATTATAGGATGTTCCAAAATCAGCATATCATTTCTTGAGTTATGGCCCAAAATGTATTTTGTGATGTCAGAGTGACCTTTGATCACCAAAATCTAATCATTTCGTGCTCGAGTCCAGGTGGATGTTTGTGCCAAATTTGAATTAATTTGCTCACGACATTCCTGAGATATTACGAGAATGGGACGGACGTCAGGTAGCAGTGACCTCTGATCACCAAAATCTGATCGGTTCATCCTTGAGTCCCGGTGGACTTTGTGCCTCCAGGGGTTCCTGAGATATTGCATTCACAATTGTCGGACGGACAAACAATCCAAAAACATGATGCCACTTTGCCCCAGCGTGGGGGCAAAAAACAAAAAACGTATTCGATCGCCCCACTATACTGGCCGCTTCGATTCCACCCCAATAGCTCCTGGGCCTGCCCCCAGAGCGGGGACTTTCTGGGGGCCAGGAACTGCTATAGGGGAACTAAATCAAGACCCCATGGTTCCTTCTATCGAAGCGCAGATAAGGTTCCTGGGTTCGTTCCTGGGTTCCTGAAACGGTCTCATGCAAAGGTTTCTGTGGTTGACAGGCTAGAATAATTTCAGACTTCAGAGTGGAAAAGTCAAGATTATGCCACTGCCTGTGGCCGTTTTTCCAAAGCAAGGACTTTTACAAGCACCACAGAACTGTTTTTTGGGCACTTTCACAGCGGAAACATACGTCCAGTTTTGGTTCCCGGGGCCTTGTTCCTGCCAAACCGCAGTACATTGCGACAGTGCTCAAAAGCCCCCAGACTGCTCTAACCTGGGTGCATTTATTCAGACTATAAAGAAGCTCTGGGTGTCAGGTGTGACGGGAATTTCTTGTCTCGACGGTTAAACACAGAAGTCAACTTTTCAGCAACTCAAAAAGGAGAGATATACAGACACAAGACGGAGAGACAACTTGAGAAGCAACAACTAAAAGTTCCCATCCAAACATAAAGTGTGCAGGAATACTCTGCCATGATTCATGTTTTGTCTAACATAGTTTTCCCACGTAAAAAGTTTTTAAAGGGACTGGAAGGACATCTACTCGTTCTCACTCACTGACAAATTGAGATTTTAGGGAAGTGCACAGACATCTCTCCCCTTCAGTAGAGGAATGTGAAAAAAAACTCTCTGGTGACTAACTTTGAACACATACAAGTCAGTATCGTCAAGGTCCGATTTTAGAGGGCATAAACATAAGAAAATGACATTTTTGAGTGGAGGGGATCTTTAAATCACCTTGCCAATAAGTTCCCAATGTGGGTGCGTACTGAGGCAGAAAGAAAATGACCAGAAAATGTTTCCACTACTTTGGAGATGGCATGTTGCCTTTGTATTTCAAGTCTCCCTCTCCTCCTCTGCACTTCTCTTTTTTTGACATTCATTCAAATTACACATTTGCACAGCGACTCTGTGTTTGTTGTCTAACCTCATGCAAAAAGGTGTCTCCATCACAGCCATCGCACTTTGCCATTCTAATTTGCCTAATCTTCAGTTTTTCAGAAAAGTTAAACGCACGATCAACTTCCAGTTCCTAGTCCACCTCAGTGCTTTGCTGGTTCCACTCTGTGACCTAGCGAGCTACACTGACTGTGTATAAGAAGTGGACATAGACATCGTGACGTCACCCATTGGTTTGTGGACCACCGTTTTGAAACTTCTAGTTCGGCGATTTTGCTGTCGCCATCTTGGATTACGGCCGTCGCCATGTTGTTTTTTTGGCAACCAATGAACGGAAGTTACCATATTTGGAATGCAGAGGAGTGACATAGAGACAGCGTTTGCGGCTCTGGTAGCGACCAGGTAGCCCCTGGCATCCCCTGCTTTATGGTCTGTTTGACTCTAAATGGACCATAAGTTACAAAATGAACATCATGCTGTATTGAAGAAGACTTGAAACTAGAGATTGAGACCATAAACTCATGTTTACAATGTTTACTGAGGTAATAAATCAAGAGAGAAGTAGAGTCATTTTCTCATAGACTTCTATACAACCAGAGGAGTCGCCCCCTGATGGACATTAGAGAGAATGCAGGTTTAAGACACTTCCACATTGGCTTCACTGGGCAGAACTGGAGGTTGCCGCCTGGATAAAACTCCTCATTATATTTCAGTGACACAGAAACAACATCAAGAAAAGCACGCTGCCCAAAATCACTCTTCATGGTTCTCTGTAACGAGAAGCTGTTTGAATCGTCGGGCCTTATTTCATGCTCAGTTATGCCGTCAAACACTGCACTGAATTGATGTCATGGTTTAGTGAGCGTCTCACTCGTCTCACTGCTACAACTGTTTTCTACAGCGTGACATCTTACAGTCTGTCTACGAGCTTGTATTTTATAAGCGTGTGGTCGTGTTTCGCACCCGTGCGGCAGCGATGTGTGTCTGTGGATGTGTCTGAGCCTCCCAGAGTTTGTCCACTCCCTTTTATGATAGAGTGTGAGTGTTGTTGTTGTTTTGCTGTGTCAGGCTGATTTATATATTTTACATACTCTGCGTGCTTTTATGTGTTGTGCTTCTGACATGTATGTTTTTAGTGTCTATCAATACAACATAATCTTGTCTCTAGTCCATGTTTCTATTTAACATAATTTTCCCTCATTTGTTTGCTTTGCATGTGTTGTTTCATGAGCCTCTGTGTTGCATGTCTTGACAATGTAGTATAAGAGTGTCTTTCTTCTCTCTTCTTTTATTGTGTCTGCATGCTTGTCTGTCCAGGGACTACAGATGCATTCGCAGGAATGTTTTATTAATGTGCACTGTCCCGACCAAAGAAACCAATACAAATTAAAAATTGAATAACAATTGGTTGGTCTAATTACAACTAGTGGAAATAAACGTGGGAAACCCTTTAAAAAAGTGGACGAAGTGCGTGAGATCCAAATGGTACACGCTGATGCTTGACTGGCATACACACTCAGGCTTATCTGTCAGCATTCTGGGACACAGGCTGCAGACGACAGGCAGGTATGACAGGCCAAGACACGCTGATAACAGATAGGACCGGCCATCTGACAGAGGGCATATGTGTGTGTGTGTGTGTGTGTGTGTGTGTGTGTGTGTGTGTGTGTGTGTGTGTGTGTGTGTCGGACGGAGTGGCTAGAGGAAGAACGGGAGGAAATACAGACCCTACGTGTGACTGTGCGTCGCTCAAGGGGGAAGACTTCCATTACACCTACCACACGGTAATTACTAAAATGAGGCCAGCACTCATAGGAGAAGGGGGGCTTTCCATTACCAGTTCCCTAATATGTAACAAAAGGGTGCACATACGATGTGTGTGTGTGTGTGTGTGTGTATGTGTGTGTGCCAAAGCCTATCATAACTGTTCTGAATGGTGCGTTTTGTATCACTAATGCTCGGTGCTTTAGGTGTTTTGCTGTTTTTGCCCATTAACATAACACTTGCAAACAGATTATAACAAGTACACATTAAGTGGAGTGGGAAATAGCCTGGATGTCATTGCACCTGTGTGTGTGTGTGTGTGTGTGTGTGTGTGTGTGTGCGTGTGTGTGTGTGTGTGTGTGTGTGTGTGTGTGTGTGTGTGTGTGTGGGTGTGGGTGTGTGTGTGTGGGTGAGCACGAGTAGGTGCAATACGGCGGTTTGGATAACCCTGATGTGAATGCGAGTGGGTGGGAAAGGTGGAAGAGATGGGGGAGGCTGACATTGAGAAAAAGTCCCAGCATGTATGTGTGTGTGTGTCCTTTATACTGTAAGCCTGGATGTAATCCAGAGCAGGAAGCAGGGCAGGGCGTTACAGTAGGTGTTAAAGCTCCACTGCTTCCCTGAAACACTGCCGTTGACTGTTTCACTCAGTGCCCGCTAATATGGAGCCCCTATTGGGTTTCAGCGCCGCGGCTCACAAACCCTGTCGTCGCAGAAACCAACCGAGCGAACGGTCAAGGTCGCTCTGCGCCGAGACGCAGACATTAAACGAGTCAGTTCGTTTATGAAGTTGCAAGACTGAGTCTAGCGGTGCAGAAACAGCTACATGATGGGGAAATGTTTTTGTGGTGCGGCAGCCCCCTGTTGAAGAAATAACCGTTAAAAAAGTGTGTTTAGACGCTTGAAGTTTTAGCACATATGCTAATTCTAATGTAAGACTTGTCTCCTCACTGGCTTGGATCATTACAACATAAACGCTTTCACAGCAGATGTTCCAAGCTTGCGTCAGAGATCAGAGCTTGAGCTCCAGATGGTTGTTTTCCCAACAACATTCATCCCCAGTTCTGTCCACTGTCTTGACAATCGGCGAAATTGCGTGTCATGTTATTTCCCGCTACTCTAAGCCCTGTACTGCTGAATCAGTCGAAATGAAGACAACGTGAGGCATCACAACATGTCAAGAACTTCCTGTAGAACAGCCGCGGCATTGTGAGAGATGCTCATTTACTTCCGACGCCGGCGGCCATGACACAGGAACCTTGCTGTCTCTTCAAAGAACAAGACACGTCAACACTAACTCTCTGGCAGGCCTGTCGGACATCGGGCAACTACCTGTCAACAAGATCTCAGCGCCCCTTATCGCCCTGTCCCCCCTTTCCCAGACCTTCCATCCCCTCCTCATTTGCTGATAACGACCTCAGAGCAGTGTATTCGCAGCGTTAGCATCTCAGAAGGTTACGATCCAAACCATACACTTGACTGATTGGAGGATGTTTATTGTGTGGAATGAGGGTTTTAAACTGACCAGAGACCAGTTATTCCTTCCCCACTTTACTGAACCACAGACTGATACATCAGCAAGGGTGGAAAGTGATTTTGAGGTGCTTTTACTTGAGTGTTTCTATTTTATGATACTTTATATTCTTTCTCCACTACATCTAAGAGGGAAACATTGCACTCTGTACTCCACTACATGTCACCTGTAGCTGATTCAAATGTGATATCAAATCCATAGAATAAAGTCAAGATGAAGCTAGTGGTTCCCAATCTCTTTGGCTTGTGACCCCCTTTCAGTAAACCAGCGTCTGGCTGGGGCCCCTTTTCACCAAAGAGACATTACACTTCAAAATTTCTCAGATGGTTTCATAACGGCTTGGGACACAAATAGGTAAAAGTGTTCAATAGTTCACAAACCAAAAATCAAATATCAAATTACAAAGCATCAGACGTATCCAATTGGAGGGGCCCGACCCCTAGGTTGGAAACCACTAAGCAAAACTACAAAACAGACAGAATTTAACTGTCTGTTTTGGGTTTTGGAAGGCAAGTAAAGCCGGCATGATCCTGGATCAGACCCCTTGCTGTCAGCGGAGTGTTAATGCAGGGTGAATGGAGGGCGGTGGGGGGCTTTAGACAGAAGCTCTCGAAGATCAATGAGGACTAACGGCTTGATAACGAGTTGAGCATTGGTGCCGGTGTGAGAGCAGAGGTGTGGGGGGGGGATCGCTGGGGTACCAGCTGACGTGAGACTGTTTCTGGGGGCAAAGCTGGCCCGGCGTGAGCCTGGTGGCAAAAGGACAAAGTCAACACCCCCGTGATTATTACGAGTGCTGTGTCCTATCACAGCTTTACAGGAAGTATGTATTTGTCCTCATCCTTGGTAGACAGTACAACCTTCTCTTTGCTGCTGCAATGACCCACTTTTCCCAAAGGGGTGATTCAAGTTTTATCTCATCTTTACTGTTGGAAAGAAAGTTGCGTTGAAAGCACAATATGTGGCTCATTAATTTTCAAAGGAAATACACGAGATTACGATATCTTTTCTATAGTGCATGAAATCAGCTTTTTTCCCCCTGAGTTATGTACAGCCAAGTGACTGTTACACAAGATGTATGTTGGTCATTTATATTTATATTTCCACTGTGAAAATATCAAGCAGCATGAGATCACTGCCATTTGTCTTTACTTTGGAAAGAGTAAAGGCATAGGAGGGAATACATAAAGCGGCTTAACAGCTGGACGTTTTAAAATTTACGAGCACTCGTCCCACAATAACCTTTGAGTTCACAGTTTGCTGAATTTGTTGTGTTTCCTCTTTCGACCGTTACGCTTTCTTCTCTTATTGCCTGTCTATTTATTCATGTGTTTGTCAGGCGAGAGACGATCATTTGAAGCCGGTGTCCTCACTTTGGTGTCAATACACACATTCAGGCTGGCTTGAAAGATGTGAGGCTGGGAGGTGGAACACACATACACTCAAACACGGGCACGTGTTCTCCTATAAATCTTTGTTGCATACGATCATCGTTTGACTATGTGACCTCAGTCAACAGCCCATGCAAATGTTGAAGATATGCCCCACACATGATTTCCCTTTGTTTAGTCTGTGACACACTGCTTTAAATATGCAGATATCTGTTCCGCTGACAAACTGACAAAACAAGAATGCAAGATATTTATTACAGATATTGTAACACCTTGAAATGGAAATAACAGAGATTGCTCTTTGTTCCCAATGTGAAACAAGAATAAGTTGATTTATTTGTCACGTACGTCAGTAACGACACTTCCGTAGTCATTTTATTTTAGTATTTAGTTTTGAAAAGGCCGTATGCATGTAACAAGTGGAAATTGACATGTGTTGCAGCTTTCGTAGGAAAAAGCACAAACAATGAGCAGTACCTTTTTTTATAAGATATTATATGATATATAGGTGGATACTTTGACTTTTGCTCTGTGGTTTGAGACATTGGGAAACACACCTATTCAACCTCTTGCCGAGACTTATTTTGGAGAATGGATACCACTCTCATGTCTGTACGGTAAATATGGTCCTGCAACCAGCAGATAGTTAGCTTAGCTTAGCATAAAGACTGTAAACATGGCCTGTGTAAAGGTAACAGTCCGCCTACCAGCACCTCTAAAGGTGACTAATGAACATGCTGTGTCTCATTTGATTCAAAACCCAAAGTGTAAAAAGAATTACCATTTTACAGGGAGGAGGGATGTGCGCTAGATTTTATTTTTCTGGGGGAACTCCCGTAACCACCGCTTCACGAGCGTGTGGGAAATCCACGGTGGCCTTCAGATAACGTAAAGATGTGAAAGGCTCTTGCTAAAGCCAGTTTTGGTGGTGCAACATGGTGGACTCCATGAAGAGGACCCGCTGCGTAGATATGAAGGGCTCATTTTAAGCTAACGAAAACACAACGATTCTTAGTTTCAGAGGATTATACATTAATGAAAACATACTTATTAATAGTATACTACATTTCTGCTGATGAAGTCCCAGAAAAGGCTACACACAGGCCCTTTAAAGCTTTAAAGAACCAAACTAGGATGGCCTCCAAGACTTTTGCATTTGTATATTTACATACAAGTGACCCTTCATCATTTTCACTGCAGCGTTTACATTCATTTTGGATTTTACTTGAAGGCTCCTGCTATATAAACAGTATTTATGAGGGAATGTTAAAGTTTATTTTTAACATCAAGGTCCATGAGATGCTGTTCTGAAACTTCCAATCGTATCAGATGACCTTCATCAGCAGACTACACTACATGGACAAGACCGTGTGGTGTGATTGAAAGCTGCAAAACAGCTACGAAATAGACCTTGAGGTGAGATTGCTAGCGTTCTAGAAAAGGATTTTAGATAAATACCCCCCCACACCCAAAAGAGCTGAAACTAGGTGTTTCATGTAACATCATAAAAGTTTAATTTCTTCTACTGGAAGCACGAGTTTGCAGCCAAGAATCGGAACAAGGTATATGGCTCCCACATATGGAGCCCCGTATGAGGCATGAACCAGCGCCTCAGGCAGTGGATTTTTCAAATCAGGCTTTGTTATTGCAGGAGGTCGGGAAGGAGAGCAGATGCTTCGCTCATTCAATCATGCGTGTCACGGCGCGGGCCGCTCTCTGGCTGCCGAAGCTCGACTATCTCTACACTGCCAACCCTCCCTCCGTAGCGTGGCGGCCTGACTGTGTGCGTGTTGCAGAAAAACATACATCTGGCGTCGGGTGCTAATCTGAGCCAGGTGGTGGAAGACCCCATCACTGTTGTCATAAACGTGACAACACACTGCCGGGCGCCTCACAACCCAAACTGACCCCACAGAGAGGAGGAAATGTGTGTGTTGAGCTCCTAGGTGTACAGAGAATGTATTGCTCTACCTGAATCTGTGTGTGTGTGTGTGTGTGTGTGTGTGTGTGTGTGTGTGTGTGTGTGTGTGTGTGTGTGTGTGTGTGTGTGTGTGTGTGAGAGAAAGACACAAAAACCAAAGTATTAATAGATAGAAAGATATTAAAGTAGTTTTTCCCCATGTGTGTGTGTGTGGGCTTGTGTGTGTGTGTGTGTGTGTGTGTGTGTGTGTGTGTGTGTGTCCTTGCTCTTCCACGGAAGCCCACCCGTAACTTGGCACATTGAGGTGATCGGGGTGCTGGTGGAGTGTCAGCTGGTGACAGAGGGCTGTTTACCTACCATGACGGATGGGAGTGGGGTCACCAGAGAGGCAAGCATTTCATCTAACGCCACCTCTGACCAGCAGACACACACACACACACACACACACACACACACACACACACACACACAGTCCGCACTGTCTCTTTGTGGTTTTACTCAAACTGTAATCCAATATATTGCACAAGTCCTCCTTTCTCATTCATACACTTTATCTTCTCTCAAAATGTAATGCCTCTCATTTTCAAAGACTGGTGGTTTAAATGTGTAAGTATGTTTCTCAGAATGATATTTATTTTCCTTATCGCTCATTTTGAAAGTAATATTAATCAAACTGTAATTCACTATATTGCTGGATATCCATCTTGAGTGTTTTTTGTTTTTATAGACGACGCAGCAAATATGGGTTTCTGCCTACTCTCTAATATTCATCACTTTCAGCTGTTCTTAAAATAATCAGTATTCATGTAAAGATCTGGGGAAATGACTCGTGTGACGTCTCACTCAGACTTCATTACATGTTCATGACATAAGGATACATATTTAAGTGTAGTAAAATAACCCTATTGTGACAGGTTAGCATGAAGGAAACAACAGTCAGTGATACTCAAGTTGTTTATTTTTACAACATTAATTTACTTGTGTTGTGTTCAATGATGGAAGAGTAGTGAATGTGATTGGGTGTTGGGGCTTGTTTATGCATCAGTGACACTAGAGGATTTGATTACGCTGCATATATTTGCATATCGTCTGCACTATACGGAGTGTACACGAAGGCTCCGGGTTGTTTGTTTCTCTCCACCGATCGCCGTACCGACGGTTAACACGCATGCGGGCCGCACTAATTCAGTGCGGCGCTCTCCTGTTCACCGTCCCAGCTGGGTCCAGCAGAGGTGATGCTGAGAGGTGAAAGGCTCGCTGGGCATCTGGCCTTTGAGACAATAGAGTAATTACAGAGGATCCTAAACCCGGGCAGCTGCACACAGACACACACACACACACACACACACACACACACACACATTTGCAAACCACAACAGTCACCCACCAGAGAGCCCAGAACTGGTTTTAACGGCTGGTAAGTTTGTAAATACGAGGAATGCCACGAAAACCACACTAGACATATACGGAAAAGATACATCTGGTAGAATCAAACTGTTTCCTCTTGGAACCGACTGAACTTTAAAAACATATTGTAAAGTACAGAAATAATCTTTGGCAGAAATATAGGAAATATATATTTTGAGAGAGAGAGAGAACTTTTACATACAACCTCAGGCTCAGAGCCATTAAAGGAACATTTTGGAGCTAATTATTTAAACGTTTCCACTGGTAGTGTATATAATACATAACATCTATAAACCCTTCTGTGACCACTTAAGTATTGAAGTACCTGTTCTGATTCATGAAAATAAACACTACAAACTCTAGTTTGCTTTCACAGGTCAACAGGGAAAATCAAAAAAGCATGTGTTCTAGTGAATCCCTACTCTATAGATATGTGCTGGTTCCACTACTCTATCTCCTCTCTAACAGGGGCGACACAAGAGGATAACAATCCAGAACCTCTCTGCTCACGATAATTTGAGGAACCAGTGAGTGAACGAGGGAAAGATTCCAGACTCAGTGAAAGCATCAGGTTACATAAGTCAGCTGCCTTCTTCCTGCTGGCAGAGGTTCTACCTTTATCTCTGGGGGGAAAAAATAAAATAGTTTCAAGTCTGGCACCGAACAGAAGTTCCTCTGCACCGGCGTCAGCGACAGAATCCAACAAAAATGAAACAGTCCACGGTGAAAAGTCCCCGCAGCACCGTGACTCTGTTTTGGTTGGCATGGCGAGCGATGAAAGCACAAATACTCTGCCCCCCCCCCCTGGTCTGCTACATCCTGACCAGCAGGGTGGCTGCTAGCCAGGCAGCAGCACAATGGGCCTCCGCCGCTGTCGGAGGCTGCGTCAGCTCGGAGCTGCTCTGGCTTTGATAACATGAAAATGTGGAGCGATCTCTTCCGTTGACTGTGGATGTTTATTGGCAAGTCGATTTAAAATGCAGGTCTTAGCTCTGAAAGCAGGCTGAGAGAAGGAACATCAATCTAAACTCTACATGTGGCTCCTTTAACATCATGCCAGAAGACGTCAGGGGGTGCAGAAGCAAACCTGATCTGAGAATTATGTCATGTTGTATACATGTCTTCCTGTGATGAGTTGGAGAAAACAAGCGTTCCTTGGAAACATTATGGATAGGGCAACTCATGAACTGTTATAATATCCTTATTAAAGGCAGGGTTGGTAATCTTTAAAAACTAGCAAGAGTAGATTTTAAAAAATCCAGCCCAGCGTTGGCAACTCTTTTCCACTAAAAGGAGCTTGCAGCACTAGCTCTAAAAGTTGCTCAATCTAGCGAAAAAGTTGCTCAATCTAGCGAGAAAGTTGCCAAGTCGGCAACACTGACAAGCCCGTCTCTTCAGGCCTCCCTCCAAAGCCACTCCCCCAGAATGATCATTATGAACGTAAACAAAGAGCATGGCTGTTGTTGGTACTTCACAGCTGTTAAGATAGCAGCTTATTACACACCTACAACAGATACCAGATTTCTTTCTTCATTTTTTTGTCTGAGCATTTGATTGGTTGATTGCTGTCAGGATTATTACCAACCCCTTCCTTTAATGGTTATGAAGGATTTTGGAAAATCTGTCTTATTAGCTTGCTGCTGAACGTTCATCAGACTTTGTTGAGGAGTCTATAATCCTGCTTTTATAACTGCTTCATGCGTGTCCACATGACGAATATGAAAAGCATACTCAGGTGGCAAGGCAACGCACGTGATACATATGATTTTTCTTTTTATTATCAATGATGTGATTATCCTAATGGACGCCTTTGTTGTGTTTGAAAATGTTTAAAAAATGGTTTGCAACCCAGCATTGTTGTTTGTCCCCTGATGAAAACACGTGTGGAAACGTTGGGCTTTTGATTCGGTACAATGTCGTCAGAAATAAATTGAGATTGGTGAAGTGAACCAGTCTGTGTGCGGTCCTCCTCCTTCAACCACAACAGAGATCCAAGGCTGCCAGCAGCAGACGGATGTGGCTGAGCTGTTTCTTTATTTGACATCCTGTGTTTGAAAACTGCAACACTTTCTATGACGCCCATATCTATAATGCATGACAAACATACTTATAATGCATTATAAATATAGAGTGTGATTCTAAGTTACTCTAAGTGGTCATTGTTTGCAATAACTGATGTTAATGTTGGTGTTATTCTTGCATAGATACTTTTTTACGTTACTTAAAGTAAACAATGACCACTTAGAGTAACAGTGATTCCGATAAAGCGGGGGCAGCACAAGTGGAACAACAAGTGAGCTTCCACAGCTTCAGCATCTTAAAATAACAGCTTCTTAACAAAGGTTCTGTGATGAAGCGACTCCGGGGTCACTCCAGTTCTTTCACAGAGATCACGAAGGTCCCACCAGTCTGGCCGAAACCCCAAAACAGCAGTCTTTGTTTGCATTTACGGCTTTGCCAGAATCCTTCATTTGCCAGAGAGTTTGCTTGTCTTTCCTCCTTGTGCAGTGAGATAAATAAATGCACCATATCAAGTAATCTAAAGTGACCTTCACATACTCCAGAATGATGTCTAATATACACATTTACTATTATTCTTCTTGTAAATATGTATGATTGCAAAAGCTGTTGTGTTTTAAAGATGTAAATTAACATTTTGCAGCTTGAAAAAAAGAAAGACTATGAGCTAATCTTTAACAATTCTCTAATGTGTTCATTATAAAGAAATCATCACTCTGCAGCAGGACTGTCAAATCTCTCATCTGCTAATAAGAGCTGTGGAGCTGATGGCCAAACACAGATGACAGCCTCTTTGTGTCTCCAAAGTGCCTCCCAAACAAATCCGACCGACTCTCCATGAAGTCCATTCACGGAGCCATTAACGTAATTGTGTCGTATGACATGTATGAAATCAACAACAATGCTGCGCTGCCGTGGCATATTTAGGGAGTGATGGACTGACAAACTGATTGGGGACGGGGGAGACGGGGGAGACGGGAGGAGACGGGAGGAGGAGAGGACGAGGAGACAGCCGCGATGACAGAGGTCTATGTGAAGTGAAGACAGGTGGGTTATACAAAGATAAAGGAAGGTTGTACAGTGCATCTTTGATGAAGACAAGAGTTCTACAACAATGTAACGGCAGAGAGAAATGTCATTTCTTTTAACAAAACTTAGAGTCTGATAACACGCTCACAAAGACAAGTCAAGGGTCACCAACATTAATACGATTCATCCTGATGGCGGCATGAATATCTTTACCAATTTCTTTTGGGCAATGATGAAACATTTCAATATCGTGATGGCACAAGAAGAATAGTCACCACTGTCAGTAGGATTTATCCTTTGAGGAACCTTCGGGGGGACTTGAATGTGTAAACAAACATGTCGTTGTAATCTATGCAATATTTGTTGAGATGAGGGACGTCCCGAGACGAAGCCAAGGATTATTATCGATCTGGTCAATGGATCGAATCGGCTAAAATAAAGCCAATTAAGAATGTGATTCTCTCTCTACTGTTCTCCACTGTGTGAGTGTTCACAATATGCAATTGAAGGGCAGAAGTGCAACTCACTGAGTTGTGACACAGAACCATTATCTCTCCTTTCTTTGTCTGATGAGCAAAGAGCAGCAGACAAAACATTCAGGGAGCAGCTTCTTACTTTTACCTGCCGCTGACCGTCTCTTTCACCGGTTACACTGACAAACATTGTCGACGGCTGCTCTCATCAGTTGGTACTAATCGATGTTCAGTCTGTGAGCAACAAGCCAACATCAAACTCTCTAGCTGATCACATCAATTTGAGGAGTTTGGATGGATCCACTTGGAGCCAATCAACTTAATATTTTGATATTGGATCATTTTGGCGTCATGCAGCTTTTCATAAAGCTAACAAGGCTTTGGTAAACCAACATATTCTTACTCCCAACTGTCAAATACTGTTTCAAACTGTGACATTCTAGCTCCTCTTCCAGCATCAGTTTTGATCGTGTCAGGTGTTTTTGCGACAGGTTCCACTCGTTACATAGTGTGTCTTTCTAAATAAACTTCCAACGTAGGTTAACTTACTCAACAAAACTACTTTGTTAGGCTTCGGAAAAGACAAGGAAGTAATGTAACCAAACCAAGGTAAAATGAGTCTTTGAAAGTCTTGTGATTGTTTTACACATCCAACCTCCGATGCCACCAGACTGTCTTGCTCTTTATACTACGTCAGTTGCTCAGACCTAGATCTAATAAGGACGCGGATAGTTTTACATTGGATTTAGTGCGACAGAGTGAGAACGTGTTGGGTGAACGCCTACAGGACCAATTCTCTGTTGTAACACGAGAGCATTTTATAATGGGAAAAACAATAACACTGTCAAACAGCCACTAAAGAAACGTGTGCGTGTGCATGAGCGTGTGTGTCAGCATGTTTTCTTGCACTCGCAGTCACGGACATTCTGAAACTTGTGTACGTGCGCGTGTACATAAATCTAAAAAACAAAAATAAGAAAACCCGGCCAACCAAACAGCTCCGCTGCCAAGGATGCAGCCCCTCTAACACGAACACAAGGTCAAAACTGTAGCGCAACATCTCTTGTCCTTGTCACGTCTGTGTCGCGGGTTAGAGCTCTGACAGCAGCGCGCCGCTGTTGCGCCTCTGTTAATGATAACCCAACTCTCTCCCAGGGTTAAAGTCATTTACTAGGCCTGTTCTCCTGCCTCGGTCCTCAGTTACGGAGCACAGCTGCCATCCCTCAGTGGCACCTAACCCAGAGTAGCACAGACAGGTCATATTTATCACACTAAGCCAATGGTAAATGACTCGGGGCTGAACACTCTGTAACACATAGGTACACACTTTTCCAGTGCATGGTCACTGAATGCAGTAGAAATAGAAGTAGTAAAATGTATTGAGTTTTATTTTTCTCTGATACTAAGTTGGGCCTGAGAACAAGCTGCTGTTTTTATTGCGGAAAGAGAAACTGCAGCTTGCACTAGAAGCACTTTTCACAAATATGGCGGCTGGAAGCAAATCGATCAAGTAAAGAATAAGTGTTTTATGTTCTTTAATGTGTCCGTCTTTACAATATTGTAGTGTTCATCCATCAGCCATTAGTCTCTCTTTTACTGAATGTCTTTTCTTATTTATATGTATTTTTAGATTTTATTCGTTTATTAAATTGTTGCTGTCTTACCCTGAGTTTGGTTAAATTAATAACACTACATGTTGATATTAATTTAATCTCATTGCATCCAGTATAAATACAGGTCAGGTATTAGTCTGATGCCGTTTGTGTTTAGTCTATAGCGAAGCACAAAGACTTGAGGAAGAAGGGGGGGGGGGGATGTTTTTTCTAGCTCTGTCAAAAGTAAAAAATAACACTATTATATTAATATTGGCTCCTTTCCAAACGTGTGTGCCATTAGCCCCCGGCAGTGAGCCAGCACAGTACTGGCATGGGTACACCTTAATGGCAGACACGATCCAGATATCCAG
The DNA here is from genome assembly GCF_050575085.1 of Anarhichas minor. Taxonomy (NCBI): domain Eukaryota; kingdom Metazoa; phylum Chordata; class Actinopteri; order Perciformes; family Anarhichadidae; genus Anarhichas; species Anarhichas minor. Next base: position 959,629 of record NW_027466472.1, on the reverse strand, counting down.
CATGCTAAATATCAGAGTCTGTCAGGAGTCTGTTGGGGAGCGGCAGCCAATCAGAACGCGAGAGAAGGGTTGAGGTTAAACCTGGTGCAGGAATCACCTCTAACTGTGTGCGCAGTGTGTTGCATTTGAAACATGGACCAAAGTAGTGTTTGCATCTTGAAGAAAAGAGAATATTAAAGATGTGTGGAAACAGGCTGTTTAAAATGAAAATGACATTTTGGCATTCCACCACTGTCACATGACTTCCGTTTCTTCTACTGGGACACAGACAGGAGGAAGTAAAGAATTGTTCTTCCTTAATGAATGCCATATTCTTCCATTTTTTTGTGTACTTACATCTGTTCTAACTAAACAGGGGGCAGTAGAAGCTACTACATGTTTGATCCAAATACCATCGAATGGATCATAAGACATGCTGAAATGTGTATTACCTAACTTATGTAATGCCGCAATCACTGACCTTACATTTTCATTGATGGCATGTTGCTGTTGTTGTTGTTTGATCCAGCACTTTGGTCCAGAGCGAAATATTTCCATTTACTATTTGATGGATTGCCATTAAATTTGGTGAGGCGTTCATGGTCAGCAGAGGATGAATCCGAAAGACTTTGGGGATCTCCAGACCTTTCCTCTTGTGCCACCATGAGGTTGAGATTTGTGAGTTTGAGTGAAATGTGTTGTTGACAGTTATTGGATGGATTTCCATGAAAGTTGGTACAAATGTTAATGTTCCCAACACCATAAACTCCAATTGGGGATCCTGTGACTTTTTATATAGCGACATCATCAGGTGAAAATGTGAATGGCTTTTGCATTAACAATACTTTGGTTTATGACTAAATACTGTTGACGTTCCAGTCTCAGGTGTACTTTGTGTTAAGTGCTTATTAGCAAATGTTAGCATGCCACTGTGCGTGTGTTAGCATGATGATATTAGGCCAGTATACTTCGTTAGAGCTGCTGGTCAGGTGGTCAAATAGCTTCCACTGCAAGTGACCATGTACCCAAATATTAACCTCAAACAAAGACTAAAAGATGCTTTTCATCATTTCTTTATAGCTTCTTGTCATATGAGGGAGAACGTGTGGAGTTTTCTTGGTAGGTGTTTGTTGTTTTGTTTCTTTAGTGTCACCTGATATCAGAGCATCTTTCATCCAAGGCATTATTGATTATTTCTCCATCAATAATGCTACTGGTTCTCTCCTGCTGTTATTGGAGCTCTATTACACCCGACCACAGCGATTTAAAGTAACACCAAAATATAAGAAAAAGCACAAAAAGCACACTGGGCTCTTCCTTCTCACCTTCCAGTGTTTCATCTTGACAAATCAGAGCCCCTCCCTCAATCATTTAATGCCGATAGTGATAGCCAGTCTGCTACTGTGCGTTTGCTCTCACTCTCTTTCACACACATTACATCGTCCTGTCAGTTGCTTCCCATGAGGCTGTGTTACAGTCCTATACGTCAGTGTTAACTGTAGCCATATGGCACTTCTGAGAAGCATGGCTGTGTGGGTGTCAGTCACAAACCAGCCGTTGGGGACGAGCCCAGAGGCCACTGACAGATGACAATTACCCGCCATTAAAACCCATTGACAGGGACAGAAAGAGAGAGACAGCGGTGGTAAGCAGAATGAATATTTAATGTTCCAGGGAAAGTACGGGGAAATATGCACATTGTGGTATATAAAAACACAACAAGTATGTGTTTATATATAAAGATAAAAAGACTCTTAATGTTAGAGGGATAAGATATACTCACATACAGACAAATTATTCTTAAGAGTCAGTGTTAATGTGTTTTTTTGTCAGGGAAAGCATTCTCACCTTCTGATCAATATATGTAGATATTCATCTCACACACTGGATGGAAATGTGTGTGGAAAATGTGCGTGAACATGTGTGTGTGTGTGTGTGTGTGTGTGTGTGTGTGTGTGTGTGTGTGATCACAGCTCCATATGGTCCACCCTTAGGACAGCAGAGAAACAAAAGCAGCCACGTCTTCCTTGTCAGAGAGGCCAAGCATTCCTTTATTGACGTCTTCTGCATCTTCCTCCCTGTGCTGTCACCCCCCCCCCCCCCCACCGAGCTGCATCTCCCAGCCTTATTTAACATCAGAAAGGACCCGGCGTCTTCAGTACGTTACGTTAAGTCTCACGAGCCCTCCTCCGTCTCTTACCAAACACTTAATCACGTTTTGGGATTGTCGACCCTCTCCACCCGTATTACTAATCCTCCCAGAGCCACATAGCTTTTGTCTCCTGCTGAAACGGAGGCTTAAAAAGGAGGCTTAGAGCCTTCCTAAAGAGACAGAGGCCTGGTCTCATGGAGTCAGACTGAGGAGTCAAACGTTCAGGTGTTTCTCAACCACTGCAACATTATGAACCGGAGCATGAAATTGGGTGTATTTAGGAAGAAACCCAGCAGCCTGTGAGCAGCGCTGCACATAGATATTCATGTATCAGCACGTGACATGCAGAGCAGTGTGTAGCACCCAGCACCAGGCGGAGGCTAATCAGTCTCAATTGGTTCGGTCTGATTATTATTTATTATCATTTCCTCTAAAGCCTTTATTCAGCAAGCCTCTGGATACACACTCAGGAAACAGCTCCTAATTACTAATGGATGATGACTAAACACTGAGGTCAGCCGTGGTGTTAGAGAAGGGGGGGAACAAACAAAGAAAGTGGCTGTTTCCCTATTCATCAACTCGGTTCTTCCACATTACACTCTGTGTTCCATGTTCAAATGTAATTCCTCAACTTTTACTTTTAATAAACCAAATGTATGAAATCTGCTGCTGATCTGACTTCTTCTGATCTAATTCCAATTCATGACAAAAGAATAATTTTCCATTTCTTCATTCATCAAAAAATGCTTTTTGATGAATAAAAGAATGGTCAAGACATTTTTTGACTTTGAAATCTTTTAGATGTTGTAAACTGAAACTTTAATGATGCTTGATAGGGAAACTGGCATAGCTACAGCAGAGAAATGCAAAAAACTGCAATCGAATAAAATGCAGAAAGAACAGTATAGTCTCAAATACTGCAACTTTGTCCAACGAACCTGAGGAACGGTGGTATACTATCATCAGGTTAGTTATTTTAATTTGGAGTGGATGGTACAGACTTTACCTTTACCTTTGAGTTGTTTTACCGTCATCATCAAACCAAATAAACAGTGTTCAGTGCTGAGTGGTGTGAGAAAAGAAAGAGCTAGATTATTAATCATCGTGAGTAACTCGACTCACCCTGTGTCATGAGCATCTTTCAAACATGCACCTCGTTACGTGAACGGGAGGGCAACAGGTGACTGAGTTACATTGAGATCATGATCATCCTTTATCAACAAGTCTTTGCCAGGTGCCAAATATTGTGCGAGCATTTTGGCTATTTCTGTAAATTTCCTGTCATGTCTGAATGAACACTCAGTATTAATTCACCAAAAATGGTTACTTTAACACATAAAGGAACCTAAGAAAGATACATATTCTAAGTCTGAAAAGTACTATTAATATGATAAGGTGGTATTAAAGTGGATGAAGTTTGGTGTGATGATTAAAGCTGCATAATTCTAATCTCCACCGCCCCCTCAAAGCTGTCAATAGAGCCACCACAGTCCAAGCCTCATTCAAGGAGGGGGGGTGCTCTTTCAGGTACACCCACGGGTGGCTTAGGGACACCCCGCCGCTCTGTCATTAACCAGCCCCCCACCACCACAGAGCACATACACACACTCTTTTCACCTCCATTAAAAGAGGTTCCAGGCAGTTGGTCAGACGGGCCTGCTGGGGAGCAGGAGCAGTAGGAGGACGGGGGATGTTGATTGAGGTTGTGCGTGGGTGTGTGTTCCCACCCAAGTCCCCTGCAGCTAAAAGTACATAGGCTAATTCTCTGTCAGCAGTCCCCCCCCCCCCCCCCCCCCCTATGCACATGTGCACAAAGAGCCACATGAACACAGACACACACACACATTTGTGTCCACCCTAAAGGTATCTTTATATCCACTGGAAGATGGGTGTTAAACTGCCCATTGATTTGTTCCTTCTCCTTCAGTGCACATCTTAATGTAGCTGCTCTGTTTGTGTGTGTGTGTGTGTGTGTGTGTGTGTGTGTGTGTGTGTATGTGTGTGTGTGTGTGTGTGTGTGCATTCCTTTCATTCAGAGAGATAAGAGTGGCCTCCAGACATTCTCGATGCCCCCCTGCCTTGCTCTTCTTTAACCCAACTTAAAATCCATCTATCCCTTTATTTCCACTCATTCAGCCCCTTGTCGCTTCCCTGCAGCCCCCCCCCCCCCCCCCCCCCCCAACACACGAACGGTGACTATAGTGTTGCATCGGGTTTTTTTCTCCCCCGCTCTCTCTTCTTCTCTCTGTCTTTGTTTCTTCATCAATTCACACTACATTACAGTTGCCTTGATCCTTTGGCCCTGGAAAAACACCATTTATCAAGGCAGGCTGATGTTTGCACCTCTAATTCAAACAGGAAAGTCAGACTGGGGCTGAAAAATGGCATTCCTTACGGGATGGAAAGGAGTGTGTGTGTGTGTGTGTGTGTGTGTGTGTGTGTGTGTGTGTGTGTGTGTGTGTTGGAGGGGAGCATGTTGTGGTTGTTATGTCATGATCCCATCAACCTCCCGTTCTCTCCCAATCTGACCTGTGACATAAAAACACTCAAACTCGAGCTCAGGAAGTCGCACTCGTGCACACATTCATGAACTCTCAGACACTCTCACATACACACTGTGTTGCACATAAACCCACAAACTTTCTCTTACACACACACAAACATACACACACACATTTATACTTGTGCATTGATCCACTCCCACACAGTGTCCAGGTGCAGAGTCTCCCAGTGATAAAGGCCCAGCAGGTCAGAGGGAGTCTGCATAGATCTGCCGGCTGCGTCTAATGGATGTGTGTGTTAACTTGGGAAGTAACACGGCTGAACATGTAAACATTTAGACTTCTTACTGCAGCGGAGAGATTGATCGCCGCTATCCTGTCTGCACTCTGCGCTTCTTATCACACAGAGTTAATTAGAGCTCAACGTGTCAGGTGACAAAGGTGACATCACAGCTCACTTTAGCGTAAATCATTGAAATGGTATTGAAATGCATCGCATCAGAAAGATTGATAACATTCCTGACAATCTACTAATTCAGTATACAGATGCAATATCAGTAGAAACATGAAATCAAAGTAAATGACGGCATCTGTAGATTTTCTGTACAAACAGAGCTTGACTCTTTTTAAACTCCTGGAGTTGATGTGTAACACTGTCCCATTGAGAGTGACCTGACACCACTGAAGGGGTCAAGGGTCACCTGGTGAAGAAAGGGGATACCTGCAGGATCGGGTCAGAGGAGGTAAAGAGGTGAGAGGTGGCAGATTTGGTTTTGAGAGAGGCTTGATGACTTACATTTGTCTCAGTGTTGCCGTTTGGAAGGAGCAATGTCAGACCACCTAATTTCCTGAATTACCACCAAATAACCGGCCCAGTGGGTGTGTGCGTAGGGGAAAATAGAGATGGCTGAAGATGTGTGTTAGTGTTTTTCCAGTTCAAGTTCCAGTTGTTTTTTTCACATGTGAGATCTAGAAATGTCTGGAACGCTTGCGATTAACGACTTTTGTCGTCACACCAAGTGCAAAATTATGGAAAACATTCTCTGACCACAAGCCACTAAGCATGCCACAGTTTAACGAGGGGTTCACACACACTTAGAGCGCCACAAAGAATGAGAATGAACGAGAGCAGGAGACCCTGCCTGGAGTTTTATTTTCTGGACTCTAAGCCCATCACATGCCAAGCCGCACCTGTGATTCAGCGGCTGTTGGCTGATGAGCCGACTGATAAGTAAATATCTTCTGCATCTTATCCTCCCTTGGTTAGAAAGAGCAACTGTGTGTTGCGCTGCGCCTTTAGGCCCTAAATCCCCGGCTCTGTCACCCTTTCACCTCTGTCTCCCATGGGACACCAGCCTGCTCTAACCAACTGGACACCAGAGTCTGAGGCCGAGACGACTATTTAATTGACCCCTCTGTGAATGAATAGGGAAGCGGAGGGGAGCATTGCTCTGGTCGTCAATAATTAGAGCGGCCTCTGTATTATCAGCCATTGATTATGTGCGAGTCATCCTCTGAGGCCGGAGCCAACTCTCCCCGCTTGCGTTTAGCCCATTGCCCTGGATTGAATGATGAATCACAGATCAATAGAAACGGTTTGATGAATCCCCACTTGGGATGGCACCAAATCTGGATTTTATTTCCTGATTCCCCTCGATGTAGTGCTAAATCTAACTTTTTATGACTTCTTTTTCTACATCCTGCAGTGGTGTTTCTCTTCAGTCTTGGCAGGACTGCGAATGAACCGCCGTAAAAAGGGCAAAATAGAAACCCTGTAAAACACAGTTTAAGATGTAATGTTTATAAATAAATAATTAGCAAAGCACCATAAGGAAGAGTGGGGGAAATGTCTGTAATATTTATGACGCTGGTAAGAAAAGAAAACGTGTGAAATATCACCGTGAGGACATGTGAGCAGCCTATTCATTTGGCTAAGTGATCGGTCAGTTGAAGATGAAATAATGCGGCAGAGGGTGGGAGTGGGACCCTGCCAGGGGCCCCGTGCCACCCACTGGTTTACCCACAATTCCTGTAGTTGATTGAGGCACCCCATCGTCCTTTATTACATTATAGCTCGTGAACCATAGAGCCAATTAGACAGATTAAAATCATAAAAGCGCCCGGAGCCATCCCTCTTCTTAAGGTTTAAGCAAAATCAGGTTGACCATGAGCGCAAATGTCCTCATTAAAGCATGATAACATTAAGTTCCTGGATGCCTCCGGAGCAGTTCAGGTGGCACTATACCGTTCCCTCCATGCCCTCTCCTCCTCAAGGAGAGCCTGGCCCCAAGCATGTAAATGCAATTATCCAAATGACTGAGGTAACCTTTAACATCGGCACAATCACGTTACCGGTGTCCCGTTGGTCCAATATGTAGCTGGTAATTACATATTTAAATTCTGCTTGCCCTTGGACGCATTAAAAGCTACAAATAGAGACATTTGCTGCAAGTGTATGTGTGTTTCAAGAGGAAACAGGAAATGGCAAAAGCTTCATCCAAAGCATCCTTCCCAACGGGCACAAGTGTAAACACATTCCAATCCTTTCTCCTGCGGGTACGCTCCAAAGAGAATAATTTCAATCTTTTATTCATGCAGTTTAATGTAACCCTTTAATCTGGGTGGGAGCCCAGGGGGCCTCTAATCCAGGAGTGCCAGCCGCCTGGTGTGTGCTGTACACCGCTCTGAGTACACGAGCCCCTATTGTGGCTCCAATCAATCACACTCTCATTACACCAGCACTATAAATGCCAAGGCATGCCAGCAGCCATGCCCGAGGCCCCCGGTCGGCAGCTCTTCCAGATCATGTTTCTGCCAGGCCTGCCAGTGTGCGGGCATGATTGCCACCTTGCCCACCCTGGCTATACTGCCGTGTCAGTGTGTCCTGAGCGTGCCAACGCTGTATTGTCATGATGCATGGGCGCTGTCTGATGCTGCAACAGTGCTTTCAGGCTGTACGAGCCCTCTGGTAATGCTAATGTCTGTTCCAACCACCTGTGATTATTCATTCTCATTTGCCCGCCAGCAATCTGCCGCATGAATGGACAAACGCACAATGGAGTGATTGGTTATTGTCAGATTTGAAACGATCGGTGTCTTTAGTTTCTGTGTCATTCAGGAAGGGGAGAGCAGCTTCCAGCGTACGGGGTTCATCTACAAAGAAGGCTATCGTCTCAGCTGGCGAGGCATTTGCTTCACAAGCAAACCTAAAAACACTAAAACGTCTTTTGCTGCCGCTTCTCTGTCGGTCGTTTCAAGAGCCATTTGAAGAGAGTGCCGTTGACACCTCACAGCAGTTAACCTCCTTCCTCTCAGATAGTAATGACCTGCAGGCTGCCAAGAGGCAGGAGGCTGGTGGACAGAGTGTGGGAGTGCAGGAAGGAGGTGAGGAAAAGAGGACAAAAGACCAGATCCCAGAGGATTTGGACCTAACTTTACCTCCCACAGCTCAAAGCTAGTACATTTCCAGCCTATGCTGACCATTGCGAAGCTATGATTGCACAATAATGTTTTTTTAGGGTAATGGTTTAGCACAGTGGTTCCCAAAGTTGTTCACGTCAAGGACCCCTAAAATGACACAGATTAGACGACAGACCCCCATTTGATACGATTTTGGCTTTTTCGAAATTCTATTTTAGAGAGTGTATGAAACCCATCACCAAAATACAGTCTGTCATTGTGTCACTTGTGGGTGGAATTATATTGAAAATAAATGATTCCCCTTTTGGGCTGGGGACCCCCATGAACCTCCTCAAGGACCTCTGGGGGTCCCTGGACCCCACTTTGAAAACCACTGGTTTAGCGAATAGTTAGCTGTACCAACTAAACAGAAGGTGATAAAGATGGTGAGCATTAGCAGTTCATTTCAGTGACAGAAATGAGCTTCACCTACAGCCCACAACACGTGATTAAAGGAATAACAGCAACAATGTTATCCATTCTGTTTAAGTGGCCAGCAAAAGTCTCTATCGTGTGTATAAGATTCATGTCTTTGTCCAGTAATGGTCCGTTTTTGGCACGATTTTATTTAAAAAATGATGTAAATGGTTCCTAAAAATATAAAAACCTACATTCCCTTCTAAATGTCACTAAATGATGCAGCAGGTTTAATTAAAGCATAAATCCCGAACAATATTTTGTCATAACTATTGGATTTGTGTCCATCTGGATGAACATGGTGTACAGGGACATGCTGCCTCAGTTCGTCTGCACTTGATCTGAGGCTTAAAATAGAAAATGGATAGTTAGAGAATGTACCGTATACTAATGTGAGAGCTTTTACGTATGGTTTATTACAGCAAAGTTAATGGTGTACCTCAATGACAACAATTTAAAATGAAGTAGGAAGGAGTCCAACAATGCATTTGGGGGTTTAAGATCAATGGGGGACACGGAAGAAGGCCGACAAAGATTTCCCTCAAAAGCTATAACCTCTGCAATCAATACCATTAACACAATTACTATTACTGCCATTTCCTTTTTTCCACATTACCATGTTGTACTTCTTTCCTTTTCAGCCTCCGACCACGAGAAATGAGGTCACGCCCGACTCACATTCTGCTGCTCCTTCTAAAGCTCATCTCCTCCGGCTCTCCCCACACCGGCGTCGGCCATTTCTGCTCCGGTCACCTGTAGCTTGTCCCCCCCTGGAGGCCACTTTGGTTAACTCACACATCGAGTGGTCAGCTGTAACACAATGAGATTAAGAAGGTTATTGTAACACTTTTGTCTTTGATTCAAGGTAAGCACACTCTTTAATAAGCTTTATTAAAAAGTAATAACTATCTACTAATTTGGTAAATAGTTGTAGCAAAGCGGTGAGAGCCTCATGTAAATGAGGTGTTGGTGTTTTGATCATGATTTTAAAATCACTTCTTAAATGTGTAGGAGATCAGTACCATGACAGGTGTTAAGTAAGTGTGATGTGAAGTATGTAAGAAATATAAATATAGAATAAAAGAAAATTACAATAAAAATATACTATAAAAGCAAAAAGATGTACAACATATCTGAATAACAATATAAGCTGAGGAAAAATTCAATGAAGACATGAAAAATACTTTAGAAATATGTACAAAATATCTGAAATACAACAAAAGAACTGTGCAGTTTTCTTTAATTGGTAGACGTTGTATAGTGTGCAGAAATGTGCAAAACTGTCCAAGGAATTTGCAAAGGTTCACAATATGAAGAATACAAAATAATATGCAATGTACAGATCTATAATCCCATCGATGCATTAATGTAACGTGCTTTTGACTGAGGCAGGGATACAGAACATTGCAGCAGTCAAGTCGAGAAAAGATAAAAGTATGAACTCTATATCACTGAAAGATTTTATTTAGGAGAAGCAGAAAAGAGGCCTGAACAACTCTCTTTAAATCATTCAGTGGCCCCTCATGTTGTGTATGGAAGCTTCTGTATTCGTTGTGTTTCTCCGCTCGTTCCTTCTTCAAAGCTTCCTTTCTGTCCCGTTTGTTTGTTCAAATATAGTTTGACTTTATTTTACTGATAAACTGGATAACACTAAGCATTACATGGAAAGATTGTATTTAAATGCTTTTTGGTTATTCATTTAGTGGGTAGAAATATTATTGAATGTTGAAAAATACATTTCTTTTCAGATAATACGAACAAAGTATGAAAATAAAATTAATATTTCAATGTTTTGGGATTAATTGGTATACAATAAATACAACATTCCATTCAGGATGTCATAAGCAGAGCATGAGCCAGGCTGATAGTGAAGCCACCATTTATTGTATTGTATGTATTTGACTTGGTGGCCGGCCCAGCACTGGCCCTAAATGAACAGCATGCACAGAGCAGGGGATTGAATCAACCATTAAAAATGAAGCGGTTGTACAAGAATAGTGATGGGGTTGATAATAAAGCACGGTGCAGAGAGTTTGGCCCCTGAGCCAGTAGAAAACTAGAGGCCCGTGTGTTCTTCCCTGGAGTCATATTGACCTTCCAACAGTGACAAAGATTATTAGGATAAGCATGGCTGCAGTGCCAAAAGGAACACTGTTAAACCATTTTGCTCCTGGCATAGTGGGATATTGTGGGACACTTCATTGACATTGCTCTTTCCTTATTCATGCCTTTAGGACCCTTCCTGATTGGCACTATTGTCTCTAAAAAACACCGGCTGAAACTGTTTTATCTTTTCAATTTAGCTGTTTTACCTCTTGTATTGTGTTTAACTGCAGGCGGGAAAGTGTCTTGCCGGGGGAAATCAGTTGAATTCCAATATTTCTATCATTCAGCGTGAGACCGGCGAGCGGCTGAGGTATCAAGGGTACAGACAATGTCAGCGGAGTTGTATTGGCAGCATCCTGCAGAGCTTGCCAAGTCGAAGCCCGTGCTTTAATGGGTTTTTCGCTCAATAACAATGGAGAGACAGAGAGCACCATAAAGACAGATTCAGCCAATCCTTTCTGAATCTTAATAAGGATGGATGCATTTTAATACGAGCATAAGCTCGCTTTCTGCATCGGGCTCTCGTGCGCTGCCAATCAAATAAGTTGCAAGTCATTTACAGTCTGGCAAGAGTTTGGGAAAACAGCCCGGAGCAGTTATAGCTACAGTATGCGTTCTCTGTACGAGGCGAGGGAGCAGAAAGGCTTTTCTAATTACAGTCGCTGAGGAGGAAAATATGTCCCAAACAAGTCCCTGCTGAAATCCCAACCACAGCAGCCGCACCCAGCCGCAGCATGCATGAACAATCAGAACATTCACGCTACTTCCTCTTGCTGCGGACGACATATCAGGCCTCGCACAATCAATCACTGCGATGCATCGTGCGTAACTCGGTGTTTACAGAGTGCATATCGCTGTTGTGACTCAAGTGAAACTTTTCATGCATTCTTTTTTTTTCCATCACTCAATTATTGATGTTAACACGGTTGGACGGTTGAGACAGCTTATGCAAGATACATATATACATATATATATATATATATACTATATATATATAGTATATGAAGAGGGTACAAATGGCAAGCAGGTGGTGTGAGCTGAACAGCACATGCTGCATCGCATGGCCGAGCCGTGAGCTGCTGGTATGAAACGGGTCAGTGGGTCGGAGGCTCGCTATACCTTCCACACACGCGAGCTGCCCGTATAGATTTTATTTATTATCTCCACACCGTAGAGGTTGACTCAGCGTACAGCATCCAAGGGGCAAAAACACTTTCACACAGAATGGTGGGAGAGAATTTGAAGTGTACAAGTCGGATTCAACTTGTAGAAAGAGAGTTTTTGCGCTTTCACCGATATTATATAACAGGCTGTCACAAAGATGGAGAATATTGCCACATTGCCTCACATATATTGCCCCTTGGTAGATGTTTTTTTTTCTATTCGAGGGTCCTAAATATGGAAAAAAGTTCCCCTGATGCTGTTGTGTATCTTTTTTTAAGAAGAGAGGTTCTTGCTGACTCACTCACGGAGAAAAATCATCTGACGAGCAAACTGTGTTGAAGCAGCGTCAGCAAGGATGTTTGCTAAGCTGGAGCTTCCCAGGAAAGATAGAAGCACTGGGAGAGGCAATCATCAAAATGTGACACTTGATTGAGTCCTAAGGAAAGTTTCCTCTCCCCCTCTGGGGAGGACAGATCCAGATTTGAGCTACTAAACAACATATCCTCACTCCTTTATAAGTTATCAGTTTGGGTTATTGTGCGATGAAGTGATTCACTTTTTCTGTCAGGCCAGTGTTTTGCTACTTTTACTTCAGTTTCTGAATTTCTTGTTCCCAGAATGTGTTTGCACCTCCTGTTCAAAGCATCTATGTGGCTGCATTGCAGTGTGTTTCTTTTTTGTTGGAAAATGTGATGAATATGTGCTTCTTCTATAATGGAATTGTACCGGGTGCAAAGTAAGTTTAGACAGAAAGCGTTTGAATCAGAGGGACTGGCATCACATGCTGATTCTGGTGACTAGTAGTTCTCTCGAGAACCGATGTTGAATACACTTATTGTAAGTCGCTTTGGATAAAAGCGTCTGCTAAATGACTGTAATGTAATGTAATGTAATGATTCACTATTGTTCCTGTCATCAGAATAAACAACAACAACAACATTGACCCAGTACTACAGAGTGCACTGACACTTTTAGATCCCCTTTAAATCAACACCTCTAACTTACATTTTTAACATCTTTTGGTGTAGTTTTTCCCATTCGTGGCTCTCGGGGTCGCCACGTCGGTTCGTCTGATAGTTGATCTGCAGCTTTGGTCCAGACTGAGATATTGCAACAACCACAGGATGGATCGCCATGCATATTAGTACACACATTCATGGTCCCGAGAGGATGGATCCTAGTGGCTTTTGTGTTCCTCCTCCTCTTTGAGTACATTTTTTTTCACAACTTATTGGCAAGATTGTCGAAACATTTGGTACATACATTCCTGTTCCTTTTACGATGAATTGTAAAAAACGTTGGTAATCCTTAATATGTCTTATATCCCCGTATCTCCTGATCCTTCTTTGAAGAAGTTATGTTCGGTTCTGATACATCCTCGTCTCTGCTATTGTAACTATCCTGACTGTACTCTTTTAACTGTATGTTTTAGTCATGTATTATGTTTTGTCCTTTCTGTGGACCCCAGGAAGATCAGCGGGCGCCAAAGCTAATAAACAATAAACAATCTTGAGTAATAATTCAAAAAAACATTTGTCCGCCATTGTCTAAATGCTGTCGGATTCTCTGAGCTCCGTGGTCTTTTAAATTCTTCTTCATGTCTTTCCTTGACCTCATGATGGTTTCCATTGAGGTTTTTTGGGGTGTTCGACCTCAGACTTTGTCTTCTTTTACTTTTATATTATCAGCTTTGTGTTCTTGTTCTATATTTTTCTTCCGTCTCTTGCAATTTTGGTCCAAGCAATGGATATATCTATATACATATATATATATACATATCAAATGAAAGGTCATTATTGTAAACAATGCAGAATTTGGTCATAACACCATCAAATACACATGCTTGTTTATGTAAAGAGTGTGAGGGAAATCATGGTGGGTGAGAATAATATGTGAAGCGCTGCTCTTTCCTCCTTTGTTCCCCCTCTATTTCCTGATATGAAATCTCCTCCACCTTGTCCCACTCAGCTGTATGCTGAGGGCAACAAATTGCAGCGAGACCCAATCCCCCCAGTGTTTGTGTTTCCACAGCAAATTGCCTCATCTGTTAAAAATGGGTAGGTGATGCATCTGGAGGGATGAAACATTTATCGGAGGACGATTTTTCATTACGGCAAGGAGAGAGCCTCCATCAATATTTCAACGGCCCTGCCTGCCCTCGCTGTGTCCGTGAGGGCCAACCTCTGTGTGTGTGTGTGTGCATTTTAGAATGACCAAATGTCCTCACAAGAACAGACAAAATCCTCCAGAGAGAGGACAATATGACAAAGGGCTATAGGTTAGAGTGAGAGCAGAGCCTTTAAGATTTGAATTAAGACTAGATTCTGGTAGATTTGAGCTGATTATATTCTGCCATTTCCCTCGTAGTACATATGTTCGTGTCTTTCTATACGTCGCTTTTTCCAGCCTCTCCACCCTGCCATGCTTCTACACACTCACATGCTGCCTCCCTCTCTCAGAGTAGCAGCTCTCCCTGCGCTTTGCCTCTGGATGGCTCTTGTAAGCCGCTCTCCTCCGAGCATTTTCAGCTGTCACGTTTTTTCAGAGTTCATGGAGCTGGTTTTAGTCGCTGGCATCAAATATTCATAGAGGGAGAGAGACAGGAGAGGCAGGTTCGCAACGTGCTCATCTGTCCTCCACCCATCTGACTTCCATCCCTCTCTTTGGGTGACCCTTAAATCTCCCTGACTAACTTCCCCGTTGTTGTCCACAGCTACTTTTTTTGTCTCCACCACCAAATTTCTATGACATTTCGTGCTTTATATCCAACACATGTTTAGACGTGAAATGCTTTTGGCGTTTAATACGATCAAAAATGGTTCACAAAATGTTTACAAGTCGTACCATATATATCAGCAGACTTTTAAAAGAGTTATGAAAGTAAAGATTAAGCTTTCTTCCCCCTTGCACCTCCTGTTTGAGTCCGTTGATTGTAGCCACATACAACTATTAATAGTTGCTGACCTTGTCTGTCTGCTTTTTGGTGGTTGGCAGGTAGTGTACCGTAGGTTTACATTATACAGAGTCATTTTATCCGTTTTAATGTAATGTAAGTAGAGCTTTAACATTTAAAATACACAGAAGGCCCTTTCATAATGTTTAATAAGGATTAATATTACTGTTGCATTAATGTGTAAGCACTAATGTTGTCTATACTGTTGTGCAGTTTTATAATCTGATCATATATGTTTTATGGGTAAAATCTTAATATTGAGGTAACTAGTAGCTGACAAATAAATATTAAAACAATATTTACCTAATATTTTTGGAGAAGTAAGAAGCAGCATGAAGTACAAGTAGCTCAAAATGCTATGTAAGTAAGTAATCTCCTCAAGCATAACTGCAGTATTCCTTAAATGTTCTTACAGCGACTGTTAATGAGTTTATCTTGTCTTTTTCGTTGCTCTGTATGTGCCCCTGGGTAAATATGTACTGTTGGGTCCCTATTGGCTCCCCACCACCACCCACCATCTATTAGCCTCAGTATATTGTGTATGTAGCCTGTACCCATTAAGTAAAGTGCTTACTATTACTTTACATGGCAGCTTTATTATGCACCCAGAGACGTATTCCTATGCTGCTACCTGGCCCCAGCTTTTCAGTTAGTTTACAGTACAAACACAGTTTCTTTTAAATGCATGTTAGCGCAATATAAATTAAGATAAAGATGTTTTTAAGACTAGATTGTGTCACAGGGCCAGACGAGGTAAAACTGGGCCACAACATGCCACCACTGTAATATTTCCTTTTGTCTGTGTTTTTTTGGGGGGTTAAGAACATATGCATGTTTTTCATAGGACAGGTGAGTGTGATAGTTAAGCATCCACTCAGCATGCTTCAGCCATGTTACTCTTTCAGCTTCATCCGTTTTATCATCACATCTATATCGTGTTTGACAGCGTCACACATGCTCCTTTATTTTCTTCGGGGAAATGCTGTGCATGTCGCTCCGATGTGTTAACTGCACGTGAAGTGTGACCCATACACGACACACATACACTTACAAAGGTTTATATGGGAGTGAAGATGTTAAACGTGAGGAGCTAAAAAAGTGGGAGTGACTAGAAATGACATAATGTGGGGGTTAAACACACTGGAGGGATGGAGGGATGAGGAGGGAGAGAGGTGATGGGAGGGCATATGAATATTTGATCTTGCGGTATGAGGGGGTTTGGCGAAGTGGGGAGGGCCGTCCCAGAAGCCCTCGTGATGAGTGGTGCTGTAAAAATATTTACCTTAAACACAGCACACGAGCAGCAGGGAGGGAGAGCGAAAGGAGGAGAAAGAGGAGAGCTGTGATGTCCTTCCTTCCTTCCTTCCTTCCTACCATCCATCTCTCCTTTCCCTCAGCCGTTCCTTCCCTCTACCCGGCTCCCCGTCAAATAAAGTGGGTCAGCATTACACATCAGTTCAACACGCCGGAGGGGAGGATTTAAGCAGCGAGAGAGAGAGAGATAGATGGGGAAGATGGGAAGAGGTAAGAAAGCGTATACACATAGAGAATGGATGGTAAATCTGGTAGAAGCGAGGAGAAGGAGTTTGAGAAAGAGCAGAGATGGAGGAGTAATGGGTGAAGAGAAGCATGGAAGAGAAGGCAATGATTAATTCATTCATTTTTCGGTGGGCCTCTACAGCAGCACGGATCTGGCGGCTGAAGGCCCAAAGAGGCTCCACATGATGGAGAGTCGGCCGTTGCCACGTTTAAGGCGCCGCCTTCC
This sequence comes from Anarhichas minor, assembly GCF_050575085.1. Taxonomy (NCBI): domain Eukaryota; kingdom Metazoa; phylum Chordata; class Actinopteri; order Perciformes; family Anarhichadidae; genus Anarhichas; species Anarhichas minor. Next base: position 943,133 of record NW_027466472.1, on the reverse strand, counting down.
AACATTCTTCTCATCCTCCTCCTCTCACTCGTTCACTCATTTAGATCCCGGGGTTTACGCAAGTTTTGTTTTCAAAGCGTGGGTGAGGATGAAGTAAAAGAGCCGAGGGAGTGGAGGAGAGAAGTGAGAGGTAGATGGAGGGTAAGATTGAGAGCCGGATTAGCTCGGTCATGTGTCAGCCTGCACTTGTGGCCGTATTTACATCCGGTATCTCTGAACACATGTTGGGCCACCTTGCAGACATCCGGGGGCCTTCGTCATATTTCCCTGAGACGGCTCTGCGTACCCAACATCGGCCAGACCGACATGAGAGCGGGAGAAGATAGTCACTGACTGGTTCTTATTCTGTGCAGAGCGGTCACTGATACAAACACAGGAGGAAACGGGGATGATTCTAAATAGTCTGTGTACTTCACTTTGATCAGTTTTCATTGGAACTACTTTGTCTGGAAGAAATAGTCCAGATAAAAACAGTTTATATGTTCTTTTGACTTCTATTTTTAGGAAAGAGATGTTGCTGCTAAATTTTTCAACTGTGATTTTTCAGTGTGCTGAGCGAAACATAATTCCATTCTCCTCCATTAGAGTGGGTTGGAGGAAGAGATCTCCAAACCCATCACACTGCACGCCACCAACACCTTTTAACTATTGTTTTATGTTGTTTACCAGAGTGTTAAAGAAGGAAGTGGAAGAGAGGAGGTAGTTTTATTCAGAGTAAGGTGTGATCACACAGGTGAGACACTATTTCTATTGGGAAAGCAGAGGTATTGTCGTATTGTAATATAGCTGATAAAGCATGTACTTATGCATTGTGTCAAATATAATGAAGAAAGGGTGGTGGAGAGGCCAGATGTGAATGGGATTTGGTTGGAACAAATAATAATAATAATAATAATAATAATAATAATAATAATAATACATTGTATAGTGCTTTAAAATGTACTCAAAGGCACTTTACATGATAAAAACAGAAACAATAAAACCAAAAACAATATAAAGAAGGCAGAGAGACGACATAACAGTAAGAAACAAAACCAAAACATACACAAAGCATCACAGAAAGCAGATTTAATTAGAAGAGTTTTTAGTTCAGTTTAATAGAGATAAAGATTTGAGAAATTCAGAGAGGGGGAATAGATTTCTAAATAAACTCAGGATTGTTTAATAGAATACATGTTTACTTTTCTTTTCATTATACAGACTAAGGTAAACTAGTTCTGCATACTCCAGTAGTGTAGCACCAAAACATAACACCACCTTAAAGTTGGTATTGCAAAATGCTAAAAAATAAGAAATAAGAATCCATGGAGGGGGAACTATAAAAGGAGAGAGAACTGGACATTCTGAATGATGTCAGTAAGAGACTGAATGGCCAGAAAAGGAGGGCAACAGCTGATAATAAACACAATCAGTGTAGCATCGTCACCCCATGAACCCCAAAACGCTCCGACGGGATTGAAAAGCATATTTTATTTAAACAATCAACCAAAAAAATAGACAGTGCATCACAGCCAGGAGCTGTGAAAACAGACTCTCGTCGGATTATTATCTTTCCCACGGTCCTTGAACATATCATGTGTGACGAACGCTTCCGTCAGCAAAAGAAACCAAATCGAAGCTTAACATTTTTAAAGTCTCATCAAAAACACTTAACTGTACATGTCTCATTTACAACAATAAAAAGTTTGAACCTAAAAACATTCAATTCTGCGCTTTTCTGCGCAACTGTGAAGCCTCGATTGACTCTCCTGAGACCAACGGTCACGTGACCAAAAAATCCGCGAATTTTGACTGCAATGGCGGAGAGGAGAGGAGAGGAGAGGAGGAGAGAGGAGAGGAGAGGAGAGGAGGAGAGAGGAGAGGAGAGGAGGAGAGAGGCTGTAAGTAGAGGATGTAAATATGTAAATAGTTCAGTACATGAAGCACACGGAGCATCGGCTTTCTTCAAACATTAAGAACACTTGTGGGCACTTGCAAAAATGTTGTTTATGTGCATTCTGTTGTTTTCTAATTTTTGTAAAATACATTATCAAAGAAGGAATTTAACTTGTGTATTTTTATTACAGGTGCAGGACTTATATATTGCAGTTTGCATGTTTTCTATTGCTTGAATTAGTTTTGATGACATACTATACTATGACATTTTTCATGATTTTTTACTATGACATTTTTTAGGATTTTTTCACGACATAATATACTATATTTTTATACCATTTTTATGGCATACTATACTATGACATTTTTTATTATATTTTTGATGACATATTATACTATGATTTTTTTATGATATGTTTTATGATATTTTTACAGCATACTATGATATTTTTTTAGGATTTTTCACGACATACTTTACTGTGACATTTTTAAATATATTTTGGATGACATGCTTTGCTATGACATTTTAAAAAACATTGTTAGAACATACTATACTGAGATTTCTTAGGATTTCTTTTCATGACATGCTACGTTATGATTTTTTATTTTTTCACGACATAGTATACTATGACATTTTTTTAAATATATTTCTCATGACAGACTGTCATATCATAGTATACTATGTCGTGAAATCCTTCAAAAATATAATTTAATCTTAATATGCTATATTTTGTTGAATAAAATATTTTTGCTAACACCATTATCATCAAAATGATAAAAATGAGATCATTCCCGGTCAAACACACGATCCCTCAATGACATTTGATAAATGGGAGATGTTGACGAGCGATGGAGAGATTTTGAGTTGTTGATTTTGCCAAACAGACTGTAACTCAGTGTCAAAAGAGACATTCTGACTCAGTCTAGCTCCAGCTCCTCTCTGTTTACCACTACATCACCTCTTCCAATTTCTCTTTCAGCATCTGCCAAGACAAATCCAGCACATCTTAGGCATCTCAAACCGTGCAAACCTTGGTGATGTACGTTTGCCTGATGCCATCCAAACCCACCTCGGTCCCCTCTAAGCCTGCCAGCCTGGATGAAAACATCAGGACTTTTTTTTAGGCTTTAAAAAAAAGAAGAAGAAGAAAACTACAAAGCAAAAAGGGTCTTTTTAAGTCTGGCGCCGAGACACCGCCGACATCAAACGGTTGGCAGAGGGTTTGCCGACCAGCTGGTGCAGATGGCCGGACTCAAACGGGACAGTCTAATGAGAAGCAGGTAGGGCATCAGTAGTCTGGGCAGGGTGGCAGCACCCAGGAGACCGCAGCAACACACACACATGCATGCAGCTCGAAACCAGCAATATGCACACAAAAAGGAAGTGTGTGTACATGCTTTTAAGGAGGGAGGAGGGGGAATAAGAAACCAAGATGGACTCTTGACGGCTCACTTTATCCTGCAGACATATTCACATATACCCACACACATCCACCAGCACGCATACAGAATCCTCCCACCGCCCAGGCAGGCAGCACACAGTGTCAGACTTAAAACAGCATAAGACAGGCTCATATCTCTGTCACGGTGCTGGGAGGTGGAGGATTCTCTCACTCTGGGGTGGAGAGTGGGGGTTCATCGGTTCACGAGCTCCAGTCAACAGCAGGCTACCACTGCCACCTGGTGGGGCTGATGGGGAGGAACTCACCCTGCGAGGAAAGATGGGCAGGACTTGTGAACAGAAGTAGGAGGATGCATGCACGCTATCTTGTGGGCTACTGTGAGGCGGTGTGATGAGAATAACATTAGAACTGTCTTCTGATGGAGTTGGTGACAACGTAAAGGAGAAGAAACTAAAACAAGAAAGGGGGAAACAGCAATTGAAGATGCTTCCATAGAGGGCAGGAGACACATTTGTAGAATCTAGGACGACAACAAATCCACCACAATATCAAGAATGAATCTATTATTAAATATAGGTAGAACTTTCCAGAAGAGGAATGGAGATACACAATAAGCATTGGCTCACTAAACAAAACAGGAGATTCATTCAGTGCGGATTTTCCAAATGGATAAGCTATAATAAATAGTGAAATATGTCAAATACGTAAAGTTGGTGTATTGTTTCTATAACTACTTCGTATGGGTAGATTATTTTGTATGATGTAATACTCAAAGGTACACTTCACTGCATGTTTACACACAAAGGTAATATCTTCTGTGGCTCTGGAGGAAATGTATTTCTCAGCTTGGGCTTGAGACGTAAACTTTACAACAGAAAGTCTGATAGGCTGGAAGCATTCATCGGGCACGATGCTGAGTTGCATTGTGGGAATTGTAGGATCCCGTGTTTGTCAGAGCTTGACTCGCTCCAGGGACGAAGAGTTAAGATATCTTGGCCTCTGCTGCCGCAATTTTGACCAATTATTTTTTTATTTTGTCTCCTAAGAGCCCCTAAACGTTATGAACATGCAACACCAAATCACTGGAGCAGCCCTTTAACACCAGTTAAAGGAAGAGGGGAATGGTAACCTCTACAACTTAGCAGTTTTAACTTCAAACACAATACTGCGACTCAGCACAATATTAATACAAACTAAGATGGTTATATATTGCATAATCCGATGCAGTTTGAGGGTCTAATTTGTGAATCTGTACCATGAAACATCTCCAGTATGTGAGTTGGTTTTGGATGAGTCCGAGTGAACTACAATGTTGTTTACAACAAGTATCCAGCAGAGGTCTGTGTTCAGCAGCGTACGTCCTCGAGAGCAGACGAGCCGCTGAAGCTGGAAAGCAGCTCCTGTGGAGAACGCTGCCCTCGAGGTCTCCGTGTAACTATTCACACAACACAGCATGTTGCACATTCAGGTGCTTTAAATAATTGGTGTTATTTTACATTATAACTGGCAACAAAGGCAACATCAGAATGTAGTTTAAAAAATAAACTAAATTTATTTATTCACCAGCCAAAAGTAGAATGCATGAATGGAAGCCTTTATGCCTCCTCAGTGTGTCTTGCATTAAGCCTCTAGCACACATGTGTCCGATGAACGCACACTACACATTAGAAGAAGAAAATAGAAACTATACATTATGTCTCAAAAAGAGACAGAAGGGGAGAAAATATTTTAGATAATAAACTCTTTCTCAGTAACAACAAACAAACAAAATGTGAAGACATAAAATCGTTGATACTGTGTTAAAAATATGTATTGCACTGATTTCAATGACATCACTTTCACTGTTAGTTTTTCACATGGTTTCTGAGCATCGTTGGTCACACCTCAATAATTTAGATAAAAAAGTTTCATCCTCCTCGTTGGATTTTCTTTGTTGGGTTTAACTGTGTGCACAAAACATCAGATTGCATTGTTTCCAGCTGTACCTGAAGGCAGCACGATGTGTAAATCCCTTTGGAGAATACGGGCTGAAGTGAGCCTCTACTTGGATGTGCACTGAATGAACGTCAGTAAGGAAATTGTTTGAATAGTTTTCTTTCTGTGTATTAAATTGAATGAAATCAGTGTTTCCATTCGACTGCATGTAAATCACAACATATTACAGTTTGTAAAGCGTCTTTGTTGTCTGAGCTGATGGCTGAAAATATCTTTTATATGTTATTTATGTTCATGTTATTGCTGATAATAAATCCCCCTCTGAAAGTTTGTGAGGAAGTGTGATTTTTGTTTGCAGACTTTAATTCATTTTGATGTATTGTGGATATTTTGGAGGCTGAGCGTCTGATCACTCAGCTCCTTCCATCTGAAAGCTTTCATTTTTCTCTCTGTTTATAATTAGCCTCCTTTGTTTTGCCCCCCCCCCCCCCCTCGGATTGGATTCATCCGATTTACACGACACCACAAAAAAAAATTCTGCCCCAGCGATTTGATGGAAGTCAATGGGTCTGTACTTCATAGCAGATTATAATTAATAAGCAGACAGTGTATGAAACTGGAAATGTTTTACAAACTTCAGCACAAGCAGCCACGGATGTTTATGGACATACAAACCATGGTCAGTGTTTGTGGATTTATTTTCAGGAAAATGGAAAAAGTGAGCAGATATGTGGAATCTTAAAGAGCTCCCAGAAAAATAATTTATTAATTAACACATACAAAATAATAACAAAAATATATGTAGTAATTTAAATAGATATTTAGTTTAAATTATTGTTAATGCTTAATTGTCTGAGCTGACTTTGGAAAAGCGCTGCTTTTACTATAAATAATTTCTTTATTTATCTAAGCTATTTCAACTTTTTTTTAAAGTTTTGGAACTTTTTGTGTTTATTGGAAGAAAGTCTATAAAAATATGAGCCTTTGTTCCAGAGATGACCGCCACATAAAGCTCCATAATTATCCGAGTCCATAAAAACGCGGCCCGTCTCTTTTGTGGCCCGTAAACTCGGATCATATGGGTTCACTACGGGTTGGAAATCAGTCACAGTCTGTCTAACTTAAGTCAGGCAGACAGGGATGATGGGCTTTAGGAAACCATTCATTGCAGCAAACATACACTTTTCAAGCCCCATTGAAACACTGACCTGCTCAAATGATCAGAGGGCAGAGTATCTGTTGCGGTTACATCACCGCTCCCTCCTTTTGTCTTTGTTGTTTTTACTCCCTCTTCTTCTTCTTCTTTTTGCAGTTCTTTTTTCGTGTGAACCAACTTTAAAAAAAACATGTATGATTGTTTTATATTTTAGTTAGTATTTGTTAGTTTTTCTTCTTTTACTAAAACACTCAAAATATTTAAACTACTGAAGTTGAACTTAATGCAAAATGAAACTGGAGAAGTTGGACAAAACTTAGCCTATAAGTCTTCATTATTTAAACACAATGGAAAATAACTCTTTGCAGTTATTGTTTTATATTTGACATGTTGTAGTAGTTGTGATGTATGTTTTTATTCTGCACAATGTCAAATTAAACAACTTCTAAGCTGTCTTAGAAGTTAGCTAGTTAAATGAGTTAGCTTGCTAACTTTGATTGTGTTTGCTTACCGGGTTAAATGTTGAGCTATTACTGTGCCAGAGTTTATACAGTGATGCTACAACAGTATATAGTAATACGTCTTTCATTAAATGCACTACAAACGTTAGCTGTAGCTTGGTTACTAGCTGAAGAAGCTGGTTAGCTAGCTGACGGTGAAAAATAAATAATAATAATTTTATCGATAAAATAAGTTTTGAGTAAAAGATTAAAGTACAAAGCTTTATATTACACTCTATTTAAATTATTTAACTAACAATATCAATGATATATTTGACTTATCTCATAACCTGGCATTTCCCAGTTTTGAGGTTCCACATGTGCATCTTTACCGTGACTGTGTGTGTACTTGTTTCTGTCACTTTGCATATTTTATGTGCACTTCATGCATATAAATCTTAACTGTTTTATATAAAATGTGTGTGTGGCTTTCCCCCACATTTTCAACTTTGTATCTGCAGTGCACATAAGAGCCTGTTTGTTCCCATCCTGCCTCCGTGTGTGTGTGTGTGTGTGTGTGTGTGTGTGTGTGTGTGTTCCTTCATCCCTGCCAGTGTTGAGCCAAGGGCCCATCTGGCTCCTATGAGGGCCGCTGCTTCACGGTGCCTCAGCCTGATTCATGGGCGCTGGACAGCGTCAGCTGCTATCCCACTTCCACCGTTTTACATCACATACCTCTCCAAAAAACACTCTGCATACCTCCCACCTCCCACCGCTCTCCCATCCGACAAAACAAGCTCTGCAGAGACGCTATATTTTCTCAGAGTATATGGGTAGTTCCCTCCAAAGAAATGTTGGCCATCATTGATATTTGCTTCTGTCAATCTGCTGAACGAAATCCCTGCTTGTCCTTGATGTGGTTACTCTGCAAAGCCAACTTTGCATTCTCTCAGAGATTACAAATGTCACCTCAAATGCCACAATCCCTCTGTGCCACGCCCTGATGGATGAATGTGTGTGCCAATTACAACCAAACTTTCTCCCCCGTGTTGTTTTTTTACTTTCTCTTCCCCTTAAATCGCTCCACATCTTGATCACTCACTCTCTTGTCTTTTCGGCTTTCACACTCGCCAACGTGACGTAACCGCAAGTACAGGGTTTGCCAGTTTGTCCTCAGACTCTCGGCCAAACCTCGTCACGTTGGCTGTGCAACTCGCAGGCGATTCTGTTGCATGATCTGCACCCACGAGGCACTCGTCAAGTCTCAGATATGCGCTCCCCTGTCAATCATACAGCAACGCCGCAGAGTTCCTGACAAGACAAAGGCAAATATATAGCATGAATTGTGAGCGCATGTTGACAACTGGATTGGATTCATGTCATTCGTGTGACAGTCCTGGCCCGTAGGACACAGAGAGGCACACTGGTTCAACAGCTTCACTTGTACTGTGGGAAAGAACTTTCTTTTTTAGCTTATACTGTATATTGATGTGAAAGCAATGCATTCTGGGAGTCATAATGCTTGGTCTCAAGTGTTTTGTTTACTTAGTAATTATTGCTTACCTCTGACAAATTACTGGACATTTTGATTACAATACTGTATTTCTCCGATATAGCAGAGATACTGTAAATTGAACGGTATCTTGCTGGTGAAAACACTGACGGTAAAATACTGTATTCTTTTACATTATTAGAGCAATTTTTTTGTTTAGGCTTAAATAAACAAATAACTTCTCGTTTCACACGGGGAACAAACAACGGACTCCTGGATGGAGGAATGGTGTTGGACACCATCCACCTCCCACCTGCCCTGTGTTGGCGTTTGCTGTCTTTGTACTTCCTCGTTCATGATTACGTGATAACATACAAAATTATTTTGTGGGATATTTACCGTGCATTTACGTGTGATGTGAACGCTGGATGAGACCATCCTGTGCTTGTAGGAAAGCTTCGGGAAAGCTGTTAGCAGTCTTTATGTTATGCTACGCTAAGCTAAGCTTTTGACTGTCCCTACATATTCAGTGTTTAGATGTGAGATTTTGGCAAGAAAGTGCATTTCCCAAAATGTAAAACTATTTCTTTCCATCAACATTCCACGCAGCAACACAACCCACATGCCTTTGTTTTGTATTTGCTTTTTTTCCTCCAATGCAGTTTGCTCACAGTGACTGTTACTCATCATGAAATACAAACAAATCCTAAACATAAAATGCATCACTTCCCGTGACCCAGACACTTTTATTCCCACTAAAACGCCTACTAACGGAGAAAGACAAACTGGCTACTGGATGGCTATTATGAGCGGGACATGGAGTAGAAAAACAGGTACGATTTGTTTCAGATTTTTCTTTTAAGCAAAGCGAAAAGTCTATAAGTAGAAGCCATGGGTTAAAAAAAAAAAAAGTCCACATGAGCAGGGTTTTGCCGACAGATGTCTCTATGTTGGTCCAGATGACTGTCGGGAAAGATTAGAAAGAAAATAATCCCTGCCAGGAAGTCTGTTTTAACTTGTAACGTTTCCGGTGCTTTCCTGTTTGTGCATGCAATCAATGCTTCATATCATCACCTCGTCACATCAAAAATAGTTTGTGGCATGTTATTGCATCACTATCACGATATTGACATCGTTCCTTTAAGTCAAACACTGCACACAGGAGGCCCCGGAGTCACCGTTTCACCCTCTGACAGTTTCAGACATGTGATTTTTTTCTCTCGGTCAAGTAAGCCCCTAAAAGCAATGCTGAAGAGCGGCACAACACTCGTATTGATGCAGGTCACGTTGCTTTTGTTTTGCTAGCCGCCATTCCTGTGAAAATCCTGTCTGATATCATCCCTCCGCTCCAGCCCCTTTCCCTCAGCATCACCGGCGGCCAATTGTCTTTTCGCCTTCGCAGAGATGCAAGCTAGAATGCACACACTGAAGGCTACAAGGGGGTGATTGTGGCTAAGTGGATAGCAGGGCCGTCTTTCAATCAGAGGGTCGGCGGTTCGAGCTCCGGCTCTGCTAGTCGCATGTCGATGTGTCCTTGAGCAAGACACTTAACCCAAAATTGCTCCTGTAGCTGTGCCTACGGTGTAGAAATGTGATAGACTCTGAATTGTAAGTCGCTTTGGATAAAAGCGTCTGCTAAATGACTGTAATGTACACAAAAAAACACTGTACATATTGTTGTCTGCAACGCTCTCCTTCCCTCGTGTAATTTCCCTCTCATCATGTGATTCCATAAATACTGAATCAAGCCAGTCCTGATTTATTCCTCGGCTCCACCGCTGTCAAAACAGTCTCTCTTGGCTGCAAGCGGATTAGGCCCACCCTCAAAGTGATCCTCCACACAAAATCTGTCATTTCAGTATCAAACACTCACCCAGCTGTAAAAAGGTCTGCAGCTTCCTCGTTACAACAGCAGCTGTGCTCAGCTTGGACTCAGGTCGTGGCAAATCGGCTCCAAGTTTTCATGACGGAGAAAATAAAGGTACCAAAACATCTTGAAAAAAGCTACACCATGAAACCGCTTCGGAACTGTCCATCAATGCATGTTCCAAACATTCACAGCTTTGCTAATATGGCTTCATTTACAGCTTCCAGAGCAGTTTGAAAACAAAGTGGTTGATTTAAAGTGGCTATGATTTTATATCAAAGGAATCATTCCAATTTTCAGCCTATTCACTTTCTTGCCAAGTGTAAGACGAGAAGAGCGATACCACACACGCTTGTTTGTTCAATGTGAAGCTACAACCCACAGCTGGCTAGCTTAGCTTAGCATAATGACTGGAAACCAGGGGAGAAAGACCAACACCAATTCTAAAGTAATGAACATATTATGTCTTGCTTGTTTAATCCATACAAACTGTACACTATCTGCTCAGCACCAAACAGCAGACGGACTACGTTAGCGACTAGATGGTGAATATATTAGCATTAGCAGCTAAAGACAGCACAAGCTAAGCTAAATGAGAGGGAATGTTACTTTCAGAAGGTGTCCAGAGAAACGACTCCAAAAGAATGCTGTTTGATGACAAGCTTGTTTCTGCTGACCCCAAGTAGCCTAAAAGTAAGCTAATAAAAGTGTAACCAGAGCATCTTGGAGCATGCCGACAGTGGAGAAGTGGGAATAAATACATGTTTTCTTTCTTATTTCTCAATAAAAGTGAAGTTCGACTGGTTCTGTTTCTCTCAAGGGGCCGAGCGTGGACGAGTCTGGTAAACAATTTCTCTCACAATATTTCTCTTTGTGCCTCTTTTAGTTTAAATTAAATATACGGCTAAATCATAATGATGCTTCGCTGATACCCACGGGGGGACTGCGGCAGCGAAGCAATAAATATCGGAATTCGAGGACGTTTCCACTCAAAGTCTGGAGATAGAACAAACAGAAGAGGAAAATACAACATCAAGCTTATTTAATGGAAAACCCTAAATGTCAAACTTCTTCCTCAATAAGACTGTTTGTAATTCAACCACCATGTTGTTGTTTTTTCTTCTCTTCTTATAAATTCTGAAAGGGTGTCTCCTAAACCTCAGAGTGGTAAAGTCAATCTTAAGAAAGCCATGTAAGTGAAATTTATGTATATGTAGAATGTTTTCACATGACAAAAGAGAGATATCGTATAGAAGGAGACGAGACATTTAACAAATGAGAGCAATAATATGTCACTTTACAGTTGAGTATCATCTGTTGGCTGTCTGCCAGTCTCTCTCACACACACACACACACTGATTCCCCCCCCCTCCTCCTCCTGCTCAGATGCCCTCTCTCTCCTCTGTCGATGTGTTTTTCCGTCTGGAGGTCCAGAGGTTAAGTTGTCCCCAGCATGTGTTAGTGCTCAGGTCAGCAGCAGCCAGGGACCTGTGATGACAGACTGTGTGAATGCCGGGGAGTGTCAGGGGTTAAGTGTGTGTACAGGGATTGCATGGCAGGCCGGGGGTATGCAGGAGACACCCCGAAAAAAAAAGAAATAACGCTTCCTTCCACCTGGTTACCTCCTGTGTGCACAGTTGCGACTGTGAAAGAAGAAGATGGGATGTTTTGATGGGTGACACATATCAAAGTTATGCAGCAGTGTATGTTGATAATAAGGTAAAGTGCAAAAAATGAAATATATAAAAAACTAAACATGGGTTGGTGCATGAAAACATCTGTAGTGGAGGAAGTCTAAGGTCAATAATCATAAAGGTACCTCACTAAACGCCAAGAAATACTGGACTTATGGTTATTGGGTATTAACTGGGTTCTGTATGTTTTGACCATTTAACTATGATGGGTTGCGTATGCAAATTCACATTTTTTGCTTCAACAAATGCAATAAAAGATGTGTACTATATACATCATAGATAATAAGTATTTTCAAAAGTGTATTCATCCATATTCTTTGTTTTTTTGACTGCTCATTGTGTTTAGGACCCACATGTAGACGGACACGTTCACAATCATCTACCTTGTTTTTCTATTTTTCCTGTTTTTGGTCAGTAGAGGGAAACCTGAACATCTGGGGCAAACACACACCGACACGGGTGCAAACACCAGCCAGCTGGTCATCCGATTCAAACCGAAAACACCTTCTACGCCAAACACCGAGCCAACGGGTTTCTCTCCAAACTATTCTTTTTACGTTATCTGAGTGCACCCAAACAAATAGCCGCATGCACACATGGTAGAGACGTAGTCGATCGGGGAAAGGGTTCAAACACACATTCAACGTGGTGAGAATGACAGAAGCAGCTGCTGGCGTGATCTGGAGGTCATGTTAGATCACAACACCGAAGAAAAAAACAAATTATTTAACCCAGGGGGCTGTCTAAAGTTACTGGATCACATGCTTATACAACGCTACACGTGTGTGTGTGTGTGTGTGTGTGTGTGTGTGTGTTATGGGGGGTTTTACGTTGGAAATGTTGGAAATGTTTTTAATTCCTCCACTTTACTACATTCATTTCACTCAGAAGTCTATACGAGCACAGCAGGAGCATATTTGTCTCAGCGGGAGAGTCTTTAAAACCATCACCTCACACTTTGCAGAACGTTTAATGAATTAACGCCTTGATGAGTAACTATATTGTAGCAAAGAGCCAACAAGGTGTGAACTTAAAGCCAAGAGACAAACAAGATGTTGCAATTTTTTTAATTTTTTTAATTTTCAAGATTTTAAGTGGGGGGGGGGAGAGAGAGGAAGTGGTATGACCTGCAGCAAAGATCCCAAATCCAGAATCGTATCTGGGGCGTTGTGGTTATTTGGCATGAGCTACTCGGTTATCAAGGAGCTCCGAGGGACGATACTATTTTGTGTACAAAAAAGTTAAAGAAAAAGTAAAACACATTCGTAAGACTAACACGCACACGTGGCCTATGCCAGTGGCTTATGTTTGTTTTTGGAACATATATGTTTTTTATTTCCATCTTTTGGGGTGAATCTTACATGTCGTCTTAAGAAGAAAGGCTGCTTGTTTAATTTGGATTTATTTGAATACAGCCGTGTGTGTGGAGCTGCCAGACGAGGGTCCGACAATCCAAAAATCTGTCATTATCTGACAGTATGAAATGCCATTAAAATAGTTCCATTTAACTACACTCTGGGGCGTGTTAAAGAAATAATACTCTTTTCAGTGCCGGGGAGGGTTCATTAATAAAAGTAATGTCTGAGCTTTGGAATTTCACAGGTGTGATTTGTCTTCATCTTTAATGGTATGGACTGATTAAGAAAGCAAACAGTGTGTGAGTGTGTGTGTGTGTGTGTGTGTGTGTGTGTGTGTCCAAATGTACATGCAGTGTGTTCACATCTGCACGCCTGTAAGTGTGTATCCGCAGGAGTGTTTGTGAGCGCCGCAGGTGATTAGAGCACCACTCTGCTTGTACTTTTCCAGTGTGTGCGTGTGTGTGTGTGTGTGTGTGTGTGTTTGCTGGCGCGTGTGTCTCTGTGTCCTCTCATTGGCTGAATTATTGGGGCTTAGCAAACAGAGCTGACAAGACTATGAGTGATCCTTGACGTTGTTATTGACTTAGACTTTATTTATAGAGCGTGTGGCCCCGCCCCTCTCCGAGGCCTGTAAGCAGACACGATTAATCAGAAGAATGTTATAATTAGGCTCAATACCCTCAGGCTGCACGAACACACACACACACACACACACACACACAGACAGAAACTATATGTGAACATGAACATAATGAATGCGTGTGGTGCACAAACACACACACACAGAGTGGGCCCTGTGTATGCAAGCAGGCTGGATGGGTTGCAGAGGTTTATTTGGAGGGTTGCCGTTTGTCCAGAAACGCTTTAAGGCTTCTTCATTGCAGAGGTTGTTAAACAAAAGTCAGTTTGTTACAGTAGTGGGGGTGGGGGTGGGGTGGGCTGGGGGTATTAATACACACTAATGCAGATGTTGGAGCATTTACAGCCGTCTGTGAGAAAAGCCTGTTGTGTTCAGTGTCAAAACGAACGTCTGGTGATCCCGATTCGTCCGGGCCTATTTTTGGTTGGAGGGTTCATGAACGCATTCAGAAAGTACACATTTGTCTCTGAGTGCTCATGGTATTCTTCTAGAGTCAATCGCATTTTTTTTTCTCGTATCGTGGCAAAAAAAAAAAAAACACACAAAGACTCTATTTAGTAATTAACCACCAGATGAACAACAATAACAAAAAGAATGAGACAGCAGAGGCAGCTATTTTCAGAAGTTTTTTATTTTATTATAAATAGTAGTGATAATGCGCTTGTACACGTGACGTTATGTCATATCGCTTTGTCAAATAATACAAAAAAATATATCAAAGGAATGAAAGGACTGTTTCATTCTAACAGACAGACGGACGAACAAAACAAGAGCGCTGGTGAAGGCACTCGGAGTTTGACGGATAAAGTATTGCCACTCACTTGTACATTGTGGGGGATTTTTTTTTTTTGTTTTACGACACTGTCGACATACAGAACATTTTGAGACAATAAATATGTCCGGAATGAAACCTAATTATTATTATTATATCATATGCAAAAAACAGAAAAAAGAAATAAAGAAATAAAAGATAAAGTACGGTTTTGGCTTTGTCATTCCTGGTTATTTTCTGTTTACATTGGCATTTCCCTTGATTCGCTCTTTTCCTCGTGACACCGCACTGACTTAAGTCCTTACAAATGTGGTCCGCGGCGTGCTATGACAGCAGGATTAGCAATGTTTCATATTTGTCTTGGACCCAAGAGCCTTCAAAGGCACATGTGTTGTTCCTTTTTGTCCCAAACTAGATCCAGAGAATGAATCCAAAGTGTTTCGTTGGACTTGTTTTTATTGTTTTAATGGTGAGGTCGACTCTAAAGATACATGATATTGCACTTCTGGTCAGCTGGCAGAATGGCTGTCTTTAGTCTAAAACTCTCTCGGTCGTGACTTGTGACCTGGTGGCTTGGAGAGGATCTTTAAAGGGTTTTTAACCCCTGTGATCGATCTTGCCTATCACCCCCCTCCCCCTTCCTCTAAAGCCACTTCTCCGCCGCCCTCCTCTACTGCTCTCTCATCTGTCACTTTCCCTAAAGTCACCCCCTGACCTCCACCGAGTCGCTCTCTAAAACTACAAAAGGACCGAGATCCCTCCTGCCTCACCGTCCGAAACATCAATGAGACAGAGGGAGAAAGGCGAGAGGAGAGAAAGGGGGGGGGGGGGGGGGGGGAATGTTTGAATGAACTTTCGCTGCAGTACAGCTGTGGTGTACATTAAGAGTTTCTGATGCAATAAAACCGCACAGATTCTCTTGCTCACGTTTGTTTTCTCCGTCTCTGGAATTTCTCTCCAATCGTGGGATGCGGAGATCTCAAATAAATGCAAAAAAAAAAAAAAAATCAACAAAGCCCTTTTCTTTTTCCCCTTTCATCAGATACAACTTGGGGATACATGGGAATTTCATATGTACTCATGTGGCCCTCAGATATGTAAACATTTTCCAAGGCTGGCAGATTATGACGAAAGAGATTTGGGTTCGCTGTCCTCACAAAGACCCCCACAGGAGAGAGTCCACGGATGGTGTTTTGGTCACTGGAGAAGCCTGTAGATGGTCAGAGCTCCGCTGCTCCAACCTCAGTAAGCGCTGACGTCTCTGCCGTTCATCTACAAAACACCGACGCAACGTTCACAGTCCAACAACAGGTTTTTCTTCACAGTCAGTCGAAAGTTTTTTGGTCTGATATTCCTTCTTGTGGTCCCTTCTTTTTCTTTTTGTTTTTTTGTCCATTTCTCTAACAAGAATTAATAATAAAAATGTCCTGCAGAGGAGAGAATGTGTCCCGGTAAATGGTAGCAAAATAAAATTTGGTCCAGATAGTAAAAGATTTCCTTCGCTGTACAAGCAAAATGTCCCTCTGCCAAGTCCGAAGCTCACGATCAGGAGATTTCAGGCCTCAGATAAGAAAGGGCATCTGTAAAACAAAAGAAGAAGAAGGGATGAAACAGTTGTTAAATTATTAGTGAAAAGGGATTTCCCAACAGAAAATAGAGAGAGATGATAAAAGAGATATATAGCCGCAATAAATTTTGGACACATGTTTTAGCATGACATTCCCCTCACATATGGCTATTGTTAGCATAGCATGTGCTAACAGTGGTTCGGGGTGTAAGGTCAAAGACAAGCTTTTTTTTTTTCACGCTCAGAATCATATAACCAGGGTATGATAAAGGACATATGCATCATCTAGTGTTGAGTGATACATAATACTCAAGTCCCGCCCCCAAGAAATGTTTAACCGGACGACGAAAAAGTCTCTAAATGTTTTATAAATGTGGACTTGTTATAGTTTATGTATTCAGTTAAGTGTTCACTTAAATGTTATTTCCTGACATGGCTAAAGGCTGATTTACAGCTTCCTCTACGCTGCTAGCAATGGGTTTCTGAATAATGTATATTCTGTGCATCTATGTAGTAAATAAGTACAATTTAAAAATACCATCATCTAATATTTCTATACATTTTAAATGCATTGATTAAAACTCAATGTATAGAAAAGGTTTGAAGTGGTACAACTTTATTTTGTCTCAAACTGTTCTTGCATTTTTGATGAAGGTGACAAAATATGGAAATTACCAAAAATTAAAATATGCTATGTTTTATGTTATATGCATGAACAAATATGCCTTTTGTTGTTTAGGTGACAATACATGGACGATAAGTTATCCTACATAGTGGTGTTAAGTGGGATTAGGGAGGAGTCCAGTCAACACCGATCACAGATACAGAGGAGATGAAGATCTATTGTTTAGTGTTAAACCATGTTTCACAGCCGGAGTCTGGAGACCCAAAAGAGAAGTTACGTGTAAACATGTCATCACTTCAAAAAGTCATGGCTATGAGCGAGTAGCAAACGTCTTTTGAGCTCATAAAGAAGGCCCCAAACGGATCAATACGCAATTTTTTCGTCTCTAACGCGCATTGTGGTTGCAGATATTAGCTCCGACGCACAGGAAGTGACGTGTCTTATCGTCTCCGTTCCAGGAAGACGTGACGGAGCCGGAACAGGTAAAGAAACGCCAGAAAATCCAAACGGAAAGATTCAGGACTGACAGGTAACCGCTGCAAAACGTGCTGTGCAACAACAACACACGAACAAAACACGGCCCGCTTAGCAACAGAGACGTTGCCTAAATAAAAGCAAAACAAGTATTTCGTGGATTACCGCTGTAGTTTCCGAGAGGCGGTCCAGTGGAGAGCTACATGTCGTGCATGGGCCGCTTCCACTGGAACCCTGGAGCAGCGGTCTGCACCGCTGCTTCCCCAGCTGACCTCAGTCCTAGCACCTGTTTCTAATAGCCTGCCCTGCCAGAGGCTATTAGGATCCGTCCACCCCCAGAAAGGACCTTTCCTCTGCAGCTCCAAACCCAACCGCACACCGGCTATCCAGTCGCACTGATTAATCACATCAAGATGGACCGCTCGGCGCTTGTAACGCTGTGGAGGTGTACGTGGGTGCGCGTGCTGTCCTGGTGGCTGCCTTTGAGCGTGTGTGTGTGTGTGTGTGTGTGTGTGTGTGTGTGTACGCGCACGGTGCCACATGCCAGAGGCTTTTCCACGTGTGTCGCCCTAATTCTTTACTCTGTTCACTTTGAGATATCCGACCGAGATATTTCATTAGACGTTTCGCCGCTCTCGGATATTAAGTCAGATATTCATTCGATACACGCGGAGCTACATGCAGTCAGACTCGCTGGGCCGCCGCCACGCTCTCTTTGAAGGGCCCCGGGTTTTCTCTCCAGGTCGCTGCAAGGTCAGTGGATGAACCTGATTGGTCAACCCCCCCCTCCCAGTGGACCAAAAATTGGAAACGGCGGCCGCTGTAATCACGCTGTGACGGAGAACGACGTTGCCCTCCAACGTTTGTTTGAAGTTGATTTTAACCCTTCACGTGACGGTAATGTGAAGTGACTCTCGCTGCTGGACAGGTAGGTTTTCCTAACAGTCCGAGGAGGGCCAGCAGTCACCGCCGGAGCTACTCCTCACCCTGATGGGAGCCGACTCTGCGGCCTGCCTAACCGCAGATTTCGGTATCACTGATCGCTTCATAGATGGAATCAGATCCGCACAATTAACCCCAACACTCGAGACTGCATGATTGGACCCCGCAAAGAAATGTCTTTAAGCAGAACCTGCAGCAACCTGTGTTGTGCTTCTTTTTCTTCCCCATCCCTGGAATCAAAGCGAGGAATTTTGCGGTTACAAGTTACGTGTCTGAATACCAGAACATACACTGTATCGGTGGACTTGGTTCAAATTTTCATCTGAAATTGGAAAACTCTTCCAATTGCTTACGGTCATATATTTTAAAAAAACAATCCTGTGGCTTTGTTGTTTGAAGCCCTGAAACAAGGATATCCAAAACTATGTAACACGAGTTACATCCAACATTTCAGCAACTGCGAGAGCCGCGCAACCGCTTTGTAAAACTCATCACAAAAAACGTGCTAATCATCACTGACTCCCAGTCATCTTTATACCGTCATGCTGTCAGTGTTTCCACTGCTTTATTCCCATTTAGTTTGTTCAAACTACATTTAGCATGAAGAACTATGAAACTACAGACAAACCCAATGAGGGCAAAATAAAATGTAATTTATCCGATCTCAGACAGAAATACATGAAGCTCATCAGCCCTTCAATATTCAATATGATTCAAGTTGTCATGTCAGGAAACCACAAAATGTGTCGCATTCTTTGATGTCAAGCATCACCTGAAGATTATAAACGACGTGCAGCCAGTGAGAATCGGGTCAACTGACAGTGGTTTACTTGGTGAGTACAATTTACTTGGCTTGACCAGAGTATTTCTGTTTCATACTTCTACTCTGCTACATTTAGGAGGAAAATATTGTACTTTATAAATTTGTGCTGTATTTACTGACTATATTTTGACTTATTCGAGAGCTACAGTTACCATGCATTTGTAAATTAAGATTTTTACACGCAAAACATATGATGAGCTAATAAAATATGACACATTGTTTTAGATTAAACTACCCGAGAGTTTACACGGTGGTTACAGCAGCCGATCGGTTAGGTTGCAAAATGACCTGAATTGTAATTAAATTTGCTCCACCTTGACCAACCAGAACATGGTTTATTTATTTAATAGGGACAATGCACGACACATTTATTGCACCCGATATAGCTGAAGCTCATTTTCTTTCATTAACAGCTCTGTAAAGCTCTTGATTGTTTTTTTATTTTAGTAAATGAGTAAACGGTATTCATTTTAAATTGGTTCCTGCAGGTGTGGTTGTGGAAGCAAAAGGTGAGAATAAAAAGGCGGAGTCTATTGACCTTACTTTGTCCGTACTGGCCGTACTGGTAGGACGCCACGTGGTCGACGGTGTAGCCCGGTGAGCTGTAGGAGGCGGGGCAGTAGGACTGGGAGCTGGGCAGGGAGGGCAGGGCCGACATGGAGGGAACGCTGGTGAGGCCCTCCAGGCCCTTGATGTGGTCCATGCGCTGGCTGCAGCTGGTGGCCATGCCGGCGGGGGGCTCCAGGCCGCCCGTCAGCGGGGAGATGGCGTAGTCGCTTTGGGGCTGGTGCGGCACGCCGCCCGGGTTCAGCAGACCCATCACCTGACGGGAGGGAGAGAAAGAAGGAATGAAGGAGAGAGTTAAGCTGTGAGCGGTGTCAGACTAATATGGTTAAGTTGAGTTGAACATGAGCAGAACACAATGGATTTGTCCCCTTCTCTATGTTTGCTCATGTAGACTTTATCGATGGAATTATGTGGATTTATTTTTTTTTTTTAATCAGTGATCGGCCCCGACCCAAAACCTAGCCGGCAAAGAAAAGGGGGATGTTCTCTGTTGTGTTTTTAGTTTCGGACAAGGCCTTACAACATATTAAATATCTCTCATTTTTCGTCTACAAGCACTGGGAGGGGGCAATATGTATCAACACAGACGTCGAGACAAGCACACATAGGAAATCCCCCCGTCGCGGACATCAAAAGAGCCCGTTTCCAGACAGAGATAGCACCAGAGAGGAAGAATTAAGCAATTTGTCTCAGATCCGCGGTTCCACTTACTCTAAAATTCCCTTTTGACACCGCTCCAAAAGAAAAACCCGTGGCACAAGATAACAACTTATCTCGGGGAGAGATATGCCGGCAAAGATAACACAAAGGAGAAAGGTCTGCGTGAGCTCGGGCTCCGTTCAACCTCCGAGTAGATTTTAGCAGTTCTAGAAATCCGTTAGCTCTTGACCTGGTCTTTATTAGCGACCAGATAATCAAATTTGGGGGAATATTCGTTGGCCAGCAAAGGACGGAAAAGAGCCCGGGGGGGAAAGTGTTTCAACTGGTTTTCAAAAACAGACTTACCGCCGACCTCCCCCCCCCCCCCCCCCCCCCCCCCCCCCCCCTCTTCAATGCTCTCTGACTTTACCTGTCCACATTCAAAGTCCTCAGCAAACCGTTAATAAGAAATCAA
The DNA here is from genome assembly GCF_050575085.1 of Anarhichas minor. Taxonomy (NCBI): domain Eukaryota; kingdom Metazoa; phylum Chordata; class Actinopteri; order Perciformes; family Anarhichadidae; genus Anarhichas; species Anarhichas minor. The sequence continues at coordinate 922,389 of NW_027466472.1, read as the reverse complement.
GGCCGGCTTTATTACTTATGAAAGTAACTCTTAACTGAATCTGCTACCTCTAAATGCATCGTGTCCCGCCTCCTTTCTCAACAGAGCGAAGGCCTCAAGGCTCCTCCAGTTGTCCTAATAAGAAGCAGGTACGCTGCTCTTTGGGTCCTCTAAGTGACATATTATTCCACATCCACACGTACATATGGTCCTGCTTAAATCATTTCCCAAGTAGGGGAGGTGAATGGAGGAGTCCATGTTGATTTGGAGAGGGGAGTTTGTGTTTCCTCTCGTGCCGGGTAACATTTTCCCAAAGAAATGAACCTGCGTTTGGAGGGTTTGGTTCAAACAGAGAGAGAGCGAGGACACGCTTTGGCTGAAATAAGCCACATGGAGAAGGGAGGCATGCTCTTTACCCGATACCCATCGTCCCTCTCTCTCCCGAGCCTCTCTCCCTGCCTCATGACATGCCTGCTGGCCGGCCCATCCAGAGTCTTTCATATTGGACCTCTTGCCGTCGCCAGCGGCCCTGAATCAGTGCGTCCAGGACTTAGCATGGGAAGAATGTCGGGACGGTTGGGGCGAAACATCTTGAGACAAGACATTCCTTCCCCCTCTGTACGAAATATATACAGATAAATTAGAACTTTAGAGCTTTCTGGTGGAGGAATGTCGAGGCAAACATTTTGAGAATGCAATCACGAGACGCTTCCCTCGGGGCTGCACGGCACGGCGTGGAGCCGCGTTTGTGCACGTATACGAGACGGCGAGGAGGCCGCGTCTAGCCGCCTAGGTACACAACGTGGTTAGTTCCTGTTATGTGCATGCAGCAGAGTATCCCTGCATGTTTGAAAGCTTGTTCAGTGTGTAAACATGAGGACCAACTCTGCAAAAAGTATTGTTTAAGAGGAAGGACTTCCTGTCACGACACACACTTATTGTCCCAAACACATACAAGAAAATGGCCAAAAATCTAAAAATAGTGTGAACTTATTTGTAAATAAAAAAGTGCTTGTTGCTTCTGTATTGGAAATAATAATTAAAAAAATACAGCAATCAATCTCTCAATCTAAAGAGAAGGTTGAGGAGCTGACTTAGCCGTGCTGCTCAACCATGTCGTGTACTATTTGAGTAAAAGATGTAGCAAAATCCTTAACTGATCCTCGAAACGTCACGGAGTTGATCGATTATCTACAGTGCGTACGTGTGTGTCCCTGAAATTATGAGGACCCGTGAGGGTGTTCGTGCGAGCTAGCTCGCCTCCGTCCTCACACGGCGGCGGCGGCGGCCCGTTCTCTTGAGGAGTCGGACCGAGCCGGGGCTGAAATCTCATTTTCTGCCTGTTAGGGTCTCTGACTCCTCCGTCTCCTCTGCTGTACCCACTGTCTAGGTGTGGAGACCTTGGGACTTCATGCCTGGATAATTGGCTGTAATTGTCTTTTCACTTCTCATTTGTCACACACTCAATTGTCCTCTGTCCTTCTAGAGTCATCTTACCCCCCCCCCCCCCCCCCCCCTTCAGACGGTGATCCTCCAGTACAGCCGAGGGGCGATTGTAGAGCGTATAGTTCATAAGGCGAGGGGATGAATCGGTAAGCGTCTTTGACACGTGGGTGAAATATTACCTGAGAAGAGTGTTTAACTTTTTAAAGCTCTGGATGTTTAGTGTGCGGCTGTGTGTCTGAGGGGAGATCGTGCTCTTTGAAAATCATGTTCAAATCTAATTTGAAGCTCGGGTGTGATATCCGTGCAAGTAAAACTATCTCAGTCTCTAGAGGCATGAGTCAAACACACACGTCTTACTCCTGTCAAACTAATACACTGCACAAAAAACACAAAGTTGTGCTTGTGTTAAAGATTATTAGTATTTATATGGAATCAAATCAACTTGTCTCAACAGATTTCCTTTACAAAGCTGAGTTTAATTATATTAATCTATTAAATACAAGACTCAATGCCGGACTTTAAGCAGCTCAAACACTGTGGTCTCACCTGTGGGGAGAGTCCGTTTCCTAGGGCGGGGTTCATGGGGTTGGCTGGTCCTCCGGCGCTCACAAAGCTGTCCGAGTAGCCTGAGAAGGAGTGGCGTCCGGAGGCGAGGCAGTAGGCAGAGCCTCCTTCCAACTGCCCTCCGCCACCGCCGGCCTGGTGGCCCGAGGAGGGAGGGAGGGGCTGGGGCCGATGCAACGTGCTGGGGGGCTCCGACACTACGGAAGGGATCGCGGAGAAAGTTCAAACACTTGTGAGCACCGTCAGTTAAAAAGTTGCAAAACATAACTGCTAAGTTGTCCCACTTTAGCAGAGTTGTTGTTCCTGTGTTTAATTTTCACTTAAGTCGAAGCAAAACTGCTGGATTCTAAATAAACTTACATTTAAAAACACGTCTGTTCAAAATGTATTTCTGGGTTTTTTAATGTATATAAAATTTATTTCTCATGTAGGTTATTTAAATTAAACAATTCAAAAATGAATTGTTTAAAAGAATAAAGAATAGTTAGCCAGTAAATAGCAATAATTCTGTCAAAATATACTTTTTAAATATTAAATTATGGATTTCAAAAAAGCACCTCAAAATAAAAGCCATCAGAAAAGTTTTGTATTTTGTAAATACAACTGATTTTTTTAATCTTAAATAAATGATGACATGTCTCTCTAATAGATTTTGGAAAACTAGATGATTTCTCTCATTCCCCCTCCCCTCACATATCGTTTATTATTAGAATGAATACTCTGAACCGCATTATTCCCGGAGCGAGTCCCGTCTCTTACCTTGTGCTATCGATGAGGGGGGGTAGGGGCTGTCAGAGAGCTGGTAGCCGATGCTGGACATGGCTGAAGGTGGGAACCCTCCTGGGATCAGGTGATTAAACGCCATCAGCTGACTGGCTCCCGCTTGCTTCCTCCACCTCGCCCGCCTGTTGCTGAACCAAACCTAGAGGGACGACGATGACGACGTTCGATCAGACAGTGTGTGTGTGTGTGTGCGCGCGTGCGTGTGTGAGAGTGTGTTTTTATGCTGTTGTGTGGTGCAAACAGATCAGCAGGTTGCCTTTAAACGGTCGGAGTGTGTATAAAACCACAAGGTGTGTGTGTGTGTGTGTGAGGGATGTTCGTGATGGGTCATTAAGTGCACGCTGGTGTGTCAGGCCAGCCAGAAGTGAGAGTGTTGCTGCCGTCTTGTAAACACGTTCATGTTTGAACTCCTGTTGAAGGATTTCATGGTTCCTCGTGAAGCTGAGGTCGAACTCACAACCCTCGAGCTTATAAAACCCTTTTTCGCAAACCCATCATAGGAATTCCTGTGTTTCACGAGCTAAAATCTGCTTTTAACTCTCTGCAGTTCTTAAATGTAAGTGCGCGTGGTATTGATGTGTCATCCACGTACCTGGACCCTGGCCTCGGTGAGTTTGGCCCTCTGGGCGAGCTCCTCCCTGGTGTAGATGTCGGGGTAGTGGGTCCTCTCGAAGGCCCTCTCCAGCTCCTCCAGCTGCTCTGCCGTGAAGGTGGTCCGACTGCGCCGCTGCTTCCTCTTAAGCGGCAGATCGGGCTCCGACTCCACATCCGAACCCTCGTCGGAGTGACTCGCTGCCCAAAACAAAAGGAGAAGGAAAAATAAGAAAACAGGATTTTATTTTTTCCCAAAATATCAGGTTTTTAATCGGGCAAAAGTTGATGTTTCTTTCCTGATCCACACATACACACACGCAGATTAACAGCTTCACTCTTTAAATTTTGAAGTGAACTTTTAACGTTTGAAACGGTTGAAGAGCAAACATGCTGGTGTTATAAAGACTCCTCATGGTGCTGGAGGTGGATTATTGTGATAAGAAGGGCTGCAACATTCACAAAATGTCAACTAATTTGCTCTCTGCTTTGTTTACTTATAGTTTTCACTTGATGGGTTATTTCCTTTCTTCACACACACACACACACACACACACACAAACATGCACCATAAGGCATATCGGTCCTCCTCGTGGTCTTGTGGCCAAACAGACCTCCATTCAGAAGGAATATTCTGAGCCTAAGGAATAATCCCAGTGGACGAGATTCCCAGGGCACCACAGGGGGACTAAAAGCCACACAAAAGGCTAATTTGGATCCAGGGGCCATTCTTTGAGTGTGTGTGTGTGTGTGTGTGTGTGTGTGGACAGTAGCAGCGGCTGCCTGGATGAAGGACAAACTGTTCAGTCAGGTGAATGCTGGTCTGCTTTTCTAAAAACCGAGTAGATGGGAATCAGTTTTTCAAATCTCTTTCTTTTGCTCTCTGTCTCGTCACCAGTATTCAGTCTTCAGTACTTCTGTGGCAGCTATATTCTGGAAGTGATAATCAGATCTCATAGTGGGTCAGTCTCAAGTCTCAAGATAGAACAGTGATAAAGAACTATATTTCATAATTCAAGTCTTAACTAGAACACGACTAATTATTACTTATTATACAACTAGATTCTAATGTCAAGCTAATAATATTTTTGACTCCCCTAATGTCTGACACACACAAAATAACCCCTCAGTGCAAAAAGTGTTTTCAACTAGTTTCATTCCCGATTCATTTTTGAAGAATTGTTTTTGTCGTCTAAATGTCAGGAAAAAAATGGAAAATGGCCCAAAAATAATTGTCCAAACCAGAAGTTATTAGATTTCTAATCATATGAAACTGAGAAAAACGTCCTCACATCGAATATTTGGCTGTTTTGCTTGATAAAAAAACAAAACAAAGTATAACTAAAAATGTTGCCTAACCATTGCCTACAAATATACATAAGTTGTATTTTTGACTCGTGATCGTGGGCCTGACTGAGCTGCAGTGATCTTATGTGACAGCTTTTGTGTTCCTCCTCTTTATCTCAGCCTCAGATCTGCATCAACACTGTAGTGAGCTGCGTTCCATCGGCTCGGTTCTCCGCTCACTACTTCAAACACTCCGCTGGCTCCCGTCTAAAGTCCACCAAGGCCAAAGCACCCACTTTGTTTTGTTTTTTTGTGTTACACTTAATTAATTCCCCCTCAGCGTAGGGGAAGTTTTGTGCACCAACACTGTATTAGTTCCCCCTCAGATGCAACAATAAAATACAAGAGAATCCAAATATCTCAGGGCCCCTCATGTGAAACTGATCCTCTCTCCCCCTTCGGCGGTTTTCTCCTTGCAACACCAATAGCAGTGGGAGTCAACTTAACATGCATTAGGGCCAAATTGGTAAAGAAACATTCAAGCATGAGGGAGGCAATAAGTAAAATATTTTCAAAGGTGGGGGGTGGAGACATTGCCGTAAGCCTCTGCTGAGTATCTCACAGTTTTGCACTCGTCGATTTCTAGCTCTTTATCAACCGGTGTGTGTGAGTTTAACGCTTTAAGACATTTCAAAATGGCCACCGTGGATTAAGACTCAGTTTCATCAGCTGTTTTGGAACTTCACAGCAGTGCAGCGACAAAAAGCTTTCTAGTTTCGCAGGCCCACGTCGCACACAACCAAACTAAAAAAAATGCGACGATTAATGAGACTGGTGCCAGTACAGGACTCGTGTTTTCGATGGCGGGGGAAGGAATTCAGCTAGCTTCGGATAGCTTTGGAGTTTTTGGACGGCACGGCTGAAAAACAAGAGATGAGGCCTATTTTATTTTTTTTGCAGCCTCCCCCTCCAGTTCCTGCACGGAGGAGGGCGGCTAGGAATGCTTCCTCGCTCCCCTTCCCCTCCCCGAACTAGAGCAGCATGCAACGTTCCTCGGCATTTCACAGGGATTTGGGTCCTGGGAAAGCTGAGGCGGCCGGGGGGAAATCCTTAATCACTTTGGAATTACCTATCGGTTATGACTGCTACCGGGGTTTCCAGAGCTTTTCAAAAGAAGCGACAGAGTGGCACCTCTGGAGCCTCGGGAGTCTCGTCGTGGTACGATCCCGAGTCGGATCATTGACGGAGGGCTAAGGCGGGCTCGTTGGTTTTACCCTGCTTTGTCAGATCGCTACATCGCTTGATGTTAAGATACAGACAATGGGGGCGAAATGATAAAGATGATTATGATAGCAAGAGGGGAAACGCACAGGCTGACGGGTAGAACACTGGCTGATAGAAATGTCTATCAGCATGTATGAAAAAATAAAGCCACACTTCATTTTTCACTTCAAAACAACAGCAAACTCCTGATTCGCCAACACAAACTTTTTCCGCACGACACCCTCCTTAAACAAGCACCACCTTCTCCTCCCTCTCTCGTTCCTCCCTCCTTCTCACCCTCTCTCTCTCTCTCTCTCTTTGTCTCCCCATCTCTCTCTCTCTCCCTCTCTCCCCTTTTTTCACCCATATTTCTCTCTGTGACTCTCGGGGGCTCTTTGTTGCTCCACAGAGCCGAGGTCTTTGCCCGCGATTTCCACGCTCCATCTGTGGAATCCGTCATGGCTCCCTTCGGCCCTTCACAGTGGAGGGCTGTCACCTGCCCCACGGGGGAGCTGAAGGGTGGGGGGGGGGGGCGTAAAGAGGCTCGGCAAAGGGGATCAGGGGGGGGTGGGGTAGATGGGTGCACAGCCGGGGGCATTTATAACCCCCATCCCCCCCCCCCAAACCCCCCCCCCCCCCCCCCCCCCCTTCCTCCAGAGGGAACCAGGAGCACCTGAGGGGGTGAGAAGGGCAGCGGAGAGGGCCAACAGGGGCCGTTGTTGCCGATGTAAATGTCCCCATGGGGATAGTCCGTCTGGGCATCTGTGTTAGTTTTTGTTGTTGTTGATGTTGCTGGCGGAAGCGCAGCTCATCCACTTGTTTGTGGGCCTTTCTCAACGCTGCGAACACCAGCTGAGCTAAAAGGAAGAACGACCCTCACGATGATTCTCCTCCGTTGCTCACTCTGAGAGAATAACATCTCGTTCTTGGTTTTCTGTTTTTCTCTCATCGCCGCTGTTCTTAGTCAAAAGTAAGAAATCAACCATCAGCTGTGTTTGTGCCTTGTTCAGAAAAACATACATTCATCGGTTTACTGTGAATGATTCAAAGGTCAAAATAAGATGTGAAAAAATGTGTATAATACAAATTAAAATACTTATTGTATGGTAATGTTTATTCATGGTTAAACCATTTATTGTCCACTTAAGTTATATCGGATATATGATGTTTTCTCACATCTTTTTTTAAGAAGATACCTGCACTCATGACAGATAAGACACTTTTATAAGTGAACAGAAACTGTTTGGAGCGATCCTCATCACAAGAACACCATTCCCTGTTTCAATGGAAATAAACTTTTGGACGCATGTGGACATAAAGTTGGGTGAGAATCAATAAAAAACGAACTTGCTGCTTTTAAATCTATCTATTGGAAGGCAGAAATCACAAAAACCTTATATGCAAAAGATGGCCCCCACCACACATTTACATTTTACATAGAAGCGCCCTATAGAAGTAACTTTTACTGTGGCTTTTGGGTGAATGCAACTTATTCTGGCGATAGATGATCATTTTTCTGACACGCTTACATTTTGAAGTCACCAATTAGAGAATTATACAGTTTTAATATAACCATTTCTCACAATTCTTCTGCCGCACGAAGCACCCACATGCCTAACACTCTAAAATATAATGTGATGCAAATTGAAGAGGCAGGTGATGAAGGTCCACGGGGTGGACGCGTGGGGTGAAGAGGGTGTTTAGGTGGCAAACTTGTGCCAAGACGGAGGGCAGCCACCCAGTCACCCCCGAAGCTCACAAACACACACAAAGACTTGCAGCACTCCGAGCACATGACCCTGTCGGGGCTTCCCCTCCCCGATTCCACATGCACTTTTGAGGCTACGTTAATCGAGCTTGTCAACCCCGAGGCGTCTCCAATTCAGCGTCCATTAACAGTGATCCCTCTGCTCACAGGCCTTTCAGTGTGGTCAAGCAAACACACACACAATACTCTCCAACAGGATCTTAGTATTGATGAAACATAATGCCAAATCAGCATCAGGATGTATATTAAGAGAAAGAGGAGGAGAGGGACGAGTAGAGGAGGCTGAGACCTTTCCCCCCCTCCCCTCCTCGCTCCCCGGATCTTATCCAACCTTGTAAACCTGTGGTTTCAGAGTGCCCCGTTTGCCGTCATCGCCTCGCTATCCCCAAGATCTGATCACATCGATTTGGCACCGTCAAATAGCCTTAGCCAATCAAATTATCCACTCTAACCTTCGTATCGCTGCCTGGTACACATATGCTATATCTTAAAATACTGTATTTATAGCCCCTGTAAACACTCGACTTCTCTCTGTATACTTTTTCTCCACCTCAGCTTAAAGGAGCAGGAAGGGGGGGGGGGGGTTGCAGACATGGTGCTGGCTCTTGTCAGTTCATCGAAATATGAGAAAATATGAGCCTTAAAAGGGTCAAATTATCTGAGAAGGGGTATCGCCCGGGAGCCGAGGAGCATTAAGCCGCAAAATAAGAGAGGAGCAGTTGGGAAAGAGGAGGGTGGGGTGGGGGGTAGGTAGCTGGGACTGGCGGAGAAAAGAAAACTGTTTAATTTAACCAAACTGAAGCCCTCAGAGGCACACAGGGCACGGGACTCCGAGCCAAAACAATCTCTCCGAGGGCCAAGAAAGCCCCAAAATGGATCCCACTGAGCAGCGCCATCCCAGGGAGGAGGGAAAACAAGGAAGGAGAGGGAGGAAGGAGAGGGAGGAAGGAGAGGGAGGAAGGAGGAGAATGGAGGGCTTAGCTGAAACAGACTGTTGGAAAGACTTTCAGCATTGCTGTTTCTGTTTTGAGACAGTACCGCGTTGAGCATTTTACACAAGACAGATAGAGAGGGAGTGAAAGTGGGACGTGGATTCTGGGGGCTTGGGGGAATTGATAGGCCATATGCGAACTGTTTACACCCCTCTTCGGACATCCCAGTAACTCTTTTGGGGCTCTGGTTAATAGTGATTGCCCCCCCCCCCCCCCCCCCTCTATCCTCTCCACCTACCCCTCTCTCTCAAAAAAACAAAACAAAAGGCAGAGGAGACAAACGCAGCGTTTATTTTGGGCGGGCCGACCGTGCTGCTCCCATTCAGGAGCCGGGGGACTAAGTGACTGGCCGACTGCATTAAACAGTATATAGAAGTCAAGACAGGCAGATGCTGGGCCGGATAATGGCTTTACTGACAGCTTATGGACCCATCTGTGACTCTTTCTGGTGGGTTGGGGAAAAAAAAGATGCTGTGTGTGGGAGGAGGGGGGGGGGGGAGGTGGAGGGCGAACTCACTTGACTTGCTAAGGAGGAGTTTCAACCTTCACAGCTGCCCTGTAAGCGAGAGTGTGCCATAGCTGTGTGTGTGTGTGTGTGTGTGTGTGTTTTTTAAAGCATGGGGTTGTGATTACACACACAAAAAAAATGATGTGAGCAAACTATCAATAAAAATGACACGACAAAGTGTGCGAGGCTGTCATCAAAAGGAATTATGGGAGTTGTGGAGGATGTCGGGGGTTATCAGGAAGTGGTTACCTGTCGTTTGGAGCTAAATGTGTTGCTAACCCCGTTTCCTGTGCAGCGCTGGGGGAGAGTGACCCCCTGCGACCCCTGCAGTTCTTCTCCGTCTTTTAACTCACAGCTACAGTCGGCGGTGCAATCCAACAAGGTGAGCTGTCACTCTCACGTTTTCTTTCTGTTTTTTTACACTAACAAGGAGGATGTTAGACAGATTCATCTCTCTGTCAGGCGCCCCCCCACTGACTACAGCAGCTATTCATCTTTTCAAGAAAATGTAGGGTCATCATCAACAACACAACTGTAGTAGTACGTCAAGTATTTCCTCCTTAAAGGGACAGTTCATCCCAAAATTAAAAAAAATAGTTATTTTTCCTTTTACCCTTTTTGTGCTGTTTATCAATCTGGGTTGTTTTGGTGTTAGTTGCCTAGTTTTGGAGATACTGGCCGTAGAGCTAAATAAATAAAAAATAAAAAACGCAGCAGCAACGTCTCTTTCCAAAACAACAAGAGCGAAATCATGTGGGAACTATTTTCTTTAAAACACATTTCCAACATGAAACTGGTCACAACAAAGTCTGTGGACTATCTTGAGTAACCGGGTCGGGATTTCTGGAAAAAGACATCGCTGTTGAGTTTTTCAGGTGTATTTTTACATATATATATATATAACTATATATATATATATAGTTACATAGTTATATAGTTATATAGTTATATCATATTGGTAAGAAGGCAAACAAAACTTGAACACTTAAAACAATCTAGATTGATAAATAGCACTGCAGGTAAGAGGAGAAATAGGTATTTTTGATTTGGGCCTGAACTGTCCCTTTAATATCGCGGTCATGCTTAAAAAAAGATTATAGAAATTTGGAAAGTAAGGAATCTGATCCGGTGCAACTCCTTTTTTTTTTTTTTTTTATTGTAATGCAAAAACTCAAGTAAAAAAAGATCCAGTGAGACATGTAGAATAGCGGTAATGTACTGTATAATGCTGCATTCATGTGACCAAGTGAGAGCAGATCTGAGTTTCCTCGTTCTTTCCCTCAACTTTCAGATGTCAAATATTAAGGAACTCCTGGTTTTGGCAGAGAATCCCTATTTAAACAGGGAAATACCTGTAATCAGGCTCTGCAGAGCCGTACATTCATTGGAAAAGCCCGAAACCAAATTGATTAGTTTCATCCCAGCGCTGCGCTGTCGAACACCATGTAACGACTAAGTGTGACACACAAATCTATCACAAAGTTTGAGAGGGATATTCCCCACATGGCACTGAACTACAGCGTTAAACACACATTTCCGAGCCTCTTCGTCGACGCGACACAAAAGCTTCGGGGCTAATTAGTCAACAGAGCTCTGAATGGTCAGGCTTCATCGGCCGGGTGATTGACAGCTGCCTGTCCCCCCGTCAGCAGCATAGATGCTGCGTTTACTGGCCTCCGGCTGGCCTCTGCAAACTTTGACACTCAACCCTAACCTTCCGATACACACTCACACACACACACATACATACACACACACACACACACACACACACACAGACACAACATACACATATGCAAACACATTTGTTTTTAAACGACAGTATACTCGCACACCGACAACAAGGCGACGCACTCACATTCTTCCTTATACTTTCTCAGAAACACACACAAACACACTCTTTGCACATTAAAAAGCAACCTCTCTCTCCCCCTCCCTCTCTCTCTCTCTCCCCCCCAGCTGTTGTGCCTATAGTGCATACTTGCAGCAGATAAAGAGGGGCCTTATTCTAAGGCGAGCCATTCTACTTGACCTTCGCTGGGCCCTTTTCACTCTTTCACTCCCTTCAAACCGTCTTTGGGGCTCAATGTGGCTAGTCCATCACGGGTGAAGGCTGAGGCGCTACAGCCAGCCTTGAAGGGGGGGAATACCCCAAATACCCCCTTCCCCCCCACCTACACACACACATACACACACACATGCACGCACAAGCCTCCCTCCCTCCTCAGAAATCACCCTGACTTCAAAGTTGGTGTGCATTCATTAATTGCCCTTTGAATTGATATCAGAGGGTCACAATAAGAGTGTGAAAGGAAAAAGAGGCTTTAATGAAGCATAGAGCGGCCATTCATTTGCAGATAACTATGTTTTCACGCTTGAATAGTCATCGTGCATGGGCTTATTAGAAAAAGCTCACGAGAGAGGGAGGAGTGCGGGATGGAGAGACGGAGAGAGAGAGAGAGAGAGAGACGGAGAGAGAGACGGAGACAGCCCCGGGGGGGAAGAGGAGAGTGATTTGGCCACTTGGCCCTCGTGCCCCTCTTTGCCCTCGTGCCCAGGGACTCGCTGAGTGACGCATTCATTCTTTCAACGGACAGACAGAGAGCCCTCTTCACCAGACACTTGGCTCCGGCCAGTAATAGCCAATAGCTATTCTAAGACCCAATCCAGAGCTCATTGGTTCTGTCTTTGTCAGGTTTGACGAGACGGGAAGCAGCAACGGGCGACTTATAGTCCTGCTGGGGGTTTTTGCAGATTATTCGATCAATCGTTTGGTCTATGAAACGGTTGGAATTGAAGTCCAAAGTGTTGTCATCCGTCTTGTTTGTCCGACAAATAGTCCAAAACATTACAGATAAAAGCACCAAATCCTCACATTGGAGAAGCTGAAGCCTCAGAATTTGGGAAATATTTGCAAAAAAAATTTAAAAAAGATTGTTTGTATTCACTGACTCGTCGTTTTAGCTTTATCACTTACTCATCATTAAACTGAAATATCATGTCGATAATATTCTAAATAGTTCTGTGTGTTTAAAGAACATCTTTTAAGTAACTTTGCTGACTACACTTGTGAATATCAAAGACACAATTGAGCTCATTGATCAAAACAAAAACATATGCAGCTGCAAAAACATGAAATACTGTCATTGTGGAAAAGTTGTATCGGTGAACACTTGACAGTCTGAGTACTTGACGTTCTTCAGATAACAACTGCAAACCGCTGATTCAACGGTTAACGTGAAAACTCTGCAAAACACCGTGGCCACTAAACACACTGCTCCGCCTGTGCTCTCCACCCATTCTCTGCTCCCTGGCTCCTCTCCTTCATCACTCCTCTCCTTCCTCTCTGGGCCCTGGCGCTGATCCAGTGTGTGCCCACATGTTACTTTTGCAGCACGCCATCCTTTGCCACCCCCACCCTGAGTGGCGGAGAAACAAAATAACCCAAGTTCTTCATTCACTGGCGTTATTTACACAAACAGAGTCCCAACTCCGTTTCTGTGACAAAGCCAGCTAAATCTTTACGGCTCTTTCATGTATTGTCTGCCCGCGGTTCCCTTTTGTCCCCCAGGCCATTGGCCCGGGCCCTGGATACAATGAGCCCGGGGGAATGGAGGCAGATTGAAGGAATGCGCCTCAATAAACCTAATTATGACATGATGACTGCACTCACCATGGTAGGGGTTTTTCAAAGATCCTGGGCTTATTCAATTAGCCCTTTCCAGGATCCCCTTTCACCAAATAAAGTTATCCCTTTGACTGTTTGCATTGCAGAGTGGAATGTGCGTGTAGGTGTGTGTGTGTGTTTGTGTGTGTTTGTGTGTGTGTGTGTGTGTGTGTGTGTGTATGCATGCGGTTGTCTGTATGTGTGCGCACACACACGTCTCGGGCCTAAATGGAAATGTATCGGCCCTCAACAAGGCTCCTCTGTATTATCTGGCTAATTTCACCTAAGTATGGACTCTAAAAGATACACTGTGAAAATGTGCAGCAGCAGGAGGAGGGAGGAGGCGGGGTCACCGTGACTGTTTTAATCATTAACTTTGTCTGCAGGGTTAATTACTATGAAGCTGGGAGTTTGGTGTGAGCCCAGCAACAGGCCTGGAGGGCCAATGTTGCTGCCAGATACATAAACATTTGATGGAACGTGGAGGGGGCTGTTTTTTAAAACACGACTTATTGTACGGGAATTTTGGAAGAAAATGTAGCTATATATTAGCTATCAAAGACAGGCTGTGTGCACACAGTGATGGTAATAACTCTCAGCTTTGGCCATATAACTGTGAATATTAATGCCACCATTCAAGACAAAAGTTTAGCCAACAATTTGTAAAACTGGGCTAAATGTTTCGGTTTGTGTGTCATATTATTCATCTCAAAAAGGAATAAAATGCACTGGTGTTATGTATTTTATAGGTTTGCTGTTATTTATGTTTTTTGTTCACGAAATATGTTAAAGATATTTTGTATTGAAAAGTCACAACAAATATGTCTTGTTCCAAAGCAGACAGCTACACCAACATAAAGATAAAGGTGGTGGCCAAAATATAAAATTAAAACATATTTCATTTATAAATATTACTAATCAGATGCAGATACTGCAGTCATTTTAAAGCATTTTTAATTCCAACTAAATATATTTAGAATCAAATCGCAAAATGTTACAATAAAGAACTTATTGAGACACTTTATGGAGTGATTTGACTTCGTGCGCTCCGCAGGATGGAGCCCAGATACGAGACGAGCTGTGCGCCGCAGGCTGAGAGAAACAGAGAGGGGGAGAGAAAGGGAAGGAAACAAGAGGGAGAGGGGCGGTGTGGCTCTCCAGATGAAAGTGGGATGAAATAAAAGAGTCGATTTAATCTGCTTGAAGAGATTTGGTGAGCAAGTGGTGGAGAAAAAGGAGGAGGAGCGGGAGGAGGGCGAGTATTTTCGAGAGTTGCGCGCAGGACGGGTGGCTGGAGGGGGGGGGGGGGCATTGTGAAGCTGCGCTCCGGGCCAGACCGGGGCTCTCCGGGGAGAACATTGGTCCCCATTCACCGAAACCACTCTTTAATACACTCCCTCCGTCATTTAATGTGACATAGCACAATATCGAGATCATTTAGAGGACATTATTAATGTTCCGAGGGGGGGGGGGGGGGCAGCGAGGCCGGGATTCATCAGAGAATCAATAATAGATCATGAGCTGCAGGCCGGAGACGGCTCCGTGTTATTGGCACCAAGGCGGAGAAGCTGCTCGTCTTTTTCTGTTAAAGCTCTGACATAACAAATGCAAACCGGAAGTAAACAAAACAACATGTATGTAACTTTTTTTATATGAATCTAAAATATTTGTGTTTGCGACCAAAAATATGTCTTATTGGCTTGTCAGCTTTGTTCCTCCTCTTCCTGTTGCGCATTTATCAAAACATTTTTTCTGCATTTTGTCACTTTAAAATTGGCACATCTTAGCTGCATTTGTGCGCGCGCACGTGTGCACCAGCCAGGTTTTTAGGGGGCGAGCACGCATCCTTGGGGCAATACGTGAGTGGGTTTCAGATGCCTCAATTGTCCCTGTGAATGGCAGCCGGACCCCCAAAAAAGGAAACATTTTGTAGGTGAAAACGGCCATTTTCCCTCGCTGAACGGGGCCCTCTAAACTGAGCCGGAGCTCCCTGAATAATTCATCCTTCATTGCGGCCTCATAGTGTGTTTTGTCGGGCTTTTTTCTCTGTGGAGAAGCTTTTTCTCTCTCTCTCTCTGACTGAATTATAAACAGGTTGCCTTCTTCTTTTAGCGCGGCGGCCAAAGCTGTTTCCAAGCTGGCCTTTTGTCCACGCGCAGGCAGCCCAAGCGTGAGCCCCAAATGGACTCTCGCGCCTTTGTCTCCCAAGTTCATCCTTGAGCGTCCCGTTGTGCGCGCGAGGCGCGTCTTTGTGGGGAGTTGGAAACCGTTGAACAAATGTTTGATCAACTCATCTGGGGGACATTTTGTCTCCTCCGACTAGAGTCCCTTATCTGTCCTCCCCTGTTGTTGACATTTCGCTGCTTAAACTGTTTCCAAAAGTGAAAAGAGAAGAGATGGAAACTGTTTGAACGCCTCATGTTAGCCTCATGTTAGGTCTCTGGTGATAGATTATGAACTGGCATGTTAAAATATGAAATATAATAAGATTGTTTTTCCCCGGAATGAACCCACCCCGTTCAATTTAGCTGTCACGCAGCGTGCCCACCTATAATTAACTTTCTCAAAGTACAAAAAGAGAAAAATATTTAAATGGATTTCATCCTCACCGCGAGACGACTGTTACTCCCCTGAGAGGAGAAGATGGAGTCATTATGGAGGTCAGTAATAATTTGGAAAATTAAAGTGTGACGAATTCACACACTAATGACGTAGGCAGAAAGTACTGATATTCAACATATAGGTTAGATGGGCTCCAAACCGCTCTCACATACCGTCTAATGAGGGAAATGAAGAACATAGGTTTTATTCCTTGGCTTGCAACACATCCTATCCCACAATATAGTTTCCACTGAAACACCTGGGCTGAGGCCAACAACACCGGAAAATATTTAAACAATTTAAAAAACGTTTTTTAGCAGGAGGGGGATTTTTTTTTCTTTAAAAAAAAACACTTTTAAAACCTTCATTTAGATCAGTCTATCTATTCCGCCTGCTTCAAATCTACTACACGGTCATTGCAATTGCATTGCAAACATTTATTTTTGTTTAATAAATAAAAAGTAATTATTTATTTGCTGGTGCACGTTTTACAGTGAACGATGTTTAACATAAGTTAAAAAAAATTTGTTTTGTTTCATGAAACTATACACAAAGCAAAGCAACGGGCCAAGACAAATGCGACGTGTTTATAATTCATTAAAGCATTGCAGTTAAATATATTGATTAATAACGTCTCTCTTTGTAATCCTGCAGTCCACAAGAAATAGATAACAAAGAAATCTATCTTTAAATATGTGCGTCCATACAGACTTACTGTGGCTGTTCATCCACTCCAAACACTGCACGCTCTCCCTTACGCACAGAGAACGTCACCTGCTGTTTGATTTACGCTACACGGCCTCGTGGGGGGGGGGGGGGGGGGGGGGGGGGGGGGGGGGGGGAGATATGGTCGATAAAGAATTCCTAACAAAGGCTCTCCACCCCCATCCAACAACTTTACAGCATGCTAAAACTCCGCAGAGAGGCTCGTTACGCGGCTAAATAAAAAGCTTTCTCTCCTTTACGCTCTGCTCATGAGCAATCAACAGGTTGGAGGTGCTGAACACCAGACCTTCACGTTTGTTGAGGAGGTTAAGCTGCGAAATGGGAATGTATTCCTCTATAATTCAATACTGGTGGATACATAGCCTGTTACGTTTTCACTTTCATACTAATATTCCCCAAAGCACGTCCTAAATAGGCAATTTAGCGAATATATAAATAAAAAGCGTGATTAAATTCCTCCCACGCGGCCTCACTGTATCTGATCAAACTTTGCGCTCTAATGTGCGCGTGAGGTCACTGATGTGACCCCAGCTTCAGCGAACAGCCAACTATTGTCCTCCACATCACCGGCCAAAGAACTTGGAGAGGTTCACTCACATCTGTCTCCCAGGATGCCTTCAATGCTGTGTTTGGCCCTCCGGTCGTTCTCCTCCAACTCCTTCCTCTCGATCTCCTCTTCGTCCTCCTCTTCATCGCCTCTCCCCCCAAACTTACTCCGCATGGTGCGACTGATGGAGCTCACTGCGAACGGTCGTTCAAAAAGTGGAAATAATTACGAAAATAGAAACACAAAATAAATCATACTTTAGAAAAACTTACAAAGTATTTAATATAAAATAATTGGTACATCAAAAGATGACAAACATACACTTTACATAATAATAACATAACATACATTATATATCTTAATAAGGATTATTTATTATATATATCATAAATAATTAATTTATGATATATAAATACATATATATACATAATAAATAAGCGTTATAAAGTTGTCGAAGGTTTCTAAAAAACTAAATTACAGAAAGAAACGGGGCTTTTTTTTAAACTTTACTTATAGTTTTTTATTATTATTATTTAAAAAGTAGGCTATATGACAACCTGTTGTAGTCGCAGTTTAACTTGATACATAAAGAAATAAGAAAAGATAAAAGAAATAATAATATTAATAATAATAATGTGTAAATGCATCCATGTCTGCCCTTTTTACCTGAAGGGACGTTGTTGCGGTCACATATCCCATCCTTCAGTAATTTATCCCGAATCTCCCAGCTAAACATACCCGGGTTTTCCCGCTTGTAATCTTCTATTCTCTTGTCTACGTCCGGCGTTGTTCCCTGCTTTGAAAAGGTCAGAAGAGTCGCAGTGTTTATTCACTTTGTTGTGGCCCTTGGGGCACAATGCATACATCGCCTTTATGAGCAATGAAATCAACAAGTTAATGTCCAAGTTAAGCATTCAATATGAATGTGCATCAGTATTATTCATAAGAATATATTCTGCATATCTGCAAATACAACCTCATGATCTGAGGGTACCTTGGGTTTGCTGCCACCGATGGCCCCGGGTCTGATGGAGCCCGTCTCCTGGTACCGGCACAGGATTTTGGACACGCAGCCGTGGGAGACCCGCAGCTGTCGGGAGATGACACACGGCCTGACGCCGTGGTGCGCCATTTCCACGATTTTATGTCGGATGTGGTTGGGCAGAGGTCTGCCATTTATGAAAACTCCCCCGAGCTGGTTCACGCGGCCTTGACCCAACGGGGTAGACACTACATTTAATCCCAAAAAGAAAAACATATGAGAGGATCACCAAAGTTGATCCAGTGCATGTTATATAAAAGTTGCGTTTAACAGACCCAAACATGTACCTGAACACACCAATAACAAGATAACAACGCAGCTGTTTTCTTTGTATAACTGCTCCAGAAATACAACCGACAATAAATAATTTACGCAATAATTTAAAGCAAAAGTATCCCCTTAAAACATCTACACTATTTATGAAAATATAGCATCATGTTAATAGACTAGCCTGCAAAAAAGTTGCTTAAATTAAATTAAATGTGAGGCACAAAACAGAAAAGCTGTAAAAGTAGATGAAACTAATGAATTGTCAGGTCAGCTATAGTGAAGTAAAATGTCGCTTTACTGCTATAACACTTAGAACTGTAGGCTACTACGTTTTGCTGGAGAAACGTCCAGAAAACAAACACATATCTTCCGTCAACATCCTTTTGGTGCAGTGTGATGCTTTCACGTTACCTTCCAGAGGGAAGCCACTGCGGGGGTAGTTCTGAGCCAGCGTGGGTCGCATCATCCTGGTATCGACCCCGCCACACCCCGCGGTGACTCCGGATACCTCCTTTAACGGGGAGGTCGGCTGCTGCTCCAACACAGAGTTTGTTCCGCAGTAAAACAAAAGTCTCAAATCGCCTGAAGAAGCTTCCTGGAGGAAAAGGTTAGCCTCAGTTAGCCGCTGTCGGGCTACACAAGCCAGGCACCAGAGTCCCGGGACCCTCTGAGGAGTCAAACGGGACGATGAAAGAAGAGGAAAATTCGATTTGTTTTTTAGATGTTAAAAAGAGTTTCTCAGTCTCCTCGGTTGTTTTTTTCACTCTCCGGTGTGTGTGCTCTTGTTAATGCGGGTTGCCACGGCGGTGCAGCCGGGGACGAAAAGATATTGTTGTTGTTGTTTGTTTGACACCGGTTCAAAGTGAGAGGAGACCGTCAAAAGTAGCGGAGCTCCTCTCTCCAAACCCGGGTCGGCGCTCCCCGGCTGTGATTGGTCGAGAGGGGTACACCACGGGTACGCAGCGCGGCGCCGATTGGCTGAGGGGCTGACAAACTTTCGTCCTATCAGGAGAGAGAGACGCTGTCACAGTTCCGCTCGGATGGAACAGGGGCGTCGATTCACACAAAAACAAACACAAAATGACTTTATGGAGGAAAGCAGAGCAACAAATAATGACTGAGGAGGTATAATTATTTAGTTAATGTGTTTATTAGCACTGGTGGAAGAAGTATTCAGATCCTTTACTTCAATAAAAGTACTAATACTAAGCTCTGAAAATACTCCACTGTAAAAGTCCTGCATTCAAAACTGTACTTAAGTAGAAGTATGTAAGTAGTCAGCAAAGTGTACCTAAAGTATGAAGAGTAAAAGTACTCATTGTGCAGTAAAATGATCCGTCAGTGTTTATGTTATATATATGATGTTTTTTGGATGCTGTATTATATGCTGCATGTTTTAACTCCTTTGTGTACTGTTGGCTGGTTTAATCATATTCTATAACATCCTCATATATGTAGCATCGCTGTCCTGTGTAAATAGTTTATGTAGCTTTAGGAGAAGTTTCTCAAACCGTAAAGCAACATTTCATCCTTTAGTTGCAAATATTTAAAAAATCAAGACATCTGGAGATACGTTGTTTTCACTGGACAGGAAGGAGATGAAACACTGTAATCTATAAAGTAATTAAAGATGTCAGAGTAAAAAGTACAATATTTACCTCTGAGGTGTAGTGGAGAAGATGTATAAAGTAGCATAAAATACTCAAGAAGAAGTGCCAGTTTACTTATTAAGAGTACTTGAGTAATTAGTTACATTCCACCGCTGGTTATGAGGTCACAGACGCACACTGGTCCTGGTGTGAGCTTTTTCCAGTAAATTACTGTCAATGAATCCCTTCTATTAAAAAAAAATATATATATAAATAATAAAGGATGTAATTAATAGACTATTTGTCCGCTGGTATGCACTGACTTACATTAAATGTTACCCAATACAACAACACATTTCAACAACTTTTGCTTGTGACGTATTGCTTCTTTCTATATTTCAATGAGGGGGGGGTCAAATATTAAGAAACACTTTCAGTCTAAAACCAGCTCTGAGAAGAACAAACAAAAAAAAAAAAACACAACAAAATGTATTAACATTTAGAATGAAATAATTGTTGCATTGTATTGTATGTCATCAGACTCCATCTATGGATCTAAAGATAATATCATTTGATACCAAACCACGTTTTAACCACCAAATTAAAGTCAATATTGTGTCAGTTTATCTCACATATCATCAACACACAGCCCGATGCTCCTGACATGTTCGGCTAGTCTCGGATTGGGTTTCATCTCAGCTCTAAAGTGTAGAAACCAAAACCGAGCAGGATTCTGTCCTTATTCAACAAAACAGTAGCTAAAGAGGCAAATGTGTAACTTTTGCTTGTGCAGATCTTTACGCATTGATTAAAAAAAAACATTAAACAAAATCACTGAGACTCCTCATTTTGTCACCAATCTGTGCGTAAAATCATCCGAAAAAACACGTCCAATGCATGCCGTCGCACACGACCCCTAATTTGTTTCCACCCCGTGGCCTCATATATGACACAAATGGTGCTGAAGTGTGTGCACCTCGAGGAATTTATTGTGGGGTTTTCAGACCGAGCTCCAGCCGGCCGAGGACAGTCTGAATGGGGGGACGTGCGCCACAGCAGGATACGACGCCAGGGCGGCCGTAAAGACAGTCTAGAGCTCAGTGCCGCAATGGACAAGCGGGTGTATTTTTATCCCCAAATGTGTAATAATCAACACTGTCACCGCCCCGAAAAAAGAGAATGAAAGAGCGAGGTGTTGTTTCTGTTAAAGTCCAGCCATGGACCCTGTATCGTGTGTGTTACTGTATAATCAATCACTGAAGCACAAAGCTCTGTAATCAGAGCAAAAGATGGTTTTACTTCACTGTCCATCCCTCACCATTTCACCTTTAAAGCGCAGCCTCTGCACCAACGAACGAACAGCGTTTTCCCCGATTAATTCAAATCTCATCATTATTTCAATGTATTTCTTGATTGTGGACACATGGCAGAGCAGCAGCAGCACGGGCCGACCCTTCATTAAGTGGAACAGGTGGGTTTTTACCTCTATAGGCAATCAAGGTGCAGTAATGAAGCTAATATAACAGCAGGACTGGGAAAAACATTTTGTGGATGAGAGTGCGGTTAGAAATATGTTGTTCTTCCTCTCCATCTCTGTGTGACTCATGCGAAACTAAAGCTGAAAAGCCCCCCAGCACCTGATCAGCCCTGGGGGGGGGGGTCGGATTCCCTGTCATTCACCTCCATTTACGCAGAGGTATCCCACAGGTTAAGTAGGTTTCAATTAACATTCGCCTCTTTTTAGTCGCTTTGGAAGAAGAAAGAATTTTAAAAAACGCACTTCAAATGTTGACTTTGCTGTCAAAATAAAGGCGCGCGGACAATAGGTGGACGCTGGGTTTAAAATAAGCGGGGCCCACGGGGGTCTTTCACCTGCTAAGGGGGGATACGTCATTATCTTTTCACGAGGAAGACTATTATCTGTATCACGCGTGGAAATGAATGACATCACTTCAGGTTGTGAAAACGTCTTGAAGGAAGGAGAGGGGGAAACGCCAGTTAGTTTCTGACAGATCTTTTTTAACATTTGTAATAAAGCAGATAAAGATGATAATAATCATCATGAGCGCTGTTGGGCTTCGGGCAAACATGTGAATAGGCCACTGTTAACACGTGGGCTTCTGATGTTGTTCTGCAAGTCGAGCATCAGAATAAAGGAGGAACTATTAGGTGTAAGTGATGTAATAGTGATGTTTGTTTTGTATTATACTGAAACCATCAGTCTGACGAACGTGACGATTTGGGAGTGTCAGTGATCTTATTTGAAATATAATCTTACAGCCAAGAAAAAAAACCCAGAGGGGGCAAATGGAAAACAGAGGAGGGCACGATGCATACCTCGGCCCCTTTCTTTAAAGGCGACACTGAATCCGCGTGTCCAATCCATTACCGGAGGATGAAATCCAAAGTCAGAAATCTCTGCTTGATGAGAAATAAATGAGTTGCGTCACGTGCTCGTGCGTCGAGGCCATTTCGCGAACACACAATTGTCACATCGATTAATTAACATCGCACCCTATTACGGTAATAATGCATACAAAGATAAAGGCGATAATACATGGTGATGTCATTGAAATCATTATTTATATTTTTGACTTACAGTGAGTCCACAGAGAGGAGAGGGATCTATACGTCATAGTTTTATTTTTAACACCTTAATATTTACTTATAGAGCAGTGAGTATGCAGGTAACATCCATCATTAATTATTATCTGACTTATAAGTCAATATTGTTTGTATTCAAGCATGAAAGAAGTATTTCGATTAAAAGTAACAGTACTGCAATGAAAATATACTCCAACACAGCCCTGCATTACTGAAGTAAACGTGCTTTATGAGAATCAGAAGAAGAATGTAGTACTAGCTTACTACTTAACAGTAAAAGTACTCATTGTGTAAAATGGGCCCATTTAGAGAGTTATTATATTGTATTATATGTTTAGCTATTATTGGAATATTACTACAGATTCATTAACTTGATACACTGTTGGGTAATTTAATACAACAATGTATAGTTTAAAAACTCATAGTGTTGCGTATAAAATATTGATGAGAAAAGTATAAATGACAGCAGTCAAAACAATATAGTGAGGTAAAAAGTATATTTCTCCTCTGAGTACAAGTAAGTACCTCACTGTTGGCCTACAGTACTCAGTAATATTCCACAAATGTTTATATTATAGGTTAATATTGCATATACTTCTTGAAAAAGGCTGATAAATGTATTTATCATAGTCAGAACTATGACTCATTGTCTCCCGACGCGTTTTAAATGAAGTTTTGAGTGTTTCTGTAAAAGTTTTAGTGTTTTTACTCCAAACTGAATACGTCACCGTTGTAGCTTCTGACATGGAATACAAAAAGCAACAAAAACACAAGTTAGAAGCCTACACGTAAAGTATGTTTATGCTACTGTGGTGCTTAATGTCTAACGAGAGCCATTGACATACATTAGCCAGACTTCCTCACAAAGAACACGTCGTCTCATCTTGGTTGATGGCGGTAAAAGCGAGCACTCGCCTTAATGTTTCCAGTAATCAGTGTAACTGTAGCTCGGCTCTGATACAATAGTCTTTAGTGTTGTGATCTGATCAGTTAACAGACTTGTTTACATGCTGCTGAGAATATGAAAGGGGGGGGGGGGGGGGGGGGGGGGGGGACAGCTTTAATTTATGGCCCATGAAACTTCTGTCCTTAATAGTAAGCTGTAATCAGACGCTGATTGGTCAACACCGGTGTTTTTCTATCTATTCTGTTTGTTTATGAGGGATGAATGACTTCATTTATACGGAGTGAAAAAGGGAGCCTCACAGTTTATTAACATATTGAAAAATGTATTTACTTTTAATCAAGTTTCAGCCACCAGAAGTTTACACAACTGGACCTGCATGAGAAGTGCAATCAAGTTGACACATTCTTTTTATATTATTAATGGCATGTAGCACTGTGTGTCTACCAGTAGGGGGCACATCTGATCTTTGAGCCTGCACTGACACACTGGTTTGATATTTAACATGTGATTCCTATTTAACAAACACAATGTGTTTTACTTGTGTGGACATGGAATCAGCTTGTTCACACAGTTATTATGTAAGGCTGAGCTTTTCTGTGCTGAGACAAATGATGGACGCAACCGGATATTCCACGTATTCCTTTATTACTGAAATGTGTTTTTTATTTTATGTATGTAAAACAGCACATAAGGAACATTTCTCTGTGCAAATACTTTTTGGTACTTCAACAACAACCACAGATTCTCATTAAAAACCAAACGGTCCTCTGAAATAAATACAATATACGCTTACATTTAACAAAAAAGGTATTTTACCTCGTTACTTGAGTCAAATACGAGGGTGAAAGTGCATCATCTAAAAGTTTGGGGGGGGGAATAGGGTTGGGCAGGATGATTGACGCGAGCGTGGGACTCAGATTGGAGTGGGAGTTAACAATCATGTTGAATTATTGTCGTTTTATTCCCCATGCAGTGAGGAAGGATACCATGAGTGTGTGCGAGGGCAACAAGTGCTCACATTAAAACCACTTCGGTGTCCGAATTCTACACAGGAAGGTCGGGGGGGGGGGGGGGGGGGCAGAAACACAACACAGGCGTGTAACTCACATTTCTCAAACAAATAAGGTACTCTTCTCTCCATATTCAAGAATAATAAATAAATAGTTGTATAGATTAGCAACGATTACACACACAGAATTTACCAACGGGTTCACAGTAATGTTGAGAAGAAGTTTCACGTTTTAGCCTTTTTGATGCGTTTGTTAGTAAAGTGTTTCTGTTTTACTTGTATTTCTGAGGGGGGGAAAAACGTTTTTATTATGTTTTAGTTCAGGCAAATGTAATATTTGCATGGTACTGAAATAACACAAACACATGAATCTCTCCTAAGCCTCTTTCTGATCACAGCCACAAAGCTCATGGGGCTCCTAACGTTTGCAGATGTAATTAAGACTCCTGACGATCTCAAGAGGAACCACAGTGACACCAAATCTGTCCTTTGTTCACCGGGTCTGGCCTGGAAAACAGATGCTTTCGATTGTCACGCTTTGAGAGGAAGAAGAGGAGTGAACGTGGCGCTGAAGGTGGCCTGGCTTATGGTATCTATTCTGACCTCTCTTCAAAGCCGGATGCAAAGAGACACATTTATCATAAGTGTAAAAAGAAAAAAAGGTGGCGATTTGAGAGGCAGCTCCGTGGTTGGAAACCCTGTTTTTCAGCTTCCGTTTGCATAAATGATGTGACAGAAAGCGGAAATCTCTGCCTGTACTGAAACTCCAGCTGGACGCCGTCTGCGGCAGGAGGCCCCGTGCACCATCGTGATCATGACTACAGTGAAGTTGTTGTTTTCAAAGGTGAGGCACACGAGTCAGGAGACACGATGTCCCTCCTGTTGATAAAAACAAAAACAAAAGAAGTAGAAACAAAAAGCTGTGACCTTTCAGGAGGCTAACATGCACAAAAAGTAGGCAAACACTTTCAAAATCACAAGCGAATCCCTTCGAGAAAACAAAAACAAATAGAACCTGGAAGAGGTGCAGTGTTCACGGTGAGAGAACAGGAAACAGTGGCATCCTTTAGGAAAGAGTTCAAGCACAAAAGGTCATCAAGAAAGATGGACGACACCTTACAGTCCTGCTTCTCTGTGAGCTATTTACACGACTTCCTCGTTAGTGAGACTTTGGAGACTTCTCCTCCGTCAAAACCTAAATCCATCAGCTGAGAGGTGAACATAGTTAAATATCTGTACAGTACATTAGTGCTCGGTTGAGATATAAGAGTGGATCCTTGTGGACAGTTATCATACAGTGAGTGCATTGTGGGAGATGCATATCATTTATAGCAGGAAAGGGCGGGGAGAGGAGGGGGGGGGGGGGGTCAAAACCCTGGAAATAAGCACTTCACTCACATTCAGTCATCAAACCAGCTGAGATCCAACACCAGGGGCCAATACTGGCAATTCAAGTGCACAGTTTAAGAACAAGATTATCAAGGATGATGTCGGCCTATTGCTCCAAACAACACGAAGGCCTTTTGGGTGTTTGCTATATAAGAAAAGGCCATTTTTGGACGAGATTTTGTTCCCTAGAAAATGTAAAGGGAGCGGGAGAATCAGTTGCCAGTATTATGTACACAATCACACACACACACACACCAGCGTCCAGAGTCAGAGCCGGCGGGCGCGTCAGGCGTTTCTCCGGGAGTTGCTGGTGGCGGACGAGCGGCCCGCCTCGTGATCCGGTCTGTACTTGAGCCAGCAGATGAGCCACGTGACCACCACCGAGAACATGGCCAGGATGCTGGCCACCGACAGGCAAATGGGTCCCGCCGGCGAGGGTGGGATGCTGTGGCTGTGCACGAAGATCAGGCCCATGAAGAGCAACACCAGCATGGAGAGGAAGGAGAAGATCACGCAGACGCAGCCGGTGGTCAGCGCCACCCGCTTGCAGCTCTGGCAGCTGTCGTAGCGCACCGAGTCCTGGGAGAGGGTGGTGGCGGTGGACACGGTGGTGGACGGGGTCGCCTGGCCGACGCTGGACGTCCCCGACGTCTCCTCCCGGCGCAGGGCGACGAGCGCCGGGTGCAGCGGGGGAGGGTACGGCGGCAGCGCGTCCTGGGGCAAGGGGTCCGACTCGATGTAGAGCGGGAAATCCTCCGTCACCTTGGTGTTGTTGGGCAGGTTTTGGATCCGGTAATCCGGCACCGGCGTCCGGTGGCGGCAGACGGGGCAGCTGATGCGCCACGGCCGCTCCTCGCGCAGATGGAGCGTGTTCAGGCACTCCTCGCAGAACGTGTGCAGGCACTCGAGGATCTTCGGCGCGCGGCGGTCGAGGTCGAAGTAGTTGTAGCAGATTTTGCACTCGTACTCCTCGTAGGGGAACACCGAGGAGGCCTCTCCGGGGGGTTCCGCTCCGCTCGGTGCCAGATCTACCTCTGCCATGTCATCTCTCGCCATTCACGCTCTCCGGCGAACACAAAGGGGAGCTGGCGGACAGATGCTGATGACGGTGCACGTCTCTCCTCCTCTCCCCCTCCTCTCCTCCTCGCTCATTGAAGCGCCATCATCCCCGCAGACATTGTTGATGTGGGCTATTTTTCTATATTTATCTATCCATTAGCCTTCCCCCACTGCCGCGTGATGTATTAGAGAGCTGCTGCCGCTCCGTCCAAATGATCGGGATCCCGGTTGAATATGAAAAAGAAAAGAAAAAGCTCTCGATTCCTGCTCGGCTGTGTGGGAATAGATGACGTAATGGTGGTGAATCCGAGCATCCCACAAAGAGAGAGAGAGATGATGATGATGATGATGATGATGATGATGTGTCGCCCCGAAAGTCCCGTTAAAGAGAGAGTGTTGTTGTGTCGTTTCCAGTGCTCTCGGTGTGGATTCACGCAATTGCGTACAGAGCAAAAGGATGCGCTAATTTGGTCAAATGGGGGCGTCGATTCGCCGTTTCCGGTAACAACGAGCGTCTAAACTCAACGTGTTCCAATCAAATACCAAATATCAAACTGCACCGTCTTACATTACAAGGGGTTGAGTGGAACAATGGGCAGTTGAATATTTTATTCAATTCATATAAAAATAGGGAAGTCAAGTTTATGAAGAGACTCTAAAGTTCCACATTTGTTCAATAAATCAGGTCAGGAATCATTTGGAGTGGCTTCAGGCATCTCATCATGTTGGTATACAGGCCTACATGTTGTATTTGAACACTGTAATAAACCTGCCGACACAAAGTTTGACTTAAAAGAAGATATTTAAAAAACCTTAAACTTAAAAAATATAAAAAATGCTGCTCTTACTAAAAGCCTTTTCTAATCATGAAAGAACCACAAATGAAGCTGTAGTCAGCTGACAAGTCTTTGAAGTGGCTCAAATGATGTGAAACCCTGCGGTTACATTATTCAAACTGACTCACACTCACAAGATTTGGCTCTGAAGCTGACGGCTACAAATTCTCAGAAGTTGTGTTGATTCTATTTACAACACTAAGACACGTATGATCACTAAAGTCCTGATTTAACATTGTTTACAGCAGGTATGTGGTTTCAAGACACGCTTGTTGTTACAATAACAAGTGAAAAATGTTTTTTTCAGCCCTACAATTGGCAAAAGTTGTTAATGAACAGTTTTATAATAAGAGGGGAATACAGTTCTGAATGAAGGGGTCGCCTACATGGACACAGTCCTCTTTCAGACACAGGCCTCACCGACCCAAAGAACTTGACCTCCAGCTGATATTCCATTCATCACATGTTCTCATATCCAATTTGCAGAGTTTTTGGTAAACATGTGAATAAATCCTCTTATATTTCTGGCACATTGATGGCCCCGCTGAGTGTTCCCCGGACTCAACTTTACAGGAAATCGTCCTCTGAATGTTGCCGTTTTGTGATTTCTGTAGAAAATGACCAAACAAATTGCTGGATCTCTGTT
Organism: Anarhichas minor; assembly: GCF_050575085.1. Taxonomy (NCBI): domain Eukaryota; kingdom Metazoa; phylum Chordata; class Actinopteri; order Perciformes; family Anarhichadidae; genus Anarhichas; species Anarhichas minor. The sequence goes on along the minus strand of NW_027466472.1, from coordinate 894,316 downwards.
GGCGGGCGACTGATAACAAACAGGAGCAACGCAGTAGAGCCTGAAGCCTTCTACATCCAATTTCACAGTCTCATTACCATGGTGATGGTTAAGAAGCTGATGATGATGGAGAATCATCTTTTAATAATGCAGTCTCATTTTACCACAATTTACTGCAAAAGCTGTACTCAGAATGACCTGTTGCACTCTAAACTCTATTCTTTGGCTCAATATGGTCTGTTATATAGCTGACCATTATATATATATATATATATATATATATATATATATATATATATATACACATTGCAATAAAACTGGCTGCTGCATGCTTTAAATACTTTGTGATAACGGGTGAACTATCCCCGGATAAAGGTCGGACAAACCGGCAAGACTTACCTGTTCAGCCTCCCCACTAAAGCCCCGCCCCGCTGCGCACACCTGCGTCGCACAGCAGCCGCACCTGTACGGAGCTCTGCGCCCTGCCCCGGTGCAAACGTCGACCGTGAGTAGGTCAGAGTATCCACATCCACTCCTGCCTCTTTCCCCCACCCCTGACATGCTGCAGTCCTTGGCTTACCTTCACGACTCGGAGCTCGTGGCCCGGTTCCAGAGACGATGCGGACTCGTCCTCGTCGAAGCCGCGCGTCATGATCGCAGCCGAGGGAGGACGCGAGGAACCCCGGTCCACAACGGCGAACCACGCGGTGGACCGCAGGAGGGAAGTCGGGACCACCAGGATCAGAATTCAAACTTTAAACACAAGGAGAACGGATGTGCTGTTAGTGTAAGTCTGACAAAAGTTGGTCCACTAAGTGCTTTTAACCTTTAAACATGATTTTAATTCACAAATATAAACCACATAGTCCATTACTATTTGCATTGTAATCCCTCAACGTGTGAGATTAATATATGAACTAAAGATTTTGGTTCTAGGAAGTAAGAGCTACATGTGCAACAGCTTTACTCGCCCAGTAACGGATTTAAATAGTATGCAAACCAAACAGTGACTGGCTTTTCTCGTTTGTCTGGGTGTCTGAGTCAGCCACGAGATCCTCACCGGCACAATGCCAAGCCACGTGGGATGTTTACGTTCTTCTGTGTCATACCTTCTCTTATGCGAACTATTTATTTAGACTACTGACGAGGTGAAGAGGAGCACAGAGGAGTTCCTCACAGGCTCAGATGTTGAGGATGGGCTTGATATTGTGCAGGAACTTGGAGCTCCTTCTGGGTGGTGTTCAGCTCGGACGTAGACCCTGCTGATGTCATAATGACATCATCGGGGTTATCTTGGGTTGGGCATGGAAACTACAGATATGTAACAGAAAGTCTGCATTATGAATTTGAGGTGTGGGATTTGAAAGAAGTGTGGAATTTATAGGAGGTAAGGGGGTTTAATGAAAGAAGTCAATGTGTTGCATTATGGGAAATGTGGGATCCAGCATTTTTTGGAACGTGATGCTTACGAGAGGCTAAAGGTCTCGGCCTCCGCCGCATTGATGCCTGGCCACTCTTTTTGTTATTTCTCCCTTCGGAGTAGCCTAACCTTGTGCACTTATTTGTGTATTTATTTGTGTGCTACTTTAATCATTTGAAGAGATAAAACCAGCAGATTCTGAACTGCTGGCTGGTATAAATAATGAAATGTGACGAAAAGAAGCTGCAAACAAACAAAAAAGTTGAAAAATGTAATCGTCCAATCAGCACTCGTCCTGTCATGCCTGTGTTTTTGATTAGAATGCACCGGTTGGCTACTCAAGATGGACCAGCCGTCATATCAGCGGCTCTTACTCATCACTGGCTAGCTAGCTTTATTGCTATCATGCGCAACAAAAAAATCAAGGCGGTTAACGACGAGGAGTCCGAGGCACTAATTGTCTCGGGTGACGAGGGGAAATCCCACTTTTTTTCTGGACGTTTTTCTTTATCTCAATCAACCCTCGTCAGAGCCGGACATCAAATGTAATCGTCTTGGCAGTCGGTCTGGGAGATTTTAAGCATAATGAAACAGTTTGAGAAGCTTTTGAATCATTATATTTCGGTGTTCATGTTGTTCTCCCATCTTCATCGTCATCGCCATGAAGGCCTAACAACCGTGCTGCTTCCATTTTTGATAGTTATTTTGAATTTAGGACATCCTGATTTAGGAAATCCCAAAGTTAGGATGGTTCTGTAATAGCTGAATTACTATCGTAGGTTTTTTTTAATCCAAATGCGGTTAGGAAACATGTTTCTACAATACCAAAAAATGTCATCCTAAAGATGAGATGGGATTTAAAATTTCGGAAGTTTCCGGTGCCATCACCTTTAGTGTTGTTCTGTGTTTATTCTCCGCAGGCCTGCGGCAGACCTCAGTACGAGGTGAGGAACTGGCCTTTGCACTTCCTCTTCCTGTTCTCGGCAGGCCTGGGGCACGAAATGTTCTACATCACCTGTCTGCCTTGCATTCACTGGAGCCTGGACCCGTTCCTGTGCCGACGCCTCGTCAACATGTGGACCGTAAGTCACAGCTGGAGGGGGAGATGTGCGCATCGGTCCGATGTCCGTTGGTTCCACAATGCCACCTCTCTTCTCTCTGCTCTTCATCTCCCTCTCTTCACCTTTCAACCTCCTTTCATTCCCCCCTCCCCTTCCAGTGACCTGTCTCTGACACCACCATGTTCATATATCCCCCAGGCCTGAGGGGCCACTGGGGCCAGCCTGACCGAGGGCCCTTGACACAGCGAGAGGCCACACACGGGGACTCATTACCGAAAATGAAAATCTCCCCTTTTTTAAGACGTTTACTCTGACAGAATCCAGCACATAACAACAAGACGGCCTGAAAACCCGTCAAACGTGAACCCGGAGGGAGCGTATTTGACACTTCATAGAGACACACAGCCGGCCATACACCCTCTCTCCTGCACTGTGCGTGATGGGCAGTGTGTTTTTGTGCCCTTTGTGTCCCCCGCCTCGAGCGCTGGGTGGATGCCCTGTGTCTGAACCCCTTGTTTGGATCCCCCTACCCCCCTAGGGGGAAGAGACACCATTCTTCTGGCATCCTGGCTTCACCAGGCCGCTGTTTGAACTCCTTTTTAAACTGCACATAAACACCAACACACACACACACACACACACACGCATGCTCGCACTCCCCGCCTTAGCCTCCTAAACACACTCATCGCCCTCCCTCTAGTTAGACATTACCAGCTTCACTCTTGTGTTCTCCTCCCTCCCCCCCTAATCTACCAGCAGAGTGTTTTATCGGCCTCATCAGCGCTCTGAGCTTTCTCTCTCTCTCTGTGGACCGAACATTTGGCCTGTCAGCCCTCGGGGCGCATCACCCTGCACTCCCAACTTCTAACAGCACCCTGCCATTGTGCTGGTGGAGTTATCTGAGGGTTCACGGAGGGATCGAGCGCTCTCTTTCTTTCCCCTCCGTCTCGCACGCAAAAACTGGCAACTCACGGCAACATCTGAAGTGCACCCATGCACATTTAGACTTGTATGCATGAGCACACACACTGCAGGTCCATTACTGAAAAACACTCTCATTATACCCCCCCCCCCTCTCTCCCTCCACCTTGTGTCCTTCACTACTCTGTTGCCTTTACTTGCAGGGTGACTTTGGTTGACTTAGAAAACGGTAGCTGTCATTAACCATATGGTCATGAATTACATTGCCGTGTCGTACGGCATTATAGTAGCACAGTGTTATGCAAATCATGCACCGACTGTGCTGTTTGGAATATCAAAACCCATCTAGTTGTACACACAGGGCATGAACTATGATGCGGACAGCAGAAGAATGTTTAGAGAAGGAACTGCACTCGCTTTATTCCCAGAAGACGAAACTTGACCAGCCATCAGTGACGAAGACCAGAGGTCAGAATCTGTCCGTCTGTGAATACAAAGACAGTGTGACTCTGCCCTGTCGTAACTACAAGGAAGGTCACTGCTGTACTGGCGGTAATACCGACATGTTTCTGCCACAAAGTGCTTGAAAATGACCGGGACAAAAATGCATATCATGACTGATGTGTAGGATTTCGGCGTGACGACTGATTGGATCAGGTCTCTTCCAGTCCGGATCAGTTGGTGTTAAAAGTCAGCAGATAAAATCGTCTAGAGTGTGACATGTAAAGATTGTAAGACTTCAGACCCGGTCATTAACTACTCCCAATGACGATGCTAATATGTTGACGTTTAGCGTTCTGTTTCATATTTTCCCTCACTCACGTGCTCCCCATTTTTGAGAACTACTATTGAGAGTGCTTGAAAACCATTTGCTGCAGTTATTTTTTTTTTTTTTTTTGCATGAACAGAGAAGTGATGGTCCACTCAGCCGAAAACAGTACAAAAGCAACATAAGAAAACAGGAAGTCTATAAGCAGGATAGTAAAGGCTGAGTGCAACTTTAAAACTGGACCCAGGAGAAATTCTCCCGCCTTCTTAAGGCTATCGCAGTAACAAACCATGCTGTGAGGATATTATAGAGAAACTCTTATATAGCTGCAGAAAATACCTCTTGGTTCATGAGAGCAGGCTGCAGCATGAGTCCCAAAATACCCATTGTACAGATGGACCTCTATGTGCTATTGATGAGTTCTACAGTCAGTAAAGTTAAACTTCTACTGGTTTTACGATTAAAAGCTAAGATCTTTATGAAGCAAACATGTCTCAGATATGTTCCTGCTTTGTGTGCACAGATCGATCATCAGATGTAATTGTATCCACACAACTTTAAGTTACCAGCACCTTGGTGGTCAAAAGTATGAACCAGGAACCAAATCAGCCAATCATGTTGCTGTGGCACAAAACAAACATCTTGTGTCTTTTCTCCATACAAACAGTGACCTGCAGCGCCTCTACCCTACCCAACACACCACACACACACACACACAGATCCACATGTTGACAGATCAAAGTCCAAAGCTGCACTGGCGGCCTCGATCAATACACTTATTCACGAAGAAACCCCAACTCTGTGTGTGTGTGTGTGTGTGTGTGTGTCTTGACCTGTCTTTAACTCTTCCCTTTATGTGACCAGACTTACCCTGGGTCAGTCCTATTGATGTGAATTGTACAAAGACACCAATGAGACGCTGGCTCATGAGCCAGTTGAATATAATGTTTGTGTTGATGGTGTGCAGGGGGGGCGGGGGTGGGGGGGCGGGGGTATCATATCATGCGAGCACTTGAGCTGGGGAGGCAGATTCATTGTGTGACGGCAGGGTGGGGCGGGGCACAGTGCATGATGTGCACACACAGTATGGCTTGTTGTGTGAATACATGGGGTCAGACGTGCTAAATGGGTTCACCGTTGTCTGTCCTCTGTTTATTGTCCACCTCATGGTGCCAATTATTCTATCTGGGTGCACGCGTGTAGATACAGTGTATGTAGATGCAAATATTTGTAATAATAAACTTTATATTAATGCATTTGTAGAGGACAAGGAGAGATGTAAAATAAGGATTCAGCTTTTCAAAGATGCTAAATTCCAAGTATGGAGCTAGAGACTGGGATGGAGGATGTCGCATTCTGTACAGATTGTAAAACCCTCTATTGCAAATTTTTGATTTGTGATATTCGGCGATACAAATGCATTGAATTGAATATTGAATTTGAGCAGGCTTTGGTTAAACTGTCCCTCTGGAGAGCTAAATAGGTGGAACGCATTGACCGAAATGCAATCTGAGGACCATCATCCGACGATGATTTAGCTTTTTATTGAAAATGATCTTGTAAACTAGCTAACTGTGAAACAACCCAGCAGTCGTACGGGTCGTCTCTCAACTCCAACTCCAGTCTCGCATCTCACCGGAACCCCAGAAATACAGCCCCTCGCTCCCAAAAAACGTATCTGTCGTCAGACCGATGGGTTCTGAGATTGAATGGTCTCCAACTCTGTGCTTAATGCACAGAGTTGGGAGTTGCATCAATCTTCTGCCTTTCCCAAAGTGTCTGCTCTGGTTGCAAAAATAAGTCTGGTTGTATAGAAGTCTCTGAGAAAATGACTCAACTTCTCTCTTGATTTATTACCTCAGTAAACATTGTAAACATGAGTTTATGGTCTCAATCTCTAGTTTCAAGTCTTCTTCAATACAGCATGATGTTCATTTAGTACATTATGGTCTATTTAGAGTCAAACAGACCATAAAGCAGGGGATGCTTTATGGTCTGCCGTATACGGCGTCTCTACGTCACTCCTCCGCAATCAAAATATGGTAACGAGCCGAGATGGCGACGACCCCAATCCCAAATTGCGATGGCCAAAACGCCAAACTTGATGCTTCAAAACGGCAGTCCACAAACCAATGGGTGACGTTACAATGAATCCGTCCACTTCTTATATACAGACGTTGGGAAGAACTGGCCTGCACTGAGCCCTGAACTCAACCCCATCCATCACCTTCTGGGATGCACAGAAACACTGACTTCGAGCTTTACCGCCCAATATTTGGACCTCACTCTTGTGCCTGAATGGGAGCACATCCCTGCAGCGATTTGTTCCAAAACCTCTGCCTCCACTCTCCAGTGCAGCCTATTAATACCCACAGTTTGGGGGAAAGAGAGAGTGTAATGTTCTGGTGTTCACAGATTTCTTCCCCATTCTGTGTGCTCCATCATCTCCATCTCTATCTGTGGGCCTTTTATACGTCCAAGTGGCTGCACTAACAGCGGGTCAGCCGACTTTTTTTTCTTTTTCATATATATCTCATTTGCCATGGGAACAAGCATTTCCTGATGACGGTGTCAGTAGAGATGGTAATGACAACCTCTCCATTCTCTCCCTTAAACACACACATTAGTGTCCTGAGCTCGCTCTGCGCGCGCTGCCTCCCTGCTCCTCGCTAAGACAGCCATTCATTAAATATACAAGGCAGAGCTGTAAATAAACCTGGAGCCGGAGCAGGCCACCCCTCCGAGGGCCGCTGGGGATCTCATGAAAGAGAATAGGCAGCACATTTGGCAGGGTACACACACACACACACAGTTACAGCATCACACAGACACACACACCTTGCACTGAGTGTGTCATTCTGTCAAGAGCCCTCTGTCTGACCCGCGCCAGCTGAAGACGCTGTGTCAGCAGATCCGGCCTTCTTCAATTCTCAGTTTCTTACAATAGATTTTGTTTCTGTATGACTGCAGCATCTGCACTTTATACCAGAGGTGGGTCGCCACTCTTGCAGTCTTTTTTTTTCTTTTGGAGTGGGAACGGTGATTACTTATTTATAAGACTGTGTGGTAAGTTTTAGAGCATCGCCTTATCTTTGCTTCCTCTACTCATTATTTTATCATCTTCCTCCTCTAGTTTCAGCACCCTGCAGCTCTCTCTGTCCTTTCTATTTAATTGTAGCGATGCAGTAGATTTATTGCTGCTTTTTTTAAAATAAAGTTTAATGAAATCTTGAGTAAAGAAGTAATAATTAAACACCAAAGTATATTTACATTTTGTACTACCTTATCGTTTGCAAGTGTAAATAATACAAATTAACAAATTTTTTATTTATTTTTTAAGGATTTTTTTTATCAATTCAGGGTGTTTCCCCCAAATATTACATAACATTATTGCAAGATTAAAAATAAAAATGCTACCTGGATATAATAAAAGATATCTGGTCCTCTCTCCTCTCACAGCTGGTGATGTACGTCGGCCAGGTGATGAAGGACACGCTGAAGCTGCCTCGCCCTCTCTCGCCCCCCGTGGTGAAGCTGGAGCCGCGCATCGACGCCGAATACGGGCTGCCCTCCACCCACGCCATGGCCGCCACCGCCATCTCCTTCACGGTGTTACTGAGCGCTCCGTCCAGGATACTGGTGAGCGTCGCTGATTTAAATGCAGTAAGACGGCATAAAAAATGACTCCCCACAGTTGTGAGATACAGCACTTAAAACGCAAATATATTGCTCAGTAGCCTCATGTGTAACAAATCGATGAAGCTGTTGAGTCAAAGTCATCAAGCAGAGTGAGTGGATGGTGAAGAATGACCAAAGAGATCATTGACATCCAGACTTGAACCAAGACGAGGGTCACAACCAACTCATGTGAGTGCAGTTCTACACATAGACAACCCTGCTGTCATTGTAAGTAGACAAGGAGAAGGTAGGCCATGTAAGACACAGACATGGTTTAAAAGCTCAGCAAAGCTAATAAGTGGGGATTTACAACTAGGATCTGGAGTGTACGTTTAACCGTAATTGTGACAATAGGTATGTCATTAACTGTGCTATTAAATTGCTACTTAAGTTTATGGATATAATATTAGCGAGGCAGCAGTTGGTGTTAAATCGGTCGATCCGAATGAGCCGCTTCTCGCTCAAATTAAAATTGTGAACGTTACAGTTTGAGGCACTGGGAGTCTGTGGACGGTAGAGTGGGATGGAAGGGAGTGGCCCCGCTGTCCATCACAGGGTCCCGACTGAGCCGTTGGACAATGGGCAGGGAGGGGCGGGGCCAGCAGTCACCATCAGTCACACCCGGCCGCTGTTTGGTCTTCTGATGGACTCGACCGAGTCAATGACTGTCAGTCCACGTCTCCTCCTCCTCCTCCTCCTCCCGACTCTTCCCCTCTTTATGTCTCCCGCTCTACTGCAAAGTCAATAAAACACTCAGTGGCTCAATCATAGGCCGTCTTAATCACGCGCTGTGTTTTAATGAAGGATCGAGTGAATGCCCAATCCTGCTTTACAGCCTCAACAGCTGTCTGCTTGATTTGTGGTCAAATCACAGCAACTATTCGCCTATAATTTTCTCGCACTGCCGTTCTCAAGGTCAGACGAAATCATCTCGGCAACCTCCCCCCCCCCCCAAGACAACCCCCGCGTACAGTAGAGCACTTAACTGTGGCCTGGAATTCCTCCAGGATTCCCCCTGAAAAGAAAAAGAGCCGTAGATGAGTAGCGAGCTGGAGCGGAGAGGCTCCTGAATAGCCACGAGGCCTCGGGGCAGCTCGCCCGGTTCCCCCGGAGCAGGTCGGAGGTCACGACAGTCAATCACAGAGTGCCCCACCTCCCTCCTGTCCCCGGCATCCTTTGTGGCCATTCAAAAAAAAATCTCTTCATGAACTACCAGTGAATAGGCTTCCAGCTGCAAAAGACAGGAAAAGACACAGGAAGGGAAAAAAAAAAAGGCAGCGAGGAGGGAGGGGAGGTGAATGAATACACAAGGCCTCTCTTCTCACTGTTATTGAAATGGAGAGGGGGGGGGACAAAAACCTGCTGCTTTAGGTAAAAGGAGGGAGGGCAGAGAGGATGGAGACAGTAGAGGAATAAAGGAGCAGCGGCTTGATGACGGGCACTACGTCAACCCGGCAGAGGAGCTACACGTCGCCATTAAGAGGATTGACGAACGGATGATTTGATCAGGAAGGTTTAAAAAGAACAAAAACTACTGAATGACAAATGTGTTTCTACTGAGGAATGTTTTCATGTGACGCGTAACGTTTCCACTGTCACAGATTTCAGCGTTTGGTTTGTGATCCAAGTGTGTTTGTGTCCCAGTTCCAGTTCGAGGTGGGTCTGCTGATCGCTCTGACGCTGTCGTCTCTGGTGTGTCTGAGCCGCCTCTACACTGGCATGCACTCAGTGCTGGTGAGCTAGTCCCTCCACCCACACACCACACACACACACACACACACACACACACACACACACACACACACACACACACACACACACACACACACACACACACACACACACACACACACACACACACAAGCATAAAACATTCAAGCTCAAAGCAGGATTCATAATTCATCAGTGTCTGGTTAAACTGTCTGGCTGAGGCTTTGATCCAAGACACCTTCCATTTGAAAAGTTATGTAAATTTCTGATTATTTAGGTTTTAGTTATGTTTAAGTGCATATTTATCACATCTATCAGGGCTGAAAATACTGATATTTAATAAATAAATTATAAATAATTTCTCCCTAAATATACAGAAATATACATAAATATACATTTTTTCACGTTTTGGGAAATATGCTTTTTGCATCCTTGCTGAGTTAGAAGAGAAGTTTGATACCTCTCGAATATCTGTCGGCTAAAAATACTAAAACCAGCGGCCAGTTAGCACAAAACCCAAAATGTCTAAAATGAACAAAATCCACTTCTAAAGCTCACCAATTAACACACGTATGAGTGGTATCGATGCATCTAAACTATTGTCTCATTATTGTGCTCTCAGGATGTGATCTGTGGCGCTCTGATCTCCGCCGTCATCCTGTTCCTCACCTACCCGTACTGGGAGACCTTCGACCGCTTCCAGCTCACCAGCTCCGTCTCCCCCATCGCGGCGCTGACGCTGCCTCTCCTCCTCAGCTACACGTACCCGGAGCTGGACCGCTACACCACCACGCGGGGAGACACCACCACCATTCTGGGAGCCGGGGCCGGCTGCTCCGTGGGCTACTGGGTGAACCAGCAGCTGGGGCAGACCTTCGAGCCCCAGGGGGCGCTGCCCGTACCCTTACCCGCGCTCACGGCCAACGCGTTGGCGCTAGGTGGCGCCCGCTTCCTCGTGGGAGGCGCGGCGTTACTGGGAACTCGGCTGGTAGTGAAAACGGTGAGCCTGCAGGCGCTGTATTCGTGGTACGGAGTGCCGAGAAGCGACGACGGTGCCAGGAGGAGGAGGGAGATAGAAGTGCCGTACAAGTTTGTCACGTACACATCTGTTGGACTTGTCAATTCTATATTAGTCAATAGAGTGTTTATTCTACTGGGGCTGCTATGACCGATGATTTGAACTTGCCATAACAAAAATGTACCTTTATATTTATTTCAATGTTGTTTTTTACACGTTAACAGCTGTGACTGACTCACAAAAATGTAACTGAACTGATAGCAAATAAAATGTTTTACAGTGACATTATTTGACTAAGTAGTCGAGGCTGTAACACGGTGTGCAATGAAGCAACACATCTAGAATTGTTCCCCAGGCTAGTTCCCGGTTACTTCAACTGGGAGAACCCCACCTTGAGCCAGACGCGCTCAAACCAGTCGATCGAAACCAGTTTGACCGAAACTTTGACTCGGCAACTTCCTTTCAATGGCACCAGTCTTTTGTCATCTGCTCCGTGTATGTTCAGCAGCAGCGCGGTACCGAAAGAGTTAACCTTCTCTTTTGCTACAGTAGAGTTTGAAGGAGTGCCGGAGCACCTGTCAGAAAACATTTACAAGACGGCTCGTTATCCGGCTTTCACATGGGAGGCTACTGGCTGCAAGAATTCCTCTTTGAAAACCGACAGTGAAGTAAAATACACAGAGGAAGTCTGTGTGCGCCTGTTACCTGATCTGAACTACAAATAAAGATTGAAAGCTGGAAGTCAAAAGTTAGATCGGCTTTATTTGATGTTTTGAGGGCTGTGTTTTGTATGGAAGCGTAAACGGATGAGGGACCTGAGCTTCCTTGACTTCCTTGACATAGTGTTTCATATTAAATCACTTGTCTTTAGCCAAAAAAAACAGCTGCTACCATTCAGTGAAGCTATTGCGGGAAAGATTCTAGATCTTATTGAAGGCGGCCACGTCCACGGACTGAACGTATTCCTCGAAGGCGGTGATGGCTTCCTCCAGCAGGTCCGTGCCCACTTTGTCGTCCTCCACCACGCACCCGATCTGGAGCTTCCTGATGCCGTAGCCCACCGGGACCAGCTTGGACTGCCCCCACAGCAGCCCGTCCATGGCGACGCCGCGGACGTGCGCCTCCATCTCGGCCATGTCCGTCTCGTCGTCCCAGGGCTTGACGTCCAGCAGGATGGAGGACTTGGCGACGAGCGCCGGCTTCTTGGACTTCTTGGCGGCGTACTCGGCGAGGCGCTGCTCCTTGATTCGATCCGCCTCGGCGCTCTCGGCCTCGTCGTCCGAGCCAAACAGGTCCAAGTCGTCGTCGTCGCTGCCGACGTTCGCCGTAGCCGGGAGGACGAACAGAGTCTTAGCCGATGGGAGGCCGTCTCGCTCCCTCTGGAAGGACTTGATGTGGTTATACCAGCGCGCGAGGTGGCGGAAGGCGGAGGCGGGAGCGGAGGGGATGGCGTCGAACATCGCCGCGTCAGCCTGGGACGCCGCGAAGCCCTCCATGTAGCTTTTGTCAGCCAGAAAGTCATCGAGCGCTTTAAGGCCGGCGGCCGCGCTCACGTCACCGAACACTGTTTGTGTGGAAGTCGGACGGGAGGACGGCGGCGCCCGCGACGGTTCGGGGAACTTGTGCTTGAAGACTTCCTGCACGGGGACGTCGTGCGTGAGGAGGCTTTCGGCAGTGTGGCCACTGGAAGAACCAAGGCAGGTGATGAGTCACTGAGCTTAATTAGCATGCACTTAAACCACCACGGCACAAGTGACCTAAATCAACACCAGGCATGCACGTGCAAACCATTCACATCACACACAATGGTCTTGTTCATTTTTAATAAAAACAGCCTCGTTGACTCCACACAATGACACTGCAAAGATTGGTCTTTTAGTTTCCCTCATGCACGTCATGCACACTTCAACACCAAATGCATCAAGCCTCATCTATGTTTTCTGTCTTTACAGTGGTATAAACAGCTGTGCATGTTTTAATGTTTAGGAAGGTGAAATCACAGGAAGGGCTCGATGTCTATCTCCAGGGCGGAGCAGGGCATGGTCAGCTCGAAGCGGTCGATGACGTCGGGGTGCAGGACCCCGAGACGCCCGACGCTCTTCCCACGGACAAAGATCTCCGCACAGCGACCGGGGAAGAAGGTGGAATCTAAGAGGGAGAGAGAAAAAGAATAACTTAAAGTCCCAATGAAACTGAAGGCATTAGCTTCTGTACTGTGAGTATTTCCTGTGTAACAGAATATTTAAGCTGTATAAAGGCACAAGAGGGATGTAAATCAAATCCTTTTAGAGAACGGATGACATCCACGGCGTTGAGCTCAGGTGGGTTTTTGCACATCGTATCACAGAGATGAGTCGATCATACAGTGTGGGCGGTGCTGTGCCGCCTTTCTTGTTCCTTTAACAGTTTCATTTTCCAATTTAAAATCTGGTGTGTGTGTGTGTGTGTGTGAGAGAGAAGGTCACTACAGTCCAGATGGGATTAAAAAATAAAAAAGCCAGCGAGACGAAGCAGCGCTCGCCAATACGAGGTGGATCACTTTGTGTGAAAACAAACAAAAAACACTGACGGACAAAGACGGACTTGTCAGAGATTTCACAAGATACAGAGACATGGCATTCTCCCATGGTGCACTGCTCCTTCCCACGCTGCCTTGCTAATGGGTTCCACAGCCCACTGCTTAGATGCTCACTCATCACTATGGATGAAGGCTCGCAATTCACATGGATTGTACTTTCTCTGTGTGTGTGTGTGTGTGTGTGTGTGTTAATATCTGCCTGCGTCGGTTCTCACGTCACCTCTTCGCACCATGAGCGGGATGCCATGGTAACTATATAAATAGCTCCGGTACATCTTAAATAACCGATCAGTCAATGAAAACCCTTCACTTGAGCCGGGCCCCTCTCTCTCTCTCTCTCAGCGGTAGAGGAGAGTCAGACGGTTGGATCAGATAACTAATAGAACCGGCTGATGTCGCCAACGGATTTAATGCTATTTTAGACGATTGGACAGAAAACTCACAGGTTCTCACTGGATCAACAAACATTTCTACAACGTTTCAAAAAAAAAAAAACACAACCAGTGGACAATGTAGTTATTTAACAAACGTTACTCAAAAAAGAGGATATTGTGCATTTGTTGGGGACTATTTTCAGCTGCGGATTAATACACATTTGTTGCTCTTGTAAATATTTACAGCAGAAGTACGTAATATGTGGGACTGAGTCAAAATTAACTACAGTGTGATGTGTTTTTAGTCAGTGGGTTCAATTCATTTCAGTTTTGGTCTTTTCATGCGATTCGTTGACAATAAGAACATTTTATCAGCAATTAACTGTGTGAGTGCATCGTCAGTTTTGGTTCACTCAGTTTCATTTTTGGCTGCACCCGGAAGCTGTTTTCAGGGGGAAAAACTTCCAGTCCACTTCCTTCACAGTTAGTGACTAGCTGGTGAACATACGGAGCATTTAGCAGCTAAAAGAGACGGATATCTCCCTCAGGACTAAGATCAGAGCTAAAAGAGAGTGAATATTGGACAGAAATATGAATAACAATGGTTCACTACTGCCTGTATAAATAAGCATACGTTTGCCACATCAACTTAAAAAGGTTATGACATCAATGTTGTATCAGTACTAACCTTCAGAAACACATACAGCACGAACACTTACGGTCAATTACTGATTAAAAAGAGACAAGACCGTGACGGTCTCTTTCCTGACAAAGGGAGTATGGCCCAAGACTCTGCATTGGACACAGTTGTTAAGTGAAACAAGGGCGTCTGTCTCTTAAGTGGTTTCTTCCTCCACTTCTGATCCCCTGACTCCTTGTTCCATCCCCCCTCCCTCCCCCCCTCCCTGCTGAGTGGAGGTAACTCCGCTGACATGTATTCCCTCAGCAGGGAGCGATGGGGAGTTGCAGGCTGATCCTCACATCCTGAGAGTGAGCGTATCTGCGTCAGGTGAGCTCTTAGACCGGGGTCACAACCTCGTAATGGGGTTAAGGACACGCTGACATATGTGGTGGTGGGGGGGCTAATGGTGCATAAAGCGTGGAAAGAGTGGAGTGGGGAGAAAGTGTGTTGCTGCACTGCGCACTGTGAGAGCACGCTTCCCTTCTAAGTGTGTGCCTGTCAGATGGACGGTCCGAGCACCCGTGGGTGGGTGTTGTACGTGCCAGTCTCAGTCTCGCTGCTCGGCACTGCAGTGGGTGACGTGACTCTCGGGCTCTCTCCCACTCTGCAGACTGTACACGCTCTCATACCCTCTCTTACTCCACCTCTCTGGTCTCATCTCATTCCTTCCTCCGCTCCCCCCCCCTCCTCCATCAGCCTCCCCTTCTCCTCTCTGATACTTGAGCCCATTGATTTGCAGTCTGAATGAGACACAGAAGATATCCTGCAGAGTGACCTTGGGAGCATGCATGGCAGGAGAGGTAGATAGGATGGAGAGAGAGAGAGAGAGGTAGATAGGATGGAGAGAGGTAGATAGGATGGAGAGAGAGAGAGAGAGGTGGATAGGATGGAGAGAGAGAGAGAGAGAGAGAGAGGTGGATAGGATGGAGAGAGAGAGAGAGAGGTAGATAGGATGGAGAGAGAGAGAGAGAGGTAGATAGGATGGAGAGAGAGAGAGAGGTAGATAGGATGGAGAGAGAGAGAGAGGTAGATAGGATGGAGAGAGAGAGAGAGGTAGATAGGATGGAGAGAGAGAGAGAGGTAGATAGGATGGAGAGAGAGAGAGAGGTAGATAGGATGGAGAGAGAGAGAGAGGTAGATAGGATGGAGAGAGAGAGAGAGGTAGATAGGATGGAGAGAGAGAGAGAGGTGGATAGGATGGAGAGAGAGAGAGAGAGAGAGAGAGGTGGATAGGATGGAGAGAGAGAGAGAGAGGTAGATAGGATGGAGAGAGAGAGAGAGAGGTAGATAGGATGGAGAGAGAGAGAGAGGTAGATAGGATGGAGAGAGAGAGAGAGGTAGATAGGATGGAGAGAGAGAGAGAGGTAGATAGGATGGAGAGAGAGAGAGAGGTAGATAGGATGGAGAGAGAGAGAGAGGTGGATAGGATGGAGAGAGAGAGAGAGAGAGAGAGAGGTGGATAGGATGGAGAGAGAGAGAGAGAGGTAGATAGGATGGAGAGAGAGAGAGAGAGGTAGATAGGATGGAGAGAGAGAGAGAGGTAGATAGGATGGAGAGAGAGAGAGAGGTAGATAGGATGGAGAGAGAGAGAGAGGTAGATAGGATGGAGAGAGAGAGAGAGGTAGATAGGATGGAGAGAGAGAGAGAGGTAGATAGGATGGAGAGAGAGAGAGGTAGATAGGATGGAGAGAGAGAGAGGTAGATAGGATGGAGAGAGAGAGAGAGAGGTAGATAGGATGGAGAGAGAGAGAGGTAGATAGGATAGAGAGAGAGAGAGGTAGATAGGATGAGAGAGAGAGAGGTAGATAGGAGAGCGAGCGAGGGAGGTAGATGGAGAGACAGAGAGAGGGGATGGAGAGAGCGAGAGAGATCGAGATCTACAAAACTAGATCTGATATCTTTAGAGTTCCATTTTATCATTTAGTACTTCGTCATAAAGTATGTTGTGAAGGTTCCTTCCAGAAGCAGCAGAACGTGGAGGCTTTATGAGCCGAGAGCTTTGCAGTGTGAAGTATCATTTTTATAGATTTATAATCTACAATCACACTCACAGTATGATTGTAAGTGGCCAATTAGTGAAATTTATACCATATTTTATTTCCTAATCGTTTGAAAAGTGTGGTATTTTTATGCAAATAACCGCGATAGATGACTTAAACAAAGTAGAAGGAAATAGTTATTAGCTATATCGTAAATATTCTGATTAATAATTGTAAAAATAAAACGTGACATTTCCTCTGATAATAATCGTGGTATCAACATTGTACATCGTGACATCTGTAACTGCCATAGAAAACATGTCGCTGCTCGTCATGCACTGGATTTATACAGAAGCCGTTTAACCTCACGTGACCCAGATTCATTCCTTCACCAGCACAGCGAGTAAATAGCCGTGTTCTACATGATGGGGGGGTTGAAATCACGGGGATATAATCCAGGCTCAAGATATTTACAGCCAACGCGATAGCTCTGAATTACATTCCTGTGGTTCTGATTGGTGGGTCCCTCTCCAGGCTTCTTACCGTCCGCAGCCTGGATGTGGTATCCGTCCCCGCGGGCCGACTTCACATCCAGCAGCTGCATGGTCCGGTCCAGCAGGCCGTGGATCACCTCGAAGCCCGGGCTCTTGTTGTAGTAAACGGCACAGAAACGCCGGCTGTTCCTCGCCCCGACATCTGGACGGTGGGACGAGGAGAAGGGAGAGTTAGGGACATAAAGAACCGAGCTATGCCAATAACGTACTAGTAAATCAAGTCAGTGCTGGGTTTGTGTTTAAATAGATCGGCCAGTGTGTGTCAATCCCCATCTGATATATGAAAAAGATGCTTTTTGTGTTCATTTTCATATATTTATCGGTACAGTGTGTGATCGGTACAGTGTGTGTTCAGTAGTGTGTGATCAGTACAGTGTGTGTTCAGTAGTGTGTGATCGGTACAGTGTGTGTTCAGTAGTGTGTGATCGGTACAGTGTGTGTTCAGTAGTGTGTGATCGGTACAGTGTGTGTTCAGTAGTGTGTGATCGGTACAGTGTGTGTTCAGTAGTGTGTGATCGGTACAGTGTGTGTTCAGTAGTGTGTGATCGGTACAGTGTGTGTTCAGTAGTGTGTGATCGGTACAGTGTGTGTTCAGTAGTGTGTGATCGGTACAGTGTGTGTTCAGTAGTGTGTGATCGGTACAGTGTGTGTTCAGTAGTGTGTGATCGGTACAGTGTGTGTTCAGTAGTGTGTGATCGGTACAGTGTGTGTTCAGTAGTGTGTGATCGGTACAGTGTGTGTTCAGTAGTGTGTGATCGGTACAGTGTGTGTTCAGTAGTGTGTGATCGGTACAGTGTGTGTTCAGTAGTGTGTGATCGGTACAGTGTGTGTTCAGTAGTGTGTGATCGGTACAGTGTGTGTTCAGTAGTGTGTGATCGGTACAGTGTGTGTTCAGTAGTGTGTGATCGGTACAGTGTGTGTTCAGTAGTGTGTGATCGGTACAGTGTGTGTTCAGTAGTGTGTGATCGGTACAGTGTGTGTTCGGTACAGTGTGTAAGATGAGCCCAAACGATTTTCCCCTCCGTCTCTTCACAAATGCAGACGCCCACCTTTGGTGTCGTCCTTCAGCACCACGTCAGATATCTCGAACAGTTTGAGGGGAAGAGGCATCTTCCTGTTGGCAGCGATGGTCTTCAGCAGGCCTGGCAGCAGGGTGGTGCGCGCCACCTGGTGGTGAAGAACAGTGGTGACGCTGAATACCTTACCATCAATATTTCAGAGAGGAC
The DNA here is from genome assembly GCF_050575085.1 of Anarhichas minor. Classification (NCBI taxonomy): domain Eukaryota; kingdom Metazoa; phylum Chordata; class Actinopteri; order Perciformes; family Anarhichadidae; genus Anarhichas; species Anarhichas minor. The sequence continues at coordinate 876,367 of NW_027466472.1, read as the reverse complement.
AAGAGCGCCCTCTTCTGGAGAAATAACACAACTAACAAGAGTGACACTGACCATTCCTGCATGATTGTGTCTTTTTAAATGAGTGCTTTTCCTCATTTTTAATTACGTTTTCATACAAACTAACCTCAGTAACAAAGAGGTAGAACTTTCTTGGTCCAATGTGAACATTCTCAGGTGTTTTCAAATATGTTTGAAGAAAAGAATGTTTGCAACCTGAAAATGATGTTGCTTGACATTAGCAGCATGATTTGTCAGTTGGCACATAATTTAACTTGAGTGTTCATTAAGCACACAAATTATAAAACCACTTGTGAATATGAACATTAAATAAACAAAGTGAAACTGTTGCACCACCACATTGTTAGAGCCAAAGGCGACGGCACAGGACTTTAGATCATCATGTTTTCTCAAGACAAATTCAGATGCATTTATTTTTTAAACCAAATTGTGGATGAAGTAGAAAATGACATTTTCAAGTTAACTTTCCTTTTAGGCTTAAAGATGACTCTCAAATCTATAAATGATTCCATTTTCCTCCTGGTTCAAAACAATGCTGCTGAGGTAACAGCGCCGCTCTACATCCAACACATTAAAGCGTTGTAGTTTTATTTATATTCATCTTTACCTGGAACTCGGCTGTCTTGGGGTTGGCGATGTGAATCGCTCTGGTCTCTGAGATCTTCTTTCCAAGCTTGTCCGCTATATCTTCTTTAGAACACTGCAGGATGAGGGGAGACATGTTCACTGACTGATTATGGGGTGCTAAATGCTCATGTTTGGCATTTAGCTTGCAGCACTGTAACATGTAGTAATGCCTGTTATGCAGCAGTAGTTTCCCAAAGTTTGCTAACATTAGCCACCACAAGCTACTGCTCATACCAGACAGAACATGGCTGTAGCAGCAAAACCCCCAGAGGGTGAGTTTTTCTGCTTATGAATTCAGCTTTTCATTTCTTCAGAGGAAGACTGTGTTATTCCTTTTTCCCCTCAAAAACATGTGTGTGTGTTTCTTACTAGGGCAAAGGTGAGGGCCTCTGTGAATCCAGCAGCTGCCAGGTCTTGTCTCAGCAGCTCTGTCAGTTTATTCACGGGGAACTGTGAACATGCAGAGCAAATATATGAGAACACACACCCCACGTTTGATGAGGTGCAATGGTATTTGGTTCCACACACACACACACACACACATCAAACGTGCAGAATAAAACAGCCAGGTACCTGGGTGGCGATGGTGTAGGTGCGCGGCGTGGTGTACGGGATGTTGTTGAAGCCGAAGGCTATGGCGGCGTCCTCCATGATGTCACAGGCGTGGATGACGTCAGAGCGCGTGGGCGGGATCTCCACTTCGATCTCGTCGCCGACGCCCGTCACCTCGGAGCGCAGGCACATCTTGGTCAGCAGCTGGGCGATTTTCTCAGTCGACTCGCTGTCGGGAGGAAAATAAATAAACACTCATTAAAAAGTTTTGTTGTTCTGCACAGAAGGGTAAGTTGTTACGAATGTGCAAAAAAACAACACATAGTTGTGTTCTGATTAAAATAGAAAATTAAAATGATTGTTCCAACCTCTTCTTTTAAATGCCCAAAGTGTGTTTGACGAGTAAGTATTAGTACTTTGGAAGGCAGCGTTCTCTGCCGGCCTCGCCTACTTTTACCGTCCTGCTCTCGTTCACTAAAATAATATCCGGTTTGCACTCAACCGTCTGCCTGACTCCATGTGAATGCAGCTTTAATAATAATAATAATAATAATAATGCATTTATTTAGTATCGCACTTTAAAAAGGTAAAACGGAAACAGCAATATCAATAAAAACAATGCGTATAAAACACACTATAACAGTAAAAACACAACATGACATAACGATGCATCACAGGTTAAAAGCAGCTTTAAACCTGAACCACAGACCACAGATCTGTTCTTAAGGGACGCATCCTGCACAAAACTGTGAAGCTCTCTCACTCCAAACAGTTGTATTGTATTTAAACCTTTTCACATTTCAACAGTATCATCATGAACTGCCAGTTTACAGAGAGGTTCTCTCTTTTCTTTGTCATTATTTTATTGACATAAAGGCTAAAAGTTGAGTAATTATGAAGATTCTCTCACTCCGACAGCTGCCTCTGTGTCTGTATTCAGGTCTCTGTCACATCTTCTACTGAACCAGAAACATAACGTGACCCGTCGGCTCACACCTTCTCGTCTTGTATCTCTTTGACTGTCACGTCTCCTCAACCACATCCCATCGCGGTCATGAACCGCTTTGCTGTAGCAGAACGTTTATACTCAAACTCTCCCTCCTCGTTTCTATCACATATTATTGGCCGATATTTCCGTATTATTGTGTTCGATAGTGCAGGTGTATCCATGTCTGTTTTAACATTTACCTGCTGGCTCTTTCTATAATCTTTACTTTCATAATATACAGAGTAGTAGATCCAGATGACTCACTTGATGCCAACTTTTTTGTTGACGAACTCGCTGGACAACTTCTCCTTCCTGTAAGCGAGCTCCTAAAGTACAAACCAGGAAACACCAGCAGAGAATCAGACGACAGGAGAAGGAACACACGTGACATTAGCTCCGCTGTCCAAAAGACAACACGATCACCTTCCATTTACCTCAGAGCTTAGTGCTAGTGACAAACTTAGCCACTTATTTAAATCATAAACACATTTGGTGTCATTATTCTACAGCCGTAACATTGTGTAATATACATTTACTTCATTCGGATAAGTTAAAGCAACAAAAACATGTCTATTGCCACTTAAAGAAAGGACACAAGATGATGGTAGTGAACACATTACTGGATATTTGCAGGTCTTGCCGTCTGGGTAGACCACCTCAGCCTCCTCGACCCTGAAAGAGCACGAGACAGAAGAACACATCACCCTCTCTGTAATACTCTTACACTCCAGTCTTTTGTGGACTATTTATGATGGATTTGGGTATATTTCCATCACTTAATAGGAGGAGAATAAACCAGTATCTTGGACATAGGACACAAAACCTGTAGACGACAAGCTGGTATTTGAGCCCCGATAGGCGACTTACGTGAAAGGCTGTGAGCAATACTCGCTGAACATGGTCACCATCATGTCCAACACGATCTTTGCCTGGAGGGAACAACAGAAGAAGAGAACGAGTTGAAGACTGAACAACACATTGATGGGATTCCTCCGTTCTCCTCTCAGTCGTACCTTCGTCAGGTCTGTGGCCGTGCACTCAATAAAGACGTTCTTCGTCTTCAGGGAGATTTTTGAATGGTCACCTGGGAAAACAACAAAAGATATTTAATATCATGAGAATAGAATCAGAAATAAAGCCAGACACATGAAGGCAGAGACAGTGCTCACCATTGATGATGGGAGGCATGGACAGGACGATACCATTGCTGTCATAGATGACGGGGTACACGGGCTTGTCCTCGATAATGTGAAGGAAGTGCTTCAGCTGGCTGTCCGTCTGCATGAGTCACAAGAACAAGAGCAGGTTAGCGCCGCTCAAACACACAAACTGCTCTTCTCGCCGGCGTCCTTCACCTTGTAGAGGCTCATGAGCTGGGTGGCGGTGTACTCTTTGGTCTGGTTCAGGGGTTTGAAGCTGATGTCTCCCGGAGGTTTGGCCGTGTACGTGAAAGGACCGGAGATGGTGTCCAGGTCATGAGTCCCGATGGCCACCAGGCTCCTCTTCCTGCATGAGCACGGGAAAAAACATGTCATTGTGTTGTGTGTTCTGCCATGGTGTGAGCAGGGTAACAATGGAGTTATATGACACAGAAGAAGAAGCAATATAAAGCTTTGGCGACACAGATTACATTTCAGTTCGTTGTTGCTTTTGGTCTGTAACAGAAGCGACAGATGCAGCGGCTGCAACATCTCACAAATCACCACCGTGCTGGGTTTTTAACCGAATTACCTCGTCAGTAAAAATTCAGTTAAAACAACGAAACATTCAGGTTGTTGTGAAGAATATATACACAGGTTATACAAGTGGTAGTAACCACATTTCCTGCAGGTACATTTGAATACCTGCACAATAACTAACTGAAGGTACTCTGTTGTACTTGGTGTAGCAGCTGATCTGACCTGCAGACGGTTTGGTGGAGTTTGTCCTGCAGCTCGATGAAGCTGTCGTAGCGCTCCTGTGTGAAGGTGATGTTCCTCAACACCGCTGCCACGGCATGCGGTCGCACTGCCGCCGTCTGCACATATCAAATCACAATTAACAATACTCACATTTATATGATTCATAAAGCAAACTAATGAACGCCTCAGGCCACAAACTGCTTGTTTGCCGTTAATAATCATGAATGCCGCCACCCACCTCCTTGGTAATGATCAGCTTCTGAGGCTCCCCGCTGACTGGGCTAACACGTCTGTAGCGAGGTGCCTCCAACCTGCAACACAAACACAATCTCTGTAGCAACAGTGAAGCAAGTTTGCATAAACTTTACCAATAATAGAGTTAAGAGTTACTACAAGGAACGTTCATGTTGTGTTGGTTTTGTCGTCCCTGTGGATGAAGGTGGTAGTGTTCCTGAGCACCAGAGTCCCTTTAGAAAACCTCTCATTTTACTGCAGCAGGGTCTGACAGTCTGCTCCTCTCAGTCCTGGTTCTGCCTCCCTTCCCTCCAGCGGGTCCAGCAATACGTCCTGGGTCTCCAGCAGCGTGGTGTCAGTGTTGGCTCCCAGAGGGGACCGGAGGAGCAGAGAGGAGAAGCTCTGGGAGGCTTCTTTGGGGCGCTAAGCTCTCCTCCTCCCACCCATACTTCCGACTGCAGGTCTAAGGCTGCAGTAAAGCCGGCTCTGGGTCTGTCCACGGTGGACCGGTCTCTGCTGGAGGATCTGGGTCTGTCCGCGGTGGACCGGTCTCAGCTGGAGTCTGAGCTGAAGGATTTTCTGGTGAACCTGCATGATGTCATCCGATTTTGCACGGAATCCGACCCTCAGTGGCACCTTTGTCAAGCATTAAAAACCATATAGCAATAGACCATCTTCTCTCTGATGGTCTCGTTTACTGATGTAGGTCATAAAGACACATCAGTATTAAATTGAGACTGTTTCACAACCAGTTAAAAGTTCCTCACAGTAACTTTAAGTAACACACAGTCATTCACAAGAATGTTTTAAAACCATCAACCTTTCACATATCCATCCTTCTAACTTTGGAAAAGGGCGCTGAATTAATCTGTTGTGTCACCACCGAAACTGGTCAACCTTTGCATGCATTTAGCAATCATCCTTCACTTTAGATTGCCGCAACCACCGCAGTATGTGCACCGCTCACTTGTTCTTGAAGACCTGCAGTCCACGGACCAGCCCCTCCAGACACAGCAGGTCGTAGCGGTTCGCCGGTACATCGATCTTGTACAGGACGACGTCAGACGCCTCCGATGCCTTGGAGTCGCCCTGCTCTTTGCTGATTATCTCCTTCTCTGAGGTCTGGAATCAGAACAGAGATCACAGCTCACTGGATGTTTTTGAACATAAATGCACAAGCAGACCTTTCTCACATTGGGCAATGTGACTTGTCACACACAGGTGTGTGTGTAGTGTGCAGATGGATTCACTTTTAATTATGCCTTTATGCTCATATGACACACTGTGGTTTGATCTGCTTTTTACATAGTTTACTCACAATTTCATCCAGCTCCAGCCCAAATTCAAAGCACAGCTCGTCAAACTCCTCATCGGCTGAAAGAAGATACAAACATTTATTACAAACAAACAGCTTTATATACATCGCGAAGTACTCACCTGCCTCAGATTTAAATGACAGGGGAAATAATGACGCAATAACGTTGACGTCCAACACAAGACACGTCAGAGCACTAACGAAGTCTACTTTCTCATTGACACAGTTACCAGCAGCAATATGTTAATATTAAAACTTATATTTGATAAGAATGTTCTTATAAAAACAATATAAGTCTCATTCAAGACTGTTTTACTAAAGCCAGATAACTTAACTGCGTGCGCAGCTGCTGCTATGCTAACCATCAAGCTAATGTTTTGACTCCCTCGGTCTTTTAGGGACAAACTGACATTTAATAACCAGGCGGACATGTTGTTCACTACTTGAATATGTCGTTAACATGACTCACTGTATGTTCTGCCCAAAGCTTTGAAGAGAAGATCTCTTTTCACTCCGACAGTCGGCATGTTGGCTGCTAATCCTCCTCAGTGTAGCGGGAAAAGGACCCCAACGAGCCGGCTGTAGCTGTCTGAGGTGGTGCCTGAGTGAAATGTAGTTAAATGACAAACAAATCATTTGTGGATATTTAATGTTTCTATTTAGGACATTTGTAATTAATTCCATACAAAATGAGGTATCTTGTCTTCGCCTCATCAGCTAATAACCATAACTTATTTCCTATGGTTTATTAAGAGAAGTAGGCTACAGAGCTGTATAATATTATTATTATTATTATTATATAGAGTTCCAAAGGGACAAATGTAATTTAATTGAACTAATGTAACCTTTATTTATCTATGTATTTGTTGTTGCATTTTTATCTAATATAGCTTTATAAATATATATATTTTTCATAAATAATATTGATTATTTTAATGAGATAAAATAGGGTAAATAATATCCTTTGCTTTAAAAATAAATAGATAAATAAATTACAAAATGATCTCTAGTATCACATACAGGCAGTGGTGGAATGTAACTAAGTACATTTACTCAAGTACTGGAAGTACAAATTCAAGGTACTTTTATGCAGCTTTATACTTCCACTTCACTTCACCTCAGAGGGGAATAATGTGCTTTATTTACGTATCTCCAGATGTGTACGTTTTTAATGTTTATGATAAACTGAAGGATGAAGTGTTCCTTGTGGGGTTAGAACATCCTTATTCTTCTTAAGTTAAATAAACTATTTAAAAAGCTTCTTGGATCAGCTGGAAAATGCATCGTCACAAAGCAGAAAACGGCATAAAATCACATCATGATCTTATAGAATATGATGCATTGATGTAGATTAAAGTGGCCAACAGTATATAAAGAAGTTTAAAAAAACATCTACAGCAGTAAAACGCAATGTATATGTTAATGCAGGACTAATATTAATCTAGAAACTCCATTTAAAACAATGACAGGGTACATTTTAGTGCACAAGTAAGGTTTTGAATGCAGGACTTTTACTTGTAGTAAAGTATTTTCAGAGTGTGGTATTAGTAAAGGATCTGAATACTTGTTCCAGCACTGCATGCAGGACTAATGCTGAATAACAGTGGAGTATATTGTGTTCTCTCATCAGAATCAAGATGCATTCAAATAGTATTTGTGAGCCTGAGGAGAGCCGTCTCAGCAGAGTGTTTCTGCTGAAGGCCAGAATGGAAATGTAAAATACATCATTATCATCCAGCACGTCTTATAGTAGCCTGGAGAACACGATTTAAATAATGATGCAGACACAATAGAAACTATGAGAACAGATTGTTGCACAGCATATTAGACAGCACCTTCATATGAGAAATGGCAGATGGTAGGATTGTCAGGATTTTGAATCAAATATTTGTATTATAAATATTTTTGCGTTGTTTAGAGGAGATGAGAGAAGAAGCCGAGAACAGATGGTGTGAAAATGATGAATTTGAAAGAATCTGCTTGAGTTTTGTGATTTGGTGGTTCAAACTGATGACTTTCTCATCATGAAGTGATGAATTATCTCTATTCTCTGATTAGTAATTGATGGAGTGGTGTGAAGGGTCGTTAATATGCTGACAACAAAGTGGAGACAGAGGGCATAAAGCCTTGTTTCACCGTTTCATTTTTTTCCAGTAACAAGTCTGTCGGTCAATCTGCCATCTGCTCGTCTTTCTGTCTTCATAACATGTCACACTGCAGAGTGAGTCATATAGCTCCATATTCTTAGGTTTATAACAAAACAGCAGTCAACATGAAAAGAGTACACAAAAATGTTCCATAATGCATGACATATATTAGATATTTTACATCAGATAAACTGTCTTCTCTCTGCTTCAGATCAACATTATCATCAGCATTGTATGCTGAGGGCTACACTCACAGCCCTATATAAACGTCAACATACATATACTCATACTGGTAACTTTGCATGTGTATACATGTGTGTGTTTTGGGCTCGTTGGGGGCATTTTTCCTGAATTACACCATCTGGGTCAAAGGAGATCATTAGGACATTATGTTGAGCCAGGATGCTAGTTCTAGTTCTGCATGATTGGGGTAGTAGTTGTGGTGGGGTAAGTTTGAAAGTGTCATGAACTCCAGCACCAACCTCCTGTAGGGGTTGAAATTAAGACCATAATCACACTGCGGTGCTGAAACCATGACTCTACAAAAAAAATGAAATACCTCAGTTAATATGGGTCCAGTCCAATGGAAGAAAACATTATTTTTATAATAATATAATAATAATAATAATAATAATAATAATAATTTTAATAATAATGTTTGTATTGACTTTCACGTGCACTGTAACCCTCTGAAGGGAAGCATCACACACGACAGCTTTAACATCAACGTTTTCTGAGTCTGTATGCGCGTGGGACTGTATGTGTGAGCGCACGTGCGCGTGGCCTCTACCTCCTTCTGAACCCCATGCAGTCACCGCGAGCCCTCCTTTTCCAATCTAGGCCCGGCCTCTAGCACGCGCCACCTCATCTAGTCCAATCACAACGCAGGGAATTCCCTCACCCCCCCCCCCTCACCCCCTCCCCTCCCCTCCCTCCCCTACCCGACAGCCAGCATCACGCCGCGCGTGTCACTTCCGGACTCGTTTGGATGAGAGCCGGTGGATGTTGGGAGTCGTCTCTCTCCGTTGCTGCAGTCCGGATGAACAGACAGCCGTGGTGAGTTCTCTTTTTGCCGTTCAGGTGCCCGATTTGTGATGCGCGTTTTTATATCCAGATGTGCGGGATGCTGCTGCAGTGCCCCCCCCTCCCAAATAATAACAGAGAAAACTGTAATTAAAAACCTTTATTCTAAAAATAAAAATAGAACATTAAACTTCCTATGTGCTATTAATTTGTCATTTAAAATGACATGTCTTGCTGTTATACTACATTATAATGCCTTCTTTAGACATGATATTCAGCTTATGTCCAACATGCGTATGGCCAGCGCCTAACAAATCATTTTGCCAAACAAATGAAGATGAAATTAATCATTAACAGCAACACTCAAAAATGTCTGCAAGGGTGCCGGAAATCTTTTGTTTTGAAATGCTAAACCGGAAGTGGACTCGCCACTGTGGCGTGGGTGACCCTCGTTAGTGCGTCTGGATGTTGCAGCCTGAACATCTGTGGCTCATTGTTGACCATTATTATTACATCTAAATCCATAATATGTTGTGTTTCTTTTGTTCTCATCTTAATCTTTTTAGTATTTCACTATAGCTCATATACTCATATACTCATATACTCAAATACAGCATATTTTAACCTTTTTTTTTTTTTTTCTTCTGTTAGACATATTTATATAATTATGACATGCACACAAATAGGACACACTGTTACAACACGTGTTGTAATCAAAAAACAGAACTTAGAATCTGCGTCACCTCACCACAGTCGTCCCTAACGTTTAAAACCTCCATCTGCTGCTGTTCCTCTTCTAAAAGACCCTTTTTAAAACACCGCTGACGTGACCTGGCCTGTGGCATTGGTCACCGAATGATGCGAGCTCCCGTAAACTACGGACAGAGACGCTATTGTCTTGCGAGGAATGGTCCGACATGATTAGAAAAACACGCAGACGCACACTCGTCCTCCTTGGAAAGCATACTTTCTCCAAAGTGCGAGAGAGGAGAACACGAGTCAGCAGAGTGACAACTGAAATAAGTAAAAGTCTTCTTGGTTTTTATGTACTTTACTTATTTTACCTCCTGTAGAAACTTGCATAAAACAGATGCAGATACTTTTTTCCAAATTGAATTAGCTGTTGTATGAATACAATAGAGAAAGGAAATAGGTCATCATGTCTGCTTATGTTTGCACACAAGAGCAGAGAAAAGCTGCCGTCTGATCCACATAATCCAGCCGGCTGTGTTTTCACTCTCAGTGAACTCACACTTGAAAACCACCTCGGTTGCTTTTTTGCAATCTCTTAAATATGTCCCTATTTCAAACAGGCTACATTTAATGTGTGCAAATCTGTTCTGCACCTCCAGACGCCCACGCACGCACACACACCACAGACATCTCTTTCACACACATACACACACAGTCTGACCCTGGAGACGAGTCGTGTGTCGCTGCAGTCGTTTTCACCACAATGGCCATGTTGAACTTTCTTGCGAGGCTGCAAAGGCCCGCCTGCTTAGCTGAGTGGGCCGAAAGTTACGATGACGTCGGCGCACAAAAGAGCCCATTCACATAATCTCTCCGAGGAAGCAAATACGCAAACACACACGCACACACACACACACACACACACATACATGCCAGCCAGCTCACCCCACCACTACACAGACCATGTCACAATATTACCCAATTAATCCTGCTTGTTGCATAAAGCCACCTTCCCGTTTCTTGTCATTAAAATGTAAGAGATTAGAGTCGAGCTGTGGTGCAAAATTTCTAATCAGCTGGTAAATCAGAGCTTAGTCGAGTCTTCCATGTGAATTAGAAGGTGATCGTTCTGCTCACACAGATGCATGTTAAACGGTAAAGCGGTGCGACTACAGGGGGATGTCTTATCTTTATTCATGCGTTGAGTCCCTTCACTGTTCCTACAGGTTGCAGCCTCCTCCCCTCTGTGACCTTATCTGTCTGTGTAATCTGACAAGTGGAACCTGGTACCCACACACAACAGCACCCTCCGCTGTTATGTCACGCAGGGCTGAAACGATTAGTCGATTGTTTACCAGAGGATTAACCAACGTTTACTGGACTCAGCGGTGTTAAAATCATTGCTATTTTTAAAATCTTCCGGTTTATGGATAATTGTCAACGATTTGAAGACACCACCTTATGCAATTTGCAAATTTCTGATATTTTATTATTGGAAATCAAAAGTAATCTATAATGACAATAATCACAAGGTTTAATTCAACTTTATTATCACTGTACTTGCATGCAACCAAACACAATCTTGTCTTTTAACGCCTGTCAAGACGAGAAAAAACCGAATCGTTTGAAATGTAATATAGCACCACCACAGCATCGTAGAGAATAAATGATCAAATCATCTTAAAGGGACACTCCACTAATTACACACAGTTTAGAGAAAGGACTGCTATCTGTGTGTGTGTTGTTATCAGAGCTTCTCTGTTCTTTGTTGACACAGCCGGGTCGGCCGCGCATGCTTTTGGTGCAATGTCTGGTTGTATAGAAGTCTATGAGAAAATGACTCTACTTCTCTCTTGATTTATTACCTCAGTAAACATTGTAAACATGAGTTTATGGTCTCAATCTCTAGTTTCAAGTCTTCTTCAATACAGCATGATGTTCATTTAGTAGATTATGGTCCATTTAGAGTCAAACAGACCATAAAGGAGGGGATGCTTTAGGGCGGGGCTTACTGTGATTGACAGGTCTCTACTGCTACCAGAGACCTAAACAACGTCTCTACGTCGCTCCTCCGCATTCCAAATATGGTAACTTCCGTTCATTGGTTGCAAAAAAAACAACATGGCGCCGGCGAAATTGCCGAATTCAAGGCTTTACAAAAGACCTTCAGCTCATTGTCAAAACAGCAGAAGAAGAAGTTGAAGCAGCACAATGCACCTGTTGCTCTCTTCTTCTATAGTCTGATTGTTTGTTTACTCCAGTTGCTCAGACTACCTCTCTACGGCCTCTATTTCATCAACATTGACTTTCTGCAAAAAGTCAATCAGATTTGACAGAGGCAGTGAAACTAACTATCAAACAGTGGATGATGGCGGCCGACGCATCTCGTAGTGAAGCTGTAGACGGAGCGAGGCTTCCAGGCCGGGAAACAAGACACCGAGCACAACAACAGCGCCGCAGAGTCCACGTCCCACAGGGAACAGATGGTAGTCTGGGAGAGCCCCGCTGATTTATTTATGAGTCTCAAAGGGACACTTGAGAGACGAGTGTTTTTGGGAGACGAGTCGTGCAAGTCAGAGGACAGTTTAGTGAGGGGATGGATGTGCTGCTTCAGGGGAGCAAGATGAGCCTTTCCCTCAAATAAATAATGTATTATTACTGCTGCTAGAATAGACTGCCTTCAGAGTGTGTGTGCATGTGTGTGTGTGTGTGTGTGTGTGTGCATTCTCACACCATTTTGACAGGGGGCCATGCTTACATAGCTGCACGATTGACAGTTGATGGACTGAGTAAAAAGGTCAATAAGCATGACGGTTATTTCTCACACTGGTGGCCTTAAATGGCAGTTTTAAACCATTTAGACCCTGTTTGTTAATAGGACACCATATATTTACAGAACAATGTAAAAGACTTGAGTTAGCATATGTTACAAAAACTGCCTTTTTTTCATCTTAAAATCATCACCCATCTTCGCCCCCTCCACCAAAATACATCCAAAACTCAGCTGTCCGTCTGCATCCTTCAGAACCTCCACTGGTCCCCCATTCAGTAAAGAATCCAGTTCAGAATGATCCTCATCGCCCTCAAAGTCCTCCACAACCTGTCAACCTCCTCACCCGTCTCACCCCGTCCAAGCACCAGACCTGGGGGGACAGGGCCGTCTCCATTGCTACCCCCCTTCCTCTGGGACTCTAACCCGACACCTCAGAAATTCTCAATCACTCCCCTCTTTCAAACCCGCTCTCCAAACTCGCCTATTTAAATCTGCTTAAAATAGATTTGATTTAAATCTATTTAAAGCAGATTTAAATAATAATAATTATTATTAAGGTAGTAGTAATAGTAGTATCATTATTATTATTATTAATAAGTAAACGTATAGAGAACTAGTGCTAACAGGAAACCTTTCATCTCATGGTGACGAGATAACCTTAACACTGATCTCAGTTCAGAACTCTGGACAGCTCCCAACAACTCCATCACCTCCCTCGTAGTTCAGAATGAGTGTCCAAAGATACAGTCTTGTTCTAGAAGACACAATCCTGCAGTAAAGCTGAGATGTGTGGCAGTTTAAATGCATGTCATGGAGTTTAATGGGTTCAGAGTGAACAGTGGATCTGCTAATTGGCAGTTCAAACACTTAACAGTTTGTTCTTTGGGTGTTCTGTCTCCTCCACGTCTAGAGGCCTGTTTCCTGTCACTCACATTTGCTCATTCAGAAACCTCTCATGCACCTTCTCACACTCGCTGTGGTCTGCGTCTGTTGGAGACGTTTTACAATCTCATTTTTCCACTTTAACTCCTCTGTTGTCTTCTCCTTTTGTTTTGTTTCTCGTAGCTTTTCCTGCTGCTTTCTTTCTTTTTCTTTCTCTTTGATACTAACAGCGCGTGACACCGACAGTTGCTCGTGCTGCGTTCACGCTGTGTTCTCGGTGAGCGAGTGCGTTGGATCAATATGTGAAGGAGAAAGAACATTTGAAGCACTGAGCCGGTCTGTTTGTCGCGTCGTGGTTTGCCAGTAACACAAATCTCCCTTCTGCTTTTTGCGAGTGCTCGAGTGCATGTGACTCAGCGTTTTGTTTCGCTTTCTGGATGAGTTTACTTTCAAGGATCGTTATGAGCACAGGCACACTTATTTTGAACCCAGTTTCATAATTACATGTCAATGTTCTAATGCTGGGTTCATGTTGTTTATTTTCCAGCAGCGTGGACCTGTGGGCTTTTCATTAAGTCAAGCTCTCTGAAAGAAAGCAAGAAGAAGGATAAGGGGACAGAAGAACAGAGGGACTGACTGCAACAGTTGGAACTTTTTCTTCTTACCTTCCTCGCTGCTCTCCACGTCTTCACAGCTTCACCGAGATGAAGCAGAAGGAGGACCTGAACCCTGTGCTGCTACTCCTCTTCCACCTCATGGCGTGGATCTACACCTCCATCACCTTCCTGCCCTCCTACATCCTCAGCCGGGTCTCCGGACCCGACGGGGCCCGCTACGGCTCCGAGGAGGAGCGGGCCAAGAGGGCGAAGGCCCGCTCGGCGTCGGGACGTCCCGAGGGCCCCTACCGAGCGGTGAGCGCCGCCAAGAGGCTGGCGACGTCGCTGCACCCGGGAGTGGACACCCTGGATAAGGTGTTCGAGTACGCGGCCATGAGGTTCCCTCACAGAGACTGTCTGGGGACGAGGGAGGTGATCAATGAGGACGACGAGCGCCAGGGCAACGGGAAGGTGTTCAAGAAGGTAAAGAGGGATGCAGAAAGGGTGGGGTGGGGGGGGGGGGGGGGTAGCAGCATAGTAACAGAGTATGAAACACAACACTTAAGGAATAGTTCCACATTAAACTTATTAGCTTTCTTAGATTTAAATGAAAAGACTTTCATAACGGTCCATTGAATTTCAAAGCTACAGCCAGTTAGCCTAGCTTAGCATAAGTACTGTGGAAACAGGTAACATCATGTTTAACATACAGTCATGAGAGTGTTATGAAACTCTTCATGTAATTCTGTAAGAAATTGAATAAGCGACATAAGTGTGTCAAGACATTTGCTTCACAAAGGACGGAAAAAAGAAGAACGAGTCGAAAGAACTGATTTGAAATCAAAAAGAACAAATCTGAATTTGTTCAAAAAGGAGTGGGAGAATGAAAAAGAAGTTTAATTTGAACAAACAGTTGTGGCTCGCATGTCATCTCATCTATACAACAAAAAGTTACTCCAGCATTCAGTGTAGCCTCTGCCCGACTCAACACTTTGTGTGATCGGTGTGTTTTTGGAGTTTGCACAGCGACTGCACAGCCAACTTTTGACCGTACGTCTGAATTACTCCAACTAATTCCAACAGCCTGATCCCTCTAATCCAGTTAAACCCCACTGTTGAAACACTTAATGCTGCAAGAACGTCTTAGCTGATCAGCTCCTGGCTATTGTTCCTCATAACAAGTGGAAAACAGGACTGTACAGTCATCATTACGGCGTGTGTTTGTGTGCACTGCCGTTTATTAACCCCTAGGAGCCAGTATAACCTCACTGGTGTGTTACTGTCATCACTGTGTTTGAGTGTTTTATCTTCTTCTCATGCAGAGACTGACAGTAGAAGAGGAGGCAGCCCTGTTTGGTAATAGTGGAGCGATGCTCCTTTTCCTGTGACTTCTTAATACGAAACAGGACAAGCATGTGACTGTGGGATGTAACTCCTGTGGTTTTTAAGAAGAGATCACAGGATACTTCCCCCCCCCCCCCCCCCTGCAGGTGGTTCTGGGCGAGTACTGCTGGCTCTCCTACGAGGAAATCCTCACGGCAGCGTCCCAACTGGGCAGCGGTTTGGCGTCACTGGGTCAGCGGCCAAAAAACAACGTGGCCATCTTCTGCGAGACGCGGGCCGAGTGGATCGTCACTGCGCAGGCGTGCTTCATGCACAACTTCCCGTGTAAGTCCAGTCTGCGAGACACACGGTCAACAAAAAACAAAGAAATACATGAAAAACAATCTGTCCATCCACTAATCGATTAATCAGCTTATAGTTGCAGCTCTAGTTTATATGTTTAAAAGACTCTCATGCTTAATTAATTAGGAATTAATGCTTGCAAATTCTAATAGTTGAAAAGAGTATTTCTGACTGACTTTTGTACTTTCAGGTTTGGTTGTACTGGACTGAAACTTTAAAGGCGACTCTGTTCTCTTCAGTTTGCTCTTTCCCACTGAGAACCCTTCAAATGTGTCTGAATTAGTCTGATCTATAGCCTTCTTTGTTTGGCGTGTGTGTGTGTGTGTGTGTGTGTGTGTGTGTGTGTGTGTGTGTGTGTGTGAACACACTTGTAACATAGAACGACCCAGCTGAGACAGAAGGTCAATTTGTGCTTTGCTGTTACATAAGTGTCCCACTGCCTTCCCTCCTTTTTTGTTTTTTCTCCATCCGTTTCATTTTCTTGTGATAGAAAAACTCTCAAATGCTGAAAAAAACCTGTGCATTTTTATTTTATACTTGCACATCGCACCACTTACAGTCGTACTCTAAACAAAAAGAAAGCGGTTCCGTCAGCTTGTCGTCATTTAACAAATAATCAGAAGTGTAAAATACTTTTTGTCTTCTCCAGGTGAACGAGTCCAGATGAATCCTTTAACATTAGCACAAGGCGGATTGTTACAGGAGACATTATAAAAACCTCTGACGTAAAAAACAAACAATAAACCCAATAAATTTGAAGAAAGATGTCACTAAAGAAGAAGTGTTTCTTGTTGCAGGTTTAGCCTACAGAGAGCAGTACAGCAGCAGCTTTGTGCCTAAAGGAATGCCGCGCTGATTTACTCCTTCATTTGTTCTGTGCCAGAGCGCACTTCCTTCACTTTGAGCATCCGCAGCAGCACTTTGAGCTCAATAAACCGGTTTGATTGTCCTTGAAGGACTCTTCATTTCCTCTGCGTGCTGTACTTCATGCTCCATTAAACTGACGTGCTCTTAAGAATACGCTGCATGCACAAGCCAGTGAAGCGTCTTTATAAAAGCATCTTCCTCTCCTGCAAACAGTGGGGGCAGTGGAAGGCCCGGCGCAGTGGATGACACACAGCGTGGGGGAGGCAGAAGGGAGTTAAGGGTTGGAGAGACGATGGAGGGGGAGAGAAGTGAGGGGCGATGGCGTCAGAAGAGGGGTGAGAGAGTCTACGTGAGCATCTGATGTTGACAGAGGCATCAAGGAGTCAGCCAAAGGCCCCCGGTGAACTTAAACACTTGCTGTGTATGTGTGTGTGTGTGTGCACATTGTATATTTGCTGTTTATTGGTTCTTTGTCAGAAGGCAAACATGCTCATCATTTAGTTAGCTCTATGCACTTGTCATATATGCGAGTTAAATAAACGAGACACGCAGGCTGTTCTCACACAGAGTTCGTAGCTCTGTCTTCCGACTATTAATGCGCTGTAGTTCGTAGATATCCCACAAAAATCATAATCATGAACCAGGAAGTTTTAAGACCGCAAAAACCCACACAGTCAAAGAAAGTCTTTCACCCAGGAGACCTTTGTTCGTGCCGCGTGTGAAACGAGATGTCAACTTTGATCTATTTGTAACATAACTTCTGTACTTCAGTAAGGCTACTTCTGTAGTTATTTTAACCCAAACAACAATCTTTTCCAAAACCTAACTAAGTATTTCACGATCTTTACCTAAACCTAACTAAATGGTTTTGTTGCCTAAACCTAACCAAGTATTCTTGTTGCCTAAACCTAACCAAGTATTCTTGTTGCCTAAACCTAACCAAGTATTCTTGTTGCCTATTGTTGCCTAGACCTAACTGAGTATTCTTGTTACCTAAACCTAACCAAGTATTCTTGTTGCCTATTGTTGTTGCCTAAACCTAACCAAGTATTCTTGTTGCCTAAACCTAACCAAGTATTCTTGTTGCCTATTGTTGTTGCCTAAACCTAACCAAGTATTCTTGTTGCCTATTGTTGTTGCCTAGACCTAACTGAGTATTCTTGTTGCCGAAACCTAACTTAGTAGTTTTGTTGCGTGCAGAAATTGACGTGTTGCTTGACTTTCGTAGGAAAACGCATGAAAAAGTAGGAGTATCTTGTAATATATCATACGAATCGTTGTATGAGTCTACGAGATATAACACGCAGAAATGACACAGCATGCATTCTCCTTATAAAGCTCTCAACAACACAACTCTTTTTACATCCTAACGACGAGGCTGAAAACCTCTTAAAATTCTCCGTCAGGTGCTACTGAGTGGAGCCTGGACATTCGTCAAGTCTTCTGAATTAAAATGACCTGTTTTCTGTGTGTGTGTGTGTGTGTGTGTGTGTGTGTGTGTGTGTGTGTGTGTGTGTGTGTGTGTGTGTGTCAAGCTGGAGCCCGACCTCGTGTTTAGATCTCACGGCTGGAGGTGTCATGGCCCTCATCCACACTCACACTCACACACACACTCACACACACACACACACACACACACACACACACACAGCAGCAGCAGAGCAGGAAGTGTTGGAGCTCCATGACGCAGGAATGTGATGTCACTGAAGCCCCGGTCCCATAAACCCATGTGTCTGTGTCAGTGTAGGGAGGAGGGGTTACAGACCTCACTCCTCTGTGTTTGTCTGTCTCTCTCTCTACATCTGTCGATCCTCCCGTCACCTTCTCAGTGCAAAAGTTAAACTGGAGACAGTTTTCTTCCGGCGCTCTGATCTTCCAACAACCACATACACACACACAAGCACGAAACTAGCACACACTTATTCTCTTATATCTGATTTTAAGTAAAGGCAACAAACTCTCCTTAACCCTTAATAGCTCCAACTACTGATGCTCGAATGTGGACGCATGTATGCAAGCACACAAAGCAGCGCTGCACTTAGTCATAACACACACACACACACACACACATACCAATACTGTTTGTATCCCCCAAAAAAATGATTGTCAGGAAGCGAGAGCTTGTGACCCATTGGCTCAGAGGCTGTGCTGAGGCCAGATGATGTCATCGATGTGGGAGGGGCTAAATCAGAAGGGCTGGAGCGGTGTACAGACAGAGTGCACGTACATGATGAGTCCTCACACATGCTTCACGGGCTGTATGATAACTCCACACACACAGACGTGTCCCTATTGGCTAGCTTAAAGACATTTAAATGATTTAATATATTCACAAATCTTTAAAGTCTTTATCTAGGTCATCTTATAGATATGTACTTTCAGTCAGTTACATTATGTATAGAGTTGATTCACTGTCTCACATGACTGATGTGTAAATATACTGAGGAAACAAGCCCAGAAGACTATTTATGATTCAGTAATTTGTGATAATGGTTCGGTTTTATGTGTGTGTGTGTGTGTGTGTGTTGCAGTGGTCACCCTTTACTCCACGCTGGGAGGTCCAGCCATCGCTCACGGGCTGAATGAGACTCAGGTCACCCACATCATCACCAGCAGAGAGCTCCTGGAGACCAGACTCAAGGTTGGAAGACACACCAACACACAAACACAGAATCACTCCACATGAGTATTTAGCCTTGATGGAGGGAGCAGCCTACGCAGTTGTAATATTTCTGCATCGCCCAATCCTCCCACGGACTTATCATGAGCAACTGTGCATTGGTTAGTTCTGCAGTAAGCAAATAAGACATACAAGCAGGGATGAATAGTGATTATCTTATTTTTGTAGCCCAATATCACAGGCCAACACCAGTATGCTACCTTTGGTAAGAAAAATTTAAGAGATCTCATCTTTATGGGCCCTTCGATGTAAAGATGCAAAAAAAAATAAAAAATAGTCCAAAACTGATATTCAAAACACAGCTAGAAACAAAATATTACATCTAGAGATACATTTCCCTGTAGTCTACAGAGTCTATTCCTGCAAATAAAAAATGAAGTAAGTTAAGGTGTGTTTACATCACTGGGTCCTAAGTCTGCCAGTGGTTCCTGGCATGTCATTGTCTCTGATTTGTGTTAACTACAACAATAATATAAAGGCAACTGTCTGGAGAAGTGCACGTGCTGGATGTTAAGGACCCTTTTGGACAAGTTCAATCCCTAAAGACAAATGGTGCTCTGGCAATTCATCTCCCCTTTTATCGAGGTGGCATAAACACAGATCCTCTGCTCCTTTCACACATCCCCTCTGAGCCCAAATATATGTTTTAGTTACTTGTCCAAGAAGAAACCTGGTTTTCATGGCATGTGGATGATTGTCATATTTGTGCTCATGCTTGCGTGTGTGTGTGCGTGTGTGTGTGTGTGTGTGTGTGTGTGTGTGTGTGTGTTTGTCAGGCTATCCTAATTGAAGTGCCGAGGCTGCAGCACATCATCGTAGTGGACAGCACACCGACCTCGTGGCCCGGCTATCCACGTGGCATCAGCGTCCACAACATGGCTGCTGTTCAGAAGCTGGGAGCCAGGCCCGAGAATGGTAAGCCGCAAACGCCATGTAGCAGCTTAGAGGTTAGTAACAGATAGTCCCTCTCTTAATGGGATGGTCATGGTGGGTTTTTTCTTGGGGGCGGATTGGTATCGGTCCCGTTAGGTCATGTGAATGAGGAAGTGCTCACATCTGTATCGGATTAAGGGCGATACGATATGCTTATTCAGCGAGTGGATTGGACGGATGACGAGAGGTCATCGCCCACTCTTCGCCTTTTATTGTGGCCGCTTGAACTGAGTGACCTAAAACAAGAGAAGCTGGTAGTGTCATGTGCAGATAAAGAGGGAAGGAAGTAGGTTTGGGAAGGGAGGATGGAGCTCTGGGATATAGGGGAGGGTCATGTTTATACACAGCACTGTTAACTTCACATGACATCAGCTCTCGGAGCACACACTCCTACGTACCTCGTATCTGAGGAAAGAGGAAAGAGGAAGAAGAGAGGCCCTCCCCTTGTGACTGCTGTGTGATTTACTGTCGCCCTTCATCCTCTGTTTGGGTTTCTTTCCGGGGTGCTCAGACGTCTTAGTTCTGTTTTTTGTTCCACACCATGCTGAACACGGAGGAATGAAGTGAACTCTGCTGCTAGCAGAGCAAACCACCACCTGGTTTTGTTCAACCCTTCAAACTGATTTAAACTTTACTTATTTATTCCGACAGGATGCCCAGAGAGGGATCACCTCTCTGCACCGTCATTCCTTGATTTTAAGAAACATTTGCGCAAAATACGCATCCCTCTCATTAATTTCAACGCCTTCCGGCTAGACGCTGTATTGGCGTATCACGTACATGCATTCACACATTCCTTTGTAACAAGGACAATGTATTTCTACTGTCCACCCCGCGATCGTCACCACAAAAGATAGAATATTTGCTGCTGTGGTAACTTTTCCAGAGTAGTAAAATCCTGTCTCATAGTGTTATAAACCGCTGTGCAGTATTTAGGTGTCTGATATGCTTTTAAATCCACTGATCTGCGACTTAAGAGTAAAATATTTTTGCTTGGATGCCATATCAAAGATTGCATCCATGCAAAAATTTGATTTACGGCCTACAAGATGAGAGGAAGTCCAAAGTAAACAAACACGAACTAACTGACAGCCAGAGCTGGATTCAACGGAAGATAAAATAGTGCCAACAAATGTACACAGTCTAAGTCCTGATATGATGAAAGAGCAGAGATGGAGAGAAAAAAGAAGAAAGTGCAAGAGAGTCAGAGGGAGATGAGAGAAAGAGGAGAGATGGTGTTTTTTCAGTTAGCACAGTCAGACACAAACTCTCCAGCGAGCCAAGAGTTGTTTAATATCACAGCTGACTATTTTCCATCCATGCGTTTGAACGGCCTCTATTGAGTTACAGGAGCTAAACATTTCCTCGGCCTTTGACACCCAGTGCATCTTCTTTTATTAATCATGTTATTAATCATTAATCATCCTGCACACATGCAACAAATGGAACACACGGAGGCTTTCATTCCAAGAATGTGTCTGCGTGAACAAATTATGATATACAAAATGCAATATATACAAATCACAGCGTAATGTCACGAGCCATTACTGCGATGCGGTTCTGGCACATTAAGCTCACGTGTGTGTGTGTGTGCGTGTATGTGTGTGTTTTCACATTGACATCGCAGCAGCACGCGAGCGTAAGCAGCCGCTGCCGTCGGACATCGCGGTCATCATGTACACCAGCGGATCCACCGGCATACCGAAGGGCGTCATGATCTCTCATAGCAACATCATCGCTGGCATCACGGGCATGGCCGAGCGGATACCCAACCTGAGGTAGGCCACGCGAACTCGTATCGAAAAATCCATGTTACACCCTTGGAAACGTGATGTACACAATCAGAGACATGTTTTTTTAATATATATATATATATATACTTAAAGCACATTGTTTGGTCAGACTTGTTGTCGAGTTAACTTTTTCTTTAATCAGATAATAATTGTAATTAATTGTAGACAAAATTCCTGTATGGCTCCTTGTGTTCAACCATTAACATTTGAATATTCTGACTTATTGTGTTACATTTTTAAACAATAAAACACAAAAACATGCGACCCGTGCCAAGAAATAGTCCAAGAAGTAAACACCTCTCTAATCGCAAGTTAATCGTTTTCATGAGCAAGTTTTTATACAGATCGTTAGCTTTGGGCAGAGACGGTCCAGCCGTTTCCAATCTTAATGCTAAGCTAAGCTAAGTGGCTGTAGCTTCATATTCAGCATACAAACATGAGAGTGGTATCAATCTTCTCATCTAACTCGTGGCAATGCAGCGAATAAGCGTGTTTCCCAAAATGTTGATTTATTCTTTAAACTAAACCAATTCAAGCTATTCCACTAGTGGACCTTTTGATGGAAGAAGTGATATTTCCGGGACTGTTTGCCCAAACTGAGCAGTCTAAACCTGAACTTGTCTCCCCGGCTCAGAAGAAGAGACGAGCTGTTTAAATGACATTACATCAGCACAGTGAGGACAGTAACTTCCTCTTCTCTGCTGTGTTTTAAGGAAAAGTGCCAAATACTCTTTGGGGCTGATATCTAGGTCGAGGCTTCCATGTAAATTTATGACTCCAGAGATCATGAGGGTTTGTATTAAAACAGATATTTCATGTGTAGAGGACAGAGGACATTTATCCAGCTTTGTAAACTTCACCGGGCTTGAATGAGATGGCACTGACTACTTTCGGGGTCTCAAAGAGTGCATGTGTGTTCACAGCGAGGAGGACACCTACATCGGCTACCTGCCTCTCGCCCACGTACTGGAGCTCAGTGCAGAGCTCGTGTGCGTTTCTCACGGCTGTAGGATCGGCTACTCGTCACCTCAGACTCTAGCTGACCAGGTAACGTGTGACTGCTTTTTGCATTTCATGCAAAATTCCTCTGGGAACCAATTATTTTGCTTCTTTTTCCCACCCAAAGTCAACCAAGATCAAGAAAGGAAGCAAGGGAGACACCAGCGCCCTGCGGCCCACTCTGATGGCAGCTGTCCCGGTACAGTTCACTCAACACTTTGCATTATACAGTGTAACGTTTGAGAAGCCTCAACCTTTACGGTATCTCTCATTGAGTCTCTGCAAGTGGTTCAAACGCTGCTTTTTGTTTTTGGCAGCAGGTCAGATTCCCCTCCGTCTTTGTTCGTAGTCCAGCTGTGGAGAAGCAGTGACAGATCCAACAGGTCCAGGCCTGCTGGACTCTGTCTCTGGACTGACTGTGACGTACATACTGTCTGCCTCCTACCGCTGGAAGCTCTGCTCTTCATCACTAAACAATGTTAAGACGCGCAAATGGCATATTAATCCATTTCAGCAGCGACGACGCCAGGATGAGCTTTACTCAAAACCCTGCAAGGCTGTATTTATTTAGTCAGTGATGGGAGGTGACGGGAGTTCCACCCTTCTTAAGTGCTTTGGTAGTTCTAAAAGGAGTAGTGACAAAAGTTGAGAAGGGGTCTACTTTTTGTGTGTGGCTAATTTCCAGTGATGCGGTTGATGAGACCGTGTAAGGGAAGCATCACGTCACGATGGGCTTTCTGAATTAAGTTTAGAGAGCTATGAACTTTGCTGCTGTCGTCTTGTTTGCCAATATTATTATTTTTTTATCGAATAACTCAAAGTCAAAGCTCATGTTAAGTGTTACAATCCTGATTCTTTCAAACGTTGAGTGACGCAACGTTTTTATATCCGAAGATATGATGGAACTTTAACTGCCGTGAAGATATTCAAAAAACGACTGAACCGCATGACGATAGATTATAATTACATTTCTCTCGTTGGTTTAACTGGAAGCCGGCTAGTTCTCTCCCTCTCTCTCACATTATGAGCCCCCTCCCCCATCTCCCAGTGGTCGTAGTGTAAAGGGCAGAGGGCCCCAGTGTCTGGAACCATTCACAGCTGTAAACAGAACGTGAGAAAGCCCCATGTGGTTATCCCACGACGCACACACACGTACAAATTGTTTGCTGTGGTATGACAACGGGCTGCTGCGTGAATCCTGTGTCGACTTCCTCTCTCACTGCTTTCCACACACACACACACACACACACACACACACACACACACACAAGGGCCAGCTGTTTGTTTTGTTTTTATTGTTTTTGGTTTTAACTATGAATCCTGCTTTTGAAGACGCTCTGCTGATTTGGATGATGATGTGTTCTTGATCTGTGGGGTTCAGTCCTCTCCGCTGCAGGCGCTTTATCAGCAGGAAACTCAAACACCAAGTCAAGTCAGCAATGAAACTGTGTCCTGGCCAAGAAACGAAATTATACCAATTACTTTCATATTCCTGTTCTCAGCACAGTTCTATTTCTTTGTATTCCCACGAAACAAAACTGCCAATTACGTTTTGAATGTATTTTCTCCCGGATTACATTTTTTTTTCTATCACCAATACGTTTCTAATCATAGCGTAGAGAGGATTTTAGGGGTGGATAGATGTGTCTAACAAACACGGGACTTTCACCCAGGAGACCGCTGTTCGTGTTCCACGTTAAACAGAAAGTAAAGTTAATTTACATCCGCAACTTAAATAACCTAACAAACTTATTTTCATCCAAACCATGATGTTGTACAAAACATAACCAAGTGATTTTGTTTAGTTTTTTGTCAATTTACAACGTTAATCTTTTGTTTGAAACTGTGATCTTACTCCGAGAGAAAATCTGTTTCCCTCAAAACGTAAATGCTCTTTAGTTGTATGGGAATTTAATTTAGTTGGAGACACGGTTGAGCCAGTTCACCCCATTTCATCCAGTTTATTCCTCACTAAGACAGCCAGGCCAAATACACAAATCATTTAATTCACTCTCATGAACCCACTTTATTCTAAATGCTTTACTCCAACCAGACGAAGTAAATTACTGAGAGGCTGGTGAAGTTTTAGCCATGAGCTGGTGATATGTGGCGACTCAGTCGTTCAGCTTTTCTCTGCCCCCTAGTGGTCAAACATTGAGTAATGCAGCTTTAAAAGCCTCGGTTATACTTTCCGCACGCTGACGTGGAATCATGACGAGGAAATGTCGGAGACAAATCTTTTACACACTGATGACAGGCAGTGTGAGAAAAGTTATGTTTTTTAACGAAGCATATAAACATGTTCTAGTAGAAACTCAAAATACGCGTATGAACCTGATAATGAACATATGTCCCCTTTAAGGAAATTGTTTTTTTTTTCGTTCGCAAATAATGCAAATTCAACCTTTTACTATTTCACTAAATTTTGTGATTTGTTTGTATGTTTTTGCTAATTGTTGTACTTTTCCCCATACAATAGTCAAATATATTATACCATTCACACATCTTATCTACCTTGGCCGTAACCAAACAATGAAGGTGGAAGAAGTTTTCTGCAGTACTCTTCTGCTTTTCATGAACCGACACAGATTGGCTCTTGTGGATTCCCTCTGCTTTCCTCTGGTTTAGTGGGTCACTTGTTGTGAGTAACCCGTAGGGGAGACTTGCTGTTATGCAACTAAATTAAAGAGCATGCGTGTCCCACATTCATGTGTTCCAAGATATTCCAAATATCTTCCACAAGAATAGATGCATCTGTGCTTCAGATCCAATACTTAATTGTATCTGGCAGATTCTCCATTTTAAAAGGTGCTGGAGCTCTAGCTGGGCCCCATATTAGGAGCTGCATTGGCAATGCACCTCATATCTCTCAAACTTGTATCTTTTTACCAGGCAGATAAGTGCAGAAACAAAGATTTACTGGCCAACATTTATCTTATCCTCCCATAGCCGTGTCCTTCTCTATCTTATCTGCTCCTCTCAGTCGTACATGTTGCCTCTGCTTTTTCCTCTTATTGTGCGTTTAGTCCAACCCGATATCTCATCACCTCTCTTTCCTTCTCCACCGTCCTGGTTCCAGGAGATAATGGATCGCATCTATAAGAACGTGATGACCAAGGTGGAGGAGATGAGCTGTGTCCAGCGAACGCTCTTCACTCTGGTGTACAACTACAAACTGGAGCAGCTCGCCAAAGGAAACAGCACACCTCTATGTGACAGGTGTGTTTGTTTTTCACTGTGACGAGAGTTATAAAGAACTTCTTCGTGGTATTCATCAGGTTATTCTCGCCACTCCTTTCTGTTCGTTTCCATCCAGGCTGGTGTTCGGGAAAGTGCGCTCTCTGCTGGGAGGTCGGACGCGAGTGTTGCTGTCAGGCGGCGCGCCGCTCTCCGCCGCCACGCAACGCTTCATGAATGTGTGCTTCTGCTGCCCGGTGGGTCAGGGATACGGCCTGACGGAGACCTGCGGAGCTGGGACCATCAGCGAACGTAAGCAGTAATGGGAGTCTCAGAGTGGTATATCGTTAGAGAAAAAGAAATAATAAGAAGTAAGATATCCCGGCACAAATCAGAGAAACAAATGACATTCCCATCAGCCTCAGCTGATGCTAACAATTGCTCAATGTGAGAGGGCAGCAATGTATCAACAGTAACAACTACTTATTAACTACCAAATTAAAGTAGTAATTTGCTCCAGATGAAGATTCATTAACTGGAAGAAGTTGCACATTATTGTGCAACTGTGGGAAGTTGCTTGGAAAACGATGGAGTTTCCACAACCTCGGGGCAGAGATGAACGCAGCGGAGGGACATGAATATAAAGATAAGAAATAGGAAAAATACTGAGTAGATGAACAGTATTGTGCGTGGGTTTTAGTTAACGTTAACTGTTTTGAAAAGGAAGACAGTGGTGTAGAAACAACATTAGCAACAAATCTGAGAGACCAGTTAGCGTAACGAAGTTAGCCTGTTGGGAAATGAAGGGATGTGAGCTCATGTTTTGTAAAATAAATACAAATGATGCAGACATTCCTCACGAAAGAGGGAAATAATGTTCCTTTCTCTTAATAACGTGCGTTAAAGAATGCCGCTCGTATCTGCGGCGGAGGCGGCTGTCCCAATAATCGTTTTTTATCTTTGCAGCTAATCTATTAGCTTTCATTGACGACACATTTGTCCCAAAAAAATAAACAAAAACCAAATGGAAATGCTACCGGCTTTTCCCAGGCAGACCGAAACCAACAGCTGCCCGTCACTCTCCGCTGCGGTCTGGACAACGCTGTTTTGTGGACATTCCTTTGGGAACAAGTGAGGTTGCGTCGCTGTGACGCTAAATGTCGTGCCAGCGATACTAGCGTGCTTCCTGATCACGTGTGTTTCCTCTGTTCTAGTGTGGGATTACAGCACCGGGAGAGTGGGAGGGCCACTGGTTTGCTGTGAGATCAAGCTCCAAGACTGGGTGGAGGGTGAGTGAGACTGGGAGAGGAGCTACACACACACACACACACACACACACACACACACACACACACACAGATATCATATCGATAACATCCATGGAATGACACAGCGTTGAATGGATTCTCAAGGACATGCATCAGCCCTTGTTTGCTTTTCTTTCTTGCATGTAATCTCATGCACACTCTTCTCTGAGTTTACCAATCCATCCGCCGTTAATCATTCCCCAGACCAGTGAGACCTGGCCTTGTAAGGAAAAACATTCTTCTCTTCTTTCCACTCCCGCACAACTTCAATCTTTTTTACGTAAGGGATCATAACTCATTTTTAATACCCTCAGTTAAATCTTGATACTTATCAAGTTTGAGTTTATTGCCTGCTTGGCTTGCGGAGCAGAAATAGAATTCAGAATAAACAATAAGCATGTCAGGGTTTGTTTTTGTTTTCAATCTCCGTAGAGTTATTGTGTAGCAGAATCTTCATTTTTTTGTTGTTTTATTACATTTTTATTCTCAATCCGCTGAATTTTTTAACCCTGTTTTCAGGTGGTTACCGTAGAACCGACAAGCCACATCCGAGAGGAGAGATTCTGGTCGGCGGACCCAACGTCACCATGGGGTACTACAAGAACGAGGCGAAGAACCAAGACGATTTCTTTACGGACGAGAACGGCCAGAGGTGGTTCTGCACGGGAGACATCGGGGAGTTTCACGACGACGGGTGCCTCAAGATAATTGGTGAGGAGAGGCGGAATGGAGGGATGACGGTGGATGTGTAGAGTAGAGGATATGCAGTTAGTCGTATAGATGCAGATTACCATTTGGGGTAATCTGTCTTTGTTCGGATGCTTCTACATAAACTTTATTACTCCACACTCCTGGATTTTTCAACTTCCATCCATCATGAAGCCTTTTAATGAATCAGATTGTTCCTCACTTACTCCACAGTCCTGTTACTTTAGTCAGCCAGAACCCCAAAATGTCATCCGGTCAGATACACACAGTTCAGTGGAAAATGTGTCCTCTTCCCTTCTTTTCAAGAAATAGAAACACATCCACACTTGAAAGTACAGATCATGACAGAGCAGCGGTCTCTGCTGTGTTTTCCAGATCGTAAGAAAGACTTAGTGAAGCTGCAGGCGGGCGAGTACGTCTCTCTGGGGAAGGTGGAGGCCATGTTGAAGAACTGCTCTCTGGTCGACAACATCTGTGCCTACGCCAACAGGTGCGTTTGTGTGTCTGTTAGCGCATACATCATAAAGTGAGTTTAATGTTTTAAACATGTATATCAACACAGTGAATACTTCCTTTAAACTAAAAGGTGCCGACCAGGAAAGAATTAACAGCCGTCTTCTTAGAGGGTCGTTTAGCACAATAAGACAACGATCAATGCCGTGATAGCGACGCCGTGGTAGCAACCCGTCACACTGCTTAGTTATGCATAACTTTAAGGCTTAATGTAATTAAAACGGTACAGTTATTATGAACGTGATTATTAGCTTTAGAGACCAAAACCATTTTTTGTACCAGGCTGTAAACATGTTTATTTCTGCTGTAAAGTTGGGCATTTTAACATGGTGGTCTATGGGGATGGACCAGGTGGCAACCTCCGGTTCTGCCGAGTGAAGCAGATGCGGGAGTGTCTTTAAACTTGTATTCTCTCTACTGACCAGCAGGGGGGCGACTCCTCCGGTTGCAAAAAGAAGTGATTTTAAGAAAGATCAGCTTTGCAAATGTTTCACGAGGCAGGAAATACTTTCAACATGTTTGTTAAATCTCACACAATGAATGTAGGTGACCAACACTAAATGTAAACAGAAGCTTTGATTGTGAACCCAGAAAACTTCACAGGGCGCCTTTAACTTAACAGTTTCATATTTGACGCTGTGAGTCCGTGGTTCACTTATGTGTCAAAAGTGCAACAGTCAGATACTTTTTTTTAAAAGATATTTGGAGAATGCGATCTGTTCACGCTCTGCTCAGGCATGTTTCCATTCCCTTTTACGGGAAGAAAACGTCACTTGGTGAATAATTGATGTTTGGGCTCCGTCGCCTTATTTGGCCGAACCTTCGCTCGCTGGAATAACACACAAACGGCAGCGTCGCTTTATAACCGCTCTCTGTTTTTCTTTCACGTTGACGGCCCTCTTTGTCGTCCCCTCTCCTCCCACTCTGCAGCGATGAGACGTACGTGATTGGCTTCGTGGTGCCCAATCAGAAGCACCTGCTGGCTTTGGCCGACCAGTACGGTATCCGAGGTTCATGCGAGGAGCTGTGCGGCAGCAAAGCCGTGGAGGAGCTGGTCCTCAAAGTCATCACCGAGGCCGCTCTAGCAGGTGAGAAGAGGGTCAAAAGGTGAGGTTTTTGTGAGCGCTTTTTCCAGGGGTTGAGTTAACGCTTCGTCCTCTTCTGTCGCAGCCCAGCTGGAGCGCTTCGAGATCCCCCGAAAGATCTGCCTGAGCCCGGACCCGTGGACCCCCGAGATGGGGTTAGTGACTGACGCGTTCAAGCTCAAGCGCAAGGAGCTGAAGACACGATACCAGGACGACATCGAGAGAATGTACGGCGGGAAGTGACGCGTTGGTTATCCTCAAAAGCACAGACCAGCACTCTGAACTCTCTCAGTGCCCTCTCACTGCCCCCTCTCATCCTGCCCCTGAACACAAGAGACCTGAATCTGTGAAGAAGCTGAAAGTGTAGGGAGTCACCGCTTCCATCGTGGAGGAAACTTTTGTTGTAGAATTTGTAACTAAAGAAAGGCTGAAAAAGAAAAACACAAACACTGCTGCCTTCCCCCCTCTGCTTTTTTTCTTCTCAGCCAGGTGTATGACCTCTGTGTGGGGGATCTTTATTGTTCCAGATGTGAGTTATGAAACAGCTGATGTTGTCTGTTGAACTCTCTCTGAGTGCCAAGCAGCAGAAGCTCAAGAAGGTTGGGCGGACATGTTTGTTTCCTCGTCGCTTTGTGCCGACGAGACGTTAAGATCGGTTAAATCTTTTCCTTTAGTTCATTTCTTTCTTTTAACGTAGAGGTATGAAAATCCTTCCTCCTGCAGGTCAGGAGACGGTTAAGTCTTTTGTTTCTTTTTTTTGTCCACATGTTTTGAGTTCTGTGGTTTATTTTGTCTCCCACCCACAGTCGGGACTTTGACTCTCACGGTCGTGGGACGTCCCGCCCGTGAGCACATCTTGATACCAAAAGCACAAAGTCATTTGAGGGCAAGCGAGAGCAGGGTGGTAAAATAAAATATAAAAAAATGCAGAGGTCCTATCTGGTCAAACAATTTTTATCTTTATATCATCAATGTTAAGATTGTTGTCCTTTTTTTTTTTAGGGAAATGACAGATGGCACCTAATATTCTTATTTAAAAAGAAAAGAAACAAAGATGCACTGTTGTTTAGTCTATTGTACTTGCCTACAGGGATAGTATATACTTTTTTATGTGCAAAAAATGCACATGAACTTGCTTGTTTTACAGATGAAATGACTGTGTAATCATTGTCACATTTGACAAGTCACCGTGCAACGTGAAAATGGATCATTTCTGTCCAAATAAGGCCGTTGATTACAGACGGCACACAAATGAAGCGTTCTCGATGTGCGCAAGCAGGATTTAAATAAATGACAAGTGTGGCTAACGTTTACTCTGCAGGACTGTCACCGCCGGCTTAAAGTCGCAAAGTTTTTTGGTAACGTGCACGAGTGTGACTCGTCAAGTTTGTACGCGGCACGAACGTGACGCCATCATCCCTCACAATGTGACACCTGTTGCCTTCTCTTGTGATTCTGAGTCACGCCTCTCTTAATTCCTTTTTCGTTTGTCGTCATACAAACATACACATGTGTGTGGAGCTGTGACCAGCAGAGGAATCACGTGTACAGCCTCTATTGTAACTCGAGCTTTATTATCAAGCAACCTGTTTGTGGAGCTCCACTCCCTCTCTGTGCAGAGAGCTCGCCTTGTAACATAAGCGCATCCAACTATTTATTTGTAACTTGACATTTGGAAAGAAAATGACCCAAAATGAGGTAAATAAAGAATTGTGTTTGGTCTACATGCAATGAGTGTTTTATTGAGCAATACATTTAATATCACTAAGTCTACTTAATTTAATTGAAAGTTTTTTTAAAAAGCGCTATAATTCTTTTGTATTCAGTGTTTCAGCCTCTTTGGGTGTGACATCGATGCCTAAGTGACTAAAAGACAGACATATGATCAGCCGTCGCTGATTCAATAATAGTCACAAATTCAAGCATTAATGCTCACCATTTGTAACGGTATGGAGACGTACATCAGTCATTTGGAGATCACATTTCTAAAAGGAAAGCAGCCATCTTTAGAATGAAAAACTAATTTTGTTCATGTTACCAAACCTGCGCTGTTTTTCAAAATCTCATAGTTATAACATATAATTCTGCACTGGTGGAAATGAACTCGTTCATACACTGCTGGTATTGTGCATTTTCCTGAAAGAAATACTTTCTACTTTTTGATCTTCATTTCCACCGTGCCGCTCCTGAACGTGCTGCATGATTTTATTCATAAACTGTAGGTTCTGTGTGATGAGATGAGGATGGAAGATGTTTTAATTGTTCGCAGGAGAGTACAGAAGCTTGAGACATGCGTCCTTATCCACAGATGGAGAGATTTTGATCACCAGTTTCTTAACAGTTCTTTTTCCATCACATCCCCTCTGGTCTCTCTCTATTGGACGTTCAGAGAGTCTGATATACTCATGGGCATTTGATGATTTCATTAGAACCCTCTGGAGGCTTATTTCTTCTTCTTTAACGTACCGTTCCTTCAGGGCTTCCATAGACTCGGGACTCATCTAACAAATCAGTCCCCGTCATGTGACTCGTGACACTCCGGGGTCTCTGTATAAATAACATCACGCATGTAGTAGTGCTGCCAAACTCCAGAAGAGCTGCAGGAAGATCTGAAAGCTGAAGGTTCACATGAGACGTAGCTCCTCAGTTTGGTGAGTAGACAGTTTATGGATTTGGTTATTGTTTATATATATATATATATATGTTTGTTTAGTTTTATATGAACTCAATCATTGTGTGTTGACTTTAGGTAACTTTTTCTAAATGACTGGACATTTCAAAGTAAACTGTACGAATCAAAACTTTAAAAAAACTTTCAGAATGTTCTTGAAGTATCCTGATGCAAACATAATAATATACTTTAAAGTTGCATTTAAATTTTTTTTATAAATAGTAAGCTGTATGCACTGAATTTAATTAGCAAAAAGTCAAAGTGAAGCATTGATTTCTATATTTTTTCATGCCTTAAGTATAGCTACTTAACTTTTCATTTAAAAAAGAAAATTCATCATCATTTTCCAAATAAAGAGGTTTTAAAATGTTTTGTCCATATTGTAGTTGTGGGCGTATAATAATAACTTTACAAATGTTTTTCATCACTTTGCAATCCCTTGCATAGAAAAACTCCCCTCAATGGGAACCTATCCTCGTGCGTAAAGTGTGCGTAAAGGAAAGAAAATCCACATATTTATGGATGTATTTCTGTATCTTTTCCAGCGCACTTTCTAGGTCCTCCACGTGAGCTGCACTGAAAAACAAATGGGGCACCTGGAAAACTCCACAGCGTCATCCAAACGGGTCCTGCACGCACGCTCGCCGGCGGACAAAAGCGACGGGAACGCGTACCCGTACATCCTGATAGTCATGTCTTTCTACGGAATCTTCCTCTGTGGTATAATGCTGGGCTACGTGCGCTCCAAAAGGCGAGAGAAGAGGAGGACCAACGTCTTCACGCGCCTCCTGCACGAGGAGGAGCAGCGCGAGTGGGGCGCGCTGCCCAAGAAGCACAGCCTCACCTTTCCCGCCGCCGTCTCGGAGCTGCGCGCGGTGCAGCTGTCCCTGCCCTTCTGCGGTAACCACGGCAACCATTTCGGGCACCTCCCCTGCGGGGGCGCGCTGCCGTCTCCGCTGGCGTGCGCGCTGTGCGCGGAGCAGAGCAGCGTCAGCTCGCTGTGCTCGTCCGCGGACACGCGCGTCACCATAGAGGAGGAGTCGGACAGCGGCGCGGCGGAGAAGGGATCGGAGGAGACCGTGAAGGGAAGGTCCGGGAACGGCGCGGATGATTCCGGCTGAATGTGTTACTCTCCACGGCCAAAGAGAGGAGAAACATCACCCGCAGAGGAAACCAGGTGGCGCAAACAGAGGCGCAAACAGTCCAACCACCAGCAACGCGTAAATCATCAGCTTGCCTTAAAAAAAAAAAAAAAAGAAGCCCCAAATCCTCCATGATATGATATCCATAAAGGGCTGGGACAAGTCAAACAACCTCTGTGAGATGTATTAGACCGTAGAGAGCACATGCTGACAGTTTAGAGTGTGTGTGTGTGTGTGTGTGTGTGTGGTGGGGGGGGGGGGGGGGGGGGGTGTATTGGTCCATAATACGTTTTATTTTAAAGTTTCTGAACTGATTTTTGATATGTGTCTTTAAGCATCATTTTAAATGACAAGATGTGGTGAAACATGACCTACAGATGGTCACTATTCAATTCTATACAACTTTATTCATCCCTGCAAGGACCATGTTGTGCAGCAGCTCACACCACCCAGGTCAACACACACACACACACACACACACACACACATACACACACACACACACACTGGAATCACGAATCCAAATATGTCCTAAAATAATACTAAAGTGATGCTCTCTACAAAATAATACAATATAATATTTAAAAAGCAACACTGTTTACTATATTCTATATGATGACATTGTTTAACAGGCTTGGTGGGGACCCCTCCCTGCTGGAGAACCAACACTTTGCTTTCTGCTGATGACTCACCCTGCAGGGGGCTGACGGAGAGACTGGCTTTTTGTTTTGTTTTGTTTTTCATTTCTTTTTTTGGGGGCTATTTGGACTGAACTTGACTTGCTCTTGCCAACACGGTCTTGAGTATTGAAACGTACCTGGAACCCACTTGAAAGACGATAGAAATGTGTTTGTTGTAGCTCCGTGATCGACACACAGTCAGTGATGTATATGTACTCGACCAAATGCACTGTGCGTATTGTTTGTACGTGTTTCGCTTCATGAGTCTTGATTTAAGTCTATGCAGTGTTTCAGAATAAAAATAAATGCTTGTGAATTGATATATTTATTTTATTATTTTACTGCGACGTTTCACCAGTGGAGGGCGCTCCTGCAGTGCGTTGATTTAATTGTGAGTACACTTTTAAAAGATGAGGATGATGAAAGAGAGATGAAGCAAAAGAAAAGGGTGTCTCTATTATTGTCATGTTATTTTTAGAGATAGCCTACATTAGATCATTAGGATAATGCATGGGGGGGGGGTCATGCAAGAGACCCCCTATGGGATCGTGGACTCCATTTAAAGACCCATCAGACTGTATTAGCTCATGTTGATTCACATAGAAGAGTCACTGAGGCTTTTCTCTCCTCTTTTAGAGATTAAAAAACAGGGAAAAATTCTAGGATTCAGCTTCAGGTTTTCTATTAGGCCAACGCTCTTTTGTGTGTTCTCTCTGCTGTGTCACTCAGACACACACACACACACACACACACACACAGGCTATCAGCGGCGCTGCAGGCTCCCAGTCACACAACTCACTGTAATGACAGCTCACCACACCGATACGATAATGGCCAGAGGGAATATAAACATAGATTCTGTGACGTACATGTATTGACAGTGTAATAGCCTTTATAGGCCCAAAGGCGTCAGCAATGGCCCGGGGTTGGTTGTGTGTTGCGTGTGTGCGCGTGTGTGTGTGTGAATGGATTTTTTAATTTAGCACCGTTGCAGATACATCTTTGTCACCTGAAACACACTGCTGTGTCTCTAGCAAGGAGCCGGAAAACAAAGTTGCAAGCTGCT
The DNA here is from genome assembly GCF_050575085.1 of Anarhichas minor. Classification (NCBI taxonomy): domain Eukaryota; kingdom Metazoa; phylum Chordata; class Actinopteri; order Perciformes; family Anarhichadidae; genus Anarhichas; species Anarhichas minor. The sequence goes on along the minus strand of NW_027466472.1, from coordinate 841,311 downwards.
TTGCCCTCTTTGACGGTGCAACAACAGCTGTGTGCGTGAGAGAGATAGTGTGACAGAAAGAGAAAGATCAAGTATTAGAGTAAGCAGGGTGAGAATAAACAAGCAGATGTGATGCATGGAGTGTCTCCTGCATCGTGAAGCAGGATGTCATTAGTGTCCCCCCTGTGGGAGTCGGTGGTGGGGACCGCGTCCTGCCTCAGGCCTCACACAATACACGCCATTAATGAGTCTGGACATGAGTCACTTTGAACCCACCATCCCTCTCCCTGTTTCCAGTCTTACCCTCCTCTTTCCTCCCCTCCCTTCTGTCTCCTGATAAACCTCTTTTCATCAAAGCGAGGAACCTTTAGTTCCGTGTTGATGTTGGCGGCCCCTGTGGACGGAAGCGGTAATGTTTCAGAGCACCAGAGTTCATTTAGAAAAAGGATCTCATTTTACAGCAGCAGGGTCTGACAGTCTGACCCCCGAGACAGAGCTTTGGGGAGACACTAAATGCCCATCATTTATGTGTTGGCACATCTGGCATGCAAATAGGTTCACTTTTACCACTCTCATTATAGCATTTTTACAGCAGCTGCAGAAAATATGTTTGAAAGCTTTGATGAATCAGCGTTACACCATCTGTCCAGCATCAAACGACAGACATGATTAGCAGCTTGCTGAGAAAAGTGAAGAAACAACTACCGAGCTAAAGACTTGGTGGACGGTGGAGACCAAAACAGAGCTAAAAAGAATCATCAAGTCACAAGAAATACGACCAAAACTATATGCTAATGCTGCACCTTGTCTAACACGTTAATATCAACTCTATAAATGTGTCAAATGTGTGTGATTTTCAGATTTTAACAGCTGCATCAATATTTGTTTACTAGCAACGGATCAAACAATAATGTAACGTAATGACCAAAATCTAACAACCAATGAACCAAAGGTTCAAAGACAGGGTCGTTTTTTTTAGTACTAAAAATGAACGGTGGGGAATCTTCGTTGTAATTAATGTCCTTTCAGCAAAATTTGAGTTTCAGAATTATTTCCTGCAATGTTGTAATATTGCTTTTAAAATATCTCCAGCTTCTTTCAAAATACAACATCATCAAGCCGGTTGTTTGAATGAGTCCACTGATAAAAGCCAGTCTGCTTTCAGCTGATAAATTATCGGACCTTTTCTTGGATCAAGCTAAACTATAATATGACATCAAAGCACTTACAGCGATGCAGTAGAGTCTGCTCAGACGCTCACTATGGGCAGAATAAAGATTACTAACATCTTAGTGATGCTTTCATTATGTTTTGAATACAGTGAAATAAGAATAAAATGCCTTCAATTCATATTTTAATCATTTTCTCTGCGGCTGCACTCTTTTCACATTGAAAAGTGTTTTTTTTGACTCCCCTTCCTTTCTCACCCGACTTGAGAAGATGCGCTCCATTCATTTCCGGCAGTTGGAGCTCATGTCCTCCTAATCCTGTTTACTGTTCTCTCCTGTAGCTCACAGCTTCATCGCAAAGTAATAACCGAGTCTTTAGAAGCAGCACTGCTGATGGAGATTATTATAGGAACCACAACTTTCTCCGGAGTTCTCATTCCCACTCTGACCTTTTGATTTTATCCCAGAAACTATTAGAGTCTGGCCTTAGAAAGCGTCTCATTATATTTGTTTAACGCGCCATCCTCCTGAGCAGATCATTATGACTATTCCACACAACCGCACCAGTCGGTTGAGACAATTAAACCTTGACGGAATTAATGAGATTTGGGCTAAAAACAGGTGGTGTCAACAGTTATCCAAAAATACACTCTCACACACACACACACACCTGTCAACACAAACAAAAGAGGAAACAGATGGACTGAAATGTTCGTTTGTCCGCAAATGAAAACGTGTCTCTGTCAGAGTGTGTGTGGAACTACAAACAGCAGTCGAGAGTCAACCTTTTTACCCAACGAGTGTTACTATGGAAACAAAAGCCAAAGGCTAATTTGCATATGTGTTGCTGGTTCCGTAGGGATCACCGCTACAAGTCACGAAGGGGGAAGCGGCTCCGAAACGCTCGATAAATGAAAAGAAAGACAATTAACATACCAGAGAGAGACGTGGCACATCTCACTCTTCTGTTGGTGGTGGTTTGAGCTGCAGGTGGTTCCTAAAGCTGCTTTAATCTATATCTCTATATTTAAGTGCATATTTTATATCACAACAGATCAAATGGTGTTGCTTGTAGTGACAAAACAAAGTTAGAAACAGTTCCCCTCAACTCTTCAGAGCGTTTTAGCGTTTTCTTCACCACCATTATGTAAATAATATAGAGTTCAAAATGTACTTTCATGAAGCATCCAACATACCAATGTTATAAAGATATAACTAGAGTTTACAGAGTCACTTATTGTTGGATAGGAAGATGGATACTTCTTTAAATCTCTCTACATATTCAGTCTATCACTACAGCCGGAAGAAACTTAGCTTAGCTTAGCATAGAGACTGAAAACGGAGGGAAAAAGCTAGCTTGGCTCTGTCCAAAGGTAACAGACTCCGCCCACCTGCTCATGTTAAGTTCACTAACACTTTCTGTTTTTGTTCAGTCAATTTTAAAGAACCAAAGCGTTAAAACAAACGCCGTGTGATTCTACGTGGGGTTGAAATGAAAGACTTTCTGGAGTCTCTCTTGGACAGAGTCAGGTAGACTTGGGCGATATGACAGCAGTAACGTTCAACACGGTATCCGTTGGCCCGTAATGTTCCTCAGCTATCCATGATAAAAGCACGTTATTCAATTACACAATGAATCATGAGTTTTGTCCCATATTCAGTCTCTCTTTCTCTTGCATTCTCGAGATGAATGAATTGCATGAAATGCATTCTCACTGTAGTAGCTTGTCAAAAATATTTAAAAAAAACATGCTGGCATACTTTTTATTTTGTGTTATATGGTTATTTAAATGTCATTTCTGGGGCTGTTAGATTGCTGCTCTAGGTCCTGGTGATACAAGTTCAGGACCGCAGAGAAAACGTAGCTTTTGAAAAGCTGAATGCCAACAAATACGGATTGAAGCAGAATATTTTGTTGGATAAAAACTTTTGGAAATGATGACATGTCTTTTTTTGACTATTGGACTGAGGACTGAGATAATTACAGGGACGTTTAAGAGAGGGTGGCGTCGGAAGCCGTTGGACTATGTTTGTGTAAGTTATTAATAACAACAACCAACAAATGAAGCTTTAAACTATCCAGTACAGCCTTACAGTAATTACCCATGCAGCCCTCACTCTTGCAGGAAAGATGTCCGACCTCGTGAGCAAAAAGAAAGCAATGTGACGATTAACGGGTTTCAAACCATAAAAGGAGAGCCAGAGAACGTGATTTAAGCGATTTGTAAGCTGTGCGATAAAGTATGAAACTTTATATCATATTCATAAAAAGGTTCATATGGTCGGTATACTAAAGTATTTTCCATCAAGCTTGCACGTTTTGTCATTTGTTCCAATACCAACACACACTTCTTAGAAGTACCAGAGATATGTGATGTCTCGTTTGAAATATCATGTCACCCACTGCACGAGCTGTCCATAAGAGTCTGACTAATGTGAAAACACTGGGGGTGTGTGGACACGGTCATACGTGTGACACCAAGCCAGGCGAAGCACGTCTTACCCAGGACTGAAAATACTTGGTCATGGCTTTGTTAGTGCAGTGTGTGTGTGTGTGTGTGTGTGTGAGGCTTCAATAAGTCAGTGGGAGGTGTTGCTCCTTCCTGCCAGTTTTTGTTTTTCCTGGATCACTACTAATGAGCACAGTCATAGTTCACCGTCAAAGTGGAGAAAAGCTTAAAACCTTATTCATTCCTCAGTGGAACCTCGCTGGACCAGAGCCAGCGCCCACGCGATCCTTCCCTTTAATGGGCGAAGAACAGCGAACAGCAGAAGGCGTGGCTTCATGCCGGCTGATCACACCTGTCTGATGAGTTGCAAATTAATTAACTGCGCGCTCAAAGACCTGGCCCCTGTGGGCTTGTTATCATGACGACCATACGCCGATGCAGGAGCCTCCATACATTACTCTGCATGAAAGCTGCTCTCCGTCACCGTCACTGATGAACACAAGTAAGAACAATCGGTTTTCTTCTGGTCGACATTCAGTGTGACTGAACTGCATCCCGTGTGTCTCTTTAAGCCTGAGTCACATTAATGAGTAATTAACTGTGCACACTGGCACATAATGTGCAGATAGCAGATACAAATGTTTCCCCAACACCTTTGCAATGCTGCACACCTCATTCGTATGTATTTCCCAGATGGTGTAAGTAATTATAAGCTAGTATTTCTCCATGGGTTGAGAATCTTATCAAGTCTATTAAGGTGGCGACATCTTGAGTGATGCACATAATAACACGCAATTGTTTCATCAATGGGTGATTAGCATTTGGTTAGCTCAAATTATGTCACTGCCGACCAGTTTAATTACATTTTGAGAAGGTGTTGAATCATCAGCAGGTTATGGCATCATCGGTTTTCATGAGAAACTCTCCGTGTGGTTTAACCGGTCGCCTCGAGGCGAGGAGTGTAAAGGGCTTCGTTAAAGTGCCGGTGTGAAGCATTGTGGGGGATCTACTAGCAGAAATGGAATATAATGTTCATAACTATGTTTTAATTAGTGTGTAATCGCCGGAAACTTTGTTAGCGCACAACGAGCCCTTCATATCTACATATCAGGTTGCACCGCCTTGTTTCTACAGTAGCCCAGAACGGACAAAACCAAACACTCGCTCTAGAGATGTCGTCTGACTTCCGTTGCTCCTAAAGTAGAGTTGTTGAGGTAACGATGTCCGGTGAGCGAGGCGGACAGCGTTACCACGGTTTGCACTCAGCGGCGCACGTTACCGAAAGGGAGGAGTGAGTGGAGAGGTATTCAGTTGGTTGCAATCAGGCGGCAACCTAAATACGGTTCTGACGAGTGAAGCCGATACAGAAGTGTCTTAAAGCTGCATTCTCTCTAGTGTCCACCAGGGGGCGACTCCTCTGGTTGTATAGAAGTCTATGAAAAAACGACTCTACTTCTCTCTTGATTTATTACCTCAGTAAACATTGTAAACATGAGTTTATGGACTCAATCTCTAGTTTCAAGTCTTCTTCAATACAGCATGATGTTCATTTAGTACATTATGGTCCATTTAGAGTCAAACAGACCTTAAAGCAGGGGATGCTTTAGGGCGGGGCTTACTGTGATTGACAGGACCTTGCTGCTACCAGAGCCATATACGGCGTCTCTACGTCACTCCTCCGCATTCCAAATATGGTCACTTCAGATTCACTGGTGGTGACGGCCAAATCGGCTGAACTCCAGGCTGTAAAACATCAGGTGATGTTACGACGACTACGTCCACTTCTTACAAACAGTCTCTCTTCTCAACACAAATGTTTTTGGCCTGTAGCTGCTTCTGTATTCCCATCTTAACTAAACATGCCTGTGCTCATAAAACTTATATGATATATGTTCAAGTCGTGCTTGTGTAAGCAGATTTGAAGCAAGTAACATCTAATCATATTCATGCAGGTGTACAGCAGGGGCATTATAAGCTGACACCGTTACTCTGATGGTCACTTTAAGTTTGATGTTGATGTGTCATCACGCTCAGATTCTTAACTTAAAGAGCTCCCTTAAACAGAGGAGCTACCGGCTATAAATGGACAATTTCTTGAGGCGTCTCTGACTGAAAGTGCTAGAAGTGTCATTATGTATCTAAAAGAAAGAAAAGAGGAAAGACAGAGCTCCACAAGTGCAAAAGTTTTGTACCGACTGCCATCAATTTGCTCTGTTGTCAAGGAGATGGCTCTTTCATCCATCGCTCCACTACTTCCTGAAGCCATGCATCTTTGCTGAGACCCTATATTTAAAACAATGCTCGCGTGAACGAGTCTGCGTTGTCTTAAATAGTAAGGTTATAATTTACAAAACTGCAGCTGCTGCTTTCTTACAAGCTGTAGTCTTGAAACACACTTTTGAGGAGACGTTCCACCACTTCTCTAACTGCTCTTACTCTACGTTTTCTTTTTGTTTTTAAATTTTATTATCAAGGGAAATCTTGGAACGCTCCCTCCAGAACCACAGAAGACTTTATAGATCTGAATAATATTATTTTAATTAACTTAAAGGTCAAATATCGTAGTGTGGTTTCCATGTCTTTTTTTTAAATCATAAAGCAGGTCTAGGTGCTTTATAAATAATGTGAAAGTATTCAAATGCTCAACGGAGAAATGCACACAGCACTCTCAAGAATTTTGGACTTCTCTTCTTCTTAAAGAGACAGGAGCGTTTCAGACAGCAGGTGAATACGGTTATAATAAGGCCGACAGAATGAGAACAATGAAGTGTTTTCATTTAATAGAAACAACAACAAAAATGAGCATTATATGTCTCCTCTAACAAAATAATATAGGCTTTTGTAAAATCACTGACATTGGTGTAAATGCAGCTAAAATCCTTCCTTCTCTGAGCATTATGTGATTAATCATGAGCTGTTCTTAGAGGTTATTCTCTCACGTCTCTTTAATAAATGTGTCATTCTTCAGTCTTAGTGAAAACATTTTTAAAGTCGCTCTTTGGAACACACTTTAATGTAACTCAGAACTTTTAATATAGACATTAAAGCTCACACTGTGTTTTCATAAGAACAAAGGAGCATGAACCTATAAGAGCTTTATCCTTAAGTAAAAAGCTAAAACACGCAACCACCGGCAGGCTGAACAAAGTTTACATTATGCAACCGTTTCCCATTAACACCAAGATTGTGTAACATTATCATCTTCCTAATTAGCAGCAGGCAGGTAGCAGCCTTCCACACAGAGAGCTGCTGGATGGTGCAACAGGCTGCTAGGGGACTAACTGCATAACAACAGTGTGCACAGTGGCTGAGCGGAGGCAGACTGTTTATGTGCATGGGTGGGTCTGCAGAGCAGTTATTTATACTTATGAACAAGGTCTGTGCCGAGGTGTGTGTGTGTGTGTGTGTGTGTGTGTGTGTGTGTGTGTGTGTGCAGAACAAAGTAGAGAAAGATGGAAAGAAAGTCTTTAAGAAGAAAGACTACTAAGCCAGGCATTTTATTGAACTGCTGCCACACACACACACACACACACACACACACACACACACACACACACACACACACATGAATGCAGCTGAACTGTGTGCTAAAAAAGAACCAGAAATACATCAACCTGCTCCTCCCTCTGTGAAGAAGACGAGACAACAAAGGAGCAGAGCGGAGCCGAGTTGTCCACCAATCATACATTATTATGTCTTCTTCTTCTTCTGTCAATTTCAGAGGCGTTTTCACCATAAAACTAAAAGAATTCTGGAGAAAAGCTTTATACTTACTTTTTGGGATATGTATTGACATATGTACGTTCACATTTAAAGCTGCACTTCTATGTTTATTATATTTATGATGCAGCAGATGATGTGTAAAGGGAAAGATGTCCCTCGCAGAATTATCACCCATCTGTCAGATAACCGATCAGCTGTTATTCTAAAGGCACACATATCTGAATGAGTGACTAGTTATTAAATCTTTATTATATTACTGTTGCCAACGCTTGCATTTGTTTGATTAATAAAGTTTTGTTTTGCTCACAGCCTTACTTTGACCTGTTGAGTGTGCGTTTGTGTTACAAAGGGAGAGAGAAAGAGACGCAGAATAAAACTACAATAAAAAGAAGTGTCTTCTGACTCAGCCACTCAGGGTATTTATAGACAAAAGGGACAAAACAGAGCAATAATCATTAGCGGCGGATGCCACGAATTGATAACTTTGCATGGAAACACGGTTCTATTGGTTTATCTTCCTGCCTCCAGAGCGCAGGAAGAGAAAAGGCAAGAAGAGCTTGTGAACTAAGAGCTGTGCTTTGTAGCTCACTTCTTTCTTCACTAACTCCCACATTACTTTAACCAGCGCCGCCAGCAGTCACAAATCCTTCACTGGGGGAATCTGCTCCCGTCTCATCTGGATCGGAGAACAACTCCCCCGAACTAAACGACAGATATTTGAATTACTGCCGGTTGGATACATGAAAACAAACAGCGGCCTCCCGTGTTAAAGTTGGTTTTCTGCATCTTTTTTTGGCGCTTAATGACGTCACCAAGTTACGCCTTTTCTTCTGCAAAGGCTTAATGGCAGCGACTGGAGAATTACCTCGATGCCATCAACTCCTAATATTTGCGAAACAGTAAATTAATTAATTCACGTTGTCCTTTGCAGTTTTTCAGGAAATGATCGCCAACTGTGTGAAAATCAGACTTTATCAGGAGATTATGTATTCAGCCGTGTGAGTGTATCTCTGTGTCTGTCCACAGCTAAACTCGTATACTACTGGACCCGTCAATATAATATGTTTTGTGCTCATTCATGACTGTTTTATACCGTCACTGACTGCCGACTCCTCACTACTCTTATCCAGCCAGCAGGGACTGCAAGTGTTCAACAATTGTTTCATTTTGGATTCTGCTACGGATCACGCGTTATTCCTCTCTCGATTTGCACACCAAGGTAACACAACTGCAGGTATGTGCAACTGTCTCACCTTGAGCTCTGACTAAAACTAAACTAAACACGTCTTACCGTGTCAGTAGCAGAGGAGAGCTACTTAGCTGTTAGCAGACAGGGTGCAGCAGAGTCCCGCTAACAGCTACGGGAACTAATCACACGGCGGGACTGAAACAGTCAACATAAAGCGTTACACAGTGAGCTGCAGTTCAGCGACACGGTGCAGACAGCTGCACAGTTTAAAATGAGTGCGGATCTGTTAAAACACATCTGATACACTTGTAGTCTAGATGAACAGGTGTGGTTTGCATTCACTCGATCAAACATAACAGCAGTGGTTGTTGCAGAGCTGGCTGAGATCTGCACTCTGTATTACTTTTATTGCGTGCCGTATGTTCAACTTCGTACAAACACTGCAAACTAATTTCCCTCAGGGAAAATAAAGGGTAACTAATGAACCAATCGAGCCGTCGACTACTACAGCGGTGATGGACACTTAAATGTTCTCCTTAGATTTTAAATTGCGAGCAGACGCATGCAGCTTGAAGTGAAAATCGTTCTTTATTCTTCCACGGCTGTGCCTGTGCATTTGTATGATTCATTTATCTTTGGAACTACTTTTCATACAGAGGAAATAGTACCATAGAACATTTCTTAAATCCCACAGAGGTCTGTGGATTATCCAGAATAAATGGAGCATTGTTTTTTTTAAAGAAATGTTGCTTTTGAGTTTGTTAAATGTCATTTTCTATGCCGAGCACCGTAAATCCAATTCCATCCACCTCCATTGAATTGTGATGGTGGAAAAAGCCTCAAAAGAGGCACCATCAGTGTGGTTCGATACCACCAGGGGGATGAAGGGGGATGACGCATTGTCTATGGATGAACTGATCCTTTCAAGTCACCTTTGAAGTGCGCTGTGAAAAAATGTTTGGTGCTGAAGGAAAAGAGTTTGGATGGGAAAGTGCACGGTTAATGAATGGATTGCAGCGACTGTTTCACCTTCCAGGTATACGGACGGAAACAAACTTACACGCCTTTCCATGACAAAGGAAACCCTGAAATCCCGTGCCACTGATCCCAAAATCCACACAGCACCAAGCGGACGTGTTGACCACAGTAGCCTGACAATTTCCAGTCTTTGAGGACCAATCTAATCCTCCTCCTCCTCCTCCTCCAGCGTGTCCCTGATGGGTTTACTGACTACACTGACCTCTGCCGACGAGATGGGCTCCTCCAGATCTACCGATGTCATTCCCTGAAGGGTTTAAGGAGTAACTAAAAGTTCTCCTTCAACCACCCAACAGTATCCCCGGCTGGATTCAGCATTTCTCCACCTTTAATGAGAACAGCCTTTCACCTCCTCGATCACAGAACAGTTTAACTCAAAAAGGCAAAGTTTTAAGAGTGTGATACGCTTTGATTTACTCCCACCGCACCTGACACACACACACACACACACACACACACACACATTCAACAAGAATGAATCTCCACATCAGTAGCAACCTTTCAGGACACGTCTTTCATCACAAGTAAGACCTGTACATGTCTCCGTTTGGACAGCACCGTCACTTCCATGACATTTACAGAGAGAAGCTTTTGATGAAGCCAAGGGTGGAGTCTGCTGCTTGACACCAACTATTACGTAAGTGCAACGCTTCAAGTGAAGCGAGCTACAACATTTGACAATGATGTCACGTGGTGTCCGTGCACATAGAATAACTACCATATCCTTGGCGGAGCTACCAGCTCAGGTTAACGGCGGTCACATTGATTTGCTTTATGATAGTTTTAAGCTCTACTCAGTAAAAACGAGTATTGGGGTAAATTATAACGCTATCATGATGAGTTCAAATGTGATGTTGTAAAATGTAGTTTTTGGCGAGTCACTTGAACAAATGTTTGAAAGAGATGTAAAATATAAAATAGATATTAAAGATGGAACCTGAGCTCTACGCAGCTTAGAATGCATCATTTTAAACAAAGCAATGTTTAAATAAAAATACAATAATTTATTTTAATGCAAATAACCACTTCAGACGACAATAACAAAGTAAAAAGATAACATTTACAATTTTTGACGGTTTCAGCTGACTCTGGGACGGTTGCAGGACGGTGTTAATCTTGTTGTCAGTTAAAGTTCTTAGATAGAAAATCGTCAAATATTAGAATCTACCAAAACATGACACCATAAACTCATGTTTACATTTCATAAATCAAGTGAGAAGTAGAGTAATTTCCTCATAGACTTCTATACAATCAGACTTCTTATGCGACCAGAGGAGTCGCCCCCTGCTGGTCGGTAGAGAGAATGAAAGCTCAAAGTACTTCAGCTTTGGCTCTACTTTTCAGAACTGGAGGTTGCCGCCTGATATAAACATTATGTTGAGCTGAAAAACAACACATTTGCTTATTTCCCCTTATGAAACACTTCACTTTTAAGAGTGTGAAGTTTGTGTATGTGTGGCTCCCACGAGTATCACAGCCGATCCAGTGACATTACATGTTGGCCGCTCCTCGGGAGGGAATCCAGCCAAAGAAACACCATACATTTGGTCTCCATGGCAGCTGTGCACCTAAGCATAGTGTGATTCACTGTTGGAGGAGAAAGAGAGCCAGGAGATGATGCAAGAGATCAGCAGGTGTGTGTGTGTGTGTTCTGGTAGCGTTTTAACATCACTGTGTAGCAGTAAAAGCAGAGCGTTCAATAGAACATGCACACACACACACATATACACTCCTCGTGCACTTTTCCCCCTCTCTCACTCTCTCCAGTGACTCAGTATAATTGCAGTAATTTTTCTCCCCCTGTAATCAAACTGTGTGAGCATCAATTGTGACATGACACAAAAAAGTACGGGGTCTGAGTTCTTGTTCTCCGGTGCCAAGGAAGCTAATTGTGTTTCACAGTGAACCTCTGTCGACACACCTCAGATAATCCAGTTGTTTTGACACCTTCCACGATGAATTCCTCCCACCCACAATGTATTGGTGTGCAAGCGCCCGGCGGTGGTTCTGTTTCACGGTAAGTGAGACATAAAATGAAAAGGATGAAGCGGCTAATGAAGAGAGATATCAACTGAGTGGCTTCGACGGTTTTCGGGGGCCCCGCCAACTCGTCTGGTGTGTGACGAGGGAGAGGAAACGGATGTGCGCACAGATACTGACAGCCAAGAAAGAACCAATTTGTCGGCCTGCCCGGGGTGTTTTGTTAGCTAAATGATTTCCTGACTGGTCCAAACATCCTGCGGAGGAAGATTAGAGACACAGAAAGCGAGGAAGACGGTTTAATAATCCCTGGCGAGGCTATAAAAGAGCACGCAGTACTTGCTTAGTACAAGTCAAAGTCAGTTTTTTAACTTTCAATCATTTGTTTAGTGTGATTTACTTTTATTTTGGGTTTCATTGATTTACATATCGATCTCTCGCATCGAGTGCCAGTCTTAAGTGGCTCAGCCCTGGCTGCTGTCTCAGAGTAGCAGCCAGTTGCAGAGGATGAGTGTGTGTGTGTGTGTGTGTGTGTGTGTGTGTGTGTGTGTGTGTGTGTGTGTGTGTGTAAATCCTGTCTGCTCTGTCAAGCTGCAAAAAAAACAACCCACCCAGCTCACTGACGAGGCAGTCGACCTGTCATGACGCACGTCGGAGCTCAGACATCCAGTGTGATTCTCCCATAGCTCTCTGGAGCGAACACGCACTGAGTTCACGTCATCCTTTTTGGTCAGTCCACCACTTTGATCCAGCATGCTGGGGAGACTGCTATGAAATTGGGTCTAGAAATGTCATGGTCCCCAGAGGATGAGTCCCGCAGACTTTGGTGATCCCCTGACTTTCCATTTAGAGTGAAACAGACCATAAAGCAGGGTATGCTTTAGGGCGGGGCTACTGTGATCGACAGGTGTCTGCCGCTACCAGACACTTATACGGCGTCTCTACGTCACTCCTCAGCATTCCAAATATGGTCACTTCCATTCATTGGTTGCGAAAAAAAACATGTCGACGGCCATAATCCAAGATGGCGACAGTGAAATCGCCAAACTCGATGCTTCATAACGTCAGTCCACAAATCAATGAGTGACGTCACGATAACTACGTCCACTTCTTATACACAGTGATTACAGCTGCTTTAAGAACAAAACGTGAATATCGGGAACACGAGTCCATCGTGGCTTGAAGAAGTGAATCCGGTCCCTGCAACGTTTCGCTCACTGTAGCACATGCAGCATCTATTGACTTTGCATCTATCCTAACTGTTGCTATCAGAATAACATACAGAATGCTGGCAGTAATTCGGGGTAATCAGGGCGGTTAGTAACAGCAGAGGCTGTTCCATGAGGTCTCCTGCTGAAACATCCCCGAGCATTACAGCGCCAAGAGTGTGAACGAAGCGCCTGGAGACAGGACTCACGCCGAAAGTGCACGTGTGGGTGAAAATGTAAATGTTCCATCAGAGAGGTGATTTCATTCACGCCGATGCATTTTCATAATCAGCTGTTTGTAAAACCGCAGTCAGTGAATGATTCACAGAGTGGAGGGGCGGGGGGGGGGGGGGGGGCCGGACGAGCTTTCTGCTCTCCTTCAGAAACAAATTCATGGAGAGGCACAACTTTGCATAAAGTGCAAATGCAGGTACACACACACACACACACACACACACACACACGCACACACACACATACACTTTCCCCAATTCAGTCTCGCAAAAATCTGACCTATGAGTCATCCCGGCCGTGCTTCCAGACGGCCCTCTCTCCCTCCCTCTCCAACCCGCTGGATGTCACAGATGGATGCAGCAGACAGCCGCAGTCTTAATGCTGCTTCCTGTCTCTCTCTCTCTCTCCCCCCCTCTCTCCCCCTCTCTCTCTCTCTCTCTCCCCCCCCTCTCTCCCCCTCTCTCTCTCTCTCTCTCCCCCCCTCTCTCCCCCTCTCTCTCTCTCTCTGGGCACTCAGTAACCGCCAGGCTCAGGCCCAGTTTAACTGGCAATTAAAGGAGCAATTCGGTCATCGCTCACCGTCACGGAGAAGGTGCGGGGCCGGATAAAACAAAAACAGAAAGCTCTGAGAAATGACTCCCACAGACACTGAATGTGAGAGTGGATTCCAATCACATATATCTCCAGCCTGAGAGGAGGGACTAATGTGGGAAATCAGCTGCAAAAACAAAAGAAGTGTTTGGTTTGAATCATAACATGGCAGACTCTTTGCTCACAGTGACTCACGGCTTTATGGGAATTTGAAATTGCTCAATCTGTTTCCTGAATTGATCGCCTGCGGTCAGGTTTATTGCTAACCGCGGGCTGGAAAAGAAAAAGGCATCTTTCTGCCTCTGGGACGATCACTTATACATGTATACATCAGGGTGGTGGGAGCTCTGATGGGCCAAACTAATGAAACAAAGAAATAAAGTCAAACACAACACACGCTGTATGTATGCATTCACTGAGTCATAATTTAATGTAATAGATCTATAGAGGCTGATTCCAGCAACTAGCCACTCGGCATCATTAGCTGTCTGTTGCACCTGTGCCCTATATACCAATTACCTGCCACACTAATCCACACTGCCACCCCTGGTCAACCTGAGGTAGGCTCCCGATATAAACAGATACAATACACAGACATAACTAATGGCTTTTTGGGGGATTAATAACCAACATATGATAAAAGTCCCTGCCAGAATCAAACTGGGGACATTGTGACGCAACAACAAGGTCCCAGGTCATTGCTGCCGTGAGCACCTGTTGAATCTATTAAGTAAAATACTCAAAATGCAGACAGAGGTCATTGGAAGTCTGTCACGTCAGAGGAGTCATACTGTGGCATCTTAACAGCTTCTAATGAGTCTGAACATGTGTCCACTTAAAACGTGTCAGAGCTGTCAGGTCGATGTTATTCCCGTATGACAGCAGTGTGGCGTTTCAGACACTACCTTCTAAACAGGAAGTGTCACCGCTGTGAATGTAACGTGTTATGGCAGCTTTTTTTGGTCCTGGCCAAGTCCAGAGGGAGGACTGGAGCACCGGCAGACCCGAGGGTGTGTTTTGCGAGACTGAAGCTGCTACAAACCCAAACATTTTCTGCTTCTATTGTCGCCCAAGATTAATTTTATCGTAAATATTAGCAAGTTAGGAAAACAAATATCTTTGATTACTCCTTATCCATTCCTGACATTACTGAATCAACACATCACATTAGTGTTCATCACTCCCTGCAGACCGAGTTTGCTGTTAGCATGACGAGACAATATGTCACATGAGAACCTTGTTTGCACAGCTTGATTCACTGGTGTCGGTGTGCAGCTGAACGGACACCATTGATTAAAGAAGAGCAGCATAGAAACCACGTCAGCAGTCTCTTCTCAGACTGATCTAAAAGACTATCAAAAACAATGCAGTAATTCAATATTATGGTGCATCGCAAATGCCAAATTTGGAAAACAAAAAGTGGAGATTCAATAATAATTTAACATCTATTTATATTTATATATCTACAAGGTAATCTGCAGCACAGGCGGTGTGAGGGCCAGAGAGTGGGACCTGGTAGCTGCTATGTCGACCTGAGAAAAAAGGAAATAGCTGATAATAAATGATTCAAGAGATCTGTGCAGAGGGAGCTTTGGGATCAAGACAGAGAGGGAGTCAATAACCTGAAGCAACAGATGCCTCCGCAAGTTTATGAAATGGAATGAAAGAAAGTTTAGCTTGTAGGAGCTGCAGGTCAGAGAGAGCAACAAAACAGAGACGTCACGGTTGAGACAACAGAATTTATGATTCGAGCTGATTCTTGTTGACTGAGTTTAAAGGGCCAGTGTGCAGCATTCAGGGGGATTTATTGGCAGAAATGGAATATAATATTTATATAATATTATACATTAACTGTGTTACAGTTACCCGGTGCCAATACAATTCAATGCGGCTTTATGGGCATGAAAGTTTCGGAAAACACAATGTCGCCAAAGCATCAAAATACAAAAGTACAGAATAAACATCACAAACAAACACGTGTGTGTGTGTGTGTGTGTGTGTGTGTGTGTGTGTGTGTGTGTGTCCCTCAGTGTCGATCTATTTGCTACCCACTCTGGCTCTGAGGAAGTGGGTGTATTCCCTGTAAGCCATGAAGCCAGAGAGCTCAAACTGGGGCTTATTGGCTTCATCCTCTGTGACACCAGTTCTCACCACCTCCTCCTCCTCCTCCTCCTCCTCTGTAAGGCAATAAGGTTTATTCCAGAAGCCCTCCCATTTAGCCCCCCCGCCTCGCTGACAAGTATCCATCGCTGTTTTCTGATGCGTTTGCAGCAGAAAGAGGCCGTTTTTATAAAGGAGATGCCAGTGGGGCAGCATAAGCGAGGGAGGGGCAGGTTTATTTTTGTCACTCAGGAGGCGGTAAACAACAAATATATTCCCTTACGTGTCAACAGCACAACATCTGCTCTGTGACTTCAAGACGGAGAAATGAAGCACGAGTCTTATTAAAAAACAGCAACATCAAAGCTCACGACCATGAAGAGGCAGCGTGAGGCTGTGCTGGATTTCATAAGCAACCAAATGGTATTTTAATATATTCCTCAAACAAAATGCAGTGAACTTAATAGTGTAACTTGGCAGCAATAATATGAGAATTCATGTTAGTACGTTAAAGATGGAGAGGTCTATAAAACCAAGAGAGAAAGTAGATGTGCTCGCTTCTTTATAAGCCCCTCAGACAACTTCTCTTCATTTTTATTTCTAATCTTCCCTCTTTTTATGGGTCCCATCAGCTGCCCTAGGCAAAGAGAGACGGAGACAACAGAGAGAAGAAGATATCGTGCACCATCACAGTGCGTATAACAGCGGTGAAGCCAAGTCGCCGTATGATGTGTTGTGACAACACTGATGAAAAGTGGCCGAGAATAGATGTAAATGAGGAGGAGGAGGAGGACGAAAGAGAACATTGTCTTATAGAAACCACGAGACATCTTGTTCTATACAGGTGAAGAGAAGTTAACTTCACAGAAACCTCAGCTTGAGTAATATAGAACAACAACACGGCTCACAACTGACCAGAAACAAGCAGACATTGTTGTGTCTTAAGGGGTTACAGTGTGGGTGTATTAAAGGGGACATAACACGCTCATTTTCATGTTCATACTTGTATTTTGGGTTTCAACGAGAACATGTTTACATGCTTTAATGTTCAAAAAACACATAATTTTTCTCACACTGTCTGTCTGACTATACCTGTATTCACCCTCGGTCTGAAACGCTCAGTTTTAGTGCCTGTCTCTTTAAGAGTCCTCTCCAGAAACAGCCCAGTTTACTCCGACCGGCTTGCGAGAAAAATACGCAAAGGTAGTTCTCAAGCAGCGGGTGGAGATCCTCAGATGAGCCGGCATGTGACGGAGGAAGAAGAGACAAATCTGAATGGCTTGTTGGCAGCTCACAAACAACTGACTGGGTTGTCTTATTCGACGTATCCTCGTGCGACGGCTTGTGTGATATCTTCCGAAAAGTTATTCTTCATTTTTTGTGCGTTGAGAACAGCAACGCGTGTCAATTTCCGTTTGCTACATGCATACAGTCTTTTCAAAATAAACTCCTAACTTCAAGGAAACTACTTTGAAAAGATCGTGAAATACGTAGTCAGGTTAAGATCATGAAGTGCTTAGTTTAGGCAACAAAACTATTTGGTTAGGTTTAGGAAAAGATCGTGTTTAGGGTTAAAATAACTACGTAAGTGTCGTTACTTAAGAAGGGAAGTTACGTGACGAATAAATCAACGTTGACCTCGCCTTCCGCCAGCCCCGTGTGACATCTTATGGTCTTTGTACTTCCTGGTTCATGATCACATGGATTACAAACGATTGGCTTTTGTGGGATATCCACGAATTACAGAGCATTCAGCTACGAACGCTGTATGAAAACAGTTTGTCGGTTGGTTTAGGCAATCTAGACACCCAAATGTATGTGCATGAGAACTGAAAGAGTTAGCTTACTGTTCCTTTATTTGTTATTCTTGTTTTGTTGTTGTAATGTTACAAAATAAATCTAAGGCATATACCATAGACGTAGTACGTGGAGCAGCTATTCTCAACCACTGAGCCCACTGGAGGAAATATGACCCTAAATACATTAAATACGGATTCATAATGGGTATGATGGGTGAGGGTAGCAGAATATGTATTTTGGTCATTACAGCTGACAGAGGCATGACATATATTCACAGCCCAGTTCATTTCTTCTCCTTTATTTTGTCATGTTGTTATTCTTAGTCTCACTGATGTATTAGAACTTTAGACATAGCTATTACTGTATGTGTGATGATACAGATCTCATCATGTAGTCCCTGTTTTAATTTTCTCATACGTGCAAAATGTCCTCCCGAATTCATTTTGATTTTCATAAACAGCCGAAGTGGCCTGATTATTTTCTGCTGTATTCTCCTCATTTTAACCTGCGGCGGGCCTTTCCTGCTCATCAGGACGACACAATGGATGTGAGCACTGTTACATAAATGGTGTTTTTTTAAGGATAAAGTACTTCAAAATGAGCACCCTGGAGTCGTTTGCTGGTGGTGACACAAAACAAGCATTTATTAAATGTCAGGCTCTTTGTGTTCTCCGGTAGTCGAACCTCACAGACACATACGTGAGGTGTTTGGGAGGATTTCATTGGGTTTCTTATCATCATTTCTGGGAAGGGTGACAAATCTGCCCCGGTGTGCTATAAATGCCTCGGGGGAGACTCATCTCACATCTCACAAAAGAGCAAAAAATTGATGCATCACACCTGTTTCCACATACACACACACACACACACGCACACACTCTCACACACACACACACACACACAATCGACCAGAGAAAAGAGGCTGACGTCAAACCCTGTAGACCCATTCACAACCTCTCTCTCTCTCTCTCTCTCTCTCTTTCTGTCTGTCTCTCTCTTTCTCTCTGTCTGTCTGTCTGTCTGTCTGTCTGTCTGTCTCTCTCTCTCTCTCTCTCTCTCTCTCTCTCTCTCTCTCTCTGTCTCTCTGTCTCTCTCTACATTGAGTTTGCCAGGCTTCTGACAAGCCGAGTTAAAGAGCAGAATTATTGGCTGTCAGGCCCGGTGGTAATGAATGGGGAGCAGCCGCTCAGTCGCCAGGGGACCAACACACCGGAGGAAACGGTCCAGAGGGGAGAGGAGATGACGCTCTTGACCAGGAGAGGTGAGTGTTTGTCAGTCAAATGTCATCAAACCACATGAAGCAGATTAGCTGCATTTTTTGAATGTTCAACTCTTACATTAAGAGACAGATTAAACATTTTTGCAAACTTTAACTTGGACTGTTTGTTATTTTAACTTAAATACTTAAGTGCCAGACTTTTAAATCAAATATTGAGCAAGTTGCTTCGGTTTAAAAATAAAGAGAACCATGATGGCATTATGTACCAATTTAGTGACGGTAATGGCTTCGGGCTATTACACCCTTTCAGCACAGACGATGTGCAGATGACCCCAGAGTTTTGTCCATCCATCATTAGAAATTCTCTATGATAATTGTGTCTCGTCTGGAAAAATAGAGTATAGGAGTATAGGGCCCAAACGCAGACGCACACACGGGCAGCAGGAGGATGATTGAAGTTGATTTTTTTTAAAGGAAACGTACAAACAAAACTCACACAGCAGGTGAAGCTGGTGAGTCTAATGCAATCAGAAGAACCACAAGTAAAACGATGAAACGAAAAGTCCATAAACTAATAAAAGTGAACAACAGAAAATCCCAAATCTAGAAATGAGTAAAATGACAAATACAATTATAAAACAGCAGACGACCAACAGGACTATATATACACAAGAAACTAATCAGACAAGATACAGGTGGGCAGACACAGGGCAGGCTGAAAGCTGATTGGTGGAAGAAACAAAAGGGACCAATCAAATAAAACAGGAAACAGAACCTGAGACAAACCGATAACTTTCCGACATAACAATCCCAACTCATGGCCCACTTACATGTGTTTTCTAGAACTTTCAACTGTATCGAAAGGTCTTCATCAGTGGATGGAGTTGCAATGGAGATGGGGCTTTTTGAAATGCAAGATTAGCAACTGTTACGATTTCACCCAGAGCCCTAACTCGTCCCTTTTAGCTTAAAAATTCATCTTTAAAGGTCCACTTACTGTGTTTTTCTGGAGCTTTCAACCATATTACAAGGTCTTCATCAGCAGATGGAGATTTAAAAAACTGACGAAGTATGTATTTTATGATTTCATATGTTTTTGCTAGATTTCTTCTGCTGCGTATACGGTAGAACGCTAACTTTGACAAGTGCGTGATTAAATAAACTCCATCTTAATACGAGGTCTAAATTCTCAAGTTTCATTATTTAGCATTGGTGCAGGATTAACTCATAGTAG
The DNA here is from genome assembly GCF_050575085.1 of Anarhichas minor. Taxonomy (NCBI): domain Eukaryota; kingdom Metazoa; phylum Chordata; class Actinopteri; order Perciformes; family Anarhichadidae; genus Anarhichas; species Anarhichas minor. The sequence continues at coordinate 821,397 of NW_027466472.1, read as the reverse complement.
TCTTTGTACAAAAAAATAAAAACTATAGGACCCAATAAAGAGTCACACCATCCAATTAACATTCTGCATGATGACATTATGCGCTGAGGTGACAGTAAATGTACCACTTCCTGGGCTGCAAAAAGTTTCAGATCCACCAAAAAAGACAAAGTGACCCTAAACAGTAAAACCCCCGCTGCATGTGCGGAAAAGAAGAAACTACTAATTGCCTGCGAGAAACTTCTCATTTGACCTGAGTAAAACCTTAGGTTCTTTTATTTTTTTTCCAGTGGACAGGCCTGTGGAAGTGAGGGCGGAACTGAGCTGTAATTGGTTTCTGTTTACCAGTAATCCTGCCACAGAGGCACAACCACAAGCAATTAGCCAGACAGCTCAGGCTTTATCAGTACAAAACTGTCACTGTGTGTGTGTGTGTGTGTGTATGTATGTGTGTGTGTATGTATGTATGCATGTGTATGTGTGTTAGTCATGAGGGAAAATGTGATTAGGCCGAGATAGAAATCAGCTCTTTTGTCCTGGTTTCTTTTGGTCTCCTGGTCCTTAAATGTCCGGTATGAAAACATAAAAAAGAAAAAAAGGCAGACTTTATTCTAATGAAGGTTACCCTCAATGCAGTCCTTCAGAATAAAAGAAGACAACAAAACATTTGATGTGCCTCAATATGAATCCATGTTAAGCTGTGAATGTGACAAGACCGGGCCTTTAAAAGGTCCTTAATACGTTTGGGAGGATGTTGGCGTATGACTCATCACTCTTTGTCTCCACACAAAGTGTTTTTTCAAAGCACCAGAAAAAAAAACAAGATTGAATTGCTTTGTAATTTCTCAGAACCGTAAACCTTTTGGTTTCCATAAAGAACATTTTATGAGAAGGTAAGAGATTGTTCTAAAAGCTCCAAAACCAGTGATGTAGATTTTTACCGATCACACTGATTCCTTCATTCAGATTCAGTCGTTGACGTTTCGTGCTTCATTGCGAGTAGAATGTCAAACCTAAATAAGTCAAAAACCCTTTTCTTCTGTATACAGAGAAGTATTTATATACTGCAACCGTGACAAAGCTGAACACAAGACACCACCTCTGAATATCAGAGAAGCAGGTCAGTGGAGGATAGTCTGAGCTCACATCAGACACGACGAAGACGAAGGGGGATTTATGAATGAAACTGCGAGCAGCGAGCAGCCCACACACACACACACACACACACACACACTGATTCTAGCAGACAAGATCTGACAGGCAGCCAAAAATAGAGACCACGGTGCAGGCTTGCTGACGACAGAAGTGCTCTCTCTTTCACTCTCTCTCTCTCTCTCTCTCTCTCTCACACACACACACACACACACACACATGCACGCACACACCCCTCTGCAGTCCCTCTGTCACCCCGCCCGTCTCGGGCTTTGGCGGAGTCCGTATGTGAGTCATCGGTGGGCTTCAACCTGCCTCTGTGTCTCAGTGCTGCAGCAGAGACACAACAGCAGTCAGTGACAACAACGGCCATTCAACAGTCACTGTGGGCGAAATATTACTATGAGCTTCAGATGCAGAGAAGAACCAAAATAAATCAGAAAAAAACATTTATTGACTTTATTGGCAATTAAACACCATTTATTGAGCTTTAAATGGTGAATAAGTTAGTTTGAGCTGCTTTATTTCCACCCCTGGATAAGCACATGTCCACTTATGGTATTTAATTAAAAATGCCCACTACATGTCCTCAAAATAAAACAAGCTAATAAACCTCACGATGAGCTCACATTACAGTCTCATCAGCCCTTCAGTCAGTCAATGGTCCTAAATATAGCCCCATTATGAATTTATTCATTTCATCACACGCTGCGACAGAAGACATTATTATTATGCACTGGGTCAGAACTAGTTTCAGAGCTTCAAAGAGAGAGAACCAGTTTTATTTCGGCTGACTCAAATGAACGAGTACGAATGTGTGTGCGCGTGTGTGTTTGTGTGTGTGTGCGCGCGCCTGTGTAGCTACGTATCCTCCTCCATCACTCTGACGCACGAGTCAGGTGGTTCCTCTAATAGCATGAGGAGCTGTCCGCGGTGCTGAAACCAGACCCGCACCGCGAGACAGAGAGATGCTCAGCTCACTCACGAGCCTCGACAGACACTAACTACCGAAAGGTAAGACTCGGCTGTTGACTGCACGTCACACTACTCCGGGTTTTGTTTACTTTCACGCGACATACAAACAGAGAGGGTTTTTATTTGAGTTACTTAAGCTTCTGTTTCTGTAGCTCTTTGCCAACCTGATGCACCGCCACAGCCGAGGTCGCCCCGCAGCTTCTTTGTTCTCATTACGCTTCAGACGATCCAGATTTGCGTGCACTCTCTTTTTTTTTTGTAGCTCATAATTGCTACTTTTCTATCACATGAAAAAAAAATTATAAATAAGAAGTTTTTGCAATTTAAATTCAGGTTTTTGAAAAGCGAAAAGGAAAAAGTGAACATAAAAAAAAAACAAATTGTTGATGCATCGTCGCATCTGGTGAGTTCTGCATCGTTCTTACTTGCCTCGTGTTCTAGAAAGGGAACAACATTTTAAATAAATGCATTTGCATTAAAAACGTGTCATAATGCATTTTGCACGCCTGTGTCATATAAGCCCACGGACAGAAACAAGAGCGTTTAAATTCGCGTGCAAACCATGCAGTCATAACTGGGAGTTAAGAGGTTTTCGTCGGTTGAAGGAAAAGGTTCCATGGGAACAACAGCCTAAACCGGGTTACCTTGACAACCGGGCCGTGACTCACGGAGAGCAGCAAATTTGACGACTAATGAGATTTACACGGAGCTGAAAGACGCTGCTGAACAACAGGAGGCAGGATTCAGTGTTGATCCTCCAGCACCAGCAACAGGCAGGGAGGTGGAGGAGATACAGAAACACGATGTTTAACACTGATCACGCGGTACAATGCCACTTTGTTATTTTTATTATCATTATTATCATTATTAAATAGAAGGTTGATCTCTAACTAGTTGCTTCTCAGTAATCTTGCTGCTGCTTCTTTCATTTTTTCTTTGATGCAAACTGTAAGAGCTGCAAAAAACATCACAAAAAAATGTAAAAAATATATTGGAATTAAAGCAATAAGCATGATTCAAGTAAAACAAGAGTCTACCAAATAAGGAAACTGGGTTTGTTTTTTAATTAACTGGATTTTTTTCAGGCAGTTCAGACATTCAATAGAATCATAATTAAGATAAATTGAGGTATTTAAGCTGGTTTACAGCGGAGCAAAAAAGTCACCAATCAGATGTAAAACCTCCTGCCTTTGGATCGATTCAAATGTCTCCGTGGTGTGTGACGCTGTCATCAGACCGGACATTTAAAGTGACGATGAGAGCAGAAGAAATGCCAGAGCGGTAACCGTCGCGAACCTGTTATCTTAACGTGTAAAGGTCAGCGCTGACATGAGTCTCTTTTGTCTTCCCTCTGCAGGCGTCACCATGCCGTCACTCTCCGAGACCTCCGCCAGCCCTCTCCTCCTCTGTTTTGCCAATTTCCTCTTGATCCTCCTCTTCCTCGGCTCCCCCACCGCTCACGGGGCTTCCCTCAGAGAGCACAGACTGAGAGGAAGTGAGTCAGACTCCCAGAGGGGCGACGTCCTCCAGACTCCCAACGTCGACATGCTCAAAGCGTTGGAGTACATCGAGGGCCTCCGTCAGAGGACCGGCACGGACTCCCAGCAGCGCGCCCCCGTCGCTGCGGGATACGACGCCGCCGGCCGCATGGATGACGCCGAGAGGCTGCGTGCCATGCTGAGGCTGGCTTCCAACCCTATGCAGAGCAAAGAGGAGGAGGAGGAAGAGGAGGAGGAGGAGGGAAGGGAGGACAAGAGTGAGGAGCTGCTCCAGGCCGTGCTCTCCACCCTCCAGCAGACGGAGAAGGTCTCCAAGCCGGCCGCGGCGGACGGCGCGTATCCCAGGGTGCAGCAGAAGCAGCACAGCATCCTGCCTCACAAGAAGCTGCCGCTGATGTTTGAGGACGAGGAGGAAGGCGAGGGGGATGAGGACGAGGAGGAGGAGGGCGGCGAGAGGGGGCCGGACCTGGAGCACGGGAGCCCCTTCAAGCGCACCAACGAGAACGTGGAGGAGAAGTACACGCCTCAGAACCTGGCAACTCTGCAGTCTGTGTTTGACGAACTGGACAAGCTGACAAGTGTGAAGAGCATGCACAGGCGCCAGGACGAGGAGGACGACATGGGGGAGGAGGAGGAGGAGGATGACGATGCGGACGAAGGCGATATGTTCAATGTGAGGGATGTGGGATACGATGACGGGGATCTCGCAGACTGGGGTCCGTTACAAGACCAAGAAGAGGACGAAGAGGAGAGGGACAACAAACACGAGGCAAACCGAGGGCTCGATTACGTCGACGATAATGACGAGGAAGCTGATGAGGACGACGAAGAGGACGACGATGACAGCTACCCAGTCAAGAGATCGAACGATCCGGATGACCTGGCCAACCTGGTGGACTACTATCTCCTGAAGGTGCTGGAGAAAAGAGAAGAGGAGGAGCACAAGCGAGAGATAGAGGAGGAGGAGGAGAAAAAGAGGGCAGAGAGGAGAGTGGCTCAGACGCAGTACAGAGACAGCATAGACCCGCGAGCCATCTACCAGCTCATTCAGATCTCCCAAAAATACCAGATCCCACCCGAGGACCTGGTGGACATGCTCAAAACCGGAGAGACGATGAATCAAGACATGTCACGAAAGAGCAGCGGATTATCCAGAGCGGAAAACAAGCTCTCTCAGATTTCCCCGAAGAAGACGACGCACAAGATTCCCGAAGCTAAATTCTACAGCAGACGCCTTCCTGACAGACAGAAGACCCCCGAGGAGCGGAGGACAGAAGAGATACTGAACATCCTGGGGTTGGGGGCCGGAGAGGACCGAGCTCCCGTCAGGATGCAGAAGCAGTACAAAAGCTCGCCGTCACGACTTCACGCTCTGCCCGCGGGGCGTTCGGGGGCATCCGCTCCCACGCAGCGGCGCCCCCCTCCCAGCACGTCGAACGACGACTACGATGACACCGTGGACGAGGACGAGCTGGCGGCGTATCTGGCGGCTCAGATGCTGGCGCGGTACCCGAGGCCCACGTACCGGGGCAACAAGGCGAGCCAGAAGCGGGACGAGGTCGGGCAGGGCGCCACGGGCTCTTTTGAGCGGGCCATGCAGGCGTATTTCGATCAAACGGACTCAGACAAAAGCCTGAATGAAAAGAGACAGTCGGAGGGCGAGGAGAGGGGCGGCGAAACGCAAATGCAAGGCTTTGATAACGAGGTGGTGATGAAGCTGCTGAGCTCCCTCAACCCAGAAACTGAAGAGAGTGATGCCGAAACGGCCCAGTGAATATAAAGAAAGCTAAAGATACACATATATATATATATAGTATACATAATGTTTTGGTGGCGGGTGGAAATAAAGTATTTTGAAGAATAAAACACGAGTTATTCTGTTGGTTTACAAAAAGTTCCTATTTATTAGCAGAAATATGAGTGGTTAGACATTCATTTGATGCTTTTTTTAATGAGTTTGTTGCTCAACAACACTAAACAACCAGTACATGTGACTCACCAGCCTTTCAATGCACACACACACACACACACACACACACACACACACACACACACACACACACACACACACACACACAGCCAATCAGTGTTGGATCCCATAGATTCACTTGTGGGTATTTTTTTTTATTCTCATTTGTTTTTTGTAAATGTGGTCATATGTGACATACCTGAGGTTAATAAAGCATTGACTTTATTTTTTCCTTACTGTGTTGTGTTTCTTCATTTACTCACCAACACACAATGCATTCGTTTGAATCACCATCGAGATTACAAAAAATAAAAATAAACTGGGGAGAAACAGACTCCTTTCAGTCATAAAACCCTGAGATTGATAAATATGAGGCTTAAAAGGCACTTAAAGATCCAAACAAGTATTAAAAACTACGTGGAAACATTGAGGTTATTGCAGCATTGTTCCAAATGAGTCATCACAAGTCATGAAACAGAAACGATGCGGAGTAATAAACCTTTTGAGACGTCCTCGTGCTCGCGTGGCTCAGTAGGCAGGTTTGCTCATGTATTCCTCCATCGTCTGTGATAAGAACAGAGATACGTGTGAGTAATAAGAATAAAGAACTACGCTCACTAAGTGTCTGTCGAGCCCTTAAAATACCTCTTGGAGTGTGTCAGCCTCCTCCATAGACACACTCACGGCTACTTTGGATGTTTCTAGAACTTCTCCTCCCATCAGGAACTCGTCCAGGATGAAGTAAGCCTTCTCAAAGTTGAAAATGATGTCCAACTCACACACCTGAAACAGAATAACATGCGTTGCGTTACACTAGAGATACATTAAACTTCCTTGAAAGGTAATTTCGGCCATTAGAGAAGAGGATAAACAGCACTAGTATGGGTGACCAGGTCCTAGTTGCATATTATTAAGAATATTGGAAAGGCAAGTTGTTGAAAGAAATAAAAACCTGACAAACACTCTTTTTTAATAACTCTCCCTTTTCCTCATCTTCTCTTCCCACAATTTTCAGTTTCATTGTTTGAGTTTTTGTAAATAAGACGGGAGTGGCTGTCGTCTTGTTTTTGCAAATCAAAAACAAGCAGGATGGACGTCCAGTGGTTCTGGAGCCGAGGCCCCTTCTGGACACCAGGGGGAGTCAGACTGGTGGAGAGCAGCGATACGACTGAACTCCTGCAGTGTAGAGTAACACAGGAGCCTCTGTAGTTCAGATCCTTGTACAACAGTGTACATATAAAGCAATAAACATCACAGTTTTCTGTTCCTTCAGTTGTTTTATTTGTCACAGCTGAGTTCTAATGAAGGGAGATCTTAATCTAGACGCTATATATATTTATATATGCTTCCATCTTTGTGCCTCTTCCTGTTTCAACATGACAATATCCACATAGCTCTATCAGACTTGTGAAGTGATGAAGCATCTTGTATCAGTTGTGAACATTATTAGATGACTAAACACCAGTTGACCCTTGACTTACAGATGGTCCCATGACAGAAAATTGAACGATCAAGTCTCCTTTCTCTACCTTCTTTGTTAACATTGGTCTGAATATCTGTAGCAGCAGAGTGAATAACATCGGGGATATTTTAAATCTTCTATTCATTTTAATTGTGTTGAAATGATCCTCTGTGAAAAAGGCTCTTTGTCCAGAATTAATTAAATACATAAAAGCATGAGACACAAAAGTAGGTCATCTTTTATACTAATGAATTGGTTTAAAGCTTGCTCGATTAGACCTTTTCTGACTGCTGTGTGAGCTCCACTTACGTTGCCAAAGTATTTATCCAACAACTCGACGTATCTGTGCAGCACTTCGAGGGTCAGCAGCTCATTATCCTGGTTCTCCAGACCGGTGCAGAAGTACAGGCTGGCATACCTGCATACGGAGAGGTTAAAGGTCAGATGTGACCAGTAATCTAGGTCACCCTCTGTATGTTTAACCAGACATTTACTCCACCCACGTCTTGAGAATGGGTGTCTGTCTTCTGTTAATCATTAAGGATAAACGCAGTCAAAGGTGGTTTCTGCTCAACACCCAAGTCTCTACCTGCCAGAAAAGGACTGCAGATGACGAAACCCTGAGCGTTAGCTTGTAATTGTAACACAAATGATAAAAAGCTGCGTCTCTTGCAGTTACCTCTTGTAAACAACCTTGAGGTCCCTCCAATGGAGGAAGTTGCAGGAGCGAGGTGGACGTGCCAACACCATCATCATCATGTCCCGGATCACCTTCTTCTTCTCCCGTTCTGTCACTGGGGTGAACCATTTCTGCAGTCGCAGCTTCCCCTGACGGCTGAACAGCAACAGGAAGTGCATCTGAAGACGGCAGGAAGTTGGGACAAAAAAAAAAGAACAGAAAACACAAACTTATGAAAAATGTCTGTCTTAGCTGTGTTAGCAGGCCGAGTGAAGTCAATGCTTTATGTGTTAAAGCTGCATTGTCTCTAGTGTCCACCAGGGGGCGACTCCTCTGGTTGTATAGAAGTCTATGAGAAAATGACTCTACTTCTCTCTTGATTTATTACCTCAGTAAACATTGTAAACATGAGTTTATGGTCTCAATCTCTAGTTTCAAGTCTTCTTCAATACAGCATGATGTTCATTTAGTACATTATGGTCCATTTAGAGTCAAACAGACCAGAAAGCAGGGGATGCTTTAGGGCGGGGCTACTGTGATTGACAGGTCGCTGCCGCTACCAGAGTCTTTGCAAAAAAAAAAAACATGGAGACGGCCGTAATCCAAGATGGCGACGACGAAATGGCCAAACGGCAGTCCACAAACCAATGAGTGACGTCCACTTCTTACAGTCTGTGTGTCTGTGTGTGTTACGGATAAAATGACCAAACAGGAGGAACATCTTGTGGAATGAGGGGCAACTACAATGTGGTTAATGGTGTGTGTGTGTGCAGCTTCAACAGAGGAAACCAAACACAGACATACAATGAAGCAAACACACACACACTGAGACACATGCCTGTGCAAACAACCAAACACACACACAGTAATAAAACTCCCAACAACAGTTTAAGCTGCCTGCAGCTAAAGCAAAACCAACCACGTGCTAGGGTTGCACCAAACAGCAATTAGATTGCACAACTAGGAATGTGAATGAAGACCAAACACCTTGTAGCGCCTTTGAGGTGCAATGACTGTAAATTCAAAGTGTGGTGTTGCGCAAGAGCAATTAATGAAAGCTCTTTGCACTGAGGTGCAGCAGCAAGCAGCACTGCTTCTGCCTGCAGCACCAAACACCAGAAAGAGCGTGTAACTTTAACACAAGTACAAGCCGGACAAGGATGAAGAATGATTTGGGTTCAATCATTTACAGGTTATATGATTATTTCAAGTGGTATTCTAGAGTAATCTTATTGTTTAATTAAATAGTAAAAACAAGGCACTCCTGCAACTGAAACCAATGTTCTTGAGAGTTGCATTCATTTGACACAACATGGTTGTCACACTGCAAAAAACTATCCAATCCAATTTTTTCAAGCTTTTCACTTTGTGACATGTGATCAATCTGACATATTATTCTCTTTAAAATATCAGTCTCTTGAGTAGAATAACTCCACTGAAGTACCAATTACATGATCGAGGAAGTAGCCGAGCAAAGTGAAATGCCGTAAGAAAGAAGTAAAGTAGAGTTCCTTCATCAGATGACACACAACTGATATAGGTATTTATTACAGTGTAATAACCTGCATGAACTCGCCAGCAGGTCAATTATAGCAACAAGCTGTACTCACCATCTTGTGACAGCAGTAAATAGAAGTGACCCAAAACTCAAATCCTCCAGGCTTGTGATAAACCCCCCCGGAGTACTATCCTACTGTATCTTGTGCGTTTTGGAGATGCAGCGACATGTTTTAGGTCTTCCCAGAAGGAAGTCAGCGCGTTCTCTCCTTCTCACCTTCTCCAGCCAGAGCCACGCCCCCCGCTGCACTCCAGCGTCTGATTGGCTACCGGCAAACACAGACAGGTGAATCACTGCTCTGCAGAGAGAGAGGAGATGTTGATTTAAAGCACTATACAGTTGTAGTATTGTACATTTGTAGTCAGTAAGAGTCTTTTTAGGAATATATAACACACATTACTGTGATAGCCAACAGCTGAGCGAATGAAAAAATCCACACATATTTGGCCCATTAAGTTATTTTGTAATGTATACTCTCATTGCTTTTACAAATCTGGTACTTTCTCATAAATATGACTTTCTATCTTATAAATATGATTTTCTATCTCATAATTATGACTTTTTCGATTTACCATGAGGATATCTTTCGTATCAAGTAAAAAAATGAAGTCCAACTTTTTTTTTTGTAGAAAAAAAAACAAATATATATATATATATAATAATAATAATACATATTACACGGTGGTTCTGCTTCAAAGCCCGCCTCCTGTCAGGTAACTTCATGTTTGATTTCACTGTAAGCCTATTTATACTTTCACGTCGTATTTTACCACTAGCCTTCTTTTGTACTGTTAAAATGTACTTACAGAAGAAGGAATAACGTTTTCAAACGGCAGGGATATAACAGTAAATGACGGTCTACTGAACTTCCTGCTGCTCCGGTGGCCGCGCCCACTGATGTTAATTCAACGGAGCCACACGTGGTTTTGGGTCCAGCTGTGGGGGTAAAAAAGCGGAGGAGAGAGCTCCGCACAGCGAGAGGCTTCCAGAGCAAACACACACCATGTCTCTGTACCGCAACTCCGCCTGGTTCCTGAAGGGAGTGACCGAGTTCACCAGGTAAGATGCTCTTCATCTGAGCCCGTTCATACCGCTGAGATATGAGATATATTAGGAGTCTGTGCATGCTCATAGTGAATGTGTGTGTGCGTGTGTGCGTGTGTGTGTGTGTGGAGGAACAATATGTTTATTATTTCAGATCACTTCACAGTTGTAACTTTGCTAAAAGTGATTTGATTCCTGCAGCTCATCATAGTCATGTATTTAATATGTAAAGATAAATTAAAGGGTGACAGCTAATAATAATACCTTAAATAATTATCTTTGCCTCGTGATTTTATTGTAATATTATTGTATTTCTGATTCTAATGAGGGTTAAAATCACAGGACTCTTGGAGTTCATATTTAACATTTACAGGCATCATTCTAGGCAAAAAATAAAATGATAAGCCAGTATGATTGTCTGTGTGGATAGATCCTAAGAGATGGGATGAGTGTGGGCCACTTATTGTCTTAAATACAATATAATCAGGGAACACCGCCTTAAACGGCCTTCCGTGCCTTTCCAATAGATGTCTTGAATTTTAGGCTGATTCTAATCTTTTTGATAAAAGTTAACCTCATGATATGTAGAGCTGAAACAATTAGCCTGTTAGTCAATCAACAACAACAAAATGGCTCATCATTTAAATCATTTATCAAGCAGAGCATCTCATCTTCTTAGATGTGAGGATTTGCTGCTTTTCTCTCTTTAAAAAATCTGCAAGTGAAACATCTTTTGGTTTTTGGACTGTTTAGACAACTTACTGACATTTAATAGACCAAATGATTAATCCAGTAATTGAGAATGCAATCATCAGATTAGTCGCAGCCTTAGTATTGATATCAAGCTGATGTGTTTAGGTTACATGAGGTCAGGTCAAAGGTTATATAAGAGCTCGATCTCTAAAAGGAATAAGACGAGTTATTGTTTCTTGTGGTTGTTGACCAGTTCACAGACATTTTGACAGAATGGAGCTGCAGCGCATCTTTGAATCACTGATTTATGAACGTTGCAAAGTTTACGGTGACTCAGCGTGGAGCCACGTACGTCGGTTGTTCGCTCCGAACGCTTTATCAGTCCTATATGTGATCTGTTGCCCCTAAGGTGCCTTTCCTCATCCCTACGCAGCGAGCCAAGTCGCCTGAAGAGGTGCTTTTGTGATTGTTTCCCTTCTCCGCCCTTTGTTCTGTGTTATCTTTTCTCCCAAAGAGCTGCCCGGCAACCCGTTCTGACCCGACACTAATAGCTCTCGGCATGACACCATCGAACAGAGCGGGCATTTAGCCTCAGCATCCCCCCCCCCCCCCCCCCCCCCCCCCTCCTCCTCCTTCAACAATGGCATCCAGGACAATGGGGGCAATTGAAGTCCACACACACACCGATCCCGTTGTCACCGTCGGTCGTCTCACCCCAAACCCCCTTCTTCATCAGAGACGATGCCAGGCACGCTCTCGTCTTCATTGTATCCGTACAGTAGAGACGTATACAGTAAACAGGCTGACCTCAAACACACTGACCCTCTCAGACCCGCCTTTACTTCACAGAGATCTGTGCGTGGATGCATTCAAGATGAAACCACTTGTTCGTGTTGTTCCTGCAGGAGTGCCTTCCTGACGGCCTCCAAGAGGTTTGTGGAGAAGGACCTGGAGGTGTCCTTGGCCGGACGCGCCTTCATGATAACGGGAGCCAACAGCGGCATCGGGAAAGCAACCGCCATGGCCATCGCCAAGAAAGGTGCTCAAGGACACTAATGCATTGCAAAAGTTGTTTTTTTAATACTACTATTATCAGGGGGAGTAACTGCAGCGATGATGGTCATGACACATTCCAATTTTGGATCATAAAAACCATCGACAGGTCAGGTAACAGTACAGTGAGCGATGCTTAGATTAACCCATGATAAACCCATGAAATAGCCCAGACCCGGGTAGCACCATGTTTAAAAGCACCAGACACTAACAGTATTAAAACCTAGCGCATAATAATTTGCGCTTTCCAAAGTTAAATACAAAGATATAGCTTTTGTGAGTGTTTAAAGTCGTGCACAGCATTTTTATAACCATGAGATCGCTCCTCAATCAAGTCTTTTACGACTCGGTCAGCCGCCACTAACACAAGTCACACACACTGCAGTAAAGTAGAACCACTTGGTTCAGGCAGGTACAAAAGGTTCGCCCTCACTCATTTCCCCTTACAAAACAATAAATGTGTTCAGATACTGTTTTCCTCAGCCGGAAAAAAGAACGACGTTTGTTCTGTCTCGATGTCGCAGGTGGAACGATCCACATGGTGTGCAGGAACAAGGACAAGGCCGAGGAGGCGAGGGCTGATATCGTCAAAGAGACCGGAAATAAAGTACAGTATGACTCACTCTTAAACAGGCATTTCAAAGATAAGTATGTGTGGGACAGACAGTCTTTAAATTGTCATCACAGGAGGTGTATGTCCACATCCTGGACCTGTCTGAGACCAGGAAGGTCGGGGAGTTTGCTGAGGGCTTCAAGAGGAAGTACAAGGCCCTCAATGTACTGGTGAGTGACTAGAGTTACCTATTTTGGAAATATATGGCATTATTATTCGTCCTTATTTTACTGTTTTGTTTTAGCACCTACTTCACCGCTCCTCCTCTCTTTGTCTTTGTGCAGATCAATAACGCGGGCGCCATCATGAGTCAAAGGGACGTGAACGCTGAGGGGCTCGAGAAGAGCTTCGCCTCCAACGTCCTCGGTGAGTCAGCGGTCAGGGGGGGAGGTGGGAAGGAAGCGTTGATGAGAGGGAAAGATGGGATAGTTGTGATTTAATTGTTTTTATTGTCGTCCACTAGGGGTTTACATTCTCACCAAGAGTCTCATTCCCTTGCTGGAGAAGAGCGCAGATCCCAGAGTGGTGAGTCCGAGAGACAAACTGTCAGAGTCAGAACTGTGGGTTCTTCTTACCTCACAGAAGTCATGGACGCCTTTCATGAGCAGCTCATAGACTTTAGATAATGCTGCAGTGGTCAGCGTCATCCATCATTTAAATGAACATTTAATGGGGTTTGGGAAACAGTAGGCGCGGAGGGAATAACGTACAGGTTCACCGGCTGCAGAAAGAGCCAATATCTGTATTATTTAACTGTAAAAATGATACTTTATATGAGGTCAGCAGCGGAAGATGTCTTTGGTAAAGTAAAAATAATAAATACCCCGTTACATGTAGTCCTGCAGTAGAAAAAAAAGTGGTATTATTTGGAGACCTGAAAGTGTTATTTTATGTTTTAATATTATAATAAAAGATACAAAAAAAATATATATGCAGCATCTTAGAGGCTTACATTTTATTGGAGCTAATTTTAACAATTTTATATTCACAGTTTGGTAGTTTAAGTTATTACAAGGTTCTGTTTGTAAAATCATCGCCTGCAAGGTAACTGGTAACTGTAGCTGGCAGATAAACGATGTGGCACCAAAGTACAATATTTCCCTCTGAAGCGTAGTGGAGTAGAAGTTTATAGGAGCTTAAAATACTCTTTATATTCCTCAAAATATGACTGAAAGTTACAACCTCGAAGATCTTCTTTTGGTTCTCGTTGGCGACACCTATGGCTATAAGCGGTAATTGCATGTGTGTTTTTGGATCTCACTCTTCAGAGATCGCTGCTTGTGAACTTTCCACTGGAAAGGTCGCCACAGACATCGTAATACTGCGAATGCTAGCAGCTTTCTTGGCTTTGTGTTACCCATAGACTGTATAGAAGAAGTGGTGACCTATCGGTTTGTGGACTATAGTTTTGAAGCATCGAGTTCTGCATTTTGGCCGTCGCCATCTTGGTTTTTTGCAACCAGAAGTGACATGAGAGTTCAGCCGAATGCTGAATGCAACATATTTAGGTGGCCAAAAAGGTTACAACCGTGAACTGAAAACACTGTGAAAAGGTTAAAGTTGTAAGACAAAAACACGAACAGCTTGGTAACAACCTGTCAATCACCGTGTAGCCCCGCCCTAAAGCATCCCCTGCTTTATGGTCTGTTTGACTCTAAATGGACCATCATTTATGAAATGAACATCATGCTGTATTGAAGAAGACTTGAAACTAGAGATTGACACCATAAACTCATGTTTACAATATTTACTGAGGTAATAAATCAAGAGAGAAGTAGAGTCACTTTCTCATAGACTTCTATACAACCAGAGGAGTCGCCCCCTGGTGGACACTAGAGAGAATGCAGGTTGAAGGCTCCACTTTTCAGAATCAGAGGTTGCTGCCTGGTGTTACTTCATTCGGACTTAACAGACATTTATTAACATATAGTACTTGAATATATACTTTGCCCTGTTGCACCACTGTGAGCAGTACATAGATATGATATGAAATTGTGTTTTATATCACGCCCACATCAACCCCAGCTCCCTCCTCCGCCCCTCACCCATGTTTCCCTTCGTCCTTGTTCAGATCACAGTGTCTTCAGGAGGAATGTTGGTGCAGAAGCTCAGGACGGGGAACCTGCAGTCTGAGAGGGGCCGCTATGACGGCACCATGGTCTACGCCCAGCACAAAGTAAGAGGGCTGTAACGTCTTCAAGTGTTAGGAAGCAGACAAGACATAGAATAGCGTGATGAGTCCTTTGGTTTGGGCCTTCTTTTATTCATTTATATAATTAATTGATGAGATACTAAAATATTTTGTTTATTTGTTTAGATTTCTTTTAAATATTTTATTTGTATACTGATTGTAGAGTTCATTAGCGTTAATGTGAACTCAACCATTCACTCCGATTATATCTTATTTACATTTTTTATTAGTTTTACGGTTTAATTACTTATTTATTATACTTGTTTTGTTTTTAGCTGATGTCTCTTGTTGTTGATGTCCCCTTTCCTTCTGAATACTGCAAATGTCCCGCTTATCTTGGATCCATTTTAACAGATGGAATTGGCCATTTTTAAAGATGCTGCATATGAATAAGGTTTCCATCCAAAACATCTCAAAGAGCATCAGCCTTCACAAGACCCTGTCAGCTAAATCCTGTTTGGATTATGATTCATCAACATGAAACCAGAGCCTGAATGCTTCAAGTCTGAGTCTGCGTCACTTGTTTGTTTTTCATTTAAAAAGTGCAGCATTGTGAAAAGAGACGTGTGAGCCTCACCTGCCCGGAGTCCAACCCGTCAGACGTCCTCACCGAACGGAATCTATCTGAAGACACGTTTATTCATGTGTGTGTGTGTGTGTGTCTGTGTGTGTTCCAGAGGCAGCAGGTGGTGATGACAGAGCAGCTGGCAAAGACTCACACAAACATCCACTTCTCCGTCATGCATCCCGGCTGGGTCGACACTCCAGGTACCGCCCCCCCTCACACACACACACACACACACACACACACACAAGAACCACCGTGAGAATTAACAGCAAGCCACCACTTGGTGGACAAATTAAACAAAATGTAAATATTTTTAGAAAATCGTCCCTAAGGCGTGGTTTATACTCGCCGTAATGAAGCCGGTGCGCACGCCAGAAAATGGCGTAATCACGGCCTGTAAGTTGTGTGCGAATACCCAACTGTCACAAAGAGTTCACTGATAAAAGTTTGTGAGTAAGTTCGTTTTTAGATGCTTTAGAAACAGGAGCTATTAAATATTTTGCGGCCAAATCAAATGGTTTACAGGACATTCATCATTGCTTTCTTTAAAATGCATGATATACTTGACTTCTTTCTTTACGGGGCTTCCCTGTATTTAAGGGAAATAAAGTAGGCCATGAATATGAGGTATGAGTTTACAGTTATTTCCTCCTCTGCATTGTGGAGGTTGGTTTGTGGCGTCTTGCCGGTCGTCTTCTCGCTTCGTAAACACTTATGTTTGTACGCCCTCTGGTGTTTCGGTGGAAAATGCGTAGCTTAAGGCTCGCGCCACAGAGCCACGTGCTAACGCTAGCTTAATATTCAATTTGTTTTCTGTCCATCTCTGTCCCAGCGGTGGCCAATGCCATGCCAGACTTCCATCGCTCCATGAAGGACAGCCTGCGGGCCCCGGAGCAGGGGGCCGACACCGTGGTGTGGCTGTCCGTCTCTGAGGCTGCAACCACCAACCCCAACGGCCTTTTCTACCAAGGTATGTGGCAAAACCAAAGCAATCCTTCTTTTTACCCGCTTATCTATTATATATCGCGCATATACAGTATATTTTAAAAAAAGACCAAATTACAATTTTAGTACCCCAAGATTGCAAAAAACAGTAAGACGGGGAGGAAAGAAGCCAACACTATTGGCTGAATCACACGTTTGTCAGTTGTGGGTCGCAATGGTGTGTGTGTGTGTGTGTGTGTGTGTGTGTGTGTGTGTGTGTGAGAGTTTGGCCTGTGTCCATTGCAGCTGGACTGGGCTGCTTTTGGTGCCAGATACTGCCAGAGAGTACAGTGCCTCTATGAACACACACACACACACACACACACACACACACACACACACACACACACACACACACACACACACACACACACACACACACACACACACACACACACACACACACACACACACAGATCCCAGCAGCCTTGTAGAGTAAGGCAGTAACTTAATATAAAACCTCACTTCAGCAGAGACACAAACATACTTCATTCATCTTTTAATGTGATGTATTATGACTCGTGTCCTCATTTCTTTTTAATATTCTAGTCAGGTTGGTGCATCTTGCTGCTCTCTGTGTATTTATATAATACCAGTAGTGACATTATGCAAACGGTGCCAGGCTTTCCTTCAATAAGCCTTCATATCTGAGGAGTCTCCTTAAACACCAGTCAGGCTCTCTGTCAGGCTTTACTTTATCTCACATCAACACTCACTGAGCCAAACTGCTGGAGGAGCCAAAGTGTGTGACAGCTGCAATATTTTACTGCCATCTTGGAAAACACTGACCAAAATTGAAAACTTGGGATCCAATCTTGCACATTCGCAGATTAACTGGAAAAAGTATTTTCTGTTTTTAT
Organism: Anarhichas minor; assembly: GCF_050575085.1. Classification (NCBI taxonomy): domain Eukaryota; kingdom Metazoa; phylum Chordata; class Actinopteri; order Perciformes; family Anarhichadidae; genus Anarhichas; species Anarhichas minor. Next base: position 804,118 of record NW_027466472.1, on the reverse strand, counting down.
AATGAAACTGAAACCTTCAACACCATGAATGATGTAACAACATGCTACACTTCAAGGTTCAATGTTTTTGCTTAATTTATTAAATCAAATTTAGAGCCTGCACCTGATGACACCCGTCATGATAAAATAAATAAATACTGACAGTTTTCTTGAAACGATGAGCACATATTAAGTATTTTAAGCCGTTGCTTGCTCATGTTTATTTGTTTTTGTATTTCTTGTTGAAAGACATTTTATTTTGAAAATTACAATTCTGCCTAGTAGTTTCAAATAACCAGACCTACCTGCACATCTAATTCCACTGATTTAAAGGCATCTGCAGGTCTTGAAAAGTCTTAAGAAGCAATTAATTCAGTTTCCTCAAAAACAGATATTCAATCATTTTTTCATTATTTTTTGTATTTGACTGCGGCCAATCGGGAGACGTTACGCACCTCTTCAATCCTTTCAGTCGGCACCATCTGAACTGAAATAAACTAATCATTTTCCACTGGTTTATGCATCCATCCATTTAATGCTTATTCATTTAAATAATTATATCATTTGAAATTATAATTATGAACTGTTAGAAAGTAATGGAAAAAAATTGATAGAGTAAATATTTCTGGTCCATATTTTTTCTTCTGGTTTTCCATCATACTTTATTAATTATAGTAAAACAAGTATTTAAAGGTCTTAAGATGAACTCTGTGGACCTTTGTGTTTGTTAGATTAGTTCCTGTTTGGGACGAGGGTTGAAAACGAATCCACTGTTTCCTTAAACCAATCTGAGAAGACATGTTTGTACGTGTGATTGGCCTTTTATTACCTTGGTAGAAATCAATATTACTTCAACCTCGGACTGGGGAATATATATATATATATATATACACACACACACACACACACCAGAGTCAACATGTTGACATCCATCTTGTTTGTCCGCAGACCGAAAGATGGTGTCCACCCACCTGCCGCTGGCCTGGACCCACAGCTCCCCCCTGGAGGAGCAGAAGTTAATGTCTCTGCTGGAGGACTTGGCCAAGACGTTTCAGCCCCACTGAGTCAACACTAACACCTTCTGTTCACACCGATCATCCCTCTGATGATTTAATACACTGCAGTGAGTGAGGCCTGGGTCTGCTCTATACGAGGGCGTTGACTCTACCTGTGGTCGCCGGAATAAAACGGGACGAAATGTGAAGTTATGCTGTGAAACCCAGACCAAACTCACCTATACCGGAGGGATGAGCGACGTCTATAACGCTTTAGAACTATTTATACGATAACACATTTCTTATTTAACTTTATAAGGATTTAAGAAAATAACTACCAGTGTTTGATAGTGATGCTGCCTTTAAATGACGTTATCCTGCTGATGGAGAGAACACCTTCATAAAACAAACCAGTCTGTTACTGTGACTTTAAGAAAGTTGTCAATCAGATGGGAATCTGATGTGACCAAAGTCACTCACACGGGCTGCATTATTATTATTATTATTAATAATTCAGCTATGGGTTCAATCTGTTGTGCAAAGTGATTTCTATTTAATATCTATAAGTAACGCGTGTGCTCCTGATGTTGTGCAGGTTGAGCTCAGGCTGAAGTGCTCTCTCTATTAGCTGTCTGCCTTTTTAAAACACCACACGGCTTTGACATGTGCAATAAAACTAAACTGTATTTACGACTCTGTAATAACTGCCGAGCACCTTAAAAAAATAAATGTTACTGACTGGGAGTTCATCTTGTAAATGCCCGCTTGAATAAAGAAAATTACTGATTGTGTCTTGTTGCATTTTGATTCAAAATAAACACAAAGCTATTCAAATAACAGTCGAATAAACATATCAGAATATCTTTATTAAGCATCAATTCTTTTCTCTCTGCGTCCCATCTTTCGAGGGCTCAGAGAGACTTAAGTCAGTATTGTCAACAAAAGTATTTAAAAAATACAGTGATTTTTTTTTGAGAGACACATTAAACAAACCGCGAGTGTGTTTTACAAGCATCAAACCAAAGGGTTTACAATTTACAGAGTTTGAGATTACGTGACCGAGGTCCTGCAGTCGTCTTCAGCAACATAAAGGTCGTCCATTCTAGTGTTTGAAAGCAAAAAAAAGACTCCAAAAGGAAATAAACCATTTACAACATTAGAAACTCTATCTATCCCTCCCTCCCTCCCTCCAGCTCTGAAGCTCTCTTTCATCATCCTGCCATCCATCACACCTTTAAACGTCGTGTTCATCTGGAGCCAGAAAGCCTGATATCACGACCAGCGATCTGATACAAGCACACGATGAGTTTTGGATCCTGATTGTTCGGTAGCATTCGTCAATAACCCTGTAGACCCCAATGGCGCTTTGTGACACGACGCTATACGATACTTAGGGTTGGACTGAGATCAGCTCGCCAATATTCCCGTTTGACTAAATAAATTGTGTGTTTTTAATATCACAGAGTTTCAGCTACATTAATAAGAGCCTTGAAGACATTTTGAAAAGCTGCACTAATCAATATTTTTATATTAAGCAAAGATCAAAGGACTGATTTTCGAATTTATTGATTTTGTTTCAAACTTTCCGCTTTCATCATCAGCAGCAAAAAGCAGCGTTTTTTTACAACTTCATGGCAGACAGACACTTCGTGGCTAGCTGGTTAACATATTTAAAAGAGAAAAAGTCAGCTAGTGATCTCAGAAGGTGCCAATATGTTGAGTTGACAATATGTTACAGTTTCTTTACGCGTTGCTCTGCTGCCACCAAGTGGCCCAAAACAAGTATGCAGCTCCACAAAGCTTCTTTTAGCTTCTTTTAGCTTCTTTTAGCTGCTCGTTTTGTTTTCCCAGCTTGCAAACTCTACGGTCACCAAACAGCAGACAAAGTTAGCGGCTAGCATAGCGGTGTGTTAAGCAGCTAAAGAGTTTCAAACAGAATTTACAGGAACAACCTCCCAAATACATCCATCGTTAGAGCTTCAACATTGTGCACATTTTATTTACTCTTTTCAAGTAGTTCAAATTAATTAATATTTTTGTAGTAGAATTGGATGAAATAACGAAAACGTAATAACATGAAATGTGTTTTTAGTGACGTAGCTCTACGGAGCCTTTAAGCTTTTTTCTTTTATTAAATATAATATATTCAATTATCAGTCAATTCATGGAGCTTTAATAATATATTTTGTAATTCAAGAAATGTTTTATCCCAAAGCTTCCAGAATACAGATGTTCCTTCACCAAAATTTTGTTCTTAGAGGAAAACAACAAAAAGGACAGAAATTAAAAAATATTCAATTTAAATAATAAACACTCATGCAAAATATTGGCTACTGACAGATTGACTAATCATCAGCCCTTCAGTCTAACCCCAAGTATTACTGTGTGACATGTAAACATCGTGGAGTAAGAAGAGTAAACAACCACTTACAACGATAATAGATAAATACTTTACTACAAATATACACTACATGATCAAAAACCTGGAATGTGACTACATTTTGAAATCAGGAATTCCAACATTATGACGCTAATTTAGTTTTTTTTCTCCCCCCACTTACAATAAGGCGAGCGTTGAGTCTAAACATTAGGAGACGCCGGCTGTTATTTACAAAGGACGCAACATCCAATCCAGCTATAAATCAAGCCTTACAAAATACGTTTTTGTTTAATTCAAAAAGACCACGAGTTGTGCAATTCAGTGCAGTGGCGAGAGAGCGTTGATACGCGGACGCGTGCGTTTAGGGAAGAGCGGGAGTTAGAATTTGCAATTATGAAAAACAGAAACAGGCTGGAAGGAAACATGTAGAGCTTTAGAACGAGGTGCGTGAACAGTCGCGAGCACTGATAACAAGGCTTCTTCGTGAGTGTGTCCTCTCTCTGTAAGGCAGCCCCCCGGATTGATACCGCCACGATTCAACACGCCGGAACTTAGTGCTACTTGTAGTTTTTGGAGTACCGTTTTTAAAGTGCCTTTCTCCAATTTTACGCCATTTAAAAAAAAAAAAAAAATGGCGATATTTATATTTTTATGAGATGAGAAGTAATTCTCGGGTTCTAAAGGGAGTGATACATACATAAGTGGGGGCGGTGATGCCGTGCTATCGTTATCTCCGCCAGGAGAATCGCGCATGTGTGTCCGTGAGCGAGTGTGCACCTCCGTGTCCGTCCGCGGCTAATATCAAATATTTTTGGGTGGCCAGTTACGGCTGCATGTTGAAGGACCTCTCGCTTTCTTTTGCTGTGACTTTTATTACCCGTGTTATTCTGCCATTGACTGACTTCTCACTCACTAACCCCCTCAGTCTGTAGTGCATCGCCGACTAACAGCCGCTACTACTGTGCCCACAGTCAGGGAAGCAGTGATCTCACTTTTAGTGTTTTGGACGGTGTGTTTGGCTAACAGATGACAGCTAACGGAACTACAGGTACGCACGCTGCTGAGTACATCACCGCCACTCCGACGCGGGTTTCATTTTGTTTAAGCCAGATTGTATGAAGTAAGTTACGCGATGACTTCGAGCCGTTGACCTGCATGCATAGCTGCTTGTTTTAGCCAATCGGGTGGTCGTTGCAGACACACCTGGCGGAGATATGCACTACACTGAGTGCACCTTTCTAGTTTTAACCTTTACCAAAATTAAGTTGGAGACTCAAACCTGTAATGCTGTGAATGACCACACTAATACAGAGACGCCTCAGGATTCATATATATCAGGAAAGAGGCTGTTCCATTGTTTGTTTTGTTGTGATTCCACATTAATAATAACGGTGACAACTGACATGACAGAAACCCCGTCCAGTGACAACCTACGATGTAAAACCTCCTGAGAGCGATTTAAGGCCAACTAGTGAAAGAAAAACAAAACGGAAAGAGACGGAAAACAGCTGATCGCTTGGATCAGTGAGAGTCACTTCAAGCAGCTACCGGCTATACACACGTGATGCAGGGCTACGTACACGTGATGGATGACTGTTACAGTGAGTAAGATGCAGTTAGTGGGCCACAGTCATAAAGCAAGCTAGTGTATGTTTGTACAGGACTGCCAGGTCGGCGGTTTAGTGAACTTTACAGCGCAACGGTAATAAAAAAAGAAAGACCTTTCGTCCAAAGAAGCATCGGAAATATTAATATAAACACTAATATCAATACCATTCCTCTCATCGGAGAAATCATTACGATGCATGCGCACACACACACACACACACACACTTGTGCTTAGGGTTCAGAGCGAGAAGTCGAAACATTACTCACACACACACTTTCATGTTGGACTGACAGGAAGTGAAATTAAATGTTTGAGAAGCAAAAGGAATGTGGAGGGCTGGGCTACACCACACACACACACACGATCCCAGGAGTGATGGGGGGGGGGGGGGGGAGAAGAGATACTGTACAAAGGGGTTTCCATGACATTGGAAGAGTGGGCGGAGCCCGGAGGAGGGGGTGGAGTTGGGACCGAGCCAATCAGCGCGAAGAGAAGCCTGTTGCTAAGCTACAGCCAACCACCTGCGTCACATCCCAGATCTGTGGAGACAAACGGACGAGAAGAAATGAAGAAGAGGGCCGTCTGCAAAGATCTGCATCAACACAGAGAGGACTGTAAACTAGAGAGCACATCCACACCGACAACAATCATATCAATATCATGAGCAACTTCACCTATTGTGCAACATTACTTTCAATACATCATGTGCAATGCAACTTATTTCTGCCAGAATTACTTTTTTATTTGAGTTTCTATTTTGCACAGGTGTCAGTATTACTTCTTATACACTATACTACAATACGTATGCTTATATTTATACTTTTACAGTTTTTATTATCTTTGATCAATCTTAAAGTTCTATCAGGTTTTATATTTCAGGAAGTTTTCTTCAGACTTTTTACTGATAATTTAAACCAAATTGCACGATGGAAACAAATAGAAAGTTGAAATAAAGTAAACCAACGATCACATGACACAAAATGCACTTCAAGACACAGAAGCACTCGACAGAGGAAGAGATGTTTGAACTCAGTAAAACAGTTTGGAATTTTGCTTTTTTTTGTGTTAATGAAGAACAGACTCAAAAATGTCCATAAAGAAAGTCCTCAAACCATTTTAGTAGAATAATGGATTTATAATAATGCGGTTCATTCATGTTTAAGGCTTGTAAGTAGCACGGTCACGTTGTCCAGATGGACAGAGGAGATAATGTTGCAACAGTAGAAAGTTCCTGTAAACGTTTCACTTCTTTGTTTCCTCTGTGATAACGTGTCACGACTTCACTACATTATCTACAAACATGAATTAAAGTTTACCGCAGCGACTGAACCCCTATTTACGACCATTTGTTCATTTCTCACAGCGGCGACGAAGCCGGTGTGTCGTTCAGAACGACTTCTTTTTTCCGTTACTTTAAAACGAATGTTAGCTTTAGGCAACAAAACCACGAAGTTAGGTTTTGTAAAAACATCGTGTTTGGGCTTTAAATACCTTCGTATTGTTTGGGCAACAAAACCATGAAACCACAAAGTGGTATCGAACTCCAGTCTCATGGTTGAAAGTCCTGTTTGCTGCACCCATCCACCAACAGTCTTTTATTGGAGACTGAATACTACGTCACTTGCTGTCTGACTGTGGATGCGTGTAATTCGCGTGTCCACCACGAATAAGGCTCCTGAATTGACTTCACATCGGCGTTATTTTCGTCCTGAGCGACGCAAAAACAACAAATGAACGAACAGACTACTCGTGTCCCTGTACGCGAAACCAATAGATTGCATTTCGTGGTGTATTTCACGAGCTGCCGTGATACACAAACTGTTCACCTTGACAATGCGGTCGCTTCCACAGGTGACCATCAGGCCTCTGGATGGGTCCATGTCCATGTGAGCGATGTTGTGCTTCCCCTCGTGGAACGTGGCCAAAGGTGTCCGACTGCACACAACAGACACACACACACACACACATTTAAATCAGAACTGCCTCTGAAAATAAGAATATAATGCGAGTGATTATTACAACATTAAGAGGAGTCTGTTACTCACTCTTCTTCTTTGAAGGTATCGAAGCAGGCGTCACACACCCGCACCGGGAACTCGAAGCCCATGATTGGGAACGTGGTGCTTTTAGAACTACATTTCCCACACACAGCCTTGCCGCACTTCCTGCAGTGGTGCTGCACAAAAAGGAAACACACCCATAGATATAGATATATATATATATATATATATATATATATATATATATATATATATATATATATATATATATATATATATATATATATATATATATATATATATATATATATATATATATATATATATATATATATATATATATATATATATATATATATATATATATATATATATATATATATATATATATATATATATATATATATATATATATATATATATATATATATATATATATATATATATATATATATATATATATATATATATATATATATATATATATATATATATATATATATATATATATATATATATATATATATATATATATATATATATATATATATGTAGCATTAGTATGACTGATGGGTTTTAAGAGAATCCTGGTCCGACTCCCCTACCTGTCTGAGCCCCAGGGTCTTAGTGTCCCACATCTGCTTGATGTTCCAGAAGAACGGCTGCTCGCACTTCTGACACGAGTCGCTGTCTAACCACTGAGGCGCCTGCAGACACACACACACACACACACACACACACACACACACACACATGCAGTCGAAGGCTGCTGTTAAACACGACTAAATTCAACCGTTCAAGTAGAAAAGAGCTGCAAAAATCATCTTTGAACTGAGACAGACGTGGAGAAACAACTAAGACTTCTCAGACTGAACATCGTGCTGACTGAGCAGAGAGCTGTACAATTAAAAGTGAAGAAATAAAAGTATTAGTGTAGAGTAAAGAGAAGCTGTCTGTAAAACAAGTCAGTTCAATGTAAGACAATGAATTATTTTAAATTTTACACAAACATCTATGAAAGAAACTGAAACTATAAAGTAGTAAAATGAAAAGATACAATATCTACCTAATTTAATCAGTAGACCTCGAATACTTGTATTTACCAACGTCTGACCTGACTGCATCATCACACGCTTACGGAACAGAGGAAAAGTGAGAAAATAAAAGTCTGATCTGAGTTGTTTTCTCTCCTGTGTTTATTTATATATTTTTCTTTCCTTACTTTTTTTGTCATCTGTGAAACGGGTTGAAAAAAGTTGTGCCATTTTTCATAATTTCTCTTTGCTCTCTAAACATGAGGTACATAAACTGTGTGTTACAAAGATATGTAAATTAAAACTCAACTGGAAGAAAACATGAAGGCTTTTTAGTCCCATTTAGAACATGAGGTAGTGGTGCACGTCTGCCTCTTGTGGCCGAAATGAGTATTACAACAACAAACCGAACATAGAAAGATGAACTTTGGCAAAACCTTTTTCTTTAAGTCACAAACAGGAGAGAAAACTATTCAGATCAGACGAAAACATGTTTTTCTCTCTTGCTTCTCAGGGCTTCCATACATCCTCTACCGGTTCCTCTACAGGTTCCTCTACAGATCTAACAGTGATGCAGACCTCTTCTCTCTGTGTGTCCATGTTCCACACCGCCATGCCTCCGTCGGCCGAGCACGACACCAACTGCCTCGTCAACTGGAGGAAACGAACGGCCTGAACGCGCTCGCTGAGGGAGACGTTGAAAAAGGGAGAAAAGTAATAAATGAATAATTTAAACCAGCATTAGGCAATGTTTTCACAGAGCAACGACTCTGCAGCTCTACAGGGCGTTTTCCATGTGTTGACTGTGTAATTCAGTCCTAGCAGCTCTTATTAAACTACACAGGTAGAACATCTCAAGCAAAAACAAACTTTGATAAACCCACTAAAAATGACTTGCCGGCACCAACCAGCTGACAAAGTAGGAATCAGTGAAACAGAGTTAGACTTCTTACAACCAAAGTGAAACAAAACTACTTCGAAGAGATGCACAACGACCAAAGAACAGATGCAAAAGAGACCTGTTGGACCCCACAGAGGAGGTGGAGCTACGCTACAGCGATGGACTTACTGGTGTCCCTGCAGCAGTAGCGTCCGTCCTTTGCGGCCCCCGATGTCCCACATGATGACGCTGTGGTCTGCGGCCCCCGAGAACAGCAGCCTCTGGACGGGGTCCCACCACAGGGTCGCTATGCTACCTGCAGAGGAAGAAGCACACCTGTTACATGTGGTGCTACATGTGCTGCAGGAGCCCGATGAGGGACGGCGTTGTAGTCCGGCCCCCCCCCCCCCGTCGGCTCAGACCTTAAACCTGGAGGAGCTGGAGGATCTGTTATTGCTTCATTTTCCATCAGCTGTCATAATTAACTAATATCTAAACAAATTTATTGGTGTTGGCAAAGCAGTTAATATTGATTTTTATGATTTAAGATGAAAACCAAGATGTGAATTTGGTAATGATTTACTGTAAGAGCCAAAAGCTTTACATGCAACCACAACAAACACCTTTAATTACAGGTGGAGGATATTTCTCAGACAAAAGCAAGTTAAAAACAGAACAAAGTGAGATTAGAGGTGCGGTCTGATCTTTCTGGTCTTTTATTTATTTGATCATAACTTCCGTTAAATATTAAGGTGGAACTCCTGCTTGTGCACAGCTTGAGGCCGGCACCATTAATATGCATTAATTATCAGTCCAATTAATATGCATCATCATGACGGCACATCTGCAGATCAAAGAGAGAGAGGGAGGACATTCAAAATGTTACGGTGTAAAGATTTGTATTTTTTAAATATTTTTATATGAGCAATATGCCTGAGGTAAAAAAAAAACATGTTTTGTTAAATAGTGGTGGAGATGATGAGTCATCCCTCTGCTCTCAACGAGCTCATGTGTGATAAATGCCCGAAGGGGAAACACAGGGAGGCGTTTGCGTCACACAGTGCGGCGTCCTGGCAGCTCATTGTTGCTGTGGGATCCATTTCTCTCGGCTACGAATACACTGAACCCTTAAAATGCAAATCTCATCTGAGTCATGCATTCGTCCGGTTCCCAAAATGACCAGACTTCCATCTAAACAGCTCAAAATGGCCACTGAAACGGCTCGGTGAGCATTAACACAACAAGGCTGCCAGAACTCAAACTAGCAGATGTGGGAATCCGCTGTATGAGAAATAATATTTTCCATCATCTAAAACTAAATGATGGGATATCTGGCGGAGAAGCAGTCTAACATCCTGCCAACAGAGCTCTACTCATTTGGAAAGTAAACGTCAGAGCCTATAAAGCTCCTTTTTTTTGTTATGCAGAATGTTTTTCGGCCGTTTAAAAGTGGTTTCATTTCTTTGCATCGCCGTACTGAATGTCTTCCTCTGGCATAATGTGGAGGAATCTGGGTCATCTATTATTTTACTGCGGCCACATCTGCATGTCTGGCTTCGGCATCAGAAGCCTGCTGGTGTGTAGAAGTACTACGAGACAAACTGTGTGTGTGTGATTCATAGTTCTGCGTCAGCGATGAATGCGATTCTTCAGGTGCGTCTTTACCTTCGTGACCCTTCAGCGTGGTGATGGTGGAGTACGTCTGCTTCTCCAGCTTCAGCAGCGTGATCTGACCCGAGTAGTCGCCGACGAAGGCGTGCTGCGTCTCGTGGTCGTATCTGAGCCGGGAGTCAGGGAGGAAACAGACATACGGCTACACACTCCTTTATACACTCATGGACGGGTTACCAGACAGGCCCGCTGGGCACAGGTCCAAGGCGCCCCAACAGGTTAAGGGGCCCCTGGGATAGAGACATTGTCAAAGTGGCACAAAAGTACTAAAAAGAGACACAAAACAAACACAGTAACACAAAATGACCAAAACGAGATGTTAAACAAGTACAAAGAGACGCAAAACAACTACAAAAAGATAAAAATGACCTAAATGTGAAACAAAACTACTACAGAGACATGTAAAACAACCAAAAAGAGATGCACAACAACAAAGAAAGGCAAAACTACCAGATATATGCGTCTTTGAATCTGTGGCTCTTGTTCATTTGTAGGACAGGTGGGGGAAATCAACATGTCTGTGCCCAGGAGCCCATTGTCTCATGTACACACACACACACACACACACACACACACACAGTGAGTGACTGAAGGATACTGTAGGCAGGAGGCCCAGGCCGTGAAGTAGTGCCTCCCCAGCATGCTGCCGCTCTGGGTGCACATCCAACTCACACTCTTGTCGTGGCCGGTGCTCACCACCCACTCACTCTCCAGAGAGAACACCATGTCTGACACGCGGTTCTGGTGGGCTGCAACACACACACACACACACACACACACACACACACACACACACACACAAAGTGTTAAAAACAGGCACACACGTCCGTTGCACTGGGCTTTAGATCGGAGCTGTCATGGATGAGCTCCACCATCTGATTTGCTCTTTGTGAGTGCTGATCCAGCAGAGGCTCCTCTTAGAGTCGCTGTAATCCAGACTAAGACGAATCCCTTCAGACCGTCTTAATGGTTCATCTGTGGATCACTGTAGTGTTTAAAGCTCTGGCTACAGATTGATTGATAATAATAGTCAATTTAACAGCAAAACCCTGATAATCAATGCACATAATGTGCCGATATGCTACTTACAGTGGAAACCTCTTATTGTGATGTCAAATTAATCACAATAAGCAGATAATTAAAAACATTTTCTTTCTTTAATTATTATTCAGATTATCATCTAATTGACATTTGTCAATTTATAACATGAATATGAAGTAAGGAAACAGACAAAATGCATTATTCAAAATACAATACAGCCGTTTCAAACGCGTCTTCAACCACAGCTGCATTTTCCCGCCTCCATCACTAGCCTCCATCACCAGCCTCCATCACCAGCCTCCATCACTAGCCGCCATCACCAGCCTCCATCACCAGCCTCCATCACCAGCCTCCATCACCAGCCGCCATCACCAGCCGCCATCACCAGCCTCCATCACCAGCCGCCATCACCAGCCGCCATCACTAGCCTCCATCACTAGCCGCCATCACTAGCCTCCATCACCAGCCTCCATCACTAGCCTCCATCACTAGCCGCCATCACTAGCCGCCATCACTAGCCTCCATCACTAGCCTCCATCACTAGCCGCCATCACTAGCCTCCATCACTAGCCTCCATCACTAGCCGCCATCACTAGCCTCCATCACTAGCCGCCATCACTAGCCTCCATCACTAGCCGCCATCACTAGCCTCCATCACTAGCCGCCATCACTAGCCTCCATCACTAGCCGCCATCACTAGCCGCCATCACCAGCCTCCATCACCAGCCGCCATCACTAGCCTCCATCACTAGCCTCCATCACTAGCCGCCATCACTAGCCTCCATCACTAGCCGCCATCACTAGCCGCCATCACTAGCCGCCATCACTAGCCTCCATCACTAGCCTCCATCACTAGCCTCCATCACTAGCCTCCATCACTAGCCTCCATCACTAGCCTCCATCACTAGCCTCCATCACTGTTTGAGTGGACTAAACCAGGTTCCCTGAGGAACACAAAGCTTCACTGCTGCATCTCGCTGGCTCGGTAGTTTGTCATGAGCTTCGAGGAGACTTGAAGGAAAATTACTTTATATTTCCCGTCACGATTTCAATGAGCACCAGCATCAGGTACCCAGCCGGAGAGCAGAAGAAGAGGACACATAACATTGCTCAATTTAATGCAACAATTCAGCTATTAAACTCAATCCAAAGATCTCATAGATTTAAATCTAACTTCAAAGCTACTTCAAAGAGAGAACAAAGGCTAAACTCACTGCTGCACATGTGTAACAGCTAACAGATAACATGACATGCCACGGGATGTAGAGACTGTATTACACTTATCTCAGAAGTACTACATCAGACAAGATATTACGTCTCTTAGCGATGAAAGCATCACTGATACGTATGAGTCATTCCTTTCTTCTTCAAGTGTAAGAAAGTGAGATGAATTAGTAGAACTGAGGCTTTCTATGCTCCTTAAGATCATGAGCACTTTATATTCTATCCTGCACTACTTTTAATTAATGAGTGCACCTTATGGACATATAAGAACATATGGAAGCTGTTTTAAGCATTAGTCAAAGTGGCTGCTATAAAAACTAAACACAACAAAGTCAATATTGGGTCGTGTGCAGCGCTGAAAGCAGCACCGACGGCCAAAAGGCTAATGGCATATTAAGCCCCGCCCTGTCTCTGAAGTGCATACACACGTCCTGTTTGATCTGGTGCTGAGTCATGTTTCTGCTGCTCCATTTAGCTGCAAGCGGTAAAAACCAGATGGAGAATTCTAATGTGGTGTTTTGTCCTCTGAAGCAACAACTGATCCTCCAGCGGGGCGGATAGAAGGGCTGCTGATACGGTCACATGTTCGTATTAATAATACGAAATGAGAGGAAACGAGTAGGGCTGCAACTCGTAATTATTTCCTTTATCAATCGATCTGCACATTATGTTGAGTCCATGAAATACATTTGTTTTAAATGCCCGTCACGACTTCCCAGAGCCTGACGTGACGTCTTCAGATGATTTGTTCCATCAAAAGTCAAAAAGATAAAGAGTTTCACTTTAAAATGATGAAAGAGACGCAGCAAACCCGCTCATTACAGAAGACAGAGCAGCAGCTTGTTATTTTCACTATTGTTGCTTTAAAAACATTAAACAATTAATTGATTATCAATCTGTCAATCGTCTAATTTATTCATCTTTTTAGTCTATCACCATTTTTCCAGTCGTAAGCAATAGTTAAAATACCTCGTCAATGAGGTTTTATATTAAGTTACTGCCTTACTCTACAAGGCTGCTGGGATCTGTGTGTGTGTGTGTGTGTGTGTGTTTGTGTGTGTGTGTGTGTGTGTTCACCTGGATAAGTCTTGACATGGATCATCTTGTTGAAATCTTCAGAGATGAGAAACTCCTAGAGCGCAAACACAGAAACAAACAAAAAGTTTCAAATCAAACAACTATCCCCCCCCCACCCCCCCACGGGCATTTGGTGGAGTCCAAATATTGAAATTGCAGCTTAATGAACATGCAGGTTTAAGAGTTCAAGATTAAAAAAGTATATTTAGAGACTATTTGAACAACAGAAAGAGTGAGTCCTGGAGTGAGACTGCAGCTTCACTCACCACAACAGCGCCATTGTCCTGGCCGATGAAGATGCGTCTGCTGTCATGGTGGTACGACATGCAGGAGCACGGCGCTGAAAGGAGAGAAGACATTCACCATGAGCAGGAGAGTCAACACACACCATGTTGTAGAGAGGAGTGTGTGTGTGTGTGTGTGTGTATGAAGGCCTACTTACAGGAGACTGTGTGGTAGATGCTGGGCCAGTACTGGCCGCTGTCTCTTTTCAGCCAGACCCGGATGGTTCTGAGGGGAAAAGGTTGAAAGTGTCACCTTCAAAGCGCTCTCATATGTCTTCTCAAAGGTCTTTCTGTAGTTTATTTCATGTTAGGGAGGTCATTTTTCATGATAAAAGTGCATTTTTAATCTGTTACTTACTGTTTGCATGGCCCTACCCTGAAGTTAGATCGATACTTTATGTAAAAATGAGGCACTCTTCAATAGAAATAAAGAAGGGTCTTAGTCTTGGACTGGGTTTAATCCTCGTCTGGGAGACCAGCCCTCCTAATGCTCTTTGCACACAATGCTCAGTTCCCATTACAGCACATGAAGGGGTAGAATGATTGTTAATTCATTCATGGTATAAACGGTGTGCTTGAATTATTTTGCTAGTAGTTCCTGGACGGTCACTTTTGCAGCATTATGCAGATGCCCTTCCAGCCATGAACACGAGCTTTATTAACGTCACCGTCGATGGTTCAATATTGAACCGTTTCTGAAGCTGTACTTTTGGCCAGTACCAACTTGTAGCACTTTGTTGTATATGCAGTGTTTTTGCATTTCAGCATGCTCTGAATGTTGTGTTTTTGAACCGCATTAAGTTTGCAGTTAAAATAAGCTTCCGTCAACCTTTTTTTTTTTTTAAAGGTTTTACTTCTATTCCAGTAAAATGTCTGCAAAGACACGCAAAAAGTTAACATAATGAAAGCCACATCTGAACGTTAGACTGCTGCATCATCGCCACACAACTTCCCTATTTCATTATAAAGTGGGTTTTAGATGTGTGATGGGAACTACATCACATTTCTTCATAAAATGAGGATGTTGTTTCTTTCACACACTTGTAATCAAACATGTCAGACCTGGTATCACTTCCAGTGACAGTGGTGGACTGATGTGAACCCTGTTACACCTTGACACAGAGCAAAGGGAAGAGGTCTGTCAGATTATGCAAAAAGCAAAATGGTACTGTACCCAGTTGTCAAAATGTGACGTTCAAGGGCATATTAAAATCATGCAAAGCTTGGATGTCAATCATTACAAAGCAACTTATAAATACAATAAATAAACAACTTGCCTTTTGTTGTTATTGTTTTCATCTAACCAAACACCAGTCAGTAATTTAAGACTCTTTTAAACAAGGTCTAGCTACAAGCGTTTCATTATAAGCCCTTGCGACGAATTAAACATTATAGATTACGAGTGGCACTTGAAGGCAGCAGAGAAAGTAATGTTTACTATACTAGCTAGCTAGCTTGTTAGCGCTAAGTCAACAACAACAACATTATAATACCGCTACGTGCAGGGATATTGAGTCGTAAAGCTCATTATTATAGAATAAAAAACATATATATTCCCGTTTACTATTACGGTTGCACCAAGAATTATGAGTGTCATGCCCAGTAAATAGACGGAGCCCGCTAGCTACTCCCCTTAGTTTGTCATGACCAGCAAATAGACGGAGCCCGCTAGCTACTCCCCTTAGTTTGTCATGACCAGCAAATAGACGGAGCCCAAAGCTACTCCCGTTAGCCAGCTCGGCCAAAAAAAACAACAACTCACTTGTCCTCGCTGACCGTGATCACTCCTTCTTCATTTGGTATCAGAACGGCCGCGTTGACAGCGTCCGAGTGTCCCTCGATCTTGTTCAAGAGAATCGGTCTTGCGGTCTGGGGCCTCGAGTGGATCTCCGCCGCCATGGTTTATATTATAAGTATCCAGCAGTGGGTTTTTCTTCCTCACTCGGCAGTAAAAAAGGAGGAGGAGGAGGATCAGCTGATCAGGATTACCGTAATGACTGCAGGAAAATGGGGGGCGTGAGCGAAGAATTCACGGTGCGTTTCAATAACCGTAAGAGACAAAATAATTCGTTATTAGTCCCGCAGCGGAGACATTTACAGGATTACAGCAGCATATTTAATATAATATAATATAAATACATTTAATATAGTATTATTATAAATAAGTAATAAACTGTAAAGAATATTAAGTAAGTAAAAAAGTAAAAACATCCACAGTAACTAAAATATAACTAAAATATACCAGAAAAAAAGATCTAGTATGTCCCCAAATACAAAGTGTGTCAAATGAAGTATGCTCAAAAAAATACCAGGATGCATTTTGCAGAATGCAAGCCAGCATGCTTTACTGGCTATTGTGACCCACAATCCTTTGTGCGGAAGACCAGGACCCGATCCCAATGCCCCCCCCCCCCTAAAAGCCTTAAAGCCTGAACCCTCAGGGACTTAGCTGACGCCACCTGGTTGAGTGTGAGAGGCTGCAAAGGCTTTGAAATAGTGTAAATACGAATGGGACAGCTTTGTGCTGCGAAAATAAAATGTACGACTGTGTGTATTTACTTTATATGTTTGTCTAAAATAAATATCCTCTGTTTTTATGTTTAGTGCAAACTCATGGAAAGTGTTCATAAAGGGCTCAAAATGTCTGCGTGAGAGTGATTTAAAGATTCTACAGTGGGACAGTCCTAAACCCTCATGGGTTTAGCTAGAGCACGCCTCAAAGTCTGTGAGTGTGGAGGTTGGGATTGGGCCCATATGAGCAAGAAGGTCCAGGAGGAAGTAGTATGTCCCAATTTAATTTATACATCCAACTGTACTTTGTAAGGGCAGCTGCAGTTTGTACTAAAAGTTAAAAGAAAACATATGCAGTTTGGTACGCAGCTTAAGTTTTACCAAATGTTGCGTTAACCACAATGCAAGTGAGTCATCAAAATGTCTGTGAAAAGAAATGAAAAACAGTCCCGGGGGCAGAAAAGCCTCACATGTACTTATACAAGACATCAGCTCTCAAATGTATCAAAGAGTGATTTTGTAGAGAATCAGTGCTCAGACGTGACCATTCCTACGGTCTGCTCTGAAGGACGCAGGGTTGTTTGATGTGCTTCTACTCTCACAGCCCTACTCGTTACACTGGTCGTCCAATCCTTATTGTTCCGATGCCTCCGGATCACAAATAGATTTGGAAATTTCAGGACCAGAATTAATAATATTGAGCTCTAGAATTGGAGTTTACGGTTCAAAATATCCCAGTGCCATAATCTAAAAACTGAAGTTTTAACTGTTCATTTTTTTAAAAGTTCCTGGCATTCTATGATTTAAATTTAAATTGTGGATTTTGAACTTGCAATTGTTGATTTGTACATTTGAATTCTACGACTGTTCCAGTGGTGTAACTCAAGGTGGAGATCGTTAAGATTTCAGTCCTGGTTGATGAAGAATTTGAGTGAAAAAGGAATCGTGCTTTGAGTTTAGCAGTCTGGAATCTCGGGCTGTGACCAATCAGTCGGCTCAAAACACCTTCATGTTATTTCCTTCGGCGATACTGAATATGCAAACAAGAATAATTGCCATTACCCCAAATAAGGCACAACCATTGAAGTTATAAATATGTGTATTTATTTGATCAAATATGAAAACAGAAGACTTCCTCAGTGAGGGACACAATCATTGTAGAGTAGCTGAATACAAGACGTTCATGATGGGATGTACAGAACAGACTGCAGACAGGGGCACGATAAATACACTGATCATACGACTCCACAGAGGTGAGAAAAATACACAATTGACATTCAAAGTCTTTAATAAAAAAAAAATAAAAAATAAAAAGTAATAAATTCAAAAAAGTATATAAAAACAAATTAAAAACAGCTGGAAAAATGTAGTCAGCAAAAGCATTTTATAAAGCATGTTATGCGTTACAGAACACGTGTAACATAAAAAGCAATATTTAAAACAAATAACATCATATGTCCACGCTGTACATAAGTCTACAGCAAAGTTTGTGTGTGTGTACACGTCTTTGTTCATGCGTGGCAGTGTAGAAGCATTTCCCATGCTGGCGTACGACGCTACCAGCAGATAAGCCAGTGATGGTTGGGCTCAAGGCTGGTTGATCTGCCCCATAAAGAGGACGGTACCTGGGACAGAGAGAACTCATAAGTGTCCATTAGAGCTACACACACACCTTTAAAAAGGTCAACCCAGATGGGGAAAGGAAATATTAGACCGTACCTGTTGGCTTATGTCTGATGAGGAAGAGGAAAGGTCGGTCCACTGTAACCCAGGGTGGAGAGGACCGAGCCAGCAAAATGGCAGCTAAACACAAAATCAAGTCAGAGACAACATCATAAGTGTTGGGCTCAAAATGTTTGTCCAAAACTACAAGTCCCAGAACAAATACTCACTAGTGGCAGCTGCTGCTTTTGTTCCATCTTCATTCACCACGATTTTGGCTTTCTGCAGAGCCTTGGAGACATGAACGGGCTCAGCACCTGAGAAAACAACAACATGTGGTACAATTTGAGGAAAGTAGAAATTGTAATTCGATAAATGATTTCCTTGGAATTAAATGTGTGAACGGTGCTTTTTACACCTGCAGTTCATGGTTCAGATCTAGTAAAACAAATAAAAAATAAAAAAAAGTATTGTTGCGTTTTAGCCTGCTTCACATCCGTCAGAAACGACCCTTTTTTCCTGGAGTAATCCAATAAACTCTTTACAGATTAGACCACATGGTGGCACTAGACCCCAACCTTTAGAGCGTCTTTCACTCCATCACTCAGGCAGAGAAAGAGAACAGGAGGGACTTTGTTTTTCACACCGGGCAGCTACACACAACTCACACTCCTTACTGGCTCTGAGCAGTAAACAGCCAACGATGCCTCGTATCCAAATAAACCTGCTGTGAATACTCAAGAGGGAGCACGTCACTTTCACTCACTGAGGTGTCTGAAGTTGGCTTTGTCCTCACTGAACATGTTAGTTATTCCCAGCGCTGAAAGGGGGGCTTCCAAATCCACCTCGGCATCAGCAGTAAACCTACAGACGTGTACACACAGTGTTACTGTCGCATTCAGCCAAAGAAGAGCTACTGTGGTGTGCGTGCGTGCGTCGCACTCACTTGGGGATGAGCAGGCGGACTTTCCTCATGCTCATCAGTTTGGACCAGCCCTGCACCGCGGCCGTGCTGATGTGCGGGATGACACGGGAGAGGGGCGTGTCCTCCTCGGAGGGCAGAACTATCAACATGGTGATGGTGTTTCCGTGATACGGCAGCTCAATCACCTTGTACTTCAGTCCCTGAGGCGTGGAGGCGATACCTGGCGGAGGAAGAGGAGGAGTTAAGGGTTAATCGTTTTCAAAAGGTCAGGGTGATGGGGAGGAGGAAACTTGAGCCAAGCCGTGTACAGTGCCACAGTATATGTGAGATTAAAAAGAAAGAAGCGTGTATTTATGCTATAAATCCTTTTTCTGTTGAAGAACTTGTGTTTCTGTGGGTAACATCGTTTTCTGCATTTAGTATAAACAAAACTAAAAATGCATCATTTCCTGACAACAGCAGATGTTTATCAGCACAAAAAGGATCTCATGAACAGGTTGTCAGTTTCAGCAAAGGGGGCGGATAGCAGAACAGTGATATTAGAATTACAGACACTGCATTTACACAGGGAAACAGTTTACAGAGCTCTGTTCAGCCCTCCAAGATGCAGTTTTCTACTCTATTCCAATACATTGTTGCTTGAAGCATGACATGGCTCCTTTGACTTTTTAAACACCACATTTCCACCTAAAAACACACTTGGCTGCTAAATCAGAATGACAAATGACCGGTTTATCCGAGTTTCTCTCGGCAGAAGAAAGTACACAGAGTCACAGCAGCACCGGTCTCACATCACAAACGTCCATTTAACTGTGCTCACACAGGTCTTCTTCCTTTATGTGGCCATTAAACTAAATCACATCAGGATCTGAAGTAATGAAGCCAAGTACGCGCGAGTCCCATTATATTCATAAAATATAACTGCATCAAGCCATAACCAAGTGATTTAGGGCCGTTACAGACTCTTTATGGCGTAGGTGCAGCACAGACTATGAACACTAAAGTCTACACACAGAGACACTGGAGAAAGACGTGTGTGTGTGTGTGTGTGTGTGTGTGTCACAGCTGAACGTGGCCTCGGTCTGACTCCAGCTCTGTATGAGAATCTATCCGCAGCACTCTGACGACTCGGCTAAATATAGACGACTAGTCGTTTCACTTCATAATATCCGAACAATGTGGCAAGTCTAAACTCACCACGAGCCGACGAATGAATCAAACGGCTGGGATTGAGTCATAAAAACAAACTAAATTAAGAAAAATGTAATCTTTAAATTTCCAGTATAGCAAGTTTAACAGCAGCTTCTGATTGGCCCGTTTGTTGCCAATTTCTCCAACCACGTCGAGACGGTTCAGACATGCAGCGTTTATTTAAAGACATGAACACCAACTTCATGTTGAGTTAAAGACTCCCTGAGGCCTTCTGGACCAACTAAGCTAGCAAACATGGATGTTTAGACATGTTTAAATAATTGACTTTGCAAATGTTTTACAAGGAAGGAAATGTAAACAATGTTTATTTGTTTCCAAGAAAACTCTTTAACTCCACGTTATTGCCTGGCACTCATTCTGTACTGTATATAAAAACACCACTTATCCAGCATCCAAGTAACTCTGTAAAACTGAATTAACATAACTCAACCTACGCACGAGTTAGAGGAAATAAAATGCTCTTTCAGGGGCTCCACGAACACTTAAAGTATGAAACACTTTTAATAAAGTATGAAACACTTTTAATAGAGGCATTAAAGAGAAAAGTGTTCGGTGAAAAGCAAAAAGTCAGAATTAACTTAATGGAGCTCTCTGTCCTGCAAGTTTTAATCTTTAAAAATACATTTTTTTTTTTTTTTATCTTGTCTTATTTATTTTTGATTATTATAAGTTATATTTTTTAATATCACTATGTTTTGACTTTTTTGTTTACATAATATGTCCCTGAATATACCACACAGTATTGTATCACTTGTTAAAAATCACAATAAAAACGAACCACAAATACAGCATGTTTACAGAATAGGAAGGATTCCTTATAATTCATGGTGACAGAAGCTGAAGGCCCCTTTTATATAAATAAATTCCTCTGGATATTTATCAAATTATTGCAGTGTAATTCGAATTTGACTTATCTCAACTGGCTCCGATTCCTCACCTTCTTATCTGGGCAATAAATTCCAACTAGTCTGAATCCATACTGCAACCATCTACAGCAGAACCGTACCTTCTAATTATGCCACTAAATAAATAAATAAATAGGCTCTATGAAAGCAAGGAGATGATATAAAAGCAAAATCACACGTCTCCACTCACCGATGCTGAAGACGGACAGTTGGGACATCATGGGGACTTTGTAAACGTCTCCGTTGCCCCCGGTGAAGGGCCTCATCTTGGTGTTCTCGGGCTGGAAGCGAGACTTCCACAGCCCTTTGAAGTAGATCGCGTTGACAGCGACCAGACGGGTCAGAGACGAGTCCAGCATGTCTGCTTTGATCAGGCTGGGGATGTGACCTGGATAAAAAAAAAAAAAAAAGAAATCTTTCATACTCACTTCAGCACAGATGAGAAAGAAATAATGCAGCATCAGATCAGACCGCTTCACAAAGTCAAGGCTGTCTCGCATGGTCTGTGAGGAGTTCAACAGGTTGAATATGTGTTTGATGTATAAACACGATAGAAATAGACGCAACTCTCAGCACCCCATCGCTTGGACCACAACCGTCAAATCTGAGTCTTTATCAACCAGTCTCAACACATTGAGCGCCAAATTCACGAAGGATGAAGCGTCTTAGTTTCAGTTCTTATGAAATGTACATACTTTAATACATAACTATCAAACAACTGTAACACAAATACATGCCCACACCTGCATCAACAAGGGGCTCTTTGACAATATTAATACGGCGTGTACAGCTGCTACGTTGACCCATGACTCCTACCTTTGGTCTTATTGCTGACCCATTCGTTGATCTCCTCCGCGGCCCTGTGGGGGTCGCTGAAGTCCAGGGCCCTGCTCGCGCACTGGAAGTTGGCTTTGTTGGCGGACACGAAGGCCTCCTCCATGGGGAAGCCGACCTGGTTGAACATGGCGTTGGCGATCAGCACGACGTCCTGGTTGGACTTGGCCGTCAAGGTCTTGTGCAGCTTCTTCAACATCCTGTACGGGCCTATTATTGCACAAGGTTTAAATGTTAAACGAAATATTTGAGGGCTCATCTGAGATCTGCAGGGACTTCAGTTCACGTAACGAGCAAATCTACTAAACTCTGGTCGGTGGCTCAACTTCCAACCCCCAGAAGGGGTCCTTACCGTTCTTCTTGTACCGCAGAGCATTGAGGATTTGCTTGCGAGTCTCTCCGTGAGCTCCCGGCAGCAGCATCCCGAGGATGGAAGCCACGCCGTGGGGCGACAGCACCACGTTCTCCAGAGGCTTGGAGCGGACCACTTGCTGGAACACCTGTATGCCGAGATCAGAGCCCCGCTCGCCGTAGGACGGCGCCTGGGACAGCGCGCCATTGTGGCCGTACAAGGCCACCAGTGCACACAGGCAGAGTAACGAGAGGCGCTTCATCTTCAACTCCACAGCAGCTGAAGAACACAGAATATTAGATGCGTTTCGCTGCATCTGTTGATTTCTCCTCTAGTAGACACAGATTACTGGTGGCACGTGTTGTTAAACCTCTGAGCTTCATCAATATTTCATCTTCATGAGCATTTGAACAACTGCAGATTTAAGAAAACATCATTCCACAATAGGCATCCCTTTCATATGACTCTTCATGGGTAACTTCAATCATCACGTGACCCTCTGCTTGTTTTTAAGGAACACATGTTTACAGAGTGCTGCAGGATCTGACTAACGCTTCCTCAAATATTAGCTCTAAACATGACCGCCTGGGCTCTTCGTTATTTTAATTCTAGACTCAAATTAAATCTTTCATGAAACCATTTTAGTAAAATGATTCAGCCTGCACCCCCACTCACTGACTCAGAAGGAAAGCAGCCACAGCAGACATGCCTGCAGGCGTGCTTATAAAAAACGGACAAATTGCATCCATGGGATTTATTGTACATGCTCTTACTGGTCATCGCGCCTTATTTTTTTTCTCTCCACAGTGTGAACTGTGCAAATGTTTGGGTTGGTTTATTCGTTGATAAATCTCTGAGATTGTTCCTCACAACCTTTGGGACAAGGCAGTGCAACAGGCTTCACACGCAGTTTAGTTTGAGGTCGAAGCGACACTTCACTTTCCGACTTAGTGAATAGAGATTCCTGCACGAATAATGGTTGCGTTTGGCGTTAAATGACCGTGCAATCAGCAGTGGTTGTAGATAAAACTGCGATGTTAATCCGTACAAATACAATTAGCATTGTGTTAGGACGAGAGACAGCTGGATAGGTTTGCAAAAAAAGCTGCAAACATGAGTTTTTTCCAGAGACTCTGTCGTGTGTCCGTCAAACATCCAGGAATGCATTCACACAAATTCATTTTTAAAAAGCCATCTTAGCCCTGCACCATGCTTATTAATCATGCACCTGGAGAGCCCAAAGGAAGCAGCTGGATGTGAAGCGCACTATTGCACTGAGAGTCACACAAATAACAGGGTTTCTGCAGTATTTTTACGCACATTATCTAAACATAGCTAGTTTAAAGACCTTTTCGGTTGTTGTAGAATAGCTACACATGTCTTGAGTCTACCGTTAAGGTATAACCTTAAAAAAAAAAAACACCAAAAAACAAGAGTCCTTAACTTACTTATCTGGAGACGTTACTTTGAATGCCGCAGGTGAAACGTTAAACCGTATCAGTCCGCTTTCCAAACGAGATCAAACGAAAGGCTCGTCCGCGGTGTTAACGTTAAATGACAAAAACACTTGAATCCGGTGAACGTGAGAACTACGAATGACTCCACCGCTGATTCAGAGACGACTTTATTGGCCCCGAACTCCGCCTTCAAACAAAACAAGCGAGCGTGAAGCGGGTGTCTCCGTTTCAGTGTCAAGCGCAACGAAATAACTGATTAACAGCTTCCGGGTAGGTTTCAAAATAAAAGCCAAAAATAATTGCCATATAGTTGTCCGTTAACACACAAAAACAGCTTCACGTACTTTTATAACACAAAACATATTATTTTACATTCTGATATATTGTATTGCTGTACTCTACCGAGTTGCTGCTCCTAATTTCGTAAAAAGCAACAAATAAAAAGTCGAATTTCTACGTCCACGCGTTTACTTCCGGTACGTTTTACCCAACTTGACGCAGCTGACAACTTGTGCGTTGTTTACAACAGGAAGTGACAATGATGGGAAATGTGTAGGTACAACATGTGAGCAGGCGTCTCCGTTATGTTTAGTCACATTCAATGGAAAATCACTGAGGACAAACGACTTCACCACGAGGCATTCACGTGCCAACACAAAATAAAGAAGCATCCACACAAGTACTGTTTTTGTTTTTAATGTTACATCTTTGCAGAACAGAACATTGATTAACAAACAACAACGAGTCAGTTTGCTAAATTAACACGTCTCATAGGAGAGTTTGGGCTTATTCATTTTGTATGTGATTTTATATTTACATAACCAAGTGACCATTCACAAAAGACCACCTGACGCTTTTCTGTCTGGTGAGGTGACACAGTTGGGTGGCGACACACACACACACCTGCAAAGAGGCTGAAGCTCAATTACACTCCTGCTGCAGCCAAAGAGGCTGAAGAGGAGGTGCATGGGGATTTGAATTACAGGGGGATTAAATGAGAGTGTATGGGCAATTATGAGTAAATCCATCGTCAACGTTTGCTTTCACAAAGACTGGACTTCTTCATAATAATATATATTTCACATGTATACTTTGTGGACTGAATGCCCAGGTGCCTCAGAGCAGGGTTTTTGGTCCACAGAGTTTGGGGGTGTGTGGTATGTGTGTTGGAGTGGGGGTCTTGCAGCTGAGATACAGAGACGGGACTGACTGTGAAAACAAACAGCGTTAAGCAAAGTGGGGTCACTGTGTCTGTGTTTTGGAGGTGCTTAATGAACACACAGCTGTCTAATACAACCTTGTCATGCGAGGCCACTTCTGTTCTTCTAATGCAGACTCTGCTTTTAAACCGAATCCAAGACAAAAGACGAAAACATTGCAATATGTCGTCCTGATTACAGTTTCCCAAACAGTTATACGCCATCTCTGGGTCCTGCTGGAGATCTGATCATGCTCCTGTTGAGCAGCCCAGACCTGTTGAGCAGCCCAGACAGCATTGTATCTGCTCTCTTATCATCAAACAAGACTAACAAGACTAAACTTGTTTGACGAGCACGACCAGATGTGTGCGTGTTTGTGCGACACGTAGATCTCGTGCAAACACATGAACTCCAGAGACAATTCTGGGCGAATTCTCTGCAGAAAAGTGTTTTCTTTTTGTTTCATTGCTGCCTGTTCAAACACGATTTTCAGTGTGTTGTGGAGCCTTCAAGTGCTACAGTGAAAGGGAAATAATGTTGATGAACTTTGCTGTGAGAGTTTCTCAATATGAAATGTATTTGTCAAGAGTTGGCCACGCAAAGTGTCCTGTATGTGCAGATAGGTCAATAGCATGCAACAAAAGGCAGTGACGCCGCATATTGTATCAAAAAGCAAACGCTATGTTGGGAAACGTTTTAATTTCACAGACTTACACAAGTTTCTTTTTTTTCCCAGTACTTATGAAATTGTTCTTGTGAAATGAGAAATGATTGAGTGTGATGAAGTATCTCTGGATGGTGCAACTCGTTGGTCTTCAGTTAAAGAGTTCAAACAGTCAGTTAATGTGAAGTTAAACCTGCCTCCAATTAATTCAACTGAGCTATCTTTCTCTGTCCAGGAGTGCACTATATATTATATATATATATAACCTTTGTAATGTTGACTCAAAATGAAACTGAAAATGAGAGAGAAAAAATCCGTGACAGTCATTTAAAAAAAGTATTATTTATTCATCTGCTCATTCATTCATTTAAAACAGCTGAACTTTGTACCATCTGACGCTTGTGTAAAATGCCTTTTCGTGCAGATTCATGAACGTGGCAGTAAAAGAAGCAGTACGATCTGGACAGAAGTTAAAATGTGTTTGTCTTGCCGAGCCGTCCATTGGCCTGTTCGGCTGTCAGTCATTTCACTTCAGCCACCTCTGGAGAAGTAAGAAGACGTGATCCCGGGCCAGAGCCAGCTGGGGGAGATCCTGGCTCCTGGCAGGGTACATGTTGGCACAATGAGCTGTTCCTGGATCAGAGAGAACAACATATATGTATATAAATATAAGAAAAGCAGTCAAACTGAGATTTTCTGAGAGCAATTATCCACCTAATGAAGTTAGAATTGAACAAGTGAGCCATTGTTCAACGCTGAAACCGTTGCTTGGCTTCTGTAACGTGAAGCAGTCACAAATGAAATCCAGTCTTCAGTTAACTGATTTTAAAAGTTCCTCAAGTGCTTATTATCGATAAACTCTAGTCAAAGGACTGTCTACCTACACGACACCTGCTATGATGACTACACACAAAGAAGAACAGGGACAACTGGACTGTAATCAGATGTCTTCTATGATCTTGGCTGGAGTTTTCTACTTAAATCTCATTCTACTGATATCAACGTTGTAAAAATAATAAACAGACCAATTGGGAACTCTGTTTCAACAAGTAGTGAAAGGGAAAAAAGTCGCCCCCCTTGATGTGGACGTCCGGTCAGTGTTGATGGTGAATGTAGTCGATTGAATATATTATACATTGACCCATAAAGATGAGCTCGCGGCTGCAAAAATCTGTTGCTCTTCCTGCGTCCAGTGGCGTCATTTTAACGTGACAGTGACGTAGTTGGGAGGCGAGGAAGAGCGGAAGGCTGCTCGGATTTCTAGTGTCCGCCTCTTGGTAGCTAGTGGATCTAGATGCTGCTCAAAAACAGAACTTCCTGTTCTCTTCTCTTCGCTTGTGTTGCAAACTAGCTACGTGTCCAACAGCAGATGCAGCGGAGAGAAGCCTGAGGCTGTGGAAGAGGACGTGGCCGACGGGGAACCCTCGGGGCGTCAGCAGCTCGCCCGCAATGCATCCTGGTACATGTCGGCACTGAGCGCACGTGAACTAAATCTAGCACGCACTAATGAATTGCTTCCGTCGACTACATTCACCATCAGCGCTGAGTGGACATCCACATAAAAAAGGTGGCGAAATTTACCTTTAACACAAAGAAGCTTTGACTCATAATAAACATTTTTAAATCTTATTTCTAGAAGACAGTATAACGTCACCCTGCTTTCTCACCTTTGATGAAAACAGCAGGGAGGTCGGGTGTGATGTCCTGAGTGACTCCCAATGCGTGCCACGGGTCAATGGAGCCGTTGGGCAGAACTATTCTGGTGGAGCGGATGTCGTAGCCGCCGTAATACTCGTTGGTCTGAGCCACGGCCTCCGCCAGCTGCTCAGCGCTGACGTTGTAGAAGTCTGCACACTGTTTCACGTGATACCTAGAAGAGAGCAGTGAGAGCGGAGGTGAAAACGTACATTTATTAGGCAGAGACAGGCGATGTTTGGTGTACTCACACTAGAGGGAAGCCCGTGAACGGTTGGTTGGGCGAGTCGGTGCTCTGGTAGAATCCAAATTCAGTGCAGGTCTGGTAGACCCACTGTCTCCCTGAATACACACAAACACAAGTGACCCGTTAGCCAGCAGAATCAGTTGGTTTGTATAAACCAATGCACTAACTAGCACAGAGCAGGGGAAGATGACTGTTTGTTTGTATTCACTTTTTTCGTTATTCAGCCCAAATGAAGAGAGGAAAAAGTGCAACTGAAACCCACAAGACGGGGGGGGGGGGGGGGGGGGGGGGTTGCTAAAAATAGCATTGTCATGCTTAGAGTAGTCTACTCAAGGCTAAATAAACCTTGGTTGTTTTAAAGCCTGATAAAAAACTAGTTTAATGTTCTTACTTTAAGAAAAAAAACATTATTTTGGGATTTCCACATCGTTCCAGGACTGTTTTTTAGGAGTTACGTGATGTAATTACATTGTTTGATGGATCTCCTTAGCCAGAAATTGCCTAGTTTATTTTTTCATATCCTAAAAAAAGCCTTCCGACAACACCCAGAAATGGGTTTTTGCTTCGTCATGACTGTGACCGCATCCCAAACTCCACACGTAACCGGTCTCGTTGCTGTGTTTTATTCTGGTCCACTGAGGCTACTGGTGTTTTTTCTACCTTCTACTGCAGCTGATTGCTCCTGTATTATGCATTACTGTTAGACGACAGTGGAAAAATGTCAATGTGACGTCACACTGTCTCTGTTATTCACCAAAAAACACACCAACCTGCCAACAAACTGGCCCCAAGTATGTAAAACATAGCTGGTGACATTTTAAAATAACCATGTCTGCACATACACACAGACAGCCCTTCCCAGTAAATACCCACCTCCCCCTGCAGCCGGCCCGTTCCAAGATGTGTCCGTCATGTCTCCGAGGTAGCTTTTGTAGCTGATGTTCACGCATTTGATAGAGAAGGTGTCCATCATGAGGCGGGCCACGGCAGCGTAGCGGGCGTAGGGATCCCCGAGTGAGGTGTCACCCATCACGCTGCACAGCACCTTGATGGTGATGTTGGTGCCCGTCACGCCCTAAAGAAGAAGAAGAAGAAGAAGGAAAAAAAAGCAAATGAGTTAAGATGATGTCTTATCAGGAGCGTAAATTTGATCTCATGATGAATGGTCCTTTTCTGCTGCTTGGGCTTTTATTGTGAAAGGAGACGTGAACTTGTGACATATACGTGCAAGAGTGAAAGAGTGCAACAAAGGGACCCGGCTTGTGTTGTGGGTTTCATGTCGAGGGAGTTTTTATGCGGACACATCCAAAGTGGCTTTTAAAGAGACCACTTCCTGTTCCAGCTCATGAAACTGAAGCTGGGAACCAGTCATCCTCAAAAGTCCAGCGTGAGGGCCAGTGTAGAAATGGGGGAGAGAGGGAGACAGAGAGAGAGAGAGAGAGAGAGAGAGAGAGAGAGAGAGAGAGAGAGAGAGTGAGATAGATAGAGGGAGTGAGAGAGGGAGAGGGAGAGATAGAGAGAGTGAGAGAGTGAGAGAGGGAGCGAGAGAGGGAGAGATAGAGAGAGAGAGAGAGTGAGAGAGATAGATAGAGGGAGTGAGAGAGGGAGAGAGATAGAGAGAGTGAGATAGATAGAGGGAGTGAGAGATAGAGGGAGAGATAGAGGGAGAGAGAGAGAGAGGGAGAGATAGAGGGAGAGATAGATAGATAGATAGATAGAGGGAGCGAGAGAGAGAGATAGATAGATAGATAGATAGAGGGAGCGAGATAGAGAGATAGATAGATAGATAGATAGATAGATAGAGGGAGCGAGAGAGAGAGAGAGATAGATAGATAGATAGATAGATAGATAGATAGATAGATAGATAGATAGAGGGAGCGAGAGAGAGAGAGATAGATAGATAGATAGATAGAGGGAGCGAGAGAGAGAGAGAGAGAGATAGATAGATAGATAGATAGATAGATAGATAGATAGATAGAGGGAGCGAGATAGAGAGATAGATAGATAGATAGATAGATAGATAGATAGAGGGAGCGAGAGAGAGAGAGAGATAGAGAGATAGATAGATAGATAGATAGATAGATAGATAGATAGAGGGAGCGAGAGAGAGAGATAGATAGATAGATAGATAGATAGATAGATAGAGGGAGCGAGAGAGAGAGAGAGATAGATAGATAGATAGATAGATAGATAGATAGATAGATAGAGGGAGCGAGAGAGAGAGAGAGATAGATAGATAGATCCCGGCCACCAAGATGTCGACACAATTAAAGTTAATTTCTGAACTTTGTGGAGACTTTATTTTTTATTCTGATTTTCAACCTGTATTTATTTAATTTACTTATTTCTACAAAAAAGTATTTGTGTACCCTGTCAAAGAAACTGTGCATAAAAACAATAAATGAACTGGTGACATATTGCACAGAATGCATGAGATGAATATAAAAATCAACAATTGTTGCAGACAGCTCTTGGACTTGTGAATAATTGAATGATCCCTTGCCCGTACAACAACCCACAATGCAATGCCAGGTATAAATGTGCCTCAAACTAAATGCTGGACTGAGGGTTGGAGGAGTGAAACAGTTGGCAGTGGTTAGTTGTTCCCACGTGCAGAAGGAGAGCCTCGTTAACTCTAAATGCATCCCTGCATCTCTCCGCACCTCCTGTGTGTAAAAAGAGGAACTTGTTCCACGACGTTACATAACGCCCTTTCCGTATTCTATAAAGCCCCCCATTGATAACCCCTCAACTGTGAAGCCACCGCGCGGCCTCTTCTGATTGAGTTACACCCTCGGTTCCTCAGTCCTTTCCCAAATTCCTCAGTGGTACCTAAAACCTGCTGGTTTGCTCCATACGCGGCCCTTTGTGTCAGCGAGGCAGAGCCGTTGGCTGCGTCGGGTCCGGGCTATGCGCTGTGGACTCCTCTCAGTTCTTTTATAAGCGTCTCTTTAGCTCGGGGCGACAGGAAACTAGAGAGACCACAGAGGCTTTTGTTACTTTTTCAGCTTATTGGTAACCGGACTCACGTCTCCTCGAGGCACCAGGAGGGACAGAGAGGGGATGGGATGAGAAGGAAAAAAAGGAGGGGAGCTGGTAAAAACAGAAAGAAAAGAGCACCACGGGAGGAAAAAGAAATGGGAATAGATGTACAGAAAGAGATAATAACAATAAACATGTTGATGAGACGTGTTGTGGGCACTACATCGCACCACAACGGAGACCTCTTCTGGAATAGGGCTGGGCAATATCATTCAATATAATTGTAGTACGGAGTAATACGAATTATGATTCACAGTTTGGAATCTGCAGGATTAGTTTTATCGGTCGGTTTAATTCCACTCCAGAGGACAGAATCTGTTCGTTGTGTGAGCTCGGGGACATTGAGAATGATATCTATATATCTGTCTGTTTTCTCCTGAAAGATAAAAAAGTCTTGGTTTTGCTGCATAGAAGAAAAAAACAACAACAATCCATCAGTTATATGACTGGCTCCCTACTCACTACTTCCCAAACACACATGCATCTTCACTAAAACCTTACTATTAAACTGTAAAACACTTCTGCACACGTTTGTACATGAAAATGCACGTGATTTTGGATAAATGAGACTTGGATTATACCGCACAAAGTTGTGTGCGAGTTTGTAAATTGATGTCTATCTCCGCCAGCAGGATCATGCGATGGGTCGTGGGACTGAGTGTGCTCCTCTGTGTCTGTCCGCGGCTAATCTCGCATTGTGCTGCAGCAAACTGCTAAATATTTTGTGTGGCCAGTTATGGCTGCATGCAGCCCTGGAGACCTGGCAGTATCCCAGGGCCCCCGGCTGCTAAACAATGCAGCGTTTCTTATGTTTCAGTATACTGCTTGGGCTGTCTGTAGCCCTCCTACACCTCATAGCTGCCTTCCACTCAACCACGACTGGATAAAAGGTCGACCCCTGACCTAAAAAGGCTCCGCACAAAGTCTACGCTCTCAGTCCCACATGCATGAATCATGTTAGATCTGATATATTGTTTGTATAACAGGGGATTTAGTGAACTATACTGGAATAGCTTCTCTGGTCCGTCTATAAAAATAATGTCCTGAAGCTCAGTTTCAGCTACTTTCATCCTGGAATTTTTCCCCCCCATCATATTTCTCTATTCATGTCAGTGTATGAATATTAAATTGTGGAGAGATTGTAGAGATAGATTTCTCTCACAATTGATGACATTGTGGCTAGAATTAATCAGCATGATTAGGGAGAAAGGGGCTTTATTGGAAATGACCCTTTAAAAGAAGAGCCTGAAAGACTGGAAGCAAGACGTTCCGTTAGTTTCATAGGAAATAAAGATGCAATAAAGGAGTTCAATGTCTGAGGTTGGTGTGAGCAACGAGCACTTAGTTTGGCATGAAAACAACCAAATCTGAAGACAGTATCTGCCCCCAAAATCCATGTTATTGTGTCTACTCTCACCTCAAACCCCCTGTTGTCTTCATTGTACTGGACCACATCCATGAAGTTGCCAGCCAGCGTTTCCAGGAAGTAGGCAGAGTCCATCTCTGTCTGGATCTGCAGTTTGGAACACAAGCTGGAGGGGGAGGAGGAGGAAGACGGAGGAGAGGATGCAAAGGGAGTAAGGAGGGGGATGAAGAAGAGGTGAAGGAGGAGGTGGGGTAGGAGGGGGGGGGGGGGGGGGGGGGGGGGCAGAGAGGGAAATGGGAGGGAAGTTAGACCAAAGCATTGGCAGTTGTACAGTGCATCGAGTTATTGTTTCTCTTTTCCTGTGTAGTCAGGAAATAAAACCTCAGGCTGTTTCAATAAACCAGCCAGTGTTTGGAGCTTCTTATGTACGAAAAACCAGCTCCACACAGCAGACGCACTTCTTCAGAGGATGTGTTGAACCACGGATGTGGGTAGATTGTGTTTACGTCTATCCACAGAGTTACAACTTATCTCTCCAAATACAGGAAGACAAACTTTGTTAGTGGCTCTGGGGAGAGCAGTGTTCGTTGGTCAGTCCACCACTTTGGTCCAAACTGAAACATCTCAGCAAACATTGGATGGAACGCCAAAACATTTTGTACAGGCAATCATGGTCCCCAGAGGATGAATCCCACTGACTTTGGGACTGTAGGTTGAAATGAGGGCTTTTGTGTGAAAGACTGAAGCGGTAAAAAGACAGACTCTTTGACCGTCTGCCTGACCTTGTTTGGGCAGCATATCAAGTCATGCTAATGTTAGAAACCATTCATGTGCACGTGATTCTTCCTTCACGATGAAATCGTGACGCAAGTGGTGTATCCTTTGAGGCATTGTGGTTTAGAAGCTGGACAAGCCTCTGTGTCTGCACGAGGACACGTCTGCATGATCTGCAAAAAAGATGTCCCATGTGGTCAGACACAAAGTCGAGGCTTTGGTGTGTCTCCAAGACAGTAACTAGCACTGTGAGAATAACTGCAGCGGTATAACAGACCATGTTGACTTACAGTCACTATGTCAACCTTAAATATGCAGAACACCACCAGAGAAAGACACAATGACTGTAGACGGAGCACAAGGCCGGCTGAGACAAACGTCATGCTTGACTGAAAATCTTGGAAGAAAATCAAGAATAATAATAATGTAACACGGAGCTGTAAAAAATAAATTATACACTGACAGAGAAAGTGGAGTTCTCTTGCTCATGAAGCCGCGTCGCCAGTGCCTACATGTACCAGGATGCATTGCATTGAAGCTGAATTATCCCGTCGTTCTTCACATACACCTGCATCACTGCCAGCTAGATGCAGCTGGTGGCGAAAAAGGTGGCGAATGTTCCCTTTAAGACGGAAAATCCTCCCAAAATAAAGGCGATACTCGTGCACATAATCTCACATAATTATTCCTTTACATCTATGAAAGTTTTTCGCTTTAAGCAACCTTACTTCATTCGTCAACATGGTCTTTGTCTGCACTTTCTACAGCCCGTTTTCCTCAGCAGATATTTGGATTTCATGGTCTAATCATTAACATCCACCATGCCTGCCTTACACTTTATATTTCCCACTCCCAGACCCTGGTGGAGTGCATGCTGGCTCACTGTTGGGGCTCGCTTAGAGACTTCAAATGAAACGGACACGGGTTTATTAGATACAGATATGTTCTAAATGAAAAAAACAAACAAAAACAATCTGCTGAGGAAATGGTCTATCGACAAATGATCTTATAATTTATGGAGATCATGATGTATTATTCGTCTCCCAGATCTTTTAAGATGACGTACTTCATCCAAGGCCTTGGTCAGCTCAAACTCTGCTATTTTTTCATAGGCTACAAAGAGTTTAGACAGCGTACTTGAAGTCTTTGGTGATGTTGTCGTAGGTCTTGGGGTCCTTCAGGCGCTCCACGAGGGCACTCGAAGCCTTTTTCACCATGACGGGGCACTCTGCGTTCTCCGAGGCCAGCGAGCGCCACACAACCTCCAAGTACTCTGGCACATAGAACGTAAAGACAGAGGGGAGGGCGGACACTTAAAAACAATCACACACAGGAACGCTGGTCAAACACACACACGGGGCTATTTTTGAGGCGCTGCAACAAGCACCACTTAATCTTCAGAGGGAACCCAGTTCTAGTCAAGTGCTTGTGAAAGTGTTTATTTTAAAGAGGTCTCGGTGAGGTCGAGAAGTGAATTTCACAGTTCATGAAACAGAGGAGAAGCTCCACATTACTAAATCTTAGAATGTTTCCACCTGGAGTGAAAACACAGCCTCTCGCTGGTAATAATGCTGACTGGGTGCAGTGTTGTTTCTGGGAAATAATAAACAGATACCTGACGTCAGAGCAAACCCACATGTTTTGTGTCTCGGATGGTTTATAGAAGTCAGAGCGACTGGTGTCTTCAAGATAGCGCTGTTGTGTCTGTGTGTGTGTGTGTATGTGTGAGTGTGTGTGTGTGTGTGAGAGAGAGATGGTGCAGGTCCACATTCAAAGCCACTCTGACCTCCATTCCCGCCCCCGCAGCCTTTCCTGCAGGAAAACAACGAGCTCGGGCCAAACACAACACAGATAGAGATCGAAACCTTTCCTCATCTCTTTCATCTGTCGGGGACTCAAAACTTCGCGAGACACGGAGCGAGACGTGGGGAATTAAAAGTCCATTTTTTTTAACGCAACGCTCGATGCGTTCTGCAGAGATGTTGATACAGGAGCTCAAATGTCTCCTTTAAATAACGGTTGTTTGGTGCATTATGTATTGCGTCTAAAGCTGCCTTAGATACACTTGAAACTTTAATAACAGAGTTATTTTAACATACTCTCAATTTGTTTCTTCATCACATTCTATTGTAAATAATATACTATTGCACTGTGTTTATTGTCATGCACCAATCGCTATGTGCAAACTTCGTTTCTGATTCAGAAGTGTGCAGTTCATTTCCTGACAGCAAACTTACATTCACTGTTTTTTAAATAGAGTTTGGTCTACCATCCAAAAAATGAGTGGCACATGTCTTTACAAGATGAGAATGCAAACCAATGATGTGTGTGTGTGTGTGTGTGTGTGTGTGTGTGTGTGTGTCTTAATACCTGGGAAGTTGACCGTGGCGTGAACAGGTGCACTGGTGGCCACGGAGGCGTGGACCAGGTGAGGGTACTTGAGC
Organism: Anarhichas minor; assembly: GCF_050575085.1. Lineage (NCBI taxonomy): Eukaryota > Metazoa > Chordata > Actinopteri > Perciformes > Anarhichadidae > Anarhichas > Anarhichas minor. The sequence goes on along the minus strand of NW_027466472.1, from coordinate 768,655 downwards.
CTGAACCAGGCGGCGAGAGAACCCGGGTACGACCCGCCGAACGCCACCCACTTCCTGCTGGCCAGCCCCCGGGCCTCTGCCGTCACGGCGCGGAAGTGAGCCAGGTCGGCCAGCGCCTGCCGACTGCTCAGGAAACGCAGGCTGTCCGTGCTGAGGTCACTGAAACAGAGAGATGAGAGGGAGGCGTGAGCAAAATACTGTAGCTTTCAGTGAGCGTCCCAACATTCAGCCTGGACAGATACTGAATAATAGTAACTTTATTTATAGAGCTGCTTTAAACACAGAGTTTACAAAGCAGCAAAAACAAAGCAATAAAAACAACAAAAAGAAATAAAATAAAATAAAATAAAATGAAATAAAATAAAATAATTTTGTTCAATAATTTAGTAAAATCAACAAATAAAAATAAAGCAGTAAAGTGACGACTTCACATAAAAACCAGTCTGTAAAAATGTGTTTTAAGAAGTGATTTAAAAGAGATTACTCATTCTGAGAGCTTTATCTCTGCAGGCAGCTCGTTCCAAAGACGAGGGGTGCTGATGGCAAAAGCTCGATCACCTTTTAGTTTTCAGCCTCGACTTTGGAACAGCCAGAAGAGCCCCACCTGAGGATCTGAGGCTGCCAGCTGGCTCATAAGGGGGTCAACATTTCCTCTCTGTATGTCAGACCCAGACGTGCTTTAAAGTGATCAATAAAATCTTAAAATCTATTCTAAAACCAGCAGGGAGCCACGGAGACGTTCTTTAGAATGCAGGGCTGCCATCTGGTGGCACAGCAGCTACACCGGCATCAACACACTCCGGCATCAAGACACCAAACTGCACTTTCCTTTCATGATAACAGATTGACTTGATCTGCTATTTGTAAAGGATTCTTCATGTATTGTACTTTTTTTTAAAAGTGGAGAGGAGTGAAGCGTTCAATGCAGCTCGGGAAATAAAACTGAAGCAACACAATTGGTGCAATGTGTTGCTGAAGTTTGCAGCTATATCTTGTTTTTCTTTGGCGCAGACTAAAGTAGATCCACTTGGTTGCATCTTTTATTTTATTTTGTATTTGGCTTATTTTACTGCCCCTGCATGATCCCAAAATAGACATAAACCTTGATAATTAAAAACTATTGTCCTCTAGAATCAAAGGTTTTGTGTTTATTGGACAATATGTTAGCGTACTACCAGCCTGACAGGTCAAAGAGGAGTCAAGCTGATTTTAATCATGTCTCTAAAGCTAAAAACTATGAATTTGTTTGTCGTGTCAAAACTGATGTAGAATACATAAAGGAAAAGGTTTTGTGGCACCTTGTTGCTGTTATTTAATAGCCTGTCTGGCACCTGCCTGCCCAAAGACTTTAAATAAACGGATCTCAAACTAGACTTCGGAGTGAATAGAACGTCATACAAGGTGGAGAATTGTAAATCAGCAAAGGTTCAAACGCACGGGGTCGGGTGACTCTCTCCGTAGAAGCGATGCTCCAGCATCAAGCAGAGAGCTCCGAGTTTCTGGGCGTAGGTGAGCCAGGTCCCGTTCTGCATCCAGGCCGGATTGGCCGGACCCTCCCCCCCGATCATCAGAAACACCGGACCCCCCGGTTTGTAGAAGGCTTCATTCACAAAGTACCTCTGGAGGGGAGAGAGAGAGAGAGAGAGAGAGAGAGAGAGAGAGAGAGAGAGAGAGAGAGAGAGAGAGGAAGTAAAGAAGAGGCAGAGAGAAAGAAAGAGGAAGTGAAGAAGAGGCAGAGAGAGAGAGAGAGAGAGAGAGGAGGTGAAGGAGAGACAGAGAGAGAGAGTGAGAGAGACAGAGAGAGATGTTTACAGTGTAAAAAAAACTACAGACACAATTGCAGTGGTCAAACAATTAATTAAATTAGAAAATAACATGTTATTTTAAATTCAAATTGTCTGCCTTCTCTCCTGAAGCACAACTCGAGTGTTTCATAGTCATCCAGCCAAATGAAATCAACATGAATTGAGGTAATTTTACCTAAAAAGTGCACCTTGTTGCACTGTAGTTATTCTTTATGAGACAATAAGTTCGTGACTTGTGTTTGCACCATATGTACACAGACCAGACTTACCTGCTTCCACACTCTGCTGTCTGCACCATTGAAGTGATCCAGTCTCTGAGTGAACCACTGCTCGTCTAACACAGTCCTCTGGCTGGAGTAATGATGAAACCTCCTGAAGCCCCTGAACTGTCCCTCCCCGTTAACAAACACAGACAACAATACAAGTAAAGCTACGTTACGGAGAAGCGACCCTAACCCATGAAAAGCCATGTTGTTTGTTGTTAAACAACAGAAACGAGGAAGCAGTCAGGGGGCATGTGATTCCGTTCGTTATGATCATGTGATCAGATATGTTGCTACTTTAAATGACTCGCAAAAACGTGGGAGAAATGCACCTAAGCTCATTTCCACGTACCACAGGTGATACTTACAGGATATTTTCTCCATTTATGTTTTTCTAAATTTAAAAACGAATTATACGATAAGTATGTATTTAATTTTTTTTATAATGAATCGATCGACACTATTTTTGTTGAATGATTTGTTATGTGACATTACCGTATGGCCTAAAATATATCACCCAAAACGTGGATGCGTAATCAGCAACTCCAAAACCCGAGTTTTTTAAAACTATTTTTAACGTTAAACTAAACAATTTAAAAGAATATATTTAACCGCGAAGGTGTCACTCAAAGTTCCCGTGTTTTGCGCAGGACATGAACTACCCACGTACACACAGTTCCACACCACCACCAGCAGAGGGCGGTAAAGTGAAAAAGACAACAACGTTTTCCACCCTGAAGAAGAAGAAGAAGAAGAAGAAGCACAGCAGTCATCCTCAGTTCCGTTTGCTAGCCGATAGTTCATAGAGCCGCAACTATGGAGGAGGCAAAAAACAAAGAGAATAAGCAGCCCGAGAAGACTGATGAGAAGGAGAAGGAGAAGGAAAAGGAAAAAGGAAAGTCCTCAGGGAAGGATAAGGAGAAGAAAGAGGAGCAAGAATTGGTAATTTGGGGGGTATTTTGGGGGCTAACTAGCTAACGTTACCGGAGCCAGAGGTGTTATTTTTTGCCTTAGTCACTGCCGCTTTGACAACATGGTTGGAGAAGGCCGAAGTCATTGTCACTTCAGAATACATCACTGACAAACTGTTATTAATTGAAAAAAATAATGTGTCATGTAAACCAATCTGTCTTTGATTTGTTAAAAATTCCCGCTGTCCTTAAAAAAATCGTACGGATCAAACTCGTCTAAATTAGCTAACGTTAGCCTAGCCTATAAGCTAACGTTAGCTTGCTGGTTGTCATCGCTGTTAGCTTTGCTCCCTGAGTTGCTATAGTCATGATAAACATTGGGCATCGTGCTGTATGACACAGCAGCTAAGATGAGCTCTCCCACACTAATATACATTATAATAACACTTATTCTAACTGTTACAACGGTCTGAAGTGTCAGATTAGCTTGTAAAGTTTGTTGTCTTATCAATTATCAAGTGTCAGGTTATTTTGTTTCGGTTATTAGATGGTACATGTGGAATTTAGTGCAAACACATGTAACATTTAAACATTTGTAATTGGTTCGCATGTCACCATCATGATGCATAAAAAATATACACATTCATGGGCTCAAAGGTAGCAGAGTAAACTGGTATCAAGTGTTATAAGGGAATAAGATTTAATTTATAAGCTATTTACAGCAGCTCTAAATGCACCAGCTGGACATTCACACTTAAATTATTGTCATTTAAGTGGTTAAACTTAACTTGTCATCCTACCTGTGGATGCCAAATGGCAAACAATGCTTGGCACAATGCATCTATTAATTCACCAAGTTAAGTTTACATCATTATTTGTCTCTTTGGGTACTTGTTAGGTGTTGATTGATATTTTCAAGAAGTCAGTTAGCGAGTAAACATGATCATTGTCATCAAAACTATGGTCACCTCTCTACATTTTCAAGATCAAAGGCAGCCTAAACAGTACATTATTCTTTATTTTCCATTTTTGAAACTTTCATTAATAACAGCTGATGTTGTTTTCTTCACTACCTCTCAGTCAGAAGAAGACAAGCAGTTACAAGAGGACCTGGAGATGATGGTGGAGAGACTGGGTGTAAGTATTACTTTATTATTATACAACATCTCTTGTGTGTCGGGGTGTAAATGCCCTTACAAGGCAGAAAATAAACCCTCACTATTCTACACATTTGCAGGAGAAGAACACAGAGCTGCACCGCCCGGCATTGGAAGAGCTGCGTAGACTAATCCGCTCCTCGACCACCTCCATGACCTCGGTGCCCAAGCCCCTCAAATTCCTGCGCCCACACTATGGCAAGCTGAAAGAGATCTACGAGGGCATGGCTCCCGGAGAGAACAAGGTGAGGCTCCACTGTGCTGACGCCAGGAAAAGATGAAATACATGCATGTGCACTCTATTGTTTTTGCCATTTCCGTTCTAATGTTATTTGCATTTGGCAGCGTTTCTGTGGGGACGTGGTGTCGGTGCTGGCCATGACCATGAGCGGAGAGAGGGAGTGTCTGAAGTACCGTCTGCTCGGCTCCCAGGAAGAGCTCGCCTCCTGGGGACATGAATACGTCCGGTAAGAAGACACGACGTCGAGCAACAACACACGTGAACCGCTCTCGTGTTTATTGGAGGAGCTGCATTGTAAACAGAGGAAACGCAGAGATCCCTTAATTGTTGATGTTTGTGTGATTTGGTTCACTGTCAGATCAGTAGAAGAATGGGTGCTGTTGATTCGCTATCAAATTCTTTGGTCCTCTATCTTTAATGATGTCCATGTTCCAATTTTACCAACCACAAAGATAGTTGATCCCTTTCAGTTTGGAATATAGAAGAAAAAAAAACTATTTGAAACAGAACTTTTGAACACCTTCTCTCTCTCTCTCTCTCTGTGTGTGTTGTGTTCCAGGCACCTGGCCGGCGAGGTGGCCAAGGAGTGGCAGGAGGTGGAGGAGAGCGACAAGACGCAGCAGGAGACGCTGCTGAAGCTGGTGAAGGAGATCGTGCCCTACAACATGGCCCACAATGCCGAGCACGAGGCGTGCGACCTGCTGATGGAGATCGAGAGGCTGGAGATGCTGGAGGACTACATAGACGAAAACGCCTACAGCAAAGTCTGCCTCTACCTCACTAGGTATGTTCAGGTTTATTTAGTTTTTTTTTTTTTACCATGTTGTATATATTTCAAAGAATAGGACTTTTTTGAAATATACCTAACTTCCTGCATCGCTCCTCCAGCTGTGTGAGTTACGTCCCCGAGCCCGAAAACTCAGCGCTGCTGAGAAGTTCCCTGAACATCTTCAGGAAGTTCAACCGTTACCCAGAAGCCCTGCGCCTGGCCCTGATGCTCAACGACGTGGAGCTGGTGGAGAACATCTTCACATCCTGCAAAGACATGTAAGCAGGATTAAAAAAAACAATTTTTCATACATGCTCTGGCCTCTCCTTGTGACGTAAGGCCTGCTGTGTCATTGTGAGTGCTGTATGAGAAACATTCTCCCCTCTTCGCCTCTCAGAGTAATCCAGAAGCAGATGGCCTACATGCTGGGACGCCATGGCATGTTCCTGGAGCTCAATGAGGACGTAGAGGACTACGAGGACCTGACGGAGATCATGTCCAACGTGCAGCTCAACAGCAACTTCTTGGCCCTGGCCAGAGAGGTGAGGAGGAGGAGGAGGAGGAGGAAACAACAATGACGTATTGAGTTAGAGAGAAAAATAGAGACATCGGAGACTCAACTTGTTGTTAAGTTGTCCATGTTTTCAAAACACATTTAATAAGCAGGACACATTTCAGCTAGAAAATAAGCTGGAAAAATTCAATGTTCATTTTAAAGATCTTTCCTTTTACAGCATCCTAACTACGGCCGGGCCATATGGCCAAAATTATTTGGGTTATTTCATATCTCGAACTATATTTATCACAACATCGTATTTTTTTTTCTGGTAATTCAATACATCTCATTGAATGAGTCACATTAACCCGATTTCTCTGGAGGCAGATTTATCAGACTTTAAAGAGACAAATTACACAAACAAACCAGTTTCTACATAGAAAAGCAGACATGGGTGTTGTGATGACACTATATGTGATGAGATGTCCAATAGGGGAGCTTTGTCTCCTGATGCTGATCTCTAGCTCCACTCAGGGTATTAAATAACTGAAACTGATATTTTACAATGACAAGAAAACCAAACGTATTCAGTGAGGATTGATTGTGTTTCGAGAGATCAGTATCTCCACCAGTTCAGATGATGAATAATAGTTCGTAGAAGGACATGACTCGGCACATTTGACTGTTATTAACAACACACTCGTCTCCCTCCCCAGTTGGACATCATGGAACCAAAAGTCCCAGATGACATCTACAAAACACACCTGGAGAACAACAGTGAGTCTCGTGTCTGCAGGTTGTGTGTGTGTTCCGTTAGAGACGTTTAAATTCGTCTAGATCCAGTCTACCTATCTCATGTTAGATAACGTTAGCTGTAGTGTGTACTGATTGCTCATTGGTTGGTTTTTGGGTGACCAGGGTTCGGAGGCAGCGGCTCCCAGGTGGACTCGGCTCGCATGAACTTGGCGTCTTCCTTCGTGAATGGCTTCGTCAACGCGGCCTTCGGACAGGACAAGCTGCTCACAGACGACGGCAACAAGTGGCTGTACAAGAACAAGGACCACGGTAAGAGAAGACGCGGTCAAATGACTTTGATTTGATTTGATTGTTGGGTGACTAAAGGCGATTTAATCGTCCTCAGGTATGTTGAGCGCCGCGGCCTCGCTGGGTATGATCCTGCTGTGGGACGTGGACGGCGGTCTCACCCAGATCGACAAATATCTGTATTCCTCTGAGGACTACATCAAGGTAAACATCGTAAACGTCTCTGTCATAGAGTTCACGTTACTTTCAGACAATGATGTCAGAACTGTTTACTGCCAAGTACGTTACACAAACAAGGATTCTGGACAAGGACAAGGCTATGAAAAGACTTCATGACCACAGAGGTCAGGGCGACGGGCCTGTAGTCGTTAAGTCCTGTGATCCTTGTTTTATTTTGGCAACGGGGATGATGGTGCAGGCTTTGAAGCAGGCTGGTACCTGACATGTCTCCAGGGAGGTGTTGAAGATGTCTGTGAACACCAGAGACAGCTGATCAGCACAGTGCTTCAGGGTGGAGGGGGAGACCGAGTCCGGACCGGCTGCTTTGCGGGGGGTCTGACTTGTTGACGTCTCTCTCCAGAATAGAGAGTCTTCATTGTGGAGCATAGGCCCCATAGAGCTGGGGGAGGGGGACCTGGTGGTCTGGAGCTGGTTGATGGGGACATGGGGGATGGGATCAGGACTATCTCATTGTCCATCAAAGCGACAGTAAAACTCATTCAGCTTGTGTGCCAGGCGGTGGTCATTCATGTAGTGGGGGGGGGATCTGTCTGAGGCCTCTCCAGACAGAAGCAGAGTCACTAGCTGAGAGCTGGTGTTGAAGTTTCTCTCACCGCCTTACTGACTCTTCAAACACGTCCATGTCCTCACTCCTGAATGAATGTTCCTTTTGCAACCGTAGCTGTCTGAGTTCAGCTGTGAACCGGGGTTTGTCGTGGTTGTTTGTGCTGTTAAGATGTATTTTTCATTTCCCTCGGTCCTTTAAGGTTATTACTCAGAAACAATGAAAGAGCAAGCGCAAGGTGTCTCTAAAAGTTTTTCTTACACCTGCATCGTCTCGCTCTCTCCCCTCCAGTCTGGGGCCCTCCTGGCCTGTGGCATCGTGAACTCCGGTGTGAGGAACGAGTGTGACCCGGCCCTCGCTCTGCTCTCTGACTACGTCCTCCACAACAGCAACACCATGAGGATAGGAGCCATCTTTGGGTGAGGACAATACGCACAAGTAGAAAGTTAAGAGTCAAGGATACAGTAAAGTAATAGTAAACTGGCTTGTTAAAGGGACAGTGAACTGTCCCATACGTTGTTTCTTGTGCTGCTGTTAACACTTGAATCTCTCCGGGTATCATTGAAGTGAGATCTTAAACATTATGTCTGCGTGTCCTGATCCTGGTCCTCTCTGGTTTCAGACTGGGCCTGGCCTACGCTGGCTCCAACCGAGAAGACGTCCTGTCTCTGCTGCTCCCCGTCATGGGAGACTCCAAATCCAGCATGGAGGTATGGATGGGTCTTTGTTTTTTAATGTTAAAGGCTCTCCCCCACACACACACACATTCTGAGCAGTTTAGTTTGTGTTGAATCCCTCAGGTGGTGGGAGTCACGGCGCTGGCGTGCGGCATGATCGCGGTCGGGTCGTGTAACGGCGACGTGACCTCCACCATCGTCCAGACCATCATGGAGAAGAGCGAGGTGGAGCTGAAGGACACGTACGCCCGCTGGCTGCCTTTAGGCCTGGGACTCAACCACCTGGGTACGCAAAGGACGAACTACTATAATACGTAGAGAGAGGAGAACAAAACGAAGCAACTTGTGACAGAGAGACGGAGAGAGACACTGACAGACGTCAGGGAAACATTATCAACTTTGACTATCCCTGCACTTCCTTCTGCGATGTTGACGCGTGTAGTCTGTCATGTGTCATACCTGCTCCAGTAATAAAGACGAAGAGACAGCCAGTTAAAATGTAGTGAAGTTCATGGGAGCTAGTTTGCTGTTGTCGCTGTATCTTCCCTTCCCTTGTATCATAGCTGCTGTAACTCTTCTGTTTGTGTTCTCGTTTCGTAGGTAAAGGAGAGGCCATTGAGACGACTTTAGCAGCTCTGCAGGTTGTGCCCGAGCCTTTCCGCAGCTTTGCCAACACACTAGTGGACATCTGTGCATATGCAGGTCAGTCTCATCCTACTGTTGTTTGTACACGTGCAGATATCCATCGCTCAATCTCTGCAGTTCTTCACTTCTGTATAATCATTTTCCATCTCCATCTCAGGTTCTGGTAATGTGCTGAAGGTGCAGCAGCTTCTCCACATCTGCAGCGAACACTACGAAGCCAAGGAGAAGGAAAAAGAGGAGGAGAAGGACAAGAAGGATAAGAAGGACAAAGATAAGAAGGAGACTGCTGCTGACATGGGCTCCCACCAGGTACCAGGATTACCTCAAACATCAGGGTTTCTTCTGTATTTAGTCGTTCCTTTTATCAGCTACTTTATGGATGCTTTCATGTTTTCCCTCTCAGGGTGTTGCTGTTCTTGGTATTGCCCTGATTGCCATGGGGGAGGAGATCGGTTCAGAGATGGCACTGCGGACATTTGGACATCTGGTCAGTAGCACTGCTCACTGTCGGCTTTCTATTCTGGTGTGTTCCTTAACCTTTACTGCAGGGCTGCAGGAAGAGGTCACAAAGATGTGAATGCCCGAGAGGGTTCAGGTGGCAAAAAGTGGCAAAAAGAGTTTGGGGTACTTCTTGCTCGGGATACTTCCTGTACTAGAAGGCCAACAGGGGCACCAGACAGACCTCTCTCTCACAAATCACACAAAGGACCTATTTTGGATTCAAAGTGCCAATTTTTTTGCCGAAAGGTGACAGGTTTGGACCCCTGTACTGAATAAGTTATTATTCCTCCATCTCACCACCTTTCATTTCATATTCTTTTGATCTCTCTGTCCTCTGAGTCTGTTTAAAAAAAGAGACCTTATTGTCTGGCTGTCTTGACTTGGCCGTGTCCCTTTTCCCCCCCCATTCTTTTGATCCACATTACGTCATCCGTACTTTAGTGAGTGTGAAGAAGGGAATCCAAATAGACCCAAATGTTTTTGTTCCTCTCTTGGTCTTAAACTCTTCTTACTCCCCCTCTGTGTTCCCGTTCCTCAGCTGCGGTACGGTGAGCCCACCCTGAGGCGAGCGGTGCCCCTCGCCCTGGCCCTCATCTCCGTGTCCAACCCTCGTCTGAACATCCTGGACACCCTCAGCAAGTTCTCCCACGACGCCGACCCAGAGGTGTCCCACAACTCCATCTTTGCCATGGGCATGGTGGGCAGCGGTAAGTCGGGTTACAGAGAACAACATTAACTGTGTTCACAGCTGCAACAATACTAAAACCCTGTAGGTGGAGGTGGAGTTTTTTATTTTGTGAGTAAGCCGTTATTTAAAAACTTTATTCAAAAGAAAGAAGTTGACAAACAAGATGTTTTGAGTACAAACAATAAGATTGAAATAAATCATAATTTTCGCTGACGCACACCGCTTCCTCTCCTCAGTGCCTCTCGTGTTCACTCCCTCAACATATTCAACAGTCTCCTCATCTTTTCCATTTCCTCAGGCACAAATAACGCCCGTCTGGCCGCCATGCTGCGTCAGCTGGCCCAGTACCACGCCAAAGACCCCAACAATCTCTTCATGGTCCGACTGGCTCAGGTGGGTGGAGACACAAGAACAGGGCGCTCTGTGCCGGACACGAGTGCTCTTTTCGGAAATGTTTGTAGCGAGTGGCTCTTGACTGTTGCTGTTTGTGCCTCCACAGGGTTTGACTCACCTGGGCAAAGGCACACTGACACTCTGTCCCTACCACGGCGACAGGCAGCTCATGAGTCAGGTGGCCGTAGCCGGACTGCTCACCGTGCTCGTTTCCTTTCTCGACGTCAAGAACAGTTAGTTCACTTTCCTCCTGCTGCCTCATCACACACTTAACTTTGTCCACTTTGTGTTTTTATAATTCAAAAGGTTGTATTCCATCAGTGTTTAACATTCCCCCCCCCTTGTGTTCATTGCGTGCATTGCAGTCATCCTGGGGAAGTCTCACTACATTCTCTACGGGCTGGTAGCAGCCATGCAGCCTCGTATGCTGGTCACCTTCGACGAGGAGCTGCGACCGCTGCCGGTATCGGTCAGAGTCGGACAGGTGAAGCCCGGGAACAGTAGTCCCACCGGAATATTTGTAGAAATTCTGCTTTCCAAACTTCTTAGTTTGACATTTTGGGGACATTTGCTTCCTTGCTGAGAATGAGACGAGAGGATCGATGCCACTCTCATGTCTGACCGTTAAATACGTCGCTGGAGCCAGTTAGAGAACATTCTCCTGCTTCATATTTAACAGACAAATGCGAGAATGGTATCAAGTCTTTTCATCATTCATCCAGAATAAATGTGCAGGAATGATGGAGAAATTATGGAATTTTATGACCAACAAAAATTCAAGTGGAAATGTCTGTTTAACATGAGTGTGTGTGTGTATGATTTTGTCTACAGGCCGTGGATGTCGTCGGCCAGGCGGGCAAGCCAAAGGCCATCACAGGTTTCCAGACCCACACCACGCCGGTGTTGCTGGCCCACGGAGAGAGGGTGGAGCTGGCCACAGAGGAGTACCTCCCCGTCACCCCCATCCTGGAGGGCTTTATTATCCTGCGCAAGAACCCCAACTATGAAACCTAGACTGACTCATTCTCACTGTCCTCTCCCTCTGTGTGTGTGTGTGGAAGGGTAGCCCTCCATGGCTCTTGGCAGTTATATTTAGTAGTGTACCGCATGGCTGCAAAGAGCGAGGCAGGCCTATCCTTCTTCCTCGCTGTGTCTTCTCTCTGCTGTCTGTGGCCCAGCTCCAGCAGTCATATTTGGGGGGGGTCTGGTTAATTGGACTGGGAGGACACAGGGAGGCTAAAACTGGGACCGTATCCACTCTACATAGATGGTTTCCTCATTGCTCTAATTTTGATCCACCTCTCCCACATGCACTGAACCAGCTGTCTGACTGTTCACCGGTTCAGTAACTGAATAACAACGGCTCAGTGTACGTCATCTTTTGTAATGAGAGCATTCAAAAGTATGTTTTCATCCTCATCATCACCTTTTTGCTTCTGTTTTTATTTGTATTTTTTATTTTTTTTTTCGTTTTTGTTACAGTACTGTAAAAGGTTGAATCAAAAATAAAAACTCAGACCCACGTGGTGGAAATGTGATAGCTGTGTGTTGTGTTGATTTAGGTGCAAAATGTTGTTTATTATGATTTACTCAAACTCACGAGTGCTGTCACTCAAAATAAGCAGGCGGCAAGTTCTCTATAAGGAGGAGCGGTTTAGACATGAGGGAAATAAAACTCTTCTACACACACATGTAAATATTCTCTACATGCACATAAATAAAACACCCAAGTACATATTTATAGAGAAAAGCAACGTGTGACATTTGTTTGCCTTGTCTGCTGCATATATATTGGCTGAAATAAGTTAATAAAATGTTTATAAACATAAGTAATAAATAGTAACCACTAACTTCCAGTTGAAGTACTCAAGCAAGACTGCAATTCTTTTTTCTTTTAAATAAACATTTGTTTAATTTATAAACTTCTATGGAGCACTTGGTCTCTCTGCATTAGCCTGCTTTCAGGTTTATAATATAAATTACACCGTGTATCCTTGGTCTATCATGTCACTGAGTTCAGTTTACACTGAGAGACTTAATTTTTTTAATTTTAAATAAGTTTTTAGCCTGAGGCCAGATTTAAATTCTGACAATTTTAAAAAAGTAGGTTCTTTATTATAATTATACATATAATATATATTTATATATATATATATAATTTAACAATTATTCTAATACAAGATGCATTAAGGTATAGATGGGGGGCTAAGTTAAACTAAGGTACAATTAAACATTCCTTATTTCTATCTGTATGAAATAATGCGAACTTGGCTTTAAAAAAAAACATTTTAAATGTATTTATGATAACATTAAAATATTAAAACACGATAAAGATAAACCCCATTTTAAGATACGAAAAATACAGTATTTACAGCCCGAATTTACACGGAAAGTTTCACGTGATGGGATTTTTCACCGGAAGTACCTAGCTACCGGCTTCCGGGAAGATTCTCCGTCCGTCCGGCTCTGCGGACTCAAGGAGAGAAAGGTAACGCCACGGTCCTGAGCCAAATTCTTTATTAAAATGCTCAAAAATATCACATATATGTCAAGTCGCTGTTTGAGAGAGACTCTGGAAGGACAGTCGTGTCTATGTTTGGGCTTTTTAGTCAAGAGATATATCTAAGATATTTCTTCTTCGCTGGTTTTCTGCTGTTCCTTGCTCTGTTTTCAGGGATTAGCTGGCTAGCATGGCTAGCTAGCATTCCATGCTAACGCGACGTGGGTGTTCTTTCTTCACTTTAGCTAGCTCCGGCTAGCAAGCTAACACGCTACGATATACACCCAAGTTTAGAAATATACTAATATTGTGTGTGATTTATTTTATTTGATTGTTGACACGTTGACTGTCGCGTCACAATGTTGTTGTTTTCTTCGGTTTACGTGATTTGTTTAATGCTAGCTGGACAAACTAACCCAATAACCGCTTGCTAGCTAGCTAGCTATCTCCCACGGTAGGCTATAGATAGCAGTAGGTTAAACCATGCTAGTTGTGTCGAAGCTGTGTTTGTGCACCTCTCAGCAGAAGGTGATGGAGTTTGTGTATTTGCTCGTCTGGTTGTAAAATAAAAAACATGCATGTTGACAGTTGTTGATTGCGAATATGATTACTGTTTTATTGATATCTTCAAACATGCAATTGTAGTTTGAAATCGTTTATGTTAGGCGGTAAAGTATTAACGGTGGTTAAAAGATCTGGTTGTGATCCAGTCTGCCAGTTGGTGCAGAAGCAAGGTTTTCCTCTGTTTAATGAGCCAGACAGTCAACACATTATGTGATAGTATATCATATTGTCAGATGAATCTAGCATGCATGAAGGAATTATGGTTTTAAAACCTTGATAAATGTGTGATTTACCCATGTTGCTAATGCATAATTTAAACGTAGAGCTGCCCAGGTGGGTGATGTTGCTGTTTAAACTGGGCGAGGTGTTGGGCTGCGAAATTCTGACTCATTCTGGCTCGTTTACGGTAACGTTAGGTTACTCATTGTCACAACACAGTTGACAGCACTGCTGCTGTGTGTGTGTATCACCTAGCTAGGTGAAGCTATGAAGCATAGGTACTGTGCATGTGAGTAGCATTTTGAGCTATTGCACACGAATGCACGAGCTAATAACCGGTAACTTTAGCTTAATTTAGGTTAACATTCCCATTCATTGATTCACGATTCGACCTCTTGTCGTTACTGTCTTCCCTCAACGTCGTTTGTGTAGTATGGTGTATAATAAGCACAGTAGGGTGGTTGTCATTAGACATGTATCGGCTGAGGCGTGGCTGGCATGAAGCCGGGTAGTCGTCGCGCCAATAGGAGGAGAAACCACGTGGTGGAATCCAGATTGGGCCTATAGGAAAGTTAGCAACATGGCTAACTGCACAACACACAGCAGCACCAGCACGTCTTCGCAAACCGTGTCGGTATGTGTTTGGTGTGACCGAGCGCTTGATATATGTGTGTTTATTACAATCCAATGCCGATATATGTCGTGTGTGTGTGTGTGTATAGACACAGCAGACACGCCCCTGTGCCATTGCAAATGTGTCCCACAGTTGGATCAGACACACTAACGTTATATCAATGGGTATGAGCGTTGACATTCTATGATATATTGCTGGTTTGTTCATGTTTAAAGCTGGTGTTCTACTGCAGGGTGATGTTAAGGGCTGCAGACATGTGACCTTAGCTTGAGAGTGTGGGTCCAAAATGGATGCAGTTTCCTATGCTAGTCTAGGCTGATGATGATGTTGTTGTTGTTTTTTTACCTAACCCTGCAAACAATAATCTTTGAGGACCATTCATCAGCCCAGGAGAATATTATGCAGTTATCTGGCGTGTGGCGCTAAACATCCACGTTTCCTGATGAGTGCTCGTCACTTACACTTAATGGTTGATAATGTGAAAACAGTGGTGTGATGTCTTCTGCGTCTCTGTAGTCTGAGAACAAAAGGACCGTGATTATGTCGTCGGGACTATCTCGGATTGTGGTTGAGATTTAAAATTCAGAGCCTGCAGGCCAGTAAACTGCATATAACAGGGGAGTTAACACAAGTCACATTGAGATTTTAGTTAAAGCTGAGGAATCAGTGTGTGAATGTGCATTATAAGTAGTCCTTATAAGTATCCATGTGCTATGTGTATTATGGCATTTGCAAAGTATCGTGACATCTGCAGCAGACCATGTAGATAAAGCCAGTGACTCATGTTTTTTTTTTTTTTTTAACTGACTTCCCCAGACAGTAAAGGTTGCTTAGTTCTCAGCGTAGATGGTGTTTGGGGAAAAAGTCCATTCTCAGTAAGCAGTTGAATTTGTTCTGGAACGTGAGCTAGATTAGGCTTTGGTTGGGGGTATAGTTAGGGATAGAGGAGGACCAGATTTGCCATTAAGACTGGGGCTAAAGGAAGGCTTAGTTTGGCCCAGTCAGAACTGGGGCTAAAGAGGAGGAGGAGGAGGAAGTTCTGTCCAGAACTGCAATAGTTGAATAACAAGAACCGGATACGGCGCCACCGCTTAGCATCTCTTCGATTACCTGGTTGTCCCTTGTGGTATTGCAGTGAAAAATCCCCCTGCAAAAAGCATTTTCCCCAACATGGTAAAAGAGATGTCTGTAAAACTATTGACAGTACTCGACCTGCAAACAAGGTCTGGTATGAATTTTTGCTCCATGGAGGTTTTATACTTCCTTGAACCAAGTAAAAGTATTTAAAAATCTTTGTCGTCATTAAAATGTCGTGTCTATGAGTCGATCAGGAACTCGTGGGCGGGGCCAGTGGGAGAAACCCCACTGCGCATATTAATTTGCTTCTCATACGTTTGAAGTAAACCCGGAAGCTTGAAACCTGTTTTTGCTACATGCAACTAACTCTCATTGGACTGAATAGGAGCCATCTTGGGGGTATCCAGTTCTTAAAATGCATCCATATGTATTCACCCTCTGTAGGTGACGTGACCACCAACTTCTTTTGCAAATATTCTCCTGCTCAGCGGGAGTGCATGCAGGGTTACGCAACAGTTGAAGCCACATGTTTCACTAGCAGTGGAGCTGGTGGCTGGATCTCAGACCAGCTCAGATGACTAAACTGTATGTGAATTGGGGGGGGTGGGGTAAGGTTGTGTGTGCCTAGCTCGCACAACTCACCTAAAATACAGATTCTTGCAAAAAGAAAAAGTGGGCTCTCTGGCTTTTTACTAGTTACACTATGCATCGCTTCAAACTGTTCCCAGGGTTTGTACTGATGTCTAATTTTCATTAATTCTGCAGACTACAGTAATGAGTGCGGTGTTGACGCTGGGCGTCACTGGCCCAGTAGTTGCTTAATTAAGAAGCCAGCCACGGCTCACTACTCCAGGGTAAAGCATCCCACAGCATATAACACAATGTATGCAGAGAATACAAATAGCCTGGGATTTTCATCTGGCTGTATGAGTTAGAATCCATTATCTTTTACCAGCTGCCACAGTGACAGCTGGTATTTGTTTTCACCTTTTTGAGTCTGTGTGTGAGTCATCGCGGCAAAAATGTTGTCCTGGAGACACCTGCTGCAGCGGGAACTTCCACAGAGGGTATTTTTTAGTACATAGCCAGGTGTGTCTCTCTCTGTGGACGGATGCTTTCACCGTGATGGTGTCGCAGCTGTGCAAGACACTTCACTGGTGTGTGGTTGAGATCGTGAAACGGAGGAGGAGTTCGGAGACGTAGGTGCACTCTTACAGGCCCTGGGTCGATTTAGCGTCCCGGTTGGTGGGACAGTATTTTCCTTAGTCTGTTTGTGTGTTCATGGTTACAGCGTGATTTCCTCCTCTTGAGGAAAGAAAAAACACCCAGACTCATCATGACTCAGGCTTTTTACACTGCTGCGTGTGGGAGAGATATAATGTTGGTCTGCGCTATAAAAAACAAATGTGTCGCTATTACAAGGACCGTATAACGGAAGGAGGATGACTACGCTGGAGTCATGAAGTGATCCGTTGGTCAGTGGGGTGACACTCTCTTCCTAGTTCTAGTCATTCTGACAAACACTGCAGCTCAGAGGGTTTGTTCCTTGAGTTGATCTAATACATTAGAATTGTATTATTGCAAGTTGTGTCCTGATTAAATGGACTGTATATCGGTTGGACACACCAATAAACGGTTACTTATTCACTGCTATTATAAACGTATAACAGTTTATAAACCTGCTACAAACCTACAATATAATCTTGGTGTATGAATGTCTCCTCTTTGGGTAACTCGTGTGTAGTTTAAGCCTCATGTAACTTTACTTATTGAAGAAGAATGAGTTAAATCAGTTTCACTCAGATTTGAAACTCTTAAATGAAAGAGCACAGATTGGTACCGATACAATTACAATACCCTAAATTTGAGAATCTGTATGTTGCTTAGCACAACTCCTTAAGTATAAAACACTGATATTCTGTGTTTGCAGTAGGGACAAGGAGTATTTTGTACGACTGTACTACCAAAATGGTGCTGGATAATGCAGGCCTGACGCATCTTAACGGGACGTTATATGTCATGGAACCTTTTTAAGGTTTTGGACATGATTGTAACTGGATTAAATGAGAAAGCTTTGATTTATGCAGTGCTGGAGATTATTTAAGTGGGCGACATTCTGACATAAATGCATATTTTTGACTTTATTTTCCTTTATTTTATTTTATATTTCCTTTTTGGTGTATTTTTCAGTTCCCTTAACTCGATGTCTCTTTACCACAAAGTTAAACACTCGACTTCCTCCACCAGATATCCAACAGTTAGTTTTGATGCTGAGACGGTTCTTTTTCCAGCTGGTAAACAAAACTCGGTTCACTTTGGCCTCCGGGTGCTTGTGTTTAATGCACACTTTTTGCTGAGCTATAAGCACAAAACGTTAGCGAGTGGAGGTAATGTCAAGTGTTCTCTGAAGGGGAAAAAAAAACCATCTGATTATCGGTTATTTGTTTTTCTCTCAACCGTAGTTAATTTTGCAGCGTTTTGGTCCAAAGAACTACCAACAAATATCTCTAGATGTTTTAATTATATTACATTAACGGTGAAAAATCAGGATTGGAAGCTTGTGTGTTGGAAAACTAAGTCATCGGGTGAACTAGACCCTCTGAGGGCTGATGTAATGTGAGCTGCAGGTGTAACTGACCCACCTGCTGTAGGAACATGGGGCTCGTTATTAACACCGACCTGGATTAATCTTGTACAAATGGACTGAACAAGTCTCACTGTTTGTAATGCTCCAGTTATGAAAAACCTAAACGCTTGGACCGTTTCACACTGTAATGATTTTGACGGATTGAACTGCGACATTTCAATCTCATCGACTATCTGTCTTCTCGAGGTCGTACCAGCCGTTAACCCTCTGAACATTAGGTGGTTTAGCTGCCGTCATATTTCACCCTCTGTGGCCTAGTTTTTTCACTCCAGAAGCTCAGAATTTAATGTTTTTTTACAAAATCTATTTAGTGTTAACGGATTATTTGGGACAAAATTTCAAGTGAGGCGTGTAGAATGTTTTTGAAGTCTCATTGCACGTGATGTGTTCAAGAACCGTCGGAAACTTGAAATCTAACTATAGTCCGTTTTTTCCAGCGGCTGGCTATGATTAACGGTGTAATTTTGGCAGTTTGTTTAAAGAATACATGCTTTTTAATCCTCCATCTTTTTGGTTCATAGTGACTTTTATTAAATTAGGTTGTTGTACATGCTAACAAGGCTTCTCTTTCTGTCTCTTAGGAAACTACGTTCCTCAGTGTAACCACACTAAGGACCTTCACAAGGATTCATTAATGTAAGTACGCCACGTTCCACTCCTTCCTTTCAGCATCACTACTGTGGTATTAAATGTGACGATTCACCTTAATTGCAGCTTTTCTTGATTTATAATAAAGATCCGTTTAACCCCCCCCCCCCCTGTTCTCTCCTTCGTCAGATTTGTACACAGGTCCACATCCGCCTCCCCATGCGGAACTCCGTGAAATGAATAAAGCACCACAGCCTCTAACAGGACCCCCCTCCAACCCCCACCCTGCCCCCTCCCCCGGCCTGTCACAGGTGAGCAATAACAAACTGTTGTTGTTTTAATAACAAAGTGTGGCAATGATAGGCTTCTTGTAAGGAGGTGTGGAGCTCTTCATCTAACAGCTCACTGCCGCTCCGTCTCGCTGCATTACTCGCTGCAATATTTCAAACGTCAAGCTCGCAGACAAACTACTTCATGATAAAAGTCAACTTGTGTTTCCTTTGACTACGAGTTAAAAGCTTTTATTGTGAAGCTGCAGCAGTTTGGTTTGCACACAGCCTTGTCTTGTAAATGTCGCCAGACATCCAGGATCTCAAATACTGTATTAGAAGTCTTTAGAGCGGGCCATAGGCTCTATCACCATTGTTACACCTCATTCAGAGATAGTGACTTAACAGAATCTTTCCATCTGGCCACTTAAACATCCTGCATTGACTCTTTTAAGACAAAGAAAAAGGTGCTGTTAAGACAATGTACCTCATCCCTGCCTTCTCACTCTCTACTCCTCTTGCCGGCATGCTTTTTTTACTGCTGTTGACATCACTTCCTGTCTCTTGCAGCCCTCATTCCCCCCCGGGCAGCCCCCTTCTGTTGTGTTTGCCACCCCACCGCCTCCACAAATGAACCCGGCACCGCAGGCCCGACAGGTAGGCCCGACCCACAGACCCACACGGGTGGATTTTTGCTCCATTTCAGAACAAGTTAAGTTCAGATATTAAAGCAGAATACGGAGCTGCAGGCTTTTCTGGCGCAGGTTATAAATGGATCATTTGTTTTGTCAAACGTTGGGACGATGTGCGTCCTCTCTTTCCCGTATTGTAGAAACACAGTGTACAGTCTCCTGAATCCATCTGTGCATTACTTAGACTGCCTGCATGTCTGTTGGCCTTACGCTCACCAGTTGTGCACCATTGTTAACCGTCGGTGTCAGCCTGTCCTTGGTGCTCTACCTCACACAGTACGGCTGCTTAGTGTGCACCGAGCTCACACTGACCTTCTCTACCCCATTTCAACTCCTCTATTCCTTTACGCTCCTGACTGACTGGAGGAAGGGGAAGCAGTTTGCATTTATATTTATTTATCATTTCCCTTGGAGTCTACTGTCATGTTAACTATGTGATTGTTTTTGTGTGTGTTTTAACATTTCTTAAAATACATCGCTGTATTGTAAATAAATTAGTAAGCAAAATGCAGTTGGGTAAAAGCAATCAAACACTAATGGAGAAAAGCAGTTGCTTAAGTGTGCACGGCTGTCAGTTTTAGAAAGCTGAAACTCCTCTTCAGCAGTCGGATGGCAGCTTTCCACTGTTTGAACAGAAGTTTATATATTCGCCTTAAAAGGGATCGTTTGGCTGTGAGGTTGTATGACGTATTCATCCACAGTCTGTGTTTTACCGACAGTAGATGGAGTTTGGAGAAACATACAATCTACTGCTTTGGACGAAGGCGGCATTTTAGCCACCTTCAAATAATCAGTTTTAGGGTCAATAGTTTGAATATTGTCACTGCTTTACTGTGCTGTCAGAGATCTCTTTCTGAGGGTAAACCGAAGCCGTTATATCCAGATGTGCTCTTCTAAAAAGTCACACGTCTCCTTTGACAAAATATATAAATATAATATATAATAATATATAAATTTGACCTGGCAGACACAGGGGTTTCTGGTCTATCGAGGCCGTGATCGGTTAGCTTGTTTGTGTTATCGTGTGTACTTTGGTGAATCTGAACTACACTTTAACTCACCAAAGTCACACAAACAAACTAACCGATTGAGGTAGAGGTAGACCGCTAACTTCAGTCTTCTACGAGGTAAAATTACTGTTTTTGTCAACGGAATCTTGTGGTTTTGAAGAGAGCATAGATTTGTTAAAACTGCTTCACTTCCCCTCCGGTAAAAGGCTATCTTGACGGCAAAGCAGTGAAAACATCTACTGTAGGTCACACACCTACTATGGATCTCATACAACCCGAACTATCCCTTTAAGGGCCGTTTAAAAAGTGCAAAAGTGCAGAAGTGGAAGAAGTGAAGCATGGATGGTGCTTTTTGTCTTCTAACCTCTGTCCTGTCTGCCTCTCCTCCTCTAGTTTGCCCCAGGGCCCCGACCTATACACCAACAGGTACTAACAGCAGTTCCTATCCTGTAACGTATGTCAGAGGCAGTAGAGATGATTGAGAGGCTCCACGGTGTGCTTCCACTACTAATAAGATGATACTGATGTGAGCTTTAGACGTGAAACTCACCAGAGTAGTTTCCCTAAAGTCTTCATGAGGGAAATGATTTATTTTATGATGCCAAACATTGTGATAAACCCAAAGGATATGATATGAATGTATTTAAGTATTTTTTAACAATGTTATGAAAAACATCTCCCAGTTCTTTTCCTCTAGTCTCAGTCTGCATGTTGTTAAAGAGAAGCGAGCCCTAGTTTATGTTGGATTCACTGCTCTACCTATTCTCTGCATGCTGCTTGTGAATTCACGGCTTGGCTCAGGATGGACAGTTTCTGGGTGCTTTGCTCTAACTGATCGTGGTGCTCTCTCTCTCCCCCCCCCCCCCCCCCCCCCTCTCTCCCAATCTCCTCCCCCTTATTGCTTCCATTTGATGTGTCTGTGTGGCCTGTGTTTGCGCTGCTGAAGGGAGGCTTCAGGTCGCTACAGGTAACTCAATCTCCTCTTTCTTCCAGTTTCCCCCCCCCCCCCCCCCCCCCCTCACCATCTTGAGTGCATATGTGTCCAATATTTGGCAGTTGTTGTGGCTTTGTTGGCTCAGTGTCATTTTGGGTTTGGCCACGGCGGTGAGCTTCCCGGGCAGCGGCAGCAGAATGTCAATGAGGAGGCTCTGAATGAACCCGCATTAGCTGCTTTATCTCTTCTGGCAGGCAATATGTTCCCAGTTGGATTCTAGCCCCAGATTCCTGGACAAACTATGAGCCGAGCTGTTAGACAGGACAAGCTCGGTCCAAGAGATAAAGTCAGAGACGGGCATGGGGGAGGATTTTTATGTTGGAGGTTTCAGAAAGGTAACTAATAATGTATTCATTTGTGTCTCCATCCCATTCCTCTTCCCACGTCGTCCTCTCTCTTGTCCTCCCCGCTATCATCTACATGTTTTCTCTGTCCGTGTTTCCTCTCCCTCTCTGGTTTGCTCCCCCCTCCAGCCCTATTACACCAACAGGGCCACCCTGCCACCCAGCAGTGGGCCTCGGGGCGTCCCTCCCAACAGCGGCCCTCGCCCTGTGACGCCGACCCACGTCTACCAGCCGGGCCCCGGCTCTCAGATGATGATGATCCCCGGGCAACAATTGCCCTTCCCCAGCTCGCCGCAGGGAGCCGCCTACTTCATACCGGGACAGGTAAGGGGAGGGGTGCACAGACCGGGGGGGGGGTCGGTCGGTCGGTCGGTCGGTCAGTCAAGTAGAGACTTGTTTTATCAGAGCCACATGGTATATGGACAGCTGAGCTAACATGATGCACCCAAACAACATTTTTCCTCGCATCTTATAATATAATATAGAGCTTTTGTAGCATTTTTTTGAATTTGCATCATAAGGAATGTAAACAGCAGCAACAAGAACAGTTCTCAGAGCAGATGACATCTTAACATTAGAAAGTCTAGATCAAGAAAACACTGACTCATCATCTTTGACTGTGTTTGAGCACCGATCATCATGACCTGACTGTCTTCCTGCTTCTTCCTCCTCTTTGTTTCCTTTAGTACCGGTCAGCGACCTACGTGGCCACGCCCCAGCAGTACCCGGTCCCAGCAGGCACCCCCGGCTTCTACCCCGGCACCAGCCCCGCTGAATATGGTACTTATGGTAAGAGGCTCTACCTGGGGCCTCACCTGAGCCACTCGCACTCACACACAGAGAGACACACTCGGACACGGGAGCCGTTGCTGGTTAGAAAGCCAAACAAGTTTTAGTGAAACTAAAAAGGTAGAAGGATTCAAAGAAACGATTCTCAATGCAGCTCAATTTTTTTCTGATAATACTGCTCATGGCTGCTTTTTCAAGAGTCGGATAAATGTGAACTGTCTTTTTATTTAGAAAGTGCTTTTAAAAATTGGTCCGAATATATAAAGCTGCATCGATCTGTGTGAGCGACCCCGGAACATAAATAAAACGTAAATCCTGTGAGCTATAATCAACAAAAACAAGGTTTTCACAAAGCAGCTCTTAGACGGGGCACTTCCTGAATGCCTGAGGTATGTTACACTACACGAGTTATTCCAGCAGACATTTCCTCTTCTACTCTTCTCTGGTTTAAGTCACTGCATCTCCCCACAGAACATCTTCATGGTTGACAACAGAGCAGCTAATGGTATACAGTAGACGAGAGCAAAACAAAGACTCGAGATGAAACGGAACTCCCGATTATGTTCCGCCTCTGCATCGATGCAGAGTCGTCCACATCGCGATGCATCTCCTAGTAAAGACTTTTCTACACCTCTCCTCTACTGGCATGCTAAAAATAACCTTCCCAGAACACGAGTAGACTTTCCCGTCACTTCTATTTAAATACATTTGTTGTTGTTGTTTGTGATACTCTCGGCCGCTCTGGACTTTGTCCGTCTGCTGCTCCCCTCTGGCCAACACCTAAACTTTCCTGTTTTGTATTTCTCCTCATATCAATGTTTACAGAAGAGCTCTTGTCTTCCTTTAATAACTCACAGACTCATAGAATTATAATTGTTGCTCAGGACTAGTTAATATGAAAATGTGTTGTACCTGCTATCAGACTTCATACACATGGACTTTACTTTTATTTAATTCCCATATCTTCACATCTGCTCCTAAATACAGTAGCACTACAGATGTGTGCTGGTGATCCCGTGTGTTGTGACCCCCTCTAGAGGTTGCTGAGTATCGGTGCATCACAAGAAAACAAACTTGCTGAACCCCCCCCACCCCAGCAGCAGGCATCCCAACTATGTGTTGTCTTTGTTTAAAGTGTAGCTCATCAGCAGTACAATGCGCTGGCCTGAATACAGGACTGTAAACACTGTTCTTCCTGATGGGCTTTCCATTTCACGCCCTATTGCACATCAGCGTGTGAGCTCTGTACGATGTGCACGGTGCTTTAGAAACACCTCTGCACCTGCGTGTGCATGTTTGAAGAAAAAAATGCAACTAGAAATTAAAGAGTGTAGTGAATGGTTATAAAATCTATTGTTTGCAGACTCAAATCGTCGGCTTATTCATACTTCTGTCTGCTGAAGGACAGTTGGTGTGAAATGCAGCAGGCAAAAATAGGTTGCTTGTTTTAAGTGTAACTGGTTTATATTCATGTAGAAAACGCATCATAATACTGCATATATACTGTGTATAATACAGCTGACCGTAGATCGGTTAAATCTAATATACGGTATTCTGTCAAAGGGGATTGTCTTCATGTCGCAGCGTAACATTACAAGTATTTATGTTAGACTTCACCCTAAACTCTCTGATATCGAGAGAGATCTAGGTTATGAGGATGCAACGAGAGAAATCCTTCCAGCATAATGTGGAGGACTCTGCTTTTTATTTGTTTGTCGCTTTGAATACAAGAGTGTCTGCTAAATAAATGTAATGCGTTAACTCCCTCAGGCGTGTCGGCCTATAAAGTTCACCTATAAACTTAGTCCCTGTCTGTCTTTTTAAAGTATTTTATATAAATCATAAACATGTACTATGAACACTTATTGTTCTGTACTTCTGACTCGAATTAAAGCGACACGAAATGCAAATTCCAGAAAAACAGATCACCTCTGAAATACTTGACCGTCTCTCCTTTATGGCAGCGCACCCACGGCTGGCCTCACACGTCCGTTCTGTTTGTTGGTCTCTGCCAGACTTGGTGCTAATTTACTGGATTTGTGAGAGAGCTGTTGTGCTACTGGTGTGTTCGTGTTGGAAGAGGATGTTTGTCACGTGGATCGTTCTGCGTGTCACGACGCGAGGCTGTCACATGACTCCAAAATAACCGGTCATGTGACAGTGAGAGAGTTTCAAACTCCTGGTCTCTCATGGGCCGGACCACTGTGTCGGCTGTGAAGGTGTCCAGGGCTGTGTCAGGTTTTATCAGGAAACGAGAAAAGCAATACAGATTGATTGTTTACCTGGAAATGATTTTGGCTTTTTGCCTCAAGGAGCTACCACCATAACGCTCCGCTAACACCCCCCTCTGGTCCTCTAAGTGGTGCAGTCTGTCTGACCATTGACTCCTTTTCTAGCAGTCAAGTAAAACACACACACACGGTGCTGACGGAGTACGGTGACTATTTTTAAGACCCCCACCCCTCCCGAGCTGAGTGATTTGCTCCGCTCATGCCGCATACGTGTGCACACTTGCAGCCCACCCCTCTTTGTAGTAGCTGGTGATGCCAGCACGGATCAGATCACAGGGGGATACACGCAAACAGAGCCACTCTCAATGACACAACTGAATAGTTCAGCTCGGCTACCAGCGTACACTGTGGAGGGAGGGGGAGGCAGAGAGAGAGGGAGGGAGGGAGGTTAAAAAAACAAGTGAAAGGCAAGAGAGGAATCAGGAAGGTCAGAGGGAGGAGCGACACGCTGGAAGAGGGAGGGCTGGGCGTTAAGAGGGGTCGTTCTGAGAGGGCACCTGTAGAGAGGACAGGAAGAAGTTCAGAGAGGGGGTTTGAACAGAAACCCCCTCTCCTTTTTTTTTTTTTTTTTTCCTTCCTCTGTCCGTTCACAGTTCTGCATTCAGCAGGCGTTCAACATGGGGAACCGAGGGTCTCGAGAGCAGCAGGACTCTGAGGGTAGGTGTCGTCTTGACTCTCTCGTATTTAGAGTATCAGGGCGCCGTCCAACAAAAATCTCATTCTGCCTTTCTAATTTTTTTTAGCACACTATGTTCCCCCTTTCTTTCCCTCTTTCTCTCCCTCCCGTTCGTCTTCCCTCCCGTTCCCTCTCGTGCGCGCTCTCTTCCCCCAGCCGGTGTGGTGTTTTTTTGCCTATATTTAGGCTGCGCTGCCCCAATGCAAACTCGGTAATGTGAGTTACACTGAAACGCATTAGGAGGAAGAGCGGAGCAGGAGCAAGCTGCCGCCGGGGCCGCGAGAGAGGCCTCTGCAATCTGAGGATTCCGGTTTTTTAGTTGTTTTTCACTTCAGTCCTCTTTGAAAGTGTGGCTACGACCAGTTGTGAACTGTGAGCTCAGGCCGGTTACAAGGCCAGGTGATGTCCCCGAGTGGGCGGATGTCGACATTATTGACCGCGGAGGCTAACAGAGGTTCTTTGATGATGGTGAAACTTTTTTTATTTTTTATTTTATGTGCATGTTGGCAGCAGCTTTGTTGACGAGTTTGTGAGCAGAGCTGGCTCGCGTCGTGGTCCGAAGGGCCTTCCAGGTGCCATGTTTGCTTCTGTTGACCGTTGCATTCACTTCCAACACTTAGGGGGTGTGAGATGGCACAACGGCAAACAAAGTGAGGGGAACGATACAGGTCTGACTTAATCAGTGGTGTCATGAGGACAAGTTAACAGTTGCAGCTTTCAGGCGCCTTGTTTTGACAGTTTGAAGATTGCAGATTACTCAGACTGCCTGGAAACAAGTGTAGAGCTGAAGCGATTGGTGGATAAATTATTAAATAAATAAAACTATTATGGTTATTAATGAACCGTGTATTTCTTTTGGTCATGGATATCTTTGGTTGGATTAAAATGAGCACTCTGAGTTAGTCACGTTGGACTGAACAACATGGTGGGAGGTTAAACGTTGTTTATTTGCATATACGACCCACATTGTTTCCCTTTAATGACGCGGAACGATAAAGTCAAAAACAGTCTGCCTGTATGGTCCGATATTAATAACGTGTTTCACATTGATTTGGTATTTAATTGATGACACAATAATGGAGAGATTAGAGTTAAATAATCAGTTTGTCCTTTTTAAGTCCCTACATTTATGTGTTTGATTTATGTATTCATCGCTCATCCGTTGAGATTAACCCGTTTATTTTAGACAAAACGTTGTGACAGCAACACTGAAACGCTTCTGCGATAGAGATTTAAATATTCAACAAGTTGGTGTTTAATTTCGTGTGTTCACATAAATGTAAAGTTGCTCAGTACTGGAGTATTCGACAGATTCCTAAACTGTAATACAGCCTCCGTTGTGACTGAGCAGAACTTTGGTTCTTTATAAAAGTTGACCTCATAACGTTGCTGTGGACGTAAAGCTGCAGCTGTTGCTCTGCAAATCATCGAGAAATAAAAACCTTCACATTTTTAGATGCAGCTTTTCTCACTGCCTCCAAGTAGCCCGACAGGACTTTCAGATCATTGGCAACGTAATGCCATGGTGTAAACACGAGCTATGTGCTGTCAAGCGCGCCTCTGTCAAGTTTTGGCTGTATCAGTGTGTGTTGGTTTACATTCTGGTCTGTGTCTGATCCACAGCAGGGGCCTACTACCCCGCCCAGCCTCAGTTCACCCCCTCGGTGCAGGCGGCGCCCGTCATTATGAACCCGGCCCCTCAGCAGCAGCAGCCGCAACCACCACCTCAGCCCCCCCAACACATCGCCACCAAGCGGGAACGGAAACAGGTACGGTCGCTATCCTGCATCACACTTACAACTTCAACTCCACCATTTTACCCACAGAGTGAACCTAGAACAGGCCTTTAAATAACATTGTTAAAGATGGTGGAAACATCGATAGGAAAGACCAAAAAGAACTGTTCCTAAAATGGAAACTTTTGTTATCAGCTCTGTTTGGACTAGATCTGGTTATCAGTGAAGGTCAGGTACTGTAACTTGCACTAGTATTTAGTGTTGAGTCCATCTGAATACATGATATCTGTGTTCTCTAGAACATACCAGACCCAAACAGCTACTGTGTAGATGTGGCTGTATACATCTTGGTGATATTACAGACTAGCTAAATAATATTTTTTGGTTCTTGAATGATGGGTTTGATGCCTGCTCTGTACTGTATGTTGTGAGAATATAATGTTTCCTGCAACATGCACGATGCATTCAGGTACACACAACAATCACACTAATCTGTAAACTTTACACAGAGTAAAGTCAGTGTCAGAACATCTGACTTGTTCTCATGTTAGTCAAAACACAGATGAAGTCTGTTTCTGTAAATAATGCCATGAGTCCAAAACAGGAAGAAATGCCACCAAAGTGGAAATATTGAAATATCAGTTATGAAACGGATCCAAATATTGTCGTCCTGCTGTTACAGGAATCAAAGGAACTGACCAAAAACAGAACGAAGTAAAGTATTCTTGAATATGTGGACCTATATCTATGAGTTTCTACCCGGGAACAAGGAGCTAGAGGAGCGAATGAAAGCAGCAAGTCCTCCTCAGAGATCACTGAGGGACGAGCACAGTTCTGTGTGAGGGGAACATGTCACCAAGGTGAATAATCTGACTTCCAGATGCACAATATGATAGTCTGGCTTCAGATGCTTTGTTTATTATGCTCAAGTTGTTTACGTACATAAAAAAACACAGAATGAGTTAGATAATATTAATTATCATGAGCTTGCCAGACAAAAATGCAATTAGTCTGGAAGCTCTCAGTTCATTTTTATTATCAGAGAGGCGTCGTCAACGTCACCAGATCCGCCCTGTGTAGATGGCCAATCACAGCACAGTAGTACCAGCCAATCGTAGCGCATCAGGGCGGGACTTGGCACAAAGCGGGGTGGGAATATAATAACGCATGAGTAATTCAAAAATGTAAACAGCCTGCAGCGTGCAGGTGTGATATGAACTGGTTTATTTAACGATTGTCAAATCATGTCAGAAGGGAGAAGTTACTGTTTCAAACACGCCCCGTATTAGATCAATAGAGCAAATAAAAACATAAGCTCACAGATCCGTTTTGTTTCCAGGACTCTTCTGTAGATAGATTAGATATAGAACTACGCTTACCAGACTTCTGTATACGTGTATGTTCTGTATATAAGAAGTGGAAGTAGTCGCTGTGGCGTCACCCATTAGTTTGTGGACCGCCATTTCGAAGCCTCGCGTTCGGCACTTCGGCTGTTGCCATCTTGGTTTATTTGCAACCAGAAGTGACAGGAGGCGGTGGAGCTAAGTATAACTAAAAGCTGATTAAGACAATTTTTAGGCGACCACATTCTCGAAGTGAAGTGATAACACACTGTGAAAGGGTTGAAGTTGCACTGAAAGCTCCCAGCTACCTGTCAATCACAGTAAGCCCCGCCCCTAAAGCATCCCCTGCTTTATGGTCTGTTTGACTCTAAATGGACCATAATGTACTAAATGAACATCATGCTGTATTGAAGAAGACTTGAAACTAGAGATTGAGACCATAAACTCATGTTTACAATGTTTACTGAGGGAATAAATCAAGAGAGAATTGATAATTCTCTGAATGCTTTAACTCGACATTAGAGTCACTGTAAGCGACGGCTGTTTTGGATTGACCTTTTTCTGTGTTTATACAACAGCTCCCTCACAGTAATATGAACAAATAATACAACAACCCAACGACCCGATGCTTTTTAGATAATGCAGCGCGTCTGCGGTGTTGCAATCTCCCTCAGTGTGACTCCAGACTCGTTCTTGAGTCTGGACGTAGAGTTCAGTCCACTGATGGAAACAGATAGCGGTGAACTTGACCTTAAGGTGGTTGCGGAGTGAGAGTGAGCTGCTGTGCGACATATTCTACAGTATGTCTAGTGTTTCCTCTGCTCTCTAAGATGGCTTTCGCCTGGTATGTGGTAGCTCACTGTGAACTGTGGCCCCAGATGGTGCCTCTGGTGTACTCATCTTTTATTTACACTCCTGTGATGCTGCTTACATTTGAGAAGTCATTTTTAGATGTTTCCAGATTCCCCAGAGACTCTTTTATCCAGCTAGAAATTAAAATATTCCGTCTCCTGCACTGTTCAGGGTTTTTTCAACCTCGTGGCTCTATTTGCGTTGTTTTCCCTTCGTTGCCCTGTTTATCGTCTGTGTCGGTGTGTCTTTAAATTTATTTTGGCTATCTCTGAGCTCTTACTACAGTTGGTATGGGTTTGTGATGAGGCTTTATCCTGTTTTTTGTACTTCATGTCGGGTATTCGTCTTCATCTGACCAAACATCCTGAATCTGACGTTATCCCCTGACTGCTTATCAGCGACTGTGGTCGGACTTTGGCTTGTTCCCATTGGCCCTCGTGCACAATTACTGTCTCCGTCATGTGAAACGTCAGTATATCCCCTCAAGATGACGGACGGGGAGAGACTGAGAGAACTGTTAGTGCTTCAGACATAAGACTCTGCATTCTTGTTTTGGGGTGATGCTCTTTGAGAAAGTAGGTCGAGATTTGGTGTTTTTATTTGAAGGATTAAGGATTTTAAGGGTTTAGTGTGGCCTTCTATCTGCAGGACAGTGTGGCTAGGTGGCTTTTTTACTTATGTAGTTGCTTGCAAGTCTGACATAGAAAGAGAGTGAGTTTGTGTTTGGACTGTTATCTTTCGAACTGCCAACATTCACCTGATTTATGCCGTTTAGTTCCTGGTTACATGCAAAAAGTTGTAGCTTTGCACATTTATTTTTTTCCACTTTCCTACTCTTTTGCTCTCCCCCTCCCCGTGTGTCAGAGAGAAAAACCAGAGGGGATAGAGGGAGGGAGGGAGGTGAAGGACATGTCAGCACATAGCTCAGCTCCACGTGGCCACCGGTCTCCTCCCCCTTCTGAGCCGGAAGGGCTAACCAACCAGCCTTCCTCTGCTTGCTGCTGTGGCACCCCACTCCTCCTCCTCCTCCTCCTGTACTGGTTTCCTCTGCCCTCAAAAGGGGCGGGCCTTAAAAAATAAAAGAGTGACTTGAGTGAGCAGGATGACAGAGCAGGCGGAGAGAGAATGAGGGGGAAAGGGGGGAGTTTCTCCTAATAGCTGCAGCTCATTTGATAACGCTAACTTGTTTTCGTCTTCCTAGAAACCCTCCTATCCCCCCCCCCCCCCCCCCCCCCCCGTCCTGCCCCACTACTCTGCCCCCCCGTCACACTCCCGGCCCCGTTAACTGTCTGGTAGCCTCTGTGGGAGGGTTTGCACATTCCAATACCATAGCTTTACAAGGCCAGTCGCTTTATCCTCTCTCTCTTTTTTTCCCTCTCCCCCTCCCTGTTCTGTTCAGCGTATGAGAGAGAGAGGGAGAGAGAGAGGGAGAGAGTGTGATTCAAGTTGCTAGCTAGCTTACTGACAGTCAGGCCCAGCCCTGTTCTGCAGGCCTGTAGCTCTTATCACGGCCTGGATGTGTGCGAGTTAAACCGAGGAGGGGGAAAACTTCACTGGGCTACAGCCACGGGGTCTGTGGGTTTTTTTTAAAGTCCGCTGGAACGGCTACTCCGGCCCCAGGATGCCAAGAGGCCCGCTAGGGTTTGTAAGGCTCCGAGAGAGGAGTTGAACCAGAGGAAAAAAGGTCAGTGGCAACGAGCAAATATTGTTCTTAAAAACGCCCAAAGTAGGCCGGAGACTGTAGCAGCTCAACTCTTTTCACAGTTGAATCTCTGTCCAGGGACTTTATACTTTACTTTAAGCAGCGCTGTGACTCATACCAGTTGCATGACAGCTCTGGCTGCCGATGGTAAGTATGTAGAGTGTGAGAGAAAGAAAAGGGAGCTGGATGGAAAAGCATGCGTTTTGTAATGTATGGGCACTCCTTGTGAGGGATCAGATTATATTTTTCACTCCCTGATTGTGCTTTGCCTTCATGAGAGTCATAACAACCTCAACCAGCAGCGGAATTCGTTTGACAATCGGCCCTTTTTTTTTTTTTTTAAGTCTGCCGACTCGATCCTCGGCTCAGCCAAACAGCACTGCGATGCGACTTAACTGGCCGAAGCACATTCAGCTGCGAAGCGGAGGAATTTGTTGGTTGGTTTTTCGGTGCCTCAGCGTTCACAGTGTGCGAAATGCAGCTTTTTCATTGAATCGGAGGCAGCCAGCGAGAGTCACGGGGCTGACGACTGCAGGCCGTTGCATCATGGGAAGGCAGCTCTCCTCTTACGTGTGCTGCTGTCCTCACCCCCGAAACATTTTCAGCCCTTTTCTCTTTTGCGTTTGTGGAAGGGAAGTTCTCAAGTGCTTAATCCTCACGTACGGATTCATTTCCTTCTCTCCTTTCCTTTCCTGTAATCGTTTGTGCTCTCACCCTGACGAGCGACTCTCTTCCCTCTGCTCCACAGATCAGAATAAGAGACCCAAACCAGGGAGGTCGAGACATTACAGAGGAGATTATGTCCGGGGGCCGCAGTGGCTCTACCCCAACCCCACCACAGGTGAGCTACCGTACAGTTCAATCTGGATTTTTAGACGCATATAAAATGTTTTCATTGAAATTGAGAAATTGATGCATAGTAAAAAATGACTTGGCTGCGATATGCTTCTACTTAGCACTGTGTGAATGTCAGCGTTGTCCGTTATAGCATCTCAAGTATTTGAAACAAGAATTGACTTGCCTGCTCCGTCCATATGTTATCGCTTTATGAGGAATGCTGCCAATAGCCAGGACTCTTACATGTGTTGCACTACAACCTATCAAAAGCAAGCTGATCTATGGTTTGCTGTTGGAGTTCTGATGTCTGGTTCATATATCCAACGAGGATCTAACGTGAAACTATTTTCTCTTTTGTCAAGTGGAAGAATGAGTGTTGTCCTCGCCACTCGGGTCATGCTTTACTTTCTGGTGTGTTGTGTTTCTCCCGACAGACGGGATCAGAAGGTACAGCGGTGGTCCAGTCCAACGGTGAGAGCGTGCCAGCTGCTGCCTCGCCGGCTCTGGTTAGACCAGGTGAGGGCCACATGCACAGTCACACAAGTACACAAGGACAGGTTTTACAATGAACACCATTGAAGATGTTGCTTTTAAGAAAAACGAAGAGAAAAAAGAGCTGAAGAGAGAGACGCGCATAGATATCCATGGACTGGATTTTATTTATTTAATATTTCTTTATTTTGATTTATTTCTTTATGTATTTTATTTATTAGTTATTTATATTTAAATTAAATGAAATCACGTTCACCGGAAGGTCATTCTTATTTTAAAGTCGATTCTTTTTTTATTTTTATTTTTACACAATCTTAGGGACGAGCATTGGATATTAGCAGTAGTAAATAATGCTCTGATACACTCGATTGGATAATTGTTGTGCAATTCTACATGTATATTTATTTGTAAATAAACATGAAATTAAATTACCATAATGCATAGTATATACATACACTGCAAAAACAGCGTGGGGCTAATTTGAACGTCGTTTTCAAAGTTTTTTTTGTACTCGCTAAATGGTAATTTACTACATCTAACGTAGAATATACAGCAATACGTTGAGTATATTTGATATATCGCCCACTTCTAGTTGGATGCATGACATACACAGAGCGCATATATATATATATATTTTTTTTTTTTTTTCCACAAACTGATCATTTGTTCATCTTAAACTCCTACTTTCAAAGAGATATTATTTTGTTTCTGTTAAATCAGTATCGTTAGATGTTTGGTGAATATGATCCGTTGTCTGTAAAATCTCCATGAATACCGTTTGATGTTGTGAAATGATAACTGAGCTGAACGAACTGCTTTTCAGACTTCTGACAACATATTTTTCTGACCCTCCAGATGACAGAGGGAAACCTACGCCCCCTCCTCCGTCAAAGACCCCTGAACTTGCTAAGGCAGACCACATCCCCACAGAGGCTTCCCCCTCTGACACGAACACTAAGCCCCCCGCATCCCCTCGACTATCAGAAACGGAGGACGTCCCTCTCGACACTATTCCCACTCGTGCTCCCGTTGCAGACGTGATGGATGCTCCCCCAGCTTCCCCCAGGGAAGCCACCCCACCACCACCCAAGTCGGCGCCCGAGGTGCCCGCCTACCCTGCACCCCTCCCCGGCCCTGTCCGCACCTCTGCCGCACAAGGCAAAACAGACAAGAAACCCACAGAGGCAAAGGAGGAGGTGGTGGAGGTGAAAGAGGAGGCTGAAGCGGAAGAGGCAGCTGCCTCTCCGGTCACGCCTCCCTCCACCACTAACGGTGTCGCGGAGCCGGAGCCGGAAAGGCCGTCGGTCGTGTTGCCACCCTGTCACCTGGAGGCCCCTCTGGAGTCTCCCATCGCACAGCCGGAGGAGCTCCGCCTCCCCAACGGGCTGCCGCTGCCGGACCCGCGAGACCCCGAGGAGCCCGCCGCAGGTTCGACGGAGCACGACGACAGCCCCATCGCCGAGCCGGACGTCATGCAAACCTCCACAGTCGTCACTCAGGCGGCGCCCACGCCCGTGGTCGAAGCCGCGCCCGTTGTGGAAGCCGCGCCCGTTGTGGAAGCCGCGCCCGTTGTGGAAGCCGCGCCCGTTGTGGAAGCCGCGCCCGTTGTGGAAGCCGCGCCCGTTGTGGAAGCCACGCCCGTTGTGGAAGCCGCGCCCGTGGTCGAAGCCGCGCCCGCCCCTGTTGATCAGCCCGCCCCCGCTGTCCAGGAGATTCCTGCCGATGCAGTCATCCAGGCAGAACCCGCCGAGCCCGAAGTTCAAGACACGGTTCCTCCAGTTGCCCTGGACATCAAAGAAGACACCCCAGTGCCCTCCTCTTCCGTGGCCGCGGAAGAGGAGCCGTCTCCTGCGGAGACGGTTTCCGCGGCTGACAGCGCCCCCGAAACAGTGCCCGCTCCCCCCTCTCCCACAGCAGAGGAGAGGGAGGACACCCGTCCTCCACAGGCGGTCACACCTGCCCTCGTAGAAGCTACTATGCAAGGTCAGTTGGTTACGTGCTAAAAATACTCTCCTCCATGATTAATAGAACATCTTCTTGGGCAGGACTTTTCTTCCAGATATGTTTGTCTTGATCTGAGGCTGATTGTGTTTGTCTTCTGTCTTTTAGCCGCCGTGTCTGTGCCAAAGAAGAAGAGGAAGATGAAGGATCTGAACAAAAAGGAGGCAGTGGGAGACCTCCTGGATGCCTTTAAAGAGGTGTGTGCATGTGCAGTGATGCATTTATTAACGAATTTCTATGCCTTTACGACCTGTTTTTAACTCAAATCAACCCCTAGAGGTCATAGTCCAGTGAGAAAAGAGGCTTCTTCCCCCCCCCCCCCTCAGGGTTGTTTTATTTTACATATTGAGTTTAAGATGGCAGTCTGACTTCTAACCCCTCTCCCATCTTTAAACCAGGAGCAGGTAGTGGCTCCACCAGAGCCCGAGCCAACCCCCGTCCCAGCCCCAGAGACCAAGCCCCCTGCCGCTTCCCCTCCTGCCCCAGAGGATCCTGACATGACCTGGGAGGACAAGGAGGACAAGGAGGACAAGCGGGACACTGAGAACATTCAGCCGGATGACAAGAAGTACCAGTACAAAGAGGGTGGGTCTCTGGACCTTGATACCTTTCGGCGTGAACATTCACGAGTTGGCGACGTGTCAGTCGGAGCACGTTTATGTTTGCTTTGTTGGAAGGAGGGCGTGGCGTTTCACCTGATTGTGCTTCTGTTGATACGAGTGTTCAGTGGAAAACGATAGTTATGTGATGGCAACGAAG
This sequence comes from Anarhichas minor, assembly GCF_050575085.1. NCBI lineage: Eukaryota > Metazoa > Chordata > Actinopteri > Perciformes > Anarhichadidae > Anarhichas > Anarhichas minor. The sequence continues at coordinate 733,265 of NW_027466472.1, read as the reverse complement.
CATATTTGAACAATAAGCTCAAGAAGAAGATTAAACGGGGAGATTTTTAATTTATAGATGCATTGTAGGTCATGACCGTTAGCCTCCTTGAAGCTTTGCTCTATTATATATAAACACAAAGAAATCAAAGCAAATGAGAATAAGTAATTTCAGCATGTTTTTTACCAGGTTCTTTACTGTCATTGTACAACAGGGTTGCACAACAAAACACAAAAACACCTCATTAAAAACTGACTTAATTCAACTTCAATGTACCCAAGATGGATTTTTATCTGAAACGAAACGGTCCATATATACTAGGGGTGGGAATCACCAGAGATCCCGCGATACGATATTATCACGATACTTGGGTCACGATACGATATTATCACGATACTGCGATATTCTGAGTATTGCGATGACATAGGCCTATATTGCGGTTTATTACTTTTTTCAACTTCAAAACTGTCAACGTGTTTTATCTAATAAGATAAAGTTTTCAGTCTGTTCATCTCACTTCAATCATTTTTATTGCAGCCAAATAGGATTGTCAAGCAGACAGACTGACCAACAATGTCATAAATGTTGCATGAACCTGACAAACTGAACTGTTTTTATTACTACATAGTCCAACCTAACTAAATGCAAACGTGTGGACTCAGTATATGAACTATAACTTGTATAAGTAGGATATAAGAGTTATATAACTCAGTATAACTTGCGATGCGTGGACGTCGAGTGCAGAGACAGTTATGCGCTGCACTCTCCCCATGAGCCTGGCTACTGTTGGCAGATTTAACCCCGTTGTGAGGCCAGATGTCTCTTTGTTTTGACCAACTTCCTACCAATCACGCTGACCCGGGACCTTTCCTGACCTCACCAGAAAACAACTCGGCACCATCTAGTGGACTGAAAAAGCAATTGATTTGATTTTTCTAGTAATTTTTTTTCTTTTTTTTTTCTTTTTATAGTTTATATAATAAAAGATCGATACTTGGCGTCCGTGTATCGATACAATATCGCGATACTATGCTGTATCGATTTTTTCCCCCACCCCTAATATATACTGTACTATACATGGTTTATTAATTAATTTATTTTCCAGCATATCTGCCACCTTGTGGACATTATGAGGCACGACGATATCTACAGTTATAATGACCTGGAGTCACTTGCTCTCTTATTCTGAAGTAAAGCTCTGCAGAGGGACAATGTATCTTTTAAAAATTTGATCTGCTCATTTATTTTTCTTCCTGTTTTTTGTTTTCTCTTTCAGAACAATGGAAGCCAATCGACCCGGAGCAGAAGAAGCATTATGACCGAGAGTTTCTTCTGGGCTTCCAGTTCAGCTCAGCCAGCATGAGCAAGCCCGAGGGTCTGCCAGCCATCAGTGACGTGGTCCTGGACAAGGTGCCACATCTCGCACTATAGACGCACCATCTTTCATTTTTAAAGTTATATTTGCCCGGAAGCACTGATGGGGATGTAGTTAATGTCCCCGCGACTGGAAACATAAATAGACATAAAGATGACAGCATTATATGTTCCAGAATATCTAAATAACGTTTCACTTTGTTTATTTCTTTGTCTTTTCAGGCTAATAAGGCCCCACTGCGTCAACTGGACCCCAGTCGTCTAGTGGGAATGAACTGCGGCCCCGACTTCACACCCTCCTTCGCCAACCTCGGCAGGCCTGGAATGGGAGGCGGAGGTGGTGGTGGTGGTGGTGGTGGTGGCGGCGGAGGTGGTGGCAGAGGACCAGTAAGTTCAACATCTTCTCAATGTGATCCTCCGAGAGCTCTGCGCTTGAACGTTCACGGTGTCTTTCTTCCTTTCCCCCTCTTCTTCTTCTGACCTGCAGCCTCCGGGTATGGGCATGGGGGTCGGCGGTCCGCGTCGCTCTCAGCAGATGCCGCGCAAAGATTTGAGGAAAATCATCACCACCATGTCGCTGGGCGACGACGTGCAGCTGAACAAGGCGGAGAAGGCCTGGAAACCTTCGGCGAAGAAACCCGTCCGCACCCGCGCGGCGGAGGAGGAGCAGCCCGAGGAGAACGAGTCGGAGCACGCCAAGACCCAGGAGCTGTTCAAACGGGTCCGCAGCATCCTCAACAAACTGACCCCGCAGAAGTTTCAACAGCTCATGAAACAGGTGGCGGAACTGACTATTGACACTGAGGAGAGATTGAAAGGAGTCATAGATCTCACCTTCGAGAAGGCGATCTCCGAGCCAGACTTTTCGGTGGCCTACGCCAACTTGTGCCGCTGCCTTATGGGGGTAAGTGGTGCCACACACACATAATGGAGATATGTGTTGACTAAGCTTGAATGTTCACTCAAGGACCGTTTGAATTTCGGTATTTACTCCTCCAGTTGTGCACATCTTGCTATGATGCACGTTAAACGATAAGCTCCGTAAATTTTATTTCTGCAGAGACACAAGACAATAGTTTAAAACCTCAGACTATTTGTTTTGACTATATACTTTTCTGGAGACTAAAACCAATTTTACATATTTTTTTTAATATAATTTTGAAGATTATAAACACTTCATTCGTCCCGCTGGGAAAAATTTCCCCAAGATACTATTCGTCAAAGGAGACAATAAATGCCTTTACACACTGTCGTGACAAATACATGACCCTAAAATCAAAACTATTCATACTACCGGGACCCCATTGACCCAGTGCAGCGACTGGCAGCAGCCTAAAGCTACTGTAAGCTATTTTATCGAGTTTCCTTTTAGTGAAACTGCTCTGAGTTCCCTCTGTTAAACGGTTACGCAGTGGACATGTCCAGGGCTTTTATTGTGAAAGGTAAGAACAGCTGCCTTTGTCACAAGGTTGAAAGGAGTAATAAAGTTTGCGGTCTTGGTTCGGACTACGGAGCCTATGTGTTGTATGCGATAGAGCACATTTTGAATATGTTTGTTCAGCACAACGTGATTGGTCGATGCTTTTAATCGCAGTGCGAAAGCTTTTTTTGTAATATTCATGTTCTGTGTGAAAGTACTCATGACAAATATAATATTTATTGCACGAAAAGAAGCACCCTCGCTGTGTGTAAAGGCTTTTATCCTCATTCTTGAAGCCTTTTCTCTCATCAAAGTGAAGATTAAAGTGCTTCCTCCAAAGCATAACCTAAAACCCATAATATACTGCAGCTTGTTCACATACTTGCAGCTATTAAGCCTTTGAAAAGTGGTCAGAATCATCTCCCGTGGCTGTTAGCGGTCTGTCCGACTCTCTGTTTGAAGCACGTTTGAATTTCTCAGCTGCAAATTCCAAATCTGACGAGCACTTTTTATTTTTTGGGTTAGTTGTCATCTGTGTTAATCCGTTTGACATCTTGAATTCTTCTTCGAGGATAATAAATCCACATTAATTGTGATGATTATTCACTGATTGTAGGTCAAATGACTGTTTTTACCAATGGAGTCTGGTGGCTTTGAAGAAATATAGCGAACACTTAAACTAGATTTTTATTCTAGGTTGGCCTTTCTTTTAGGTGGTTGGAAGACATTTAGCTGCTCTGGATAAATAACTCGTACGACCCTCTTAAAATAACTCCAAACTCTCCCTTTAAGTTCAAACAGCGGCCCAGGTGATTGAGGAACTGAGGAGTGACTCACACTACATATCACTGCACCCTGTCGTCTTTTTAAATGTCTTTTTATTCCTCCGCTCTCTTTCAGCTTAAAGTCCAAACCACAGATAACCCGGCAAACACTGTGAACTTCCGCAAGCTGCTGCTAAATCGATGCCAGAAGGAGTTTGAAAAGGACAAAGACGATGACGAGATCTTTGAGAGGAAGCAGAAGGAGCTGGAGGCTGCCACAGTGGTACAGTACTGCCTCATAGCATACCGGTTGGGGGGCTTTATTCATGCACTAAAAATAAGTCATGCTGGTCGTTGTGTGCGTGTATCAGGATTTTCCATACAACCAACCACCCCTCCTCTAAAATCTCCCTTTCTGTCCCCCCGTTGTGACATTGTTTTCTCTGGCAGCCGGAGGAGAAGCAGCGGCTCACTGTTGCGCTACAAGCCGAGAAAGACATGGCCAGGAGGCGCTCGCTGGGCAACATCAAGTTCATCGGAGAGCTGTTCAAGCTCAAGATGCTCACGGAGGTCATCATGCACGACTGCATTGTGAAGCTGCTCAAAAACCACGACGCGGAGTCCCTGGAGTGCCTGTGCAGACTGTTGTCCACCATCGGCAAGGACCTAGACTTTGAGAAGGCCAAGGTACAACACACACACACACACACACACACACACACACGGTTAGATGGTGTGATGAGGAGGATGCATGCATGCTGATAAATGTGCAGTTGGATCGTAGTGCAGGAGATACTCACCAACCTGTTGTGGTCCTCCTCAGCCTCGTATGGACCAGTACTTCAATCAGATGGAGAAAATAATCAAGGACAAGAAGACCTCGTCCAGGATCCGCTTCATGTTGCAGGATGTGATCGACCTCCGACGGGTAACGCGTCTGCACGACACAAACGCATCACTTAGCGTACACAACTCAAACCTACAGCACATGAGATGATGGTGGTCCAAGCAGCGAGCAGACAGCCGTCACTGCCGAGCTTTGTTGCCAAAATATCTCCGTTTAGAAGTCCAATATAAAAGAAAAGTCTAAACATTGTCACTGACTAACTCAATATCAAAGGTACGGATTTTAATGCCAGATATATATGCCAGATAGATACAAAATATATTCTCTTATACACCCAGATACATTACTAGGGATATTTTTGGCTTTTTCATTTTTTGATCATTTTGGCTGTTAAATATTTGGCATGGTGTTAGTTTTTTAAAAATGTATATCTATCTATAATAAGTCTACAATAAACGGTTTAACTGTTGAACACACACACTTTGTTGTTCCCTTTCTAGGCGAAGGCTGGAGAGTAACAAGGATGTTGTTCCCTTAATGAGAAACTGTAGCAGGAATTGGTGATATGGACAGAAAAACGACACTAACATTTACAGATTTAAAAACTTTTTGAGGGCGGCTGTGGCTTAGGATGCCTTTAGGTAGAGCGAGTCGACCAATCGGGAGATTGGCGGTTCGATCCCCGGCTCCTCCGGTCCGCATGTCAAAGTGTCATGAACCCCAAATTGCTGCATTTAGATTAGATCCCGATGAGCTGCATTGCATGTGTGAATGGTGATGTGTAGCTTTAAGCGCTTTGAGTGGTGGGAAGACTAGAAAGGCCACTTACCATCCATTTGATTGACTTTTTATTTTACTATACGAAACTTCATGTCAAAAAAGGGAAACTGTCGACGTCCCCTCCGCCCTGTACTCACAATGTCTCCCCCCCACAGAACAACTGGGTGTCCCGACGAGGCGACCAGGGCCCCAAGACCATCGACCAGATCCACAAAGACGCCGAGCTGGAGGAGCAGAGGGAGCAAATGAAGGTGCAAGCCCTCTTCTCCAAGAAGGATATGGGCGGTGGTGGCGGAGGCAGGATGGGTGGAGGAGGAGGAGGAGGTCGCGGGGGCTCTCACACCCCCGGCCGTGGCTCTCAACCCCAGGACGAGGGCTGGAATACGGTGCCCATCTCCAAGAACCGACCCATCGACACCTCTCGTCTTAGCAAAATCACAAAGGTAGGAGAGAGGAAATTTACTTTGACCCTTTTTCATCACTTCACCTGTAATAAGACATATCAGAGGTATCTGTTAATGTACTTAATCGTCATTAATGTTTGTAGTTTTAGCAGGAAGTGTGTGTATATAACCTTCAGTTTCTTCTTTCCAGACTCCTGTTCTCGACTTCAACAATCAGTTGCTCGCTCCAGGTGGTAAAGGCACATGGGGGAGCTGGGGGAAGGGCAGCAGCGGCGGCACCACTGCCAAACCTGCAGAAGCTGGTAGGTTTCACAGCCCGATGTGATATTTAGTTGAGCGACTCACAGCTTAAAAACTCAACACGTACTATGTCGTGTATTTTTCAGGCTCAGCCCCGGAGCCAAGCGGCCGTCCGGCCACCAGCACTGTGAACAGGTTCTCAGCCTTACAGCAGTCGGCGCCGTCCTCGGCCTCTTCTCTGGAGTCAGACAGACGAGTTCCTCAGAGGTGAGAAACGGGACCCAATTCCCCGAGAGTACTCAGACAGAATCTCTCAGAATGTACCAAATGCACAGTGCGACAATACAGAGTTTACGGTTGTGTCTAGAATGGGCTAATGACTGAGCTAATTGTTGCTGCAAATGTATTTTAAAGATTTTGGAACTGGATTCTCACGCAATAATCAAAAAGAACCGATAAGAGTATCGATAAGAGTACTAGAATATAAATCCTACCAATACCCTATAAGTGTTTTCTTTCCCTGACTCTGCTCTCCCTCCGTCCCTCTGCAGAAATAGCTCGAGTCGAGAGCGCAGCGATCGCTTCGACCGTTCCGACCGAGGCGGCGACCGCTTCGACAGGCGGGACGACCGCGACCGGAACCGACTGCAGGTCACCAAGCGCAGCTTCAGTCGGGAGAACGAGGAGCGGAGCCGGGAACGAGAGCAGCGCGGGTCGGCCGATCCCGTCCGCCGGGTAGCGAGCATGACGGACGACCGAGGCAGCAGAGACAGAGCCAGGAGCAAAGAGAACGGTGGGGACCCGAACTCATGTTTAGATACCAGGATTTTCTACAATAGTAAAGCTGTTTTTTTATTTAGTTTTTGCTAAATTTACATTTAGATTTCTAGAATATAAATTTTAATTTTTTTGATTTGTGTGTGTGTGTGAACAGTAAAGCATGAGAAAGCTGCAACCCCTCCACCTCCCCCGACCCCCACCAAGCCCGCCTTGACCGAGGAAGAGCTGATCAAGAAGTCCACAGCCATCATCGAGGAGTACCTCCACATCAAGGACATGAAGGTACGCGCTGATATGCTAATGAACATGAGAAGAACCCGTTATGTGCAGGATGGAAAATGGCTCAACAAATGACCCGCTGACAGAAAGCGCTGCACATGGTCTTGTCCGTCCTTACATCGATGTCTTTTCCTTGACTGCCTCACAATAAAAGGCACGACGTAGTTTCTGTTTAATACTTTGAATTTGAAGCTGCAGAAGCAGGAAATGTTCGGTTTGGATTAGCAGAAACAAATACGACTCTAAGAGGCCTGTTGATGCACGGAGAGGCGTCTATCAATCAGATATAATTACAAACCGTAAAGCTGAATTACCTGCCTCTATTATTTCCCTCCTTGTTAGTGTATATTACAGACACAGTTGCATCCTTACAACGATCTGTGTGTGTCCCTCTCTGTCCCGACAGGAGGCTGTGCAGTGTGTGCAGGAGATGAACAGCGCTCAGCTGCTCTTTGTGTTTGTGCGAAACGGGCTGGAGTCTACGCTGGAGCGCAGCACCATCGCCAGGGAGCACATAGGCCTGCTTCTGCAACAGCTCATTAAGAGCAACATCCTCCAAACACAGCAGTACTACACCGGGTCAGTGAGGACTTCCTTTATAATGTAGTTATGTGTATGTTGTGTGCAGGTGGCAACCTCCGGTTCTGAAGAGTGATGCCGATGCGGAAGCGTCTTAAAACCTGCATTCTCTCTAATGTCCACCAGGGGGCGACTCCTCTGGTTGTATAGAAGTCTATGAGAAAATGACTCTACTTCTCTCTTGATTTATTACCTCAGTAAACATTGTAAACATGAGTTTATGGTCTCAATCTCTAGTTTCAAGTCTTCTTCAATACAGCATGATGTTCATTTAGTACATTATGGTCCATTTAGAGTCAAACAGACCATAAAGCAGGGGATGCTTTAGGGCGGGGCTACACAGTGATTGACAGGTCTCTACCAGAGACGTATACGGTGTCTCTACGTCACTTCCTCCTCAGTCCAGATATGGTCACTTCACTGGTTGCAAAAAAGCCAAGATGGCGACGGCCAACACACCAGACTTCAAAACATCAGTCCACTACGTCTACTCCTTATATACAGATATAAGTTTGGGAAACTTCCTGTATCCCTAAAGTAATCCCGTGTGATTCAGACTGCAATGAAACTCTTCGGTTTAAAAAAAGATCATCATAATCTCCGGCCTCTCTCTGACCAGCGTGTACTCGAACAGATAAAGAGGATCCTCTGTAATCCATCCCACATTCTGTACTCTGTGTGAGCTCAGAGATCACAGGTGTGAATTCAATCCTTTAGAGAACTCCTTTTAAAGCAGTAGCCTAAAATAAGTGGAGGGTACATCGGCTGTAACAGGGTACGAAGACTACACACTGATACCTCAGGGTGCGTGTGTTCTTACCTCTATTGCATTTTTCTGTCCTCTTTAATGTCTTTTGTTTGCTTGTGCCGAGATGTGTTGAATGTCCCATTGGGACAATAAAGAATATATCTGCCTATCTAACTAAACAGAGTGCATGTAATGAGTAAAGATACAAGTCCAAGAGCGAGTGCTGTTGGACCGAACACTTCAAGTTGTTGCCAGAAGTCCAGTTTATAACAGCAGGACTTCAGATGAACAGAAGCCCGCAGGGGAGACGTTGGCTTCAGCGAGTGAACTATGCTCAGCCAAAAAAGAGAAATCCATATGTTTGTGTCGATGTGGTGCCATATTGCTCCGTTTACCCATCTGCTCTCTGAACTACTTCTGCATCCTTTAAACCTTGAATAACCTTCTGCTCCACATGTGTGTGTGTGTGTTTCCTCAGGCTTCAGGAAATCCTGGAGGTGGCTGAAGATATGTCCATAGACATCCCCCACATCTGGCTGTACCTGGCAGAACAGATCACTCCCATGCTCCACGAGGGAGGCATCCCCATGGGAGAGCTCTTCAGGTCAGTCCCAGGCCTCACTTGACCCCCTTCGGCATGTTTGGAAAAAAGGGGAAATCTGCCAGAGAAGATAACCTTTTGGCTGTTTGATGTCTAATGGGTGACTTTTTCTTTTTTTTCCTCCAGGGAGATTACAAAGCCTTTGATCCCTCAGGGTCAGGCTGGAGTCCTGCTGGTCCAAATCCTCACTTTACTCTGCAAAGGAATGGTGAGAACCAATAGACTATAATCCTTTATCGATATTATATTGTAAATTATAAAAAAAGGTTTTTAAAATCGGTTCCAGCTGCTAACGTTTATGTACATTTGAAACCAGCGATGGTGTGATCAGCTAATGTGTCCCGTAAGTCTACAACCACTCTGTCTGTCCCTCATTAGAGCCATAAAAAGGCGCGCACGATGTGGAGGCAGGCTGGCCTCCAATGGAAAGACTTCCTCCCCGAGGACGTGGACGTCAACAAGTTTGTGACGGAACAGGTGAGAGGTCGCTCACCAGCTTCAGCCGAGGGAGTTTGCTACAAAATTTAAGTTACTGTGAGGAACTTTTAAGTGGTCCTGAACCAGTCTCGGTTTAGTCCTGATCCTCTATCAGTAAACGAGACCATCAGAGAGAAGATGGACTTTTGTTTTCAGGCAGTAAAACCTGGTAGAAGTCAGTCGAGGTGACATGAAGATGTGCATAAAGCCTGTTTCTGCCTCCGTGGCGTTAACTAGGACGTGGAGTTCACGCTGGGTGACGAGGACGAGGAGGAGGAGGAGGAGAGCAAAAAGAAGGAGCTGAGCTCTGCAGAGGTGACCAAACAGCTGGAGAGACTGATCCAGGACAAGGCCGACAACCAGAGGATCTTTGACTGGGTCGAGGTTCGTATCCCTGTGTGAAATTCAGAGGAATCTTTTCCTTCCATCTTTGTTTCCATTTGGTTACATTCACAGTCTTCACCTCTTTAAAATGAGACGTTGGTCGTGTCTTTGTATGCACCGCATTCATTTCAGGGAGAAAAGTAAAGCGATGACTTGTCATGACTGTGCAATTCAGACACAAACACGAGACCAAGGCTGCGGTCGGATGGTCTTTTTTTTCTTTTCTTAGAGGCGTTTCACTTCACTGAAGTATCTTAAGTGGCAGCCTCGATAAGAGCCGGTCGAACCCTCTAAATGCAAAAGGTGGTTCAATGCTTCCTTTCTTATCTCCTCTAGCTTGAAGTGCACTAGACCATCCTTTACCAAAGGAAAGGAGATCATCTCAACCCACAATTCTTTGTGGCAGCAACATTTAAAGTGACGCAGCATTCGTCTATATTCCTTTTGTATTTCTAACCTTCATAATGAAGTCATATCTTTAACCGAGCTGTTTACATGAAACAGCGCAAAGAATGCACGAAGAGAAGCATCCAAGATGTGCTTTAAATAGGCCGAAGTCCATAATCCGCGTTACATAATTACGTAGTCGGATTCTCTCAGCTCAACAGTTGTTCTTAAGTCCTGAAGACCTCGTGATGTTTTCCGTCAAGGAAAAGTGGTTAGGAAACATTTTTAGTATTTGACTGCAGCCCAGATCTGACTACAATTCACCTTTTTGCAGAGGAATGTTTTATTCGAGGTGTGCATGCAAGACCTTTAAGAGAAGCTACTGAACCCGACAGTGTGTTTTATTAGTCACCTTGGTCAGAAGAAGTTGCTCAAATCAGAGCAGCTGCTGATTGCAACGAAGCAAACGGACTTACCTACAAAAAAAACTCAGAGTTTAGATGTTTAACAGGTTTCCAACAAGCTGCTACAAGTTTTTGTTTTTCTGCACGTGTGTAAATGAATTTGTCCTTTTGTAGGCCAACCTGGACGAGCAGCAGACCTCCTCCAACATGTTCGTCAGAGCTCTGATGACCTGCGTCTGCCAGTCAGCGGTCGTCTGTGAGTCAGCGTGCACCCTTTACACCCCTCAATAAAGCCTACAAACATGGCACCCAATTAAAGATGAAAGGGATATTAATAATGCCTATGGTGCTGGTGTCGATGCAAATATGCCTGCAAGTAACTAGATTTAATCTCCTTTGCATCATGAACTAAACTCTGTCTTCACCCGTAGGTGAGAACCCCAACAAGGTGGACGGCGAGCAGATCAAACAGCGAGCCAAGGTGCTGCAGAAATACCTGCTGGACGAACAGAAGGAGCTGCAGGCGCTGTACGCCCTGCAGGGCCTCATGGTGCAGCTGGAGCAACCTGCCAGTGAGTTCATGTTCTCCCTCCTGTTACCACTTTCAGAGACGCTGATGTTTGTTTTCAGCTAAAATAATGCAGACAGAATTACTTTTCCCAGACGTAAATGATATGAAACTGGCTTTACCGATATTCCAGTAAGTCCCCCTGAATCCTACACACGGCTTGTTGGAGCCATTTTTGTATTGTGTTCATTATGTGTCTGTATATAAAGTACTATGTAGGTGGTACGGGCGAAATACTAATAGTTGAGTCAGTAATCAGAGTAGGTGTGGTGTTTTCCGGAAGAGGCAACCCCGCTCCTTTAAATCGAGTTCAAAGTGTCCTGAAATGTCTTGTGAACGTTCCCCGTCTCTCGTCCCCGCTTCAGACCTGCTGCGGATGTTCTTCGACACCCTTTACGACGAGGACGTGCTCAAGGAGGAGGCCTTCTACAAGTGGGAGTCGAGCAAAGACCCCGCCGAGCAGCAGGGCAAGGGCGTGGCCCTGAAGTCCGTCACCGCCTTCTTCACTTGGCTCCGCGAAGCCGAGGACGAGGACGAGTCCGACAACAGCTAAAGGGCCCCGCTGGGAGGAACTGGTGGGAGTTCAGAGAGGATCCTTTTGGGGGGTGGGGGAGCGGACGTTCTGTGGATGATTCAGAAGACCCTGAATCAGCAAAAACCTTCTGCATAAACAGAAAGAAAAAGCAAGAAAAATAAAATCTTCAACTGGGAGAGATTGTATTTTGGATCGAACGTTCTATCATGTTATTTTTTCTTTAGTTTATTATTTTTGTTATTTGGGTTTCTTGTTTTTTTCCTTGCGCAACTGAATGTCTTTTTTTGAAATAAATAAAAATACAGGATTAAATAGCGAGAGTAGATACGAGAGAAAGTGCTGAGAAGCGTAGCGAGCCGCGGGAGATAAAAGCTGTTTCCTTCAGTATTTTCTTTTTTTTTGTTTATCTCCTGTTTTCAAATGGCTCGTCCTCGCAAACACAGCAACACTATTCAAGACACTTTGCTTAACGACAGATTATAAGAGAAACTTAAAGGCTGTTCACATTTATATTTTTGATGACTTCATCCTTTATCGTGTGAACGCGACGCGGTGGCATTTGTCGTGTCACACGCGCTGCGTTTGGTCTACATGAGGCGCTCATGTAGACGGCTAACTTTTTTTTGTTCACGATTTTTTTGTTGTTTTTTTCCAGTGTTGGATGGTTGGAGTGTGCGTTTTATAATAAAATAGAAAACTACAAAGAAGAGTGTGGAGAGCTGCCTAACGGACATTTCAGACAGGGGGGGGGGGGGGGTGTAAAGTAACGGTTGAAGACTTCGCACAGACTTTACGAGGACGGTGTCACTGAGGAGCCGGGCGACCAACTTTGACCATTTTGCTGCTTATGGGGGGGAAGAGAGGGCGGGGTGACGCTCTCCCCCCCCCCCCCCCCCCCCCACCAACACCCCCCAACACTCCTCAACACCCCTCAACCCCAATACGCCCTCTTAGTGTGCCCGCTGCTTTCTGCGCTTCAAAAAACAAACTTGACTGAGGAAACGGAGAGCGAGGGGCTGCACCCTCCTGCAGAGCCTGGTGTCGGATTTTAAAAAAAAAGATAAAATACTGAAACTTGAAAAGTATCGAGAGTAAAAATCCACTTTAATGAAAAAGGTCTTAAAAAAAAAAAAAAAAAAAAAAGTTTAACAGGACGAATCCTACGGCCTTTTCTGCTTCCATGAGTGGAGATGCATTTCAGGAGAGTTCTGTAAATATATAACTGTTTTTTTCAAAGAGTAATGCGAACATGAGCGCCATGTCATTTCCTCCTCTGAATCAAAGTGGCAGTCTTCTCCCTGTATTTATATTTTTCTCTCCTCAGCTGGCAGAAGGTGCTTGTAATTATCCAAACACAAGTCATTGATCACAATTTAATTGAAAATTTGTAAATACTTTTTTGCTTTACTTTATTAAAAAAAAAAGAAGATATTTAATTAAAGTAAAAACAATTAAAGCCTCTTTTCACATCCAAAACTGGAAAAGATAATAAAGATCGTTGCCAATAAAAGAAAAAAAAAAAAACTCCAGTAACTTGTGCTTTTGTGAAGGCCGACTGTCCCGCTGGTGTGGAACCGGCATCTCTGATCCCAAATACTACGTTCTGCCCCACAACAGATCACTTCTACTGTGCGTTTACTGCCGGAGCCACAATCAGAGCGGGCTTATCAAGGATACAAGGTTACTTTAGTGTCATTGTACAACAGGGTTGCACAGCAAGATGCAGATTGTTTCCCATTTTGCTACAAAACAAAAAAACGATATCATGGCTGGAGGGTGGAGGATGAATTGAGTCTCACAGCCAGAGGAAGGAAGCCGTTCTGATGCTTCTGTATCTATTACCAGAAGGCAGCCGGGTGAACAGGTTGTGACGGTGGTGATAACTGTCTTTTCATATCGTTTGAGCTCTTCGCAGGCACCTCTTGTCACCAATATCACTGAGTAGATGGGTACCAATGATGATCTGGGCTTTTTTTAAATAACCCGCTGTAGAGTCGTGCACATCACATGCCAGTTTGTAATGTTTGCAGTCAGGATGCTTTCTATTGCTCTTCTGTTAAAAGTTGACAAGAACTTGGGACGTGAATTTAGCCTTCTTAAGTTTCCTTAAGAAATAAAGCCGTTTATGAGCTTTCGTCACCAGGATGGAGACGTGAGAGGACCATGTCGGGTTGTGGAGTGCACGGGTGTGTATGTTTATTTTGTTTTTTTTGTATAGGTATGGCGATTTAAAAGATCACAATATGCAAATACTTACCCCAAATATGTCAACGAACATTAACTCACATCGTGTCAAAGTTTCATACGGGCTTTTTGAAAGTTAATGGTCTATTTACTTGCCGTTTCTAGAGCTTTCATCCACATCTCATGGTCTTCACCTGCAGGTGGAGTTTGCTGTAGTTGCCATTGAGCATCTCTTCCTCTCATACATCAGGTTTTCTAAACTAAATCTGTACTACATCCGTACTGGCGGGTAATGACGACACCTTGCTCTAACGAGCATTTATACAATTTAGCGTTTAACAATTAGCAGCTGTCCTGAAGTCATGGGTGCTGTAGTTGCTAACAGGTTTCAGATGTTCAGTGATATCTTAGATTGAACCCTCGAAGTCTGTGAGGCAGCACCTGGTAACAAACAGCCTGCTGGACTAAAGCGGTTCAGCTGGTCCAGTAGGACTGTGGTCTCTGGGAGGAATTAAGTAACTTGTAGCTCGGACTGCAGACCGGACGTCTGTGATGTCATCCCCGTGGGTTCTGAGGCGAGTGTTCCCCACAGACGAGGCCTCACGCTGAATGAACACGCAGTGCCGGACTTCTCGGGGAACTCCAGAAAGTGAGACTTGGCCGTCAGTATTTGGAAAAGTTTCATTTGAACAAACAAACAGTGTTTCTGCAAAGCCCTACAAATTTCATCCTCTCAATGTTTCCAAACACAGGATATGACTCTTGATTACAATTCAGTATTCTCCTAATATTGGGATTTTTTTATTTTTGTTGTTTGGCCCAATAGGTGCAATTAAATACATTTTATAGTGTTGCAATATGAACGGATGTATTTGCATCCTAAAGGTTTAGAGCACTTATTACATTGTAATTTGATGAAAATGCTAAATTGTATTTCTAATAATAGCATTTAACACTTTATGCACAGGAGGTACAAAATGTGCTTTGTATGTCCTTTACAATCTTGACAAACACAGGTTAGTGTCGATGTTTTAACATTTTAAATGACCTCATCAAATATATACATGTGTTTTATATAGATATTATATATGTATATACAGTATATAGTATAAACCTTTCTTTTCTAACAGACAAAAAAAAGTCACACAAAAAGATGCCAAACTGCATTGGATAAGGTGTACTTTTAAACTTAAAAATCCTCGTTACAGAGAAAGATCCTCACTTCTGAACTTAATGTTCACTTGTAGACGTGGCCTTGTGTTAGTTATAAAGCGGTGGTAAAGTCCACGTGATCACACTGCGTCTAAAAGAAAAGGGAAATCTACTGAGTACTGAGTGTTTTCCCTCCTGATGCTCCAGTTTCCTCTCAAAGACATGCAGGTCAGGTCAGCTGGAGCCTCTCCTGGAAATAAAACTGCACTTTTTATAAGAAGCGACTCACAAACCACTGCTTCTTTAGACTGCTCCCCTTTTTTAAGCTGCGCTTCCATCACTGTCCATGTAATCCACATCTGTGAGTAAGCTGCTTTACTTGTGGTAGAGAAGTAAACACAGAGAAAGTTCAAGTCTCCAGACAATACAGAAATGTCAGTGCTGGGGAGGAGAGTGGACTCAGCCCCTCAACACCACCCAGAAATAGAGAATAAGGTCCAGGACACCTAAATGCATCTTGGTCCAAAAGAGTGTGTTTAGTTCCACAAACAGACGTCAAGACGGGTTCGCTTCGCACAACTTATAATGATAATGAAAGCCGCTGGGCATCAGTAAGCTTTTAAAAGACATGTTAACAATTGCAAGTGACAAATAATTGTCTTGTGATTTTAGAGACGCCCAGAAATTCTGCTAATGAGACTTTCAGGAGGTCTGAAGTGTCAATCAACGGATTGTTTTTGAGAAGGCCAGCTTTCACAGACTGAAAGGTTTGCAACGGATCCCCTGGATTTTGCAAACTGGGTCCGGTGATCACTTGAGTTTTCATCTAGCGCCACCAGGAGGTTGACGGAGGCTTAATAGCGCCTTTGTCAGAGCAAAATTTCAATGTCAAGTTTAGCTAGGCTTTGTTGCTAATTAGCAAATGTTAGCATGCTAACAGATGAAAAAATAGCTTCTTGGCTTACTCTGACGTATTTACAGTGATGTTTTATTAATGTGCAATGTCCCTACCAAATAAACCAACAAACAGGCTAAGCTAAGAGAGCGCATGTTAGCATTACCATAGCTAGCATCTCGTAGCATGCTGACATTAGCCTTTAGCTCGGAGCACTGCTGTGCTAAGTACAGCCTCCCAGTGTTTATCGCTCCTGTTCCTCCATTTTAACTGTTGGGTTTTAATAATGCACATTGCATTCAATTCGCCAACTTTTGGAAATGCTTTATGTCTGAAGGCAATGTGTTCTGTTTGTAACGGCTCTACTAGAGAACATTTGTTCAATAACTGTGACTGTTTATCGTGCTCAGGTCTTCACCTGAGAGACGAACCTACAACATTAACCTGCAGGACCCCTGAGCTCCAACACCTCCCTCCAGCAGCAGACACAAAGGTGCCTGGCTGCATCTGATTCAGCTGGAGAATCTGGAAGAAAGCAGGTTTGTATGGATGAGGGGTTTCTAGTTGTGGGGTTTCACATGTACTGAAGATTGCACATCTGCTTGATGGTTAGTAGATTGCACATCTGCTTGATGGTTAGTGGAATGCCATTTGAAGCCATCTGCTGAACGTTTTTAAATACACTTCTTCAATCGTGTTTATCTGCATCTGCTGCTTTCTAATGGGAATTAAATGGTTTACAGAACACCCTTCTGTGCACATCTGCTGACTGTTTGCAGGATTTCATCTCTGTTTGTAATGTGGCTGAACCGAGGCAGGTACTTCCCAAAGATATCCGAATGCAAGCACTTCTAGGTGTTTGCATTCTCATTCTTAAGTCTGCAGGGTGTTTACAATAGACAAGTGACCAAATAAAAACACGTCTGTACGCATACTAAGAAGCACTGGATTTGTGTGTGTTGATGTACACTATTGTTCAAGTTAACTGTTAGTTTCTATGAATTTTATTTCTAAACATTAAAGTCAAAATTCTGCCACAGAGCCCAAATAATACTGAATCTGTTATTTATACAAATATGTTGTATCTTGTTTCTATAAGCAGTCTAACTTAGATATAGTGAGTCTAAAAATATTGGAATCGGCATATAAAATACCAATTATTTACACATTTTCATTTGTAGAATGCATCTCCTCCCATGTTGCTAAAAAACAAAACTATGATCCTCAAAAAAAGCACAGAGAATTTAACCTCCGAGAGACGTCTTCAGTCTGTTCCTCTTACCTTGAGTTGGTTTCAGTAGTCACCTTCCTAAATACACTAGAGGGGGCCGTTGTACTATATACAGTATATATAGTTGTAATGCTCACATTCAGTATAGCAGTAGGTTTTCAAGCATGTACATACTTTCTGAAATAATGTCTCCCCCAAAAAAACATCAAAATGTAAAATATTAAGTTAGACTTGTTTTGTAATAACTCGTTTTGGTAGCACTTTATAATCACTACACACTATGAAGCATTAGTTAAGTATGAGTAAACACTTAATTCATCATTTATAAAGCATTGTTCCTACATTAATAATTCATTAGTATGTAGTTCATAACAACAGTTATAAATGTTTTATTCTTGATCAATACGCTTGTCTATTATGTTTCATTATTGTGTTTTCATACTTTTAGAAATGATGGATTCCCCATTTGTAAATTAAATATTATATATTTTACAAACCAATTATTAAGGAGTTGTAGATGATTAATAATATTTATTAAGTGTTAGTAAATGATTAACAACTTATTTAGATGTACATTATTCATGCATTTACATATATAATGGTTAGGGACTATGTTAATATATGCTTTATAAATGCGTATTAATACTGCAATTCATGATTAATTCATGATTTATTAAGGTAGTTACTACTTGTTAGTAAAGTGTTTTATGTGAGCTCATCTAAAGTGAGGACTATTTATGCCTTATAAAGCATTTATTAATGACATTGAAAGGCCAGCAGTGCCTCAAAACAAAATGTTGGGATTTACTCTAACCTTCTACATTAGGACAGTGTCTTTATGCTCTCATTCACTCACAGGTTTCTATGGATCATATTTATATCTGGACACTGGCCACTGGCCACTGCCGTTATTGTGGCACATGCATCTTTTAATTTTTTAATTTCATTTTTAATTTTTAATTTAATTTAAATGTTTTAAATTTAATAGCCATGCAATCATGAGATTCCATGGCTATTAAATTAAATTAAATTAAATTAAATTAAAAAAATTAAATTTAAACTTGTTCCGATGCTGACGGTGAGCGTTTGAACTGTCGGGGAGAGACAGTTCTTACGTCCTGCATGGTTGCATGTCGCTGTGGTGGGCAATCCACAGGCTGCTGTCAGTGTTAATGGTGGGCGGTCAGCCTTCTTCCTCGAGTATGTCATGTGCCAGTCTGCGTGAGGGTACTCCTGGTGTCCGATGTAGGATGATGGGGTAATATACTCTCACCAAACTCCTGTCGTGTAAACCAGCAGCATATCTGACCTGTAACATCGGATTCAGAATAGATTTTGTCTGTTAGCACTTTTCGTAATTTAGCTCAGTATGTTTGGTGCCACCAAAATGATTTAAGGATTACCAAATCCTTTTTAATGGTTTTTATGCTCTCATTCACTCACTCTGTGTGCTTTCTCTCCTCGCAGCTATCGATACCATTAACGCACATTGCTGACTTTGCTCCTTCACCGGAGTCTCTGTGCTTTCCCACCTCGCAGGTTTCCGTGGATCCTGGTGATACCTGGACCCTGGTCTTGCCTCCTGCCGTGGTTCTGTCATATGCATTGAATGTGTTGTAACTCTGTAAATGTTGTTCATTCTGTACACATGACATCTGTTGCACATCTGGAGAACGTTTGTTCTTAAAGCAACAGTTTGACTTTGTTAAGTACTGTCTTTGCTCAGTAACTCAGTAACAAGTCATAATACCTTACTGAGATAATTACGGATGAAACGCTTGAAACAAGTGAAATGCTCGAACATAAAAACGAAATAAGAAATATCTTGTCATATATTGCCTTGATTTAAGATATTTCATCTTACTTAGACTTTCATTTTTGCAGTGAAGATAGTAATTAATAGCTTTTCATGTTGGAAACTCGGTTACAAACAAACAAACAAACAAACATTTGTGTGAGAACATGTGAGTCAAATTTTCTTTCTTCAACCAATTTCAGTGAGTAAACATCTGAAAACAAACCCATTGAGTTCATTTGAGTCTGAGAGTTTAAACGTCTGAACTAAGTCACGTGTTTCTGTCCCGTCAGAGTTGACGTCTGTCACTTGCTCAGTCAAATGTTTTATTTCTGTGTCTGCTTATTGATTCTGTCTCTAATCGTCTCTGATGTGTGTGTGTGTGTGTTGTGTTTTCACTCCTCACCTGTCCAATGGTAGACGGTCCACTTTCAACAATATTTACCCTCTTCAGTAAGGACGAAGACTGAGCGTTACAACTGAAAACGTGACTCAGAGACTCCAAGATACTTCTCCGGAACATCTGCTCACATTGGACAAAGCCTGGCCGCTAATGCTGCACCAATCAGCCGACCGTGGAGGGTTTAAACGATGACATGATTGCTTTGAACTCCCAATGCCATACGACACCCCGTAGCATCACTAAAAGCTTCTCTCAGATGAATCCAGACCCATTTTATATCTTATTTGCTACTGTGAGAATATGGAAAATTGACTGTTGTGAGTGTTGGACCAACATATAACAGCACTTACTCTGAGAGCCATTCTCTTTCTGGCTGGCTGAAGATCTCCCCTCGTCTCCCTCCCCCTCCCCGTCTCACAGGATTTACCCCGGAGGTCAGTGATAAAGCTCAGCTGCCGACACCTCTCTGCCCTGACCTCAGCATCCTCATCCGCAGCATCCTCAGCATCCTCATCCTCATCATCCACAGCATCAGCAGACCCAAACCCCACATGACAAACACTGAGCACACACACATAAAAGAGTTCACATTATGTCTTACGGGAGGATTAATGTTGGAGACTCAAATGCATTCACACACTTATAAATATAGCATAATATGTATATATTTACTTTTTTGCTTTCTTTAAGTTTCCATATCTCAGTTATACATGTGCATAGGCCTGTGTGTTGTATTTATATCAATGAATCAACTATCCTCATACAACAGTTCTTATGATATCCTACGAAAAGTTACTCCCCTTTTTTTTTGTAGTTTTCCTACAAGTGTCAATTTCCGCTCGTTACGTTAATACAGTGTTTTCAAAGTAACGGTCCGTCTTAACAGGAAACAGGTTTAGGCAACAAAACCACAACATCACATAACATCACATTAAGGTAATAGTTTCTCATTTTGGGAAAATGCATTAATTAGCCTCTTGAGCCCGAGTCCTCTGGCTGAGGCTCCAAAAAGACATGAGAAGAAATGAAAAGAGTGTATCTCTGCAACGGCAAAGTCTATTTGAATAATCTTGGTATCCATGTTATTGGGTATAAATTAATGTGGAACACTGCATTAATAAAAGATCTCTCCAAAATAATTGTACACTTTTAGAGTGAAGATCCATTTGGAATGACGCCTTTTCACTTAACTTAAGAACTTTAAAGGCGCTGGTAGACAGATTGTGTTAGCTTACGTTAGCTGTTTCCCTGTTAACTCTTTATGCTAAGCTAACCGACTGCTGGAGTAAGCTCCTAATTTAGCGTACAGACATGACACTGGAGAAGAAAGTATAAACAAGTAAGAAAGAAAAATGGTATTTCTAAAAATATCCAACTAATTATTCTTATTTTGTATACTTATTTTTCACAATACATTCATGCTTTCTACTTATTGTATTCTTGTAACAATAAAATAGACCATTTTGTTATTTTATGACTCACGGCTAAGTGCCGCCACACCACCGTGTGTAGGCAACAGTCAAGTAATGAGCTTACATCACACCGACATGATTCATAACACTGCAGCAGATGGCAGCGGGTGTGTGCAACAGTGTGCCGTCCCGCAGGCTGCTGAGACCCAAACCGGTGAGTGTGGTCGCGTCTCTTCACCGGCAAACATGTCAGCCGGTTGGACTCACGTAGTGGACCTTCACCAGAGGTACTCAGGTGATGATCTGGTGCTCAAGTATGGATAATCACTAAGATATTGTGTGTATCACTTTAATGTTGCAGCTGGTAAATGTGGGTCTCATTGTGTAAATGTATGTAGTGGGTTACGTTTAAAATCTCCCTCTGAACATAAAATGAAAATACTCAATTACAAGTGTGGAGAATTTCAGTATTAAACGCATTATTAGTAGGATTTAATAACGCCCCTAGTGGTGAGTAGAAGTGTTACAATAATAAATATGTTAGTCACAATATGTTTCCATATGGAATGTATTATAGGTTTACAATATTCTTACTTATAGAGGATATTATATGTTGCAGTATATTAACTCATTGAATGTATTAAATCATAGAAGTATAGTCACTGTAGGTATTAAAACACTAAGAATAGTCTTGAGGGTCAGATAGGGATTCTGAGTGAGGTGTCAGACATGCAGCAGCAAATGGAGGCGACCTCATCGATGGAGGATGGGGCCAGTGGGACGGTCAAATGCCAAAACTGACCACGACGGAGAGGAGGAGTTCAAGATGTTTTGCTAAGGGATCGATAATGGGAGGGGACAGAATTCAAATGAAGCCAATCACTAATCACCACGGAGGGTCATTCACATGTTTTATGACAGTATCGGACACTTTCCGACTCTCAGGGGATACAAAAGACAATGTTTTAGGGAGTTTACCTCAGATCACTGCAGCTCTCATTTTCAGCTAACTGGCCGCGCCGGACTGTGAGGAGATGCGTGTATGTGGTCTCTGCTCTCGAGAACATTACTATTGATAGTTAATTCAGTTTGTAAGTGAACTTTGTGTAGTACATTAAATATTGTTTTAATTTTGGACCGGGTCCAGCTCATTCTTCTGATGCGCGTGCGCAGTAAGAAGTACCTGCGGCCTGCAAGCTCCTTCATCCTTTGTTCTTAAAAACCTAACACAAGTACTTCAAATGTGTACTTAAATAAAGCACTTGAGTACATGTATTTAGTTACTTTCAACCCCTGGATTTAAAAACATCTTAAGTTGCAACACAGCAGTTTGTGTAAAAGTCACAAAATACAATCTATCGATCTCCAACAAAGCCACTTAGTCAGACCACAGCATTGGGTAACAGAACCACACTTTGGGACACACGGTTTCGAACACTGGTCTCGTAGTTTAAAGTCCGTGAAATTTGTGTCAATGTACACGAATCACTAGATTTCAATTTGGTGACTTTCACGACCTGCAACGATACTGGGCTGAAATTTGACTTTGTGAATCGTACCGATATCCTGACTTGTTTCCACTGGCAGCAGCAGCCAGTTCATCGCACCTGAAGTCCCCAAAACCCAACATCGTCCCACTGACCGACTCCAGCAGTGTGTGACTGAAGGTGACCAGACTACAAACACAGAGCGACATTCTACCAGAGATAGCAACGTGGCGCTGCCTTGTTGGTTTTCTGGTTGCTTTAGTCCAGACTGAAATATCTCAAAATCCATCGGATGGATTGCCTTTCCATTTTGTCCAGACGGTCTTGGTCCCGAGAGGATGAACCCTAATGACCGCTTCATATCCTGACGTTTCCTCCAACGCCACCATCGGATCAGAATGTTGTCCAATACGTTCGTTTGTAACCAAATCCCTGCAAACCTAATGACTCTCCCATCTGTCTCAGCTGAACTATGTGTTTAGCGTTAACTTGGTAGCATGCTAACAGTTGACATGGTAAACAATATACCTGCTAAACATCTGCATGTGAGCATGCATCGCTGATGTTAGCATTTAGCTCAGAATGCCAAAAGGCGCAGCAATTTCTGCATACGTGGGGCACTAAAGACATGTACTTATGTGGAAGTAATTCATCTAAAATTTAAAAAAATGTATTGCTTGAAAACCTTTCTAGACATTATTAACAATTATAAACCTCAAATCACACAAACGTGTTCTTATTTGTGTTGGTCTGCAGCAGTACATGTAAATATGTTTCCTTTTAGTTGCTCTACCTGCTTAACGGCAGTAAGAAGAAAGAAAACACATTCCCCAGCTGATTCATGGCATTTAACCCATTTTGCATCTCAACAAATGACCCCACAGTCCTCGTCATCAGTGGCCCGTCCGCAATCGCGAGGCTATAATTAGTGACCTCATTGGGAACATGAAGGGATCAAATCATCTCTAATGAATGTCCCCATTAGCAGTGTGACGCACGGTACCTGTTGAATAAGAAGGACAACACGCTCCCCTTTTTGCACCAGCTGCCGTCCTACCTTTTTATTCCGTCACTGTCAGCGATGGACAACTTTTGGACAAGCAATCGAACAGCACATGATTGCCGATTTACAAATACTCCCCTTCTGGCTAATGTATTCATTGGAAAATAGATGGCGAGAGTGTTTTGTGCCATTCAGCTCAGTCCCAGCGGGAGTGTGTCTTTTCTCACTTACACAACAGTGTTCCCCCCCCCCCCCCCCCCCTGTCAGGTACAGTTCATTTATGATTGCAAATCACACACACACACACACACACACACACTTTCCACAGCTGTTTGCCACCCCTTTGATTTTTAGCAGTGCCATAAATAATGTCCTTAATAAGCTTTTATCGTTTACCACCATCATCAAAGCTTTAACAACTGTTAATTATTAATTAATTCAATCCTTAGTTTTAAACTGTTTACTGGATCAAACCCTATAGAAACACAGAATCCCAACTCTCCATTTATAATTGTAATCATGCAGCTCTATGTGTATTATTTTTATACCCTTTTTATACGAAGTTTCGACTCCGACCAAAACCCTGACGCAGCCTTTACAGTCAGAGGTCATTAACGGCCTCAGGGTTATAATGCATTTATGACATGTTGTTAAAGATGATTGACAGCTGGCGTGATTGGAGCATTATTTCAGTGGAAGAGGTGATCTTTGGGAGAGGTTTAGAGGAGCGAGAACACGACCATGGAGTTGACGAGAGTTGTCGTCCCGGCTCTCTTTCTGCTGCTGGCGTTTGGATCGTCCAGGGCCAAAGGTAAGAAACAACAAGAGAAGAAGACCAGGTTTGTTTTTTTGTGAACTCGTCAGTTTGCTCACTTCAGCCGCGCACACACATTTTTTTAATGGTCTTTATTATTCTTCAGCTTCTTCTTCTTCTACTGGACTTTTTTTTGTGAGGTTTCAACATTCTCACACATTCTTCTGGAAACTTTAGTCAAACTCTTCATCACGTTTATCTTTCATACTTTTTTCAACCTTTTTTTGCTGCTTTGAATACTCAAACCCCAAAATGCCATTCATCTTTGAACCTTGTCATCTCCTCTTCACCCCCTTTGAACCCATTAATACTTTACATTCTTACTTTAAACCCTTATCCACCCTTTGTGCTTTATCATATTAGTTCCACGTTTTTCACATCATTCATTTTCTTAATCTCGGGTCACATTTTATACTCAGTGTTTCTGTCTCTTTAACTTACAAATTCAGCGACACTTCGACTGCTTTCACTCGTTAGGTGCTAACTGACACCTGAACAGAGGTGTCCTCCACCAGTGGTGTCCTGGCGTTCCGTCCTACAGGGGACGAGGGTGGTGTGCCGCATCAGTGAGCCGGTGAAACGTCAAAAACAAATCCATAAAGTTTTAACCGGCTGTCCGGCCCCGTCTCTCTAATGGCCCATCTCTGTGAGCCTGTCGATAGCGAGCTGCACGCCTGTTCCGGGGCTGGATTTGCAGGTCACAAACTTGTGCTTCCGTCATAGCAGTAGATTCCTCCATGCTGCTGCTGTGAAGCGCTGGATGAACAGTTTTGAGTCTCAGATGTGCTGCGAAATGACTGTTTCACCAACGGAATTTGTTAGGGCTGCAATAAATTGATATGCAGATGTGTCTCCCTCCAACCGTACACATGTGTACATATGTAATCAAACCTCATCGACCCGACCCGGTGGACCCGGTGGACCCGGAGTTTTCTTTCAGCACTTCCACCTGAACCGCTACTTCGACTTCCACTTCAGCTACAACTTCAACCGTTAGTATTTCAGTTATTTAAGTGTTTCATCTGTAGATTTCCAGCAGTGAAGGTACATAAATATAACCTACTTTTTCACTGTAGTTGTCCTTCCTTCTGCTTACACACAAACCTCCAGATTCCTCCTTCAGATCACAGAGACCTGAATATGTTGAGCATGATGTATGATCCTCACCCCTTTACCCTGGAGTCAGGCTTCCTTTCTACTTCTTTCTCTCTGCTGCTTCAAACCTTAATCACCAGCATTCAGGGCTTACTGTCTCTTCTCACTCTGTTCTCTTTTTACCCTCGTTTCACTTTCCTTCTGTCCTCAGCTTCCACCTTTCCTTTCATCATTTACTCATTTTGTAAGAGGCTTCCCAAACTTTTTGAAAATCAGCACACTCAGTACTTGTGGAGTTGTGCAACCGGCTGCAATCAGCATTTACTGCTTGTTAGTGGACTACTGCATCAAACTATACCTGTTACAGCACAGGGACGTGTACTTGAGCAGATAAGAGGGCATGTGTGGGAGGTTTGACAGCTGGAGAAAAATAAAACAGGCTAACACACACGGTTGAAACCCAGAGGGCCTGAACAAAGATCAGTGGAGTGTTTTGTTTTTTTATTCATGCTCACATTGATCTCTGCAGGCTCTCTGACTCTCTCTCTGTCACATTGAAGTTTGAAGTTTGTGCTTTAATCTGCAGCTTTTTGTTCTGTAGTTACTCATCTTTTGGTTATTACGCTGCAAAACCTACAAAGCATAACATCGCATGAAAAATACAGATTAACAACAGGAATACTATTGAGCCCGGTCTGATCTGTGTGTTCGGTTACAGTCGAGGAGGAGAACCCGGAGTTCTGGAGGTCACAGGCCCGGGAGACTTTGCAGTCGGCGCTGGACAGGAAGCTCAACACCAATGCGGCCAAGAACATCCTGTTCTTCCTTGGAGATGGTGAGTTTCACAACATCTGAAATAGGAATTACCCTCTGATCTACCTTTTTGTCGAGCATTTTGTGCCCCGTTTCCTGTCTGTTCCACCGATGTGCAGCGCAACAAACCAACAAAATATTTCAAAGAAAACAAGAAGATGTTCAGTGAGACTTTGATCTTTACAGCAGGAAAACACTCCAGAGGGACGGTTCAATCCCAGCAGAGCAGTTAGGAGTTTATTTATCGAGTCTGGAATGAATAGAAGACACGTGTGTGTGTGTGTGTGTGTGTGTGTGTGTGTGTGTGTGTGTGTGTGTGTGTATCAGGTATGGGAATCACAACCTTCACGGCGGCCCGTATTCTCAAGGGACAGCTGGAGAACCAGACGGGAGAGGAGACGGTGATGACCATGGACACCTTCCCCAATGTGGGACTGGCTAAGGTACACACACACACACACACACACACACACACACACACACACACACACACACACACACACACACCTCATAAATGGATGAATGGACAGACGTAGAGGTACCTGTGCATTCATATCTACTCATTAATATAGAGTTGTTTGCTGTGCTCGATAGAGGCTCAAATGTGATCGGCCATGTCATGTGAGAGAAGTGTAGTTCTATGGAAATGATATTAAATTATGCATTCCGTATACTTTTAAGAGTTTCGCAAGGATAACGTCAGCTTCAATATTCTCCTCAACGTGTGCACTGATGTGTAAATACATGTGAGAGTGCACATGTGGGATCTTGGAGTAG
Organism: Anarhichas minor; assembly: GCF_050575085.1. Taxonomy (NCBI): domain Eukaryota; kingdom Metazoa; phylum Chordata; class Actinopteri; order Perciformes; family Anarhichadidae; genus Anarhichas; species Anarhichas minor. The sequence goes on along the minus strand of NW_027466472.1, from coordinate 706,654 downwards.
CCTTTGCATTATGCAGCACATCATCTGTGTGTGATCAGTGACAACCTGCATTCAATATCAAGCTTTCTGCCCAACTAAGGCAAATACATTTCTGCTCAAAATTGAGTTATGAGGTGATTCTGACTTCTTACCATCTGTTATATTACCACATAAAAAGCTATTATGCCATGGAAATATATACTTTTAACAAAATCAGTTTGTAAAGCATTCATTTTTACCAGCAGTTATTCTGCACACACACTCCTATTCATGCAAAGAAGTGATACTTTTGAATGTTATTTCAACAAGAGTTTGTCAAATGTTTCGAAAAGACAAAACAGACTTTCAAAACAAGATGTCACTGGAACGATCCGGCTAAGAGTGAAGTAGTCGTTTAGTGAATGAAAGTTTATATTTAAAAGATAAATGTGCAGTTCATTGTTACGGCTCCATTTCCTCGATAGATTATAATCCTGTAATTGTTTCTTATTGTTACACTCAATGCTTCATTTGCTAATTTATTAATATATTACATTTTTGTCTTTTGTATTATTATTTTCTGCTGCAAGACCAATTTTTCCACACGGAAAAACATAGAAGTTGTAGTTAATTTTGTCCAACACTAGATTCTATTTAGGCTCATCTTTGTGTGTGTGTGTGTGTGTGTAGACCTACAGTGTGGACTTCCAGATTGCAGACAGTGCAGCCACGGCCACGGCGTACCTGTGTGGAGTGAAAACCAACCTGAACACCATCGGAGTCAATGCAGCGGCTCGCAACGGAGTCTGCAAGACGCAGAAAGGCAACGAGGTCACGTCCATCCTGAAGTGGGCCAAAGATGCTGGTGAGACTCGTGCAGGACAGTACAGACGTCTATTACCATTGTTATGGAACGCACCCCGACGCTATTATGTGAGAATATGATGATGATGATGACAATGATGATGCTCTAATACGAGTGTTGGAACAGCCGATCGAGGTCACAGAAGCAGAAGTAAACTCCCTGAAACCAGGACACCATGAGATCAATACAAGCTGAAACATCAGGCATCACACACACACACACACACACACGCACACACACACACACACACACACACACACACACACACACACACTTTAACACAGTACAACTATTCAATTTCATGATATTTGTATAGCACAATATCACGAATCACAAGTTTGCCTCAAAGGGCTTTGCAATCTGTACAACATCAGGACGAGTTATAGTTACAAAATAGACATTAATAAGCAGTTTAAAATGTACTTACCGGTACAACTACTCGCATAATAGTGTGTTCAGAGACTAAACCCCTCAGGTCTCAGCAGAACCCGGTTTTACCGCTGAGCGCCGAGTCCGTCAGAGCGGGTCTTACATGGGCCACCGGGCAGCCTGCAGGTTATACTGCAGAGGAATGTGATGCACAGGGAAGCACCTTGACTCTTATCGTGTTCCCGTGTTATCAACGGCCATAAATATCTCATAACACACACACACACACACACACACACACACACACACACACACACACACACACACACACACGGCGTGCCCTGGCCCTGACCCTGTGTTTGTTAATTTAAGTCTTTGTTGTCATAAAAACACATTTCAGAAATGGTACTTATCTCAAATTCCTCAAATAGTACACTAAATTTAGTTTATCTTTTTGCAATTTTCTTAAATTGTTGCTTTCTTTATGCTGAAATAAACTCTATTAAAGTGACAATCCTTAAGCTTTCTGTCCTGGTGTATTTAGAATCTCGATTTGAGTGAAAACAAAGGAAGCTTTGGCACTCTGGAGCCTTGGGAATGTGTGAATGTCTCTCATCTTATAACATAATTTAATCTTCTCTTGGAAATTCCAAGTGTTGGGACGATTAACAGTCAGTATAATATGGACAAAGGGTCTAACTGCCGAAGCTGTTTAAAGCCACATCTGAAGTCGTACATTCATTTTATAGATATGTATAGATTTTGCAGTAAAGTGAGACAATCCCATAAAACATTGGTGCAGTGTGGCTTCCAGCCCGTTCATCTCAGTGTCCCTGCACTGTGTTACTCTCTGCTACTGGGGGGCTTTAAGGGGGATTAATATTGGACATCAAGGTGATTAAAGAATATTTACTACCCCACAACTCAACAGAATCACAATATACAGTATCTGCAGAGGGTTGAGAACGTCTCTGATTAACGGATCCTGTGTTATTATTATCACACAAGCCTGCAGCAGAGTTTATATTTTGTACATGTAAGCTGATACACACCCACATTAAGCATGAAATCCGTCTCGTAGGCAAGTCTGTCGGCATTGTAACAACCACGCGGGTGCAGCATGCCACCCCGGCAACCAGCTACGCCCACAGCGCCAGCAGGAAGTGGTACAGTGACGCCGACATGTCCGCCGCCGCCAAGAGGGACGGCTGCACCGACATCTCCTCACAGCTCCTCAAAAACACTGACATAGATGTGAGGTTCTCCGTAACGCAGATCAGTCTCACGCCGTGAGCTTGCAACACACATTACGATATATATATATATGTGTGTGTGTGTGTGTGTGTGTGTGTTTGCAGGTGATCATCGGTGGTGGTAGGATGTACATGACCCCTAGGGGCACTAAGGACCCAGAGTACCCCCAGGATTACACCTCCAGGGGCAAACGAAGAGACGGGCGCAACCTCATCGATGAGTGGCGGAGCATGAAGACTGGAAAGGTGACACGTCTTCAATCAGACACAGTGAACAAGGAAGGAGACTTCATTATAGCAGCAGCATGCGGGAGAACTCTCGGACAAAAGGGAGGTTGCAAAAATGACAAAATAATGGGAATTGAATGCCATCACACTTACAAGTACACTTATTTTTTAAGGAGCTCTCCTTGTTGAAAACACTTTTCATGCAAACACTTAATAAAAGGAGCTTTTTGCCACTTAAATGACAAAGGAATACATCCAATATGTGTCATGAATATCATCCCCCTGCAGACTGACAGTGGCCTGTAGAGTGCACCGTCTGTAATCACTCACAGATGGTTTAACATTAACACATCATGTTTTTGTTTTCTTCAAATGCTACACATTAATTCACGGTCGGGTGAGGAAACTGCCTTTGAGGACAGCGTACTAGAACGTACGGCAAAGAAAAGCTCATTGGGTGACTCACAGCGAGCACGAATCCCACTCAGTGTGTGAATGTCTGTGTCCTGACACAGGTAGCCCACTACGTGTGGAATACAACTGATTTCAATGCTGTCGACCCTGAAAAAACAGACTACCTCATGGGTGAGTTTTATCTTTTTTTTTATTTTTACGTTTCCCATGGTTGTTTTATGCTTTTCTCTCTAGCAGAGCATTCCCTTGAAGAAGACACCATCAGTAGTGTCCTTGGTTCATCCACCAGCTTCCTCATTTCATCTCGTACTAGTGATGTCAGTCTCCAATGTTTTACCTCGAAACTACTGCGCCTGACCTGCATCACGTTTTCAAGGAGCAAAAACATTCTCAGCGTTGAAGATGTATCAAATCTGTCATCAAAACAAAGTTGTGGTTACAATAACAGACATGATGTCATGATTCTTTTCACATTATTGTGATCGCTGAATGGCTCTGCTGGAAGGTATCAAACCACCAGCAGCTCTAAAACTTAACAAAACTGGTTTGTTTTATCAGTTGTTTTTTACAGATTGTACACAAATGCTAAGCTAAGCTAACTGGCTGCTGGATCCAGCTTCATATTTATGGTACAGACCATATATATATATATATATATATAGGAAGTGGACGTAGTTATCGTGACGTCACCCATCGGTTTGTGGACTGCCGTTTGGAAGCCTTCAACTTTTTGGATTACTGTCGCCATGTTGGCTTTTTGTTTGCAACCAATGCACGGAAGTCACCATATTTGGACGGTAGAGGAGTGACATAGAGACGCCGTATATGTCTCTGGTAGAGACCTGTCATTCACAGTGTAGCCCCGCCCCTAAAGCATCCCCTGCTTTATGGTCTGTTTGACTCTAAATGGACCATCATTCACTAAATGAACGTCATGCTGTATTGAAGAAGACTGGAAACTAGAGATTGAGACCATAAACTCATGTTTACAATGTTTACTGAGGTAATAAATCAAGAGTGAAGTAGAGTCATTTTCTCATAGACTTCTACACAACCAGAGGAGGCGCCCCCTGGTGGACACTAGAGAGAATGCAGGTTTAACACATGAAGCTTTGACTTCACTCTTCAGAACCGGAGGTTGCCGCCTGGTACACACTTGTGATTGGCATTAATCTTCACATCTGACTCTTGGCAGAAAATCTGTAGAATTATTAATTTAACTTCATCTTGTGAAGTGACTCTAACCAACCAGTATACACTGCCAACAGAAAATAAAATAAAATGGCCGAGCTCCAAGTGTAAACCCACTTGTGTCCGAATGTTCAAACCGTGGTATTTCCTCTTTGCATCCGCCTCCTCCAGTATAGATTTTAAAAGGTATTCTGTGGAGCTCTTTGTGATTCAGTCATCATGCTTTTTCCGGACTGAGTGCTCACTTGCTGCTGTAGAGACTTTGGATTGTCAGCCTCTCACTGTGGTTCATCACTTCCTGTGTGCTGAAAATAGCAGTAGTAGTAGGAGGAAAATGGGACTTTCCTTTCTGCTGCGCCTCCACTGTAGGCTGATAAAACTGACGTGCTGTATTTTCCTTCTTACATAAAAATGATTTTGGTCTGCCCTTCTCTTCCCCCAGCTCTGTTTGAACCCGGTGATATGCATTTTGAGGCGGAAAGGGACCCAAACATGGACCCGTCCATCGTAGAGACCACAGAAAAGGCCATCCGCATCCTCCAGAAAAACCCTAAAGGCTTCTTCCTGCTAGTGGAGGGTGAGGACAACAGCGTCACCAACCTTCCAAAACACCCATCAATTAATCCGTCAAAGGTTGGGTAATGAAATCCCCTGAGAGAAAAGCCCTCACCTGGCCGGTCTTAGTGGATCAATAGAATCATTGATCACAAAAGGGTCCCCACGTGGCAATTAAACGCTGGTAATTGTTGTGGTTTGCTAAAACATCAATACGTGTTTACGTTTATATTGTAGCGACTTCAGCCCTGATATTGAGTTTTAACGGTAGTTCAGTACCCACCACGTTGGAGAACAGCGTGAGCCTGCAGTGGATCAGGTGACTTGACATCGATTCTGCATACAGCTCGATGAGTTTGCCGCAGTGTGTGCTACAGCGGAGTGTGGTTGGCTGACGGGTTTCTGTTCCACACGGCTGCCTCGCCGGCCTCCTCATCCATCTCTCCCTTTTTAATCTGAGGCAGCCGCCTGGGGACTCCGTGGTGCTACCGAGTGTCTTCACAATGACTTTAAAATAACAGGCAAATGTATAAATAGAAGCGGGCATATGGTGCACCCGATCACTTGACAGCTCACCGAGACCGCAACTTACTAACCAGAGTTTACTTCACTTTTCGAAACGCCGGTGGGAGAGGACAGGAGAGGAAGAATGTGCTGAAGTAAAAAACAAACAAATGGCAACAAAATAACATTAACTTTGTCTGAAATTCTCTGCTGGAGGAAGTAGGTCCCCTTTCCCAATTTATGTTTTATTCCAAGAGATAATTTTCAGACTCTCTTGAATAACAAAAAAGTTGTCTGCTCACCTCTAACAATGTAACATCTGATACTTTACAGGCTTGGCAACTCAAAATTACAGTTCCCTATCCCCCCTCAGCGATTTATCACAATCTCTAGACAAGTCCAGTCCCAAGTCATCAAGTACGAGTTAGTCTCAAATCTTGTAATTGCAAACCTCAAGTCAAGTGTCAAGAAATGAAAGGCGTGTTGGTGACAAGTCGCAAGTCGTTGAAGGCAAGTTTTAGTCAAGTGTCAAGTAAAAAGATACAAATCAAAGTAACTCTCAAGTCATCCGAGACAAGTCGGTGTCAATTATCAAGTAAATAGCTACCAATCAAATTAGGTGTCAAATTATTTGAGAAAAGTCCAAGACAAGGTTTGAGTAATTAGAGACAAGTCTGAATCAAGTCCAAGTCAGTTTCAGACATGTCCAAGTCTAGACTAAAGTAACACAAGACAAGCGAGCTGATGCACATATTGGAGCATTTAGAGCCAGATATTTCCCTTTAGGAGGAGGTAGAGAGGAAGCAGAGCTAAACGGATGGTGGATATTGGACTCATATGTGTCAGGTGGCTCAGAAACATGTCTCTAAATGAATTGATAATGTCGCCCCATGTTAAGCAATTGTTGGCTCGCACATTTGCACTAATCAGCGTCAAGTCTCGGGTCATCAGAGAAACGTCTGAAGCAAATATCAAGTAATTCGATTCAGTTTCTAAATCAAGACTTCAGTCACTCCAGAGGAGTTCCAATTTAAATCTCAAGTCTGTAAGGACAAGTCAAAGTCAGGTCACGAGTCTTCAGAAGTGAAGTGCAGATTACACGTCTTTTAGGTCTCTGAAGGCTGTCCATCACAACCACAGGCTTTTAAACAATTTCATGAACTAATGTACAGGACTAACAGTTACATATTAACAATGTGTGTCAATGAAAGGCATGTCTCTCGTTTTTCTTATTTGTTCTTCAATGTTCGATGGTTTTCACCACGTCAACATTTTAGACTTAAAATCTTAAGTCAAGTCTCAAACAGTCTCACAGCGGTTCAGTCCAAATCCTAATCTTTGTGACTTCAGGCTGGCTCAAGTCCAAGTCTGCAGTCTCAAGCTCTACTAGCTTTACTATTTGCTGGAATCACATCACTTTCTTTCGCTTCTGAGTAAAATATTTCTTTGTGTTAATGAGTCAGCCTAATTATATTCGAATAAATGAGATAAATGAATGAGTGCTTTCTGGTTAATTAAACTGTCTAAACTGCTAAATTATCGAAAACCAAGCACTTTTTCTCACCAAGTACCAAGCAGTTCCCAGAATCCATTACTCCCCCCCCCCCCTCATTAACCCCTCCGTCTCTCTGTGGTCAGGCGGGCGTATTGACCAGGCTCACCACGCCGGCCGGGCCTCCATGGCGCTCCACGAGACGGTCGCCTTCGACTACGCCATCGCCAAGGGCCTTGAACTCACCAAAGAGCACGAAACTCTCACCGTAGTGATGGCCGACCACTCCCACCCCTTCACCTTCAATGGATACCCATTTCGAGGGCAGAGCATTCTGGGTAATTATGAACTGAATTTCCTATATTCTGTTCTTGCTTTCCTAAAAATGTGCCGCAGGCGTTTGAAATCAGCTCACTTATTTCAGTTCTCCTCTCTTACCTCCATCCTTACCTCCACCCCCCCCCCTCCTCCAGGTGTGTTCATTTGCCATGACAATAGACACCCCGAGGTGGCATTTTGTGCTTGTTGCGTGTGTCTTTGTGTGTGTGACGCCTCTCAGTGCTCTGCCTGCTTCCCATCAGATTCAGTGTGCCTCCGCCACCAGCAGCTTGACATTTCCTCTGCTTTCTCTCCTCTGCAATTACAGCCCGCGTAAACACATATAGCCGGCGGCCTTTCTATTTCAGTCCTCGTCTCTCTTCCCTCTGCCTGTCTCTGACCATCGACGTTGACGCCTCTCTCTGACTTTATTCCCTCCGAGTTCTCCTCGCTGTATCAGTCGTTCTCGCCTGTTGATTTCGTCTCTTCGTCGACCTCGCTTACTCCTTACCTCCATTCGCTCTCCCTCCTTTCCCCGGTGGGTTAAACCTTGAGATGCTGATGAATCCAAACCCTTCAGGTTTCTGAAATTAAAACTGTTGAATGTTATAAAGACGTGGGACTACCAGACCCATGTGGAACATCCATTAAGCCAAATGAAAGTCAAAATTAAATGTTCTCCTCTGCTAGACTGTTGTACTAACTTCAATTCTGTCTACGCTTGATTGTGGTGATATGCAGCCGCGTATCATGTATCATGAAACAGTCACAACGGTTTTGTGCACGAATTGCTGTTTTTTTTGTTTTTTTTTGCTCAGGGCGAAAATAATGCAGATGGAAAGTCAACGAGGAACCTTATTTGTGGTGGACACACAAATTAAATGTGTCTATGTGACCAACAATCAGAGCAAGTGATGTACTTTATAGTGTCCAAAAGGACCACTATTGGTGGACGGGAGGGGGTGGATCCAACAAACAGGTCTTTCAACCAGAAGACCGGTGTTTGACACCGTGTTGTGATTTAATGGCCTAAACCTATTCTTGTTTTTGTTGCCTAAACCTAACTGTTAGTGGTTTAGTTGCCTAAACCTAACTGTACGTAGTTATTTAAGCCCAACCATGATGTGTTTTTTTAACCTAACTACGTGGTTTAGTTGCCTGAACCTAACTTTAATCTCTAATGTAATGTCCCTAAAAAAAAGTCGTTCAGACTGACACAAAAACACAGACATTTCGTGAACCAATGGTTAAATTAAGAAAAACAGGCTCAGAAAAAGGGGGAAACGTGTTTACCTCTTACTCTAGCTTTAAAGATAGTCTGTATGTTTGTTTGTGTTTTTTGAAAGTAGTGGGCAACAGTCTGGAGGTTCTGTGCTCCTATTTGAGATGTTAGAGGAGCTGGTTGTGCCACACATAGTTCCTGCTCATTACACTGCTATTGTGAAGGGAAATATAGGCTAAGCCTTTAGGGATGTCGGCACCCTGAAAGGCTTTATATGTACGGGGGTAATTACAAAGCTACTCGTGGTGTAATTATTTTCCAGGTCTCTCCTAAACGCTGAATCTGTTACCCCCTTACTTCATGTGGGTCTTCCCTACCAGTGGGCAGTACGTTGTTCATTGGATTTACACTGGAATGTATCACGTGATATAAAGCGTTACCCTGAATTTTAGTGTCTCCTAAAGGCTTCAGAGTTGTTGCTACATCTTAGCTTGAAAATATTCACTTTTAAAGATTCAGCCCACATACCCGTCTGTATCAGCCTTCACAACTCTGTATCGATCGGGCACTTGTGTTATGTTGTGCTGTTCCCAGCTTGCCTCACTCTCTTTCCGGTCATAACCTTATTTTACCCCTCCTCTCCTCCTCATCTCCTCCTCCTCCTCTCCTCCTCCTCTCCTCCTCATCTCCTCCCCCTCCCAGCAGTGCAGCAGTGATTAATGTGCTTGTGAAACTCTGAGCTCTTCATCAGCAGGGAGACTCGCCAGGCTAATGGCTCATCTGGAGAGAAACACTCAACAAGCTCTGGACCTCCTGCAGCCCCCTGAGGATTGTGTGTGTGTGTGTGTGTGTGTGTGTGTGTGTGTGTGTGTGTGTGTGCGTGTGTGCGTGTGTGCGTGTGTGTGTGTGTGTGTGTGTGTGTGTGTGTGTTCATGTATGCATGTGTTTAGAACTTTGAGGCAGAAAAAAAGGATAAATGTTTCATGCTCTTTCTGGACTCTGCAGGTAAATCTCCGCTGTGGGCCTCTGACGCGCTGCCTTACACCACGCTGATGTACGGCAACGGACCCGGACACAAAATCACCAACGGCATGCGTCCAGACATCCGCGACGTCAACACAAGTAAGATGGAGCCTGTTACTTCTTTGTTTTCGTCTCAAGAATGCCACAGACTTACAAAAACGCTCCTGAACCGGTCGGCAATTCAGAGTTCCATCTTGAGAGCGTTGGAGGACACAAAGGAAAGCTGGAGACACACAGCAGGAAACGAGGAACGACTGGAGTGACCTTTACATCTTTACCCTTCTGTGTTTGGATCCATGTCCCGTAGTGACCTTTCCTCATAATATAATCAGTTGTACTTTCTCTTTCTAATTTAATTTGCTTAATTTTCTTTATAAACCAAGAAAGACAATAGATAGGAGTCTTCCAGTAAGAATAAATACTAAAAGGATAAAGAGAAATATCCCTCTTGGATATGGAAGATTTGTTTTTTGTCTCATCTTTTCAGCTTCAGTAATAAAAAGTTGAGTTGCGCTTCCGTTAAAGCTGCATTAACTGATTTTTGTTTGGCCACTAGGGGCAGCGCAACGAGTTACGAACACTTCTCTCTTTTTCCAGAGGATAAAGACTACGTCCAGCTGGCCGCCGTCCCCACAAAGTCAGCCACCCACAGCGGGGAGGACGTGGCGGTGCTCGCCCGCGGGCCCATGGCCCACCTCTTCCAGGGCGTCAATGAGCAGAACTACGTCGCCCACGCCATGGCCTACGCCGCCTGCGTGGGCGCCGACCTCAGGCACTGCCAGAGCCACACTGAGGCCCCCGTGGTGCAAAGCACCGTCGCCAACGGAGCCGGGGCGGCTGGTGGCTCGGTCGCTCTGCTCAGTGCTCTGCTGGCGCTTATGGCGCTGATGTAAGGTCCCTTTTCCCGTAGTGTTGATGTCGCTCCACTCGCCACATCTGGGAGGTCAGAGGTCACGGAGGGGTGAGCAGGGATTAGCTCAGACACGCTTCAGCAGAGTTGGGATGTGAACCCTTGAACCGGGGTTCTGCTGCCCTGACTGCATAATGTTAAAACAGAGAGAATCTGATTATTAATAGTCACAAACTAAGAAATGTTTCTTGAAATTCAGAAAAAAGTAATTGTTCAAGTCTAGATGAAACTCGATAAGAACCTATTTAATGTAAATGAATCTTGTGTTTACGTGTTGAATCCCTGTCAGATCAATAAAGCAGTCCTCGAAGAGAGAGAGTTGCTCTTTTATAAACTGATTAATACATAATAAGAATGTAAATATCATGTAGTGACATTCATGGCTCCTTCATACAATATATAAAAACATTGAATCTTTTTAATCAGATCATTCGTCGCCATATGAAAAACTCCAAAAGGTCAATTTTTCTAGATGCAAGAGAAGCGCTTGTTTTCAGCTTTATAACAATGTGTTTTAATCTAATTCATTTAAAATGGTTTATTTAAGTTTAAATGTAGAGCAACGACTAATCATATAGTTCATCTGAGAAATGTAACATCGCCAAACATGACAGATGGTTTTCTCTGGAGAGGTGCGCGTGCCAGCTTTGACTACAAATGAACCGTTTTCCATTTCCTGCTTTATGTTTCTTATGTTTAAAAATGCATTTCACAGAATGCGATCGTCATGCCACATTCAACAGGAACAGTTTAGTATTTTGGGGAAATGGTTGTCGTGCTGAGACTCAGCTGATTCATACCGCTGTCATATCTCAGCACTATAATCAAGGAGCTACAACCTGGAGTTTTGGTGACGCATGGCGGCAAAAAATAGTTCCAGTTGGTAATTTCAAGTAACATCACAACTTCTTTTTCTTTACAGATTTTAAAAAAAGAGATATGACGCCTTAGTCGGGAGCTCCAGAGGTGGATTTGTGTTTATTTTGGGGAGTCAGACTCAGCTTCCGGTCCTCATGCTAAACCAAACTAATCTCCTGTTAGCTTCATATTTAGCATTCACTTGAGAGCGGTATCACTCTTCTCATCTGACTCTCATGAAATAAGCACATATTCCCCAACATGTAAAACTATTTCCTTTAAGGTATACGTTTATATTAATGATTTGAAATATGAACCTATAATAAGTCTGTTCATTACAAGGTGATTGCATACATTCATTTCCTCAGGCTCCACTTTGAAAGAGCTTTACTTACACGTGTACATATTCAGATGCAACACGTCAGACCATATTTATATTATTACATATTTTATATTTGCTCTGTGAGACCACACAGGGTGCTGATATTGTCTCGGCCAATAAGATTCCAGTCTGTAAAAGCTGATGATCTTCCAACCTTTGATACAAGATGAGTGTAAAAAAGCCAACGAATTTTTCATTCCTTTGATTCTCTCCAATATCCGCAGTGCTAATTGAGGTTCGTGGGGAGCGTCGACATTCCTTCAGCAGTCCTTTAATAATGAGAACGTATTTAAAGAGCACCTATTTTTATCTGCAGGGTGACAGATTGTAGTAATTATTGTGGACATCTGTTGGGGGTTGGAGTTTGTTAAACCTCCTTGTACTCATTTAGTCTGGTTGGGGGGGGCATCGTTTTGGTTTCAGGTGATCTCATCTTTCACACACATTCGGTCCGTGCTCTTTTATAGATCACCTCTTCAACAGCTTGAGAGGAGGCGCAGGTATGAAGGATGATCAGCCGCAGCGAGCAGGAACACACGACTCCTTTCACACAAGTTAAAACAATCATGAAATTGTATTATCATATTTCAGGAAGCAAAGGTGAAACAATTCATAAGGAAAATAATTTTTAAAAGTGCAATTAAATTGCAATTAAAATCAAGTTCTTAATAGATCAGAAATGGTTTGGAGGATATTATTCTGTTCTTACAATTAAAACTAAACTGTTTACAGCACTGAGATTAAACTGAAATCTAAATTAGGTTCTTAATCATATTCTTCTAGTTATTTCTGGATAGTTATTCCCCCCCCCACACACATCTCCTGCTCCATCACAGCACTCACGTCCCACACTTGCTGCCTCTCCACCGAACTCTCGTTCGACGCCCCGAGGGGACAGGAAGTGTCCTCCCGCCTGCTGGAGACAGCAGTCTGGGTCAAAGCACCCGTCACTCTCTTCTCCTCTCGTGTTCTTCACCTCTCTGATGCCGTTCGTCCTCATTTTCCTTTTCCTGAGGTTTCTCTCCATCACGACCTCCTTCTGCAGTCTCAGCACTGGAACTCTAGAACAGTTCATAAGGCCTGTTTGCTCTGCTGGCTGAAGGCTTCAGTCTCGTTGAATGGCACCAGCAGCAGGTCCTTCTGTGCGGTTGATGGCTTGTTTTAGGTTCAGGATCTGCTCCCATGTCTCGTGTTGCCCAGTCGGTCAGCTGTTCTTCAGCTGAGAGGCTGCTGTAGGCTTGTAGCAAACTGGTTTTAAACATTCTTTTCTACAGTTTGACTTGACAGAAAACAAGTGCATCTAACACTCTATCCACTGACTTGCACCAGAAGTTTGATTCATTTAGTAATTGAGCAGAAGGGATGCTGCAGGAGCTTTCATGCAGAGCTTCAGTGCAGACTTCCGTTGAACTCATGCTGCTGTTCCACACATTCAGCTCTCATCTCACCTTTATCAGGTGGAGTTTGGTCAGGACCATAAGGCTGGGCTGATGAAGACTGTAAAGTGCGGTTGAAAGCTCCAGAAAAATTTTTTTTTTCTCAAATTCAGTCAGAGATGAACTTGAATCAGCAGCTTGTATTGTACGCTAATTAAATGCAAAAATAAGGAGCATGTAAAGCAATTATCTGTAAAAAACAAGAATAATTGTCACTCCAACTGTCATCTCAAGCCTTATCTTGGTTTACCTCATAATATACATTATATTAATATGCATATATTATGCAGTTAACCAATGAACACCTTACCGAGCATATTTGAAAATGAGAAAGAGCTTGTGACCTCATTTATCCGTTACCAAATATATAACTATAATATATATTAACCAGGACATTTGGCCATTTTATGTGTGCTGCTCATTTTATGGTTTGGATTATTTGTCTTTCAAACGGACCTTTGTAAAAATATTTTCCTTATTATTTCACACCTTTTCCATTGCACTCGTGAGATGAAGAGCTATGGAGGTTGCATGTATGCAGCCTGAAACACAGCGTGCCCTGCGGCTCTGGTAGTAGCATCCCCTCATGTTCTGCCAGCACACAGCCACGCGCCTTCAGCTTTGCAGTCACTGTACACTGAACTGTACTGCGCAACAGGCTCTGCGCGCTCCCGCTGCTGCCCGTAGTGCATCCTTCCTTCCGGTGGCGCTAGAGCACCAGACAAAAGCGCCATGTGGTGCGGAGAGAAGAGGGGGGCGGATCGGGCTCCGTGAAGCTCTGTGGCTTTTGCCGCAACTTCCATGTGTTATGAAATAGAAGTTGGGTGCGCATTGCAGGAAAGGAGGAAGCACGGAGGAGCAAAGGGCTCTGCGCGTTGAACTGTAGAACCACAGAACATGAGAAGACCTCACCTGAGCACGGATAACGGCGAGACGAATCCTCCCACGTGTTGAATGTGTGAAGAGCAAAGTGACACAAACTGCACATTTACCTCCCAGTATCCCCCCAGTGTTTTCTGTCAATAAATGTGGTCATTTATGACCACTTGATGTTCTCATAATGGCACTGAAGGACGCACTCACAGTGCGGGAAATCATCTGCGGTTTTTTCTATTCTCACTCTACCTCTGTCTGCACACAGCGCGCGCCGTAGCGTCGATCCAAATTCTCTTTTTGGGGATCTTTTTGCACATTTTGCGGACTAAATATCTTCAGGTTATTGTGTTACTGTGCACATCTAAGGTGACTCTGTTTCACTTGATCTTATGATCGCAATCAACGAAGACGTAAAATGCATCCAGCCACTAAAAGAGCCGCCATGTGAGATCACACCTCTGGGGACAATTTGTGTGGACATGTAATGACTGACAACACACCGAGGTCAGTGTATTTTTCACCCAGAGACGCGCAGAGGAGGGGGGGGGGGGGGGGGGGGCACTAGTCCTGAAAGCATGTGCCAAGCACCCATATATGTGGGAGACCCTTCCACGTCTTTACATAGTGCCACACGGTGCACCTCTCTGCGCTCAGGGATCAAAGTCAATATTATCATCACTATTGTGGTTCAAAGCCATTCAGAGGACGTTTCAGTCCTCGGGTTTTGGGTGGATGAATTGTGAGAGGTCCCCCGGATCTGTCCTCCGGTGAAAGGTAATAGGCGTAGCGGGGGATGCGGCCGCGTGGGTCAGCAGCTCTGCAGGGTTGAGAGTCCTGGTGGGCGTTAAGAGAGACGGAGGACAGAAAGACGCTGAGAGTGAGAGTGGGTCGCTTACAAATAGGCCACAATGGTCCACTCTCTTTTTATTCATGTTCTTCGAGTGCGCTGGTTGAACATGCATGAAGAGGGAACGTCAAAGGCGTATTTTTAGAAGCGTTTCCTATATTTCGAGGTCGTAATAAGCCTGCAGCTACCACACGGTGGGTGTGAGAGTGTGAAATGGGGTTCTGATGTCCTGAAAAATGTTCCTCACACGTGCATTTGCTGCCGTAATTGGACGGTCCCCTATTATTGCATGGCTGCACAACACCATGTATACAGCCTGTGGCCGCGTGAAGGTCCAACACGACCTTTTCTCCCTCCAACTGGTGAATTGATCTTGACAGGAGGGACAAAACATCTCACCTTCTATAAGCACAAGTTTTTTTTTATTTGTTGCATTCTTATTCTTATTATTTCCCCGCATCATACTCTGCTGCAGGCTGTCATCAACTCTTCTATTTCCCCCTTTAGACCTGTTGAAATATGCAGTATGGTACAGTGACAGCCAATATCCACATGAGAAGAAACACAGTCCTTTGGTTGACAACTTGCTTCTTTAATGTGTGTGTGCGCCGCCAGCTAACTCCGCCCTCTCTCCTCATGTCGGCGGGCATGTAAGGTGACACCAGCCAATCACGTCTCAATCCGCTTCTACCTAGCAGGGGGAAAACAGAACAAGGAGGCGGAAACTCGTTTTTTTGGAGTGTAGGGGGGGTTGTATATAAGCAGTTAAGCGTGGGATTTTTGTACCAGCGTCACCCTCCAATGCCTCTCAGTCTAACCGGGTGACAGCACGAGAGCGCACAGAGACCGGAGATCTGTGCCAGCGGGGTGGTGTGGACTTTCACCGGCAGTGACCAAGAAAGTGTGTGGGGGCCACCTTGCAGCCGCCAAGGCACGGAGGGAGACAGAGACCCATGCTGCCGCGGACTGACAGAGCGCGCTGTCCGTCTGCGCTGTGGTGCTGAACCGCAGGACTCGACCCTTCAACCGGTGACGTAGAACTGAGACTCATCCAAGAAACTCAAGATAAAAATTATAAAATAAAATAAAAAAAAAACAAAGCTGCACAAACATTATATATGGATTTGAAGCAGGTGAAAAACAAAGAGGAGACAGAAAACACGGAGCACAAGTGCCCAGCAGCGCGAACCCGGCGGAGCCTCCGTAGAAGAGGAGAGTGACACAGGCTTTGGATCAGTGAGGTACGCTCGGCGTCTCTTACGCAGGGAAATTCTTTTTAGGGGGGTGTTTTGGGGGGCGAGAAGAGATGTGATAGATTGCTCTCCTAAAAAAGGCTCTACATGCAGCTGCGAACATGGGCTGTATCAGCTCCAAAGCGCCAGTTGGTAAGAGTTTGTTGTTTTTAAATCTGCTCTTCATTCACGCACGCTGGAGGAAGCCTGAATGATTTCTTATTTATTTATTTTTCGCATTGTGTTTTTGCTGCAGCCTTTCCGCGGCTGCAGAGGCTATAGAGTGAAATGTGGGTGCTTGAAGTGCACAGCATGCTGTGCCCGCGAGATGCGAGACATGTGATAGCGCTGCTGAATCATATGCACGTGCGAAAAAGGAGCCTTTTTGTTGTAATAACTGGAATCCAAACAGTCTATTAGATGATAAATGGTGTTGTTTTGGGTGCATTTTAGTGGGGTTGGTGGTGGTGGGGGGGGGGGGGGAGCTCGAGGGGATGGTATCTGCAGCCTAAACATCGCGATGCTTCGAGAGTTGCAAGAAGCTTCTTTTTTTTTATTTTGGCGAGCACGCCTCTGACGGCAGAGGAGACGAGAGGTGCTCTAGACACGAGGAGGAGATGCGCTGATTTTTTTTTAAACGGCTTTTATGTATCTGTGACGAGATCGACTCATCCAGACACGATGGTTCTGACCGCGCTGACCCAGTTTAGTTGCAAGGTAGGACAGCTTTTTTTTAATTGTTGGTTTTGTTATTGCTCGTGTCTTCCTTTACGCACGCGACCGAGCAAAAAAAAAAAATCTGGATTCCGGGATCATCCTCTCCTTCTTAAAGTAAAATGCATAGATTCGTTTGAAGTAAACGGACTCCATCGGTGCTCCGAGACACACACACACACACACACACACACACACACACACACACACACACACACCTGCAGCAGAGATCACCCGCTTGTTGCCAAGAAACAAGCTCCCTGTTGTCACCGCATCTTTTCACACTCGTGGTTGTTTACACATTGGCTGTATGGGCTCATACGTGGTCTCCCATCCGTTCCGCTGGTGGCTAAATGTCGTCCTCTACGTGATACCCGACCTCTGACGCGTGTACCCCCCCCCACCTCCAATAACCCCCCTCCTGTTATTCATTTGACTGGGTCTCCTCTGTAGCATCCATGAAGCAAACCTGGTGCCCATCCATCCATACATCCATCCATCCGTGTCTGTCACCCAGACAGACGTGTATATGCGCGCTCACTTCTTCTGGTGATGTAAACGTTGTCACACTGCTTTATCCGTCATATCCCTGCTCACACATCTCTCTCTCTCTCCACCTCTAATTGGTTGTGTAATCTGTCGCCTCGTAGTCGCTTGATGAGTATGGCGCCTCGTCCCGTCTCCTTGTCATGGAGTGCGTAAGGACACCAACCCTTCAACATAGCCACCGCGTGTGCATGGTTAATCAAGAGTGTGTAACACACAGCGGGGGCGATAAAGCAGCCACCTGTTTGACTCTCATATATCTTGCCCGTGTGTGTGTGTTTGTGTGTGTGTGTGTAACATCACACTGCTGCTGGTCTTGACCTAATTGTGTTGATTCGCTCATAAGTCTCTCAGAGAGCCCCGGAAGACATGAGACAGCGAGAGACAGAGAGAGACAGAGAGAGACAGAGAGAGAGAGAGAGAGAGAGAGAGAGAGAGAGAGAGAGAGAGAGAGAGAGAGAGATGCACCGTGAGGTCTCTCTGTCTGCAGTTTCCACGACAACGGGAACTACAGAGAGAGAAGGAGCGTGTGTGTGTGTGTGTGTGCGTGTGTGTGTGTGCGTGTGTGAGAGAGAAAGACCTAAGTGAAATAAATAGATAAATAAATAAAAATGAAAACTGCAATTGCTTTGAGGGAAGAGGACACACGTTTGGAGCCGCAGCTCAGTCGGGAGGAAGGAGATTAATTAAGATAAAAAAGACGTCGAACAAATTAACAAATTAGCCACAGATGGAGGCTGATTGCCCGCAGAGCCTCACCGGGGAGCCGCGCCACAGGTTCCAGTCTGTTTTCCCCGAGTAAAAAAAAAAAGTGTGTGACCTCTCAGTTTGATCCAGCACATCTATACGTGTCTCGTGTTGTCAGACTGCTCGTGTCCGTTTAGATCTATAAACCCATCACCGTGTGTCTCTCAAACTGCATCATTGGGTCTGACTCTCTGGGTCATCGCAGCAGCAAAGCCGCGTGCACTGCGATGACTTAGCGGACTTGTGCATTGCGGACGTGAATGCAAAAAAACATTTCTGTTGAGGTGTGCGCAACGTCGCGCAAAAAAAAAAAAAACCCGCTCAGCAAACTAATTGACAGACGGGGAGAAGGATGTGGTGAAATGCAATTTTTTTTCCTGACAATTAGTTGCTGACGTGTCGCCATAAAATCCCTCTCTGGGTGCGCGTGCAAACAGCTACACCGCCTACGTGTGTGTGTGTGCCGGGCTCAAATGACACAGGGCACATTCTGGACACCAATCTCGTGCCTGTATACAAAAACACGTGCGCATCTCTCACTCCTCCAAACAATACTTTCATTGACCAAGGTGGCCTAGATTCCACGAGACAATAAAACCCCGGGCATCTGATCTCATCACACCCCCATTAAACGGCGCCTATTGAATTCTGCTGGTGGGGCAACTTGATCTCGGCGTGCTTAAACAGCAGGTCTGTGACCCGGTGTGTGTGTGTGTGTGTGTGTGTGTGTGTGTGTGTGTGTGTGTGTGTGTGTGTGTGTGTGTGTGTGTGTGTGTGTGTGTGTGTGTGTGGGTGAGTGATTGGTCTTGATATTGCACTCTATATTCGAGATGGATGCTGGCGACTAATCGAGCGAGTTGTCCTTTTCACAGACGGTAACTAGAAACGCCTCCCTGAAGCGGCGAGGGTGGAAAGAAGAGCCAGGCACTGACATTTAGACCCCCCCCCCCCCTCACCCTCACCCCAACCACCTCCTCTTAATCTCGTTTGGCAAATCTGATTTGAAGAGTGGTGAGCACGCGCAGGATTGCACGCGTGTGTGTGTGTGTAATGTGTATGTGAGGATGTGAGGGAGCTTCAGTATGTGGCTGTGCTGGGAGCTGTCCAGGTGCTGAAATGGCTCTGCTACGCTGGAGGGGAACTGTGCAAGGACCCACAGGAGCGCGCGTGACTTTCAGTCCCCGATGGTCCACGAGCGTGTCATGGGTCATGACGAGGGCAGCTGTTATGAAAAGGTTAAACCCATGTAGTCAACCCTGAATAGTCTTATATCTGTTGTGTGACATTTGCAGGTTGCTTAGTGATATTTTTGCGCTCCATCCATATATGGTCTCGTACGTCTGATGATGTGGATTGAACATCAGGGAGGTAAAAAACAAAACAAAACAATTGCATCAGACCATCACAGGCGTGTCCCTTATTCTGCGCTTTGTTTTTAAGTGTGCGCGTGTTTTACTGCTTCTCTCCCGCTGACAAAAGCAGAACCAACTTCATAAAACATCAAACAGGCTTGGGCTGCTGCCAGAGCCTTACCTGCATGACATGGCATGGCTTTTGAAGTGCATGGAAGTAGAACCCCCCCACACACACACACACACATTATCTCACTACAAGTCTCCACTACATAGTACGCTGCAGTAAAGGGTTAGACTTGTACCATACATGATGAAACAGAGCTACTTCATAGTGATTGCAAACACTTTCTGGACGTGCGTGGTACAAGCCTAAGGATTCTTAGTTTAAATTTCTGCAGCACCCTCCCCCCCCCCCCCCCCCACCCCTCTGAAATATTATCAAGCCTTTACAGATTGATGGTGCTGTAAAAAAAAAGATTATCCCATTTAAATATTTTCTATTCAAATCAAAGAGATCTGTTTGCCTCACAGTTGCGATCACAGACCCTCTTTTTCTATTTTATTTTGGTGGATTACCTTTTTTCCCAAAAATGAATTTACCGTTTGAATGTGGTTTCCTTTGGGGGGAAAACTGCAGTGAGATACGACACCATTACATTCGCTTATATGGTCATCGCCCCTCAGTGCTGCCCTGGGGTCCCCCTGGAGGCATGGGTTGGATGGCATGGTGGCTGCAACTTTGCTCATAAAGCAACACATGGATAGTTGTTCTTGCTCCAGTAATAAATAAGTATATACATATTATGAAACAATGTCTTATTGCCACGTTAAAGTGGAAACATTGTTGTCATAATATTAATTTTAACTTGTTTATTTTGGAGCGAGAAATGTGATGCGGGGCGACTATGATTTTTTATTTTTTTATTTGTATTTTCTGTAATCTTCACGTGGCTCTCTTCCTCCTGACAGTGGCCGTTGACGGTTCGTTGCGCGTGGACTGGAGCGCTGCGACCTCCTGGTCTGACCTCGCGCTTTTGGGGAACACGCGGACCTGCTTGGCGCGCAGACTGATTCTGACAGCACCTTTGGGCGCACTGGACTTCAGCGAGGTGCCCCTTAATTCTTTTTTTGGGTCAAATCTGCAGCCTAGCTAATGTAGTTAAGCTCACTTAGGCCTCGTGCCTTAACTCATTAAAACACGGGTCAGTTGATGTTTCTAAGAGTTTTATAATAGATGAAGACGATTCAAATCAAGCAAATGCGGCATTCAAGTGGAAAGGTGTACCTCGCTTCTTAACTTATTTTTTATGACATTAAAAGGATAATTTAGAAAATAGATTTCTGACACCGTTTCCCACTTCAAGGTGCTTGAAGGTAAAAAGTCCCAAAGAGCCCAAAGTTGTTCTTAAACCAGGAGTGTTGCTATTGTGACCCTTAAATGTGCAGTAAGGGTTAATAAAAGCATTAGGCTGCAGAACAAACAACCTACTGTGTAAATTCAGATTGTAAATAGGCAACTGAAAAATCGCCTATTGTGGAAACCATAGCAATATAAAATATATATATATATATTATGTTAAATAACTGCAATTCCAGTCATAATCAGCTAATATAACTGTTAAATGTCAGTTAACTGTGATGCTTGAATGAGCCTGCAGTCTTGTTTGACCTACTTCATAAGAAAAATATAATCCAATCTCTGTAGACATTTGTATTTATTGTTACACAGACTATTGGATGTCCTTTGAATATCACTTTATGATTTGAGCAAAGCGACAATCAACCTCCAGTGTGTTATAAGCTAGTTGGCGGCGGACCACACAGACCCTAATCAAAGATGACAGTCTCTCAGTAATTCGTCACACGAAGCAGAACATTGTTTTCTCATCCCTTTCCAAGGATTGTTAATTACCTTATTAACGTGTGTTCCAACCTCTGGAGTTCTTTCTCCATTTAAGTTTCTCATTAATGTTAACCACTTGCTTTCTAATTATTTGCAAGCCATTCAGCAGAAATTAGCAAATCATTTTTAATTTGGGATTTTCAAATGGATTGTCAGTGTCACTGAGTGTAATGTGGACAACACGCAGTCTCTTGAAGATATTACTACTGAACAGCCAGACTGATTACTCCGTTAGCTCACACATGCATGGCTGGATCGACTCAGCTGTGAGCTGTTTACATTGTTTTTTAGTGGCTCACTTGAATGCTTAGTTGACTTCAAAGAACCTGGAAGAATCACGTTTTCCTTTCCACTGGTTGCACCAGAGTTTCTGATGCAGTTGATTCTGGGGTTTCATATCGCAAAAAGCAGATGGACTGACAGGATACTCTTAAGATATTAGATGAGACAAGAAGTGGCTTAGAGGGCTCTTTGGTTAGACTGGTGCATCCACAATGAACCATCATCATCTACTGCAGTACAAGCCAAACAGTTAACACCCTCCGGCCTTTGCGTCTAGAAATTCTGGAGCTGAAGTTCACGGGTTAGCTTAGTGCCACAGAGATGATGATGAATCCACCTTCTTTTATCCGTCAGAGCGCGCCATCTGGGTGTGGATCCGATGTGTCGCAGCGAGCCAGCCAGGCGACGATTAGCGGCGCCTAAGTGATCCATTATGAGATGCAGCCTCTCACTATTCGCTATCACGCCACTCAGGCCTGTTATTGAATAGTGGGCACCGTGAGAGACGGGTTCGGACGCATCTCTAATGCTTTACACATCAGGCACCCCAGAAGAGCAACATTAGCTGTGTTTGGTCAGATTTTGTATTAGGAATCACATTTTTGGAGCAACACATTTTTAAACCAGATATCTGACATTTCCCCAGCTTCAAAGAGGTTGAATTTATCCACGCTGATGCAAATGCCTCGTCTGTGACGCCCGTGATCAGCAGCGACGTCTACGTCATTTGAAAGCAGGGAAGGCACGTGCAGGAGTTATTAATTTGGCTGTTGTGGGCCGTCGGTTGGCGCTCTGAGTGTGTGTGACGTCGTCAGTGAATGAGGCAGCGCGGGGAGGAATTGTTCCGTGGTGACCAGTTGCCATAGAAATGTTCCCATTGTGGAAAAAGTTGAGACGTAGAGAGAGAGAGAGAGAGAGAGAGAGAGAGAGAGAGAGAGAGAGACGGAGTGTAGGAAGAGGTGGATGTTCAGGTTATTTTCCACCAGGGAAGCAGATATCACGCCAATCTGTTCCACCCAATCATATAATTTTGGATAATGTCTTCCACGTGTGTGTGTGTGTGTGTGTGTGTGTGTGTGTGTGTGTGTGTGTGTGTGTGTACAGAAGAATGTGCTACTGAACAGCAACAGGCAGAATGCGTCTGCATTATTGTGTTTCGCGGTTGACGTTTGATAAATACAAAAAAGGGTATTTTTGACTCAATCAGCCAGTTATAATGACACAAAATAGATTCCTGCTGTGATGACACCTTAATTACCCTTAAAAAAATAAATGCGCCATAGCCACTTTGTAAACCTGTGGCGTTCTGTTTATTCTAACAAAATACTGAGATCCTTGAAGAGTGCTTCTGTGGGTGTGGGAGACACAAGTCAGCTCAGTTTCTTTTATGTCTGTCAGCCTGCTCTCTGCCTCCTAAAAGTCAAACCTGAGCAGCATCATGACAGCCTCTCCACTGTCTGTGTTCACCAGACCGACTTCCTGACATGTATGCATGTGTGTGTTTGTGCCACTATTCCTATGAAGGCTAAATATCTTTACTAAGTGTTCTCCCTCATAAGTGTGCAAACTGAAGCGTCGGTCCGCTCTGAGTGCTGCTCATGTCCTCTGCTGTTAAAGCCTACCTGTACACTAAAACATGTTTTTTTCAAACTTTACTCTTATCAGAGTAGCGATGTCCCTGAGAGAGTATTCATATCATCACTACTTGAAGAGAATACTGATAGAGTCAAGTTTATGGGCATTGAGCAGTGTGAGTCGGATATCCCTGGAGATGTATGAAATCCTCCCACACCATGCTGATACTATTTCTCTGGGCCACTATTTGAAAACAAATAAAACATATATTCAGCTGTGGGTGGACAACATTAACTGCCTGTCTGACATCAGATTTCTTTTTTTTAATTAGAGACCAACGCAATATCTCTGTCTAGCCCTCCCGGAGGCCGTGTGACACAGATTATCCTCCCTCTGATCTGTGAGCTGCTCTGCGGCACAAGAGGATTATCGCGCCTCGCGGCGGCCGCTGATACCGCCGCAAGCTCGGGATTCCCCTCCGCTCTCGCAGGGCCCCTTCTGACGGATGATTTTGTATTTCGTAGTTGTTACTGTGGCTCGTATTTTGTTGCTATTAAGTGGAATTGACGGGACAAGGTCAGGGTGATGCTGCTGATCCATGCAGATCAGTTTGTGTTGGGTCGTGACCCAAATAATGAAAGATTTAAGTTCAAAATGACTCCAATACTCAAACGCTTCTCATGTTTTTTTACTGCGGCTCTTTTGAGTGAAGTTGTTTTTCCAAATGAAAGCAGGTGAAACTAGAGCCGGACTCGACCTGTCCCTGTAGACGTCATCCAATTGCTCAGTCGGCCGAGTGTGCTGACCCATATTGAGTGGCGACACGGTGGCGTCAGCTCTTTGGTGTTGACGTGACCGGTTCCCACGTGAGTACAGGTGGGGCTATAAAAAGAGAGCAGACAAAGGAACTTGTCAACACCCGATACTCCCTTTGTGGTTAGACTTTACAGAGGAGACAGATTTGACGGAGGACAGACAAGAAGGAGGGGTTCCATCTTTGTTCTACTGTCTGGTTCTGTTAACTCACGGACCGAGCTGTCTGGACACATCATCAGTTTCCTTTCAACACGTTTTCATGTATTATTACTTGTATATTATTCAGTTGCATTGAAACATCTGGCACCACTGGAGAGGTCCACTTGATTATGTCCAGATAATGTGCAAACATGCAGCAAATAATCTAGAACCAGAGATGCTTCCTCCTCTTCTATCTATGACTTATTGTCTGCAGCCATAGATCCATTAGTTGAAACTTGATAAGAGTCAGCGTTACCCTAACACACTATTAGCTCATTAGCCAGAAGGCTAATTTAACAAACCACTTCAGTGTCATTGACTTCTTGTTTTTTTCAGCTTTTGTTTCCACTCTTCCTCACGAAGTAACATGCAAACCAGACGTGTTTCATACAGTAAGATGGCAACAATTAGCTGAACAGATGTTAGGTCATAATTATTTGTGACAGTTTCTGCTCGTTAGTGTCATTTCAAAATAAACTTCAAAGTAGCTTTACCTACCCAACAAGACTACTTGGTTATGTTTAGGCAACAAAATTACATGTATAGATTTAGAAAGGATTGTGGTTTGGGTCCAAATAAGTATATTTGTTGCCTAAAATAAGTACTCTTGTTACGTAACTGGTGTTAGTAAGGTAAGAGATAAGATAAAATAAGATCAGACAGTCGTTTATTAGTCCCACATCGGGGAAATTTGCAGCATTACAGCATTAAAGGGTAAAGTGCATCAACAAATATAAAATATAATCATAGACAGACTGAATGGTTGAGTTCACATGTGAAAGAGGAAATAGGAAAGGTGAATAAGTTCGGTAACAAAACTAAGTCAACGTTTAAAGGTGGTCACCTGGGTGAAAGTCCTGTGTTTGTTTGGCCCCTCCCACCAGCCCTTTGGACCTTTTCGCATCCGTGCTATTTCTACATCAGTTTTTTTCAGACTGTCTAATAATGACGCAGACGGGTTTGAATCGGCGTCAGTTGAAAGTTTGGCGCGTCACACAGACGCTACATGGTACCTGAGGCCGAGGGGCACTGAGCAAGCGTCGGTGTTTGACGAGTCGGGAGCGTCAACGTGTTGACATAAGACGCGGTATGTGTGCGTACGAGCATGCACGTACACGCGTGGTTGTTGCCAGCTTGTGTCCCATTAAATACATTGATAGGTGGGTAAAGAGAGAATTATTCACTTTCTATAAGGCCTCAAAGTACACTGAAGTGCTGTGAGCAGAGGCGTCCCTTCTCCGTGAAAAGACAACACTGTGTCCCGGGATGTTCATTCAGACTCCGGCTCACATTCATGCTGAGCTGAGCTACTGCACCAGTTTTCTCCCCCTGACTCACACTTCTTTTTTATTTTTCTTGTCGTTTCAGGTGAATGTTGATGACACCGTTGAAATGTTACCAAAATCAAGAAGAGCTCTCACCATTCAAGAGATCGCTGCGTTAGCGCGATCTTCCCTGCATGGTGAGTGTGCGACAATCAACCTAAAAGCTCACGAGTGCATTTCATCTCAAAGGTTATGCTGTAGCGTCACCCGTGCTATATTTGTTTTTGCAGGTATTTCCCAGGTAGTGAAGGACCATGTGACAAAGCCTACAGCCATGGCTCAGGGCAGGGTGGCCCGCCTGATAGAGTGGAAAGGCTGGTCTAAGCCGATGGACACTCCAGCAGCCCTGGAATCGGACTTCAACTCCTACTCGGACCTCACGGAGGGAGAGCAGGAGGCCCGCTTCGCTGCCGGTAAGACTTCTGTTTCTGCACAAACAGAAAACAACAACCTTGCTTTACTACATAAAGTCTGAGCTGAGAGAGCTGGCTTTTGAATGTGCACGAATGAGTTGAAGACAAGCACACCGAAGAGATGACTCACACACCTCGGGCCAGACAGCTTATCAAAATAATGATCACAGAAACAAATCCCAATTAAATGAAAAACCATGACCACAATGTAAACATATGTAAATAAGGAGCAGATCAAAATCAAAAAGAGAATTTGCAGAATTTATCTTCAAAAAAAGCTTATTTTTTTCCACCATTCCCCATTTAAACCTGCCGTTAACACGCTCACAGGGTCTAGCGGACCACATCTGTGATCAGATCTCAGCGAGGTGTGAATGTAATCTGTACGGCATGAACTCATTTAACATGGCACTCCAGTGTATTAGTATGCAGCATATATGAGACATATAAGCTGCATACTTTTAATACACACTGCTGCCGTTCTTTACAAAGTGCGTACTGTTTTCATGCATTCAATTAGATCATCCTTCTTCCTCATAACATGACACCTTGAACTTTGACCCTCTTGCTCATATATCTGCATGCTGTCTTGCATGCTTCACAATGCGACCGTGTGTAGAAGGACATCCTGGTATTTCTGGCGCACACTGCATTTGACATGCTCTGTATTGGGACGTATTTAATCTGTGTCTGGCATACTAGATAGTGTGGTAGTAGTGGAACGCATTTAACAGCAACGTCCCCCACTTTGATTCTGGCTGGGGATATCCCAACCTGTCTGTCCGTATGGTTTTTGTCCGTCATTATTTCATAAAGGCAAAAAGGCAAAAATGCTAAAACATCTACCCAAACAGCAGAGGCCAAGTCATCCTGTCACGCTCCCAGAAACACTGGATCCTGCACTACCCGTCACGCATTCACCGCAGCATCTTTCAGACACGCACCTCAAACTGCTTTCTGTTCATCAAATCTGTTGTGTTTTAAAGCACAAAACTCGGATAATCCTGATTACATCACGAGGTTTATTTTCTGAGATCTGCCAAATCGAAATCCTCCCAGGAAGTTGAGAGGTCACCTGACCTTCTCTGAATCACAGCGCGGGCAGAGCCAAGATAAGAAGATCCCTTCTTTTTAATACCAGGTGATAAATAAAAAGATTAGATGTTATAATCCAGATAGAGCTTCCAGATACAGATCGCGTGTTGATTCCAGGTGTAAATGTTTGATTCTGCAGCTCCTCTCAGAGCGCCGCTCACCCCCCTCCTCTTATCTCTTACTCTCTCCCGCCCCCTCTATTGATTACCCCCTTCAACCTATTCACGCCGTCCCCTCTTTTAAAGTTCCTCTCTGCCCCCTTTTCTCTTCCCCCCCTCCCCCCATTCTCTCGCTCGCTCCCTGCAATGCAGACTCTCAAGGTTAATTTGCACAGTAACGTTTCGCTCCTGGCTATAGTGTCACCGTGACTGAGCCATTTTCCTACGGGCCTCCTCTGTTCTCCTTTCTTTTTTTTTCTGTTTCTCTGATATCGTAATATTCACATGACTTTTGTTTTCATGTGCGACTGTAGGGAGTCAAACAAGCAGATTTTTAAAGGGACACAAAACAGTTCTTTAGATGGATAGATAGATTTATGGTAGAGTCACATGTACTATGAAGCTTTGCTTCATTGTAAATGACACAATAACGAGGTCTCTGCACACCCCTTTCTTTTGTTCATTAGTGTACTTTGACTAGCAGTCAAGGGTTGGGAAGACATGTTGGTAAATGGACTTGCGTTTGTGTAGCATCTTTCTAGTCTTCTGACCACTCAAAACGCTTTACACTACATGTCATCATTCACTCATTCACACACACATTCATACGCTGATGGCACAGCCTTCGGGAGCAGTCTGGGGTTAAGTGTCTTCCCCGAGGACACGTCAGCAGGGACGGGAGGAGGCGCGGCTCCAACCGCCGATCTCCCGATTGGAAGACGACCTCTGAGCCACGGTTGCCCCACACCACGCTGAACTATATGCGTTGTACTGCTCCTTGTCTCTTCAGCCTACATCATCGCACGTCCATTTCATCAGGGAGCCAGTTGTGCTGACTCCTTCTTTTTTTCCTTCTCTCCTTGTAGTCCGGTGACGGCGTCACTGCGTGAATGTCAGCGAGCATGTCAGTGTGTAACGTGAGCGCGTGTGAACGTGTGAAGTGTGAATGTTTGGTGTGTATACAAGCTAGTTACTGCAGAACACAACGGTGTGTGTTTGTGTAGGGAGGCATCCTGAGAATTGAAAATGCAGGTGGGGTTGTCCTATTGATGGACTGACTTCTGCCAACACACACACACACACACACACACACACACACACACACACACACACGTTCTTTGAAGGTAATCCTGCAGTGTCTCTCCATAGTGCATGAAACTGGCTGCCAAGCCTTGAACGACACAGAAAGCTTATGTCACTGTGTGTGTGTGTGTGTGTTTGTGTGTGTGTGTGTGTGTGTGCGTGTGTGTGTGTGTGTGTGTGTGTGCGTGTGTGCGTGTGTGCGTGTGCGTGTGTGTGTGTGTGTGTGTGTGTGCGTGTGTGCGTGTGTGTGTGTGTGCGTGTGTGCGTGTGTGTGTGTGTGTGTGCGTGTGTGTGCGTGTGTGTGTCTGTGTGTGTGTGTGCGTGTGTGCGTGTGTGTGTGTGTGTGTGTGCGTGCGTGTGTGTGTGTGTGTGTGTGTGTTTGTATATATATAAAAGAGTGTGACAGAGAGTATCTGCTGGAAGTACATCTGTGTATGTGTGTGTATGTGTGTGCACTGTAGTGCAGCAGAGGTGTTTGTGGCCTGAGCAAATTGGCAAATTGGCAATTTTGGGAAATTGGCATTAGGTTTTGGGAAAAGATGTGTTTGCTCCAAGTGACAGCCCAATCTACCGATCCTGCTGTGCTTTATATTCACATGGGCGGATGATTTATGAGACAATGGGACGGCTCCACCACCTCTCCTAGAAGACTTTATAGTTGTTAAGCTTTTTTGTTGTTGTTGTTTTTGTGTCTCTTTGTAGTCGTTACGCATCTCTCTGTGGTTTTATGTCCATCTGTAGTTATTTTGTGTTACTTTGTTATTGTTTTTGGTATTTTCGTAATTATTTTTGTCTGTCGTGGTTTTGCCGCTTTTTTGTAGTTTATTTGCATCATTTTGTAGTTGTTTTCTGTCTGTTTGTGGTCATTTTATGTCTCTTTGTTGTTGTTTTGTGTCTCTTTGTAATCAGTTTGAGTCTTTTTGTAGTCGTTTTATCTTTCTTTATGATCATTTTGCATCTTTTGCTCGTTGTTACGTGTCTCTTCGAGTGACAGGGGGGCCTGATCAATCCATGTGCAGGAGTTACTGTTGCCTTCTAACCCACTGAATATTTAAAATATATATATATATAAGCGCTGACAAGTATAAAACTGCAAACCACTGTACCACCTACAGCCAAACTGTATCACTGTGTACAGACACCTTCAGATAAAGTGATGAAGTCTTTGTAGAAATGTAGCAAGCGTGTGTGTGTGTGTGTGTGTGTGTGTGTGTGTGTGTGTGTGACAGAGAAAGAAAGATAATCTAATTCTTTTGAACATCTTTATAGCACAGTTTGTGATTAGGGTTAAGATTTGCATTACATTTAGTCATATTGTTTATTGTGAGACATTTTATGAAGTAACAGTTCTGCACCAGTGATTATATCCTCACGGTCGCTGGGTATGATTCTTTGGACGTACAGACAAAGGAGCACAGCTGTGGTTCCCTGTGTCTCTGTAGGCGTACAGTATCTCTTTATCCCTATTGCAGACATTAAATGTGGGGCATGCAGGTCAGTGACATAAAAAGTATGTATGCAGGTGAACACAGCCTTTCATCCTGAGTTAAAGGAATTAGAAAAAAGGCTTTCAAGAGAGAACTAAAGAGCAGCCTGCCCTGCACCATTTCAGTTGCCGGAGGATGTGCCCAGTGTTTGTGAGGAAAGTTCAGAGCCCAGCTTACAGTGGAAGATGAATGGAAGCATCGATTCTCTCTCTCTGTGTGGGAGACGACGCATGAATACTGAGCATTGACCAGACAGAGAGAGTCAGACAGAGAGAGAGAGAGAGACATGAAGAGGATGAGACTGAGGAGAGAGATTCAGAGAGATAGAAATCAAGATGAGAAGCGAGGGACGAGGAACGGGTGAAAGAGAAGCCAACGTTAGAGGAGTGAGGAGAGTCAGGTGAGTCGATAGACGATGGGAAGAAAAGGCACGACATGCAGGAGAGAGTGGATGAACGGGAAAGAATACAAAACAGATGGATTGAGAGAAAGTGGACGAGGCAGAGATGAAGAGAAAAGAAGAGAAAAGAAGAGAAAAGAAGAGAGAGGGAGAGAGAGAGAGAGAGAGAGAGAGAGAGAGAGAGAGAGAGAGAGAGAGAGGGAGTGTTACTCTCTGATTGGCCAGCTCCTGATGATGATCGAAGGCGATTGGTCACTTGGACCTTATTGGTTCTGGCACATGCTGAATCACCTCAGAAACACACACACACACACACACACACACACACACACACACACACACACACACACACACACACACACACAGATTGACAGTCATCTCTGTGGCCTTATATGTGTGTGTTTGCAAAATATGGTGATTTATTATTATAGTAGCGAGGGCAAATAACCACGACAGGACTACAGCTACCGATGAACTCGTTCAACTCAACACCTTGTGATTTGAAGATGATATTTTTATTCGTTTTACTTGAGAACATTGTCGACAGGATTACGCCTCAATAGCTACGAAAGCTACTGTGTGTACAAGCTACAAAAAGCAGAGGAAGTGGTTTCACATGCACGTGCACAGTCAGATAGATAAACCCTGTAAATACAGTGTAGCTTTGCAAACAGTTTATTTGATTTCTACTGTAAATCCAATAACTCAGTGTGAAGCATGTAATGTTTCGTTTGTGTTCCCCGTGTAACAGGTATTGATTTAACCATGTGGTCATGTTTTGGGGCTAGTGGGTGTGTTGTTTTAGTGCATTACACAGAGAGGTGCATTTAACATTCTGTCCCCATCACGGATATAAGTGGGGTGGACTAAACCGTAAAAACAGACCAACACTGTAAATTGTGAAAGACTGGCCGATGCCTTCATGTCCTGATGTCAGAGACGGGCTGTTCTTTCTGATTGTCGCTGTTTTTGTACGTGCAAACACATCAATGTATGTTCACACAGGTTCAACACTTCCTTCATGGTGTGTTGGATGTAAGTGACAGTAGATTAGTATCGATAGAGAAAAATCAAAATGCAAAGATAGATAATTCATTGGTGAATGAAATATTTCTGTTAAAAGTCAATCTGTCCCACCGATAGAGTTTTGATGACTTCTCATCAATACAATAATCACCGTCATGTCAACGCTGATTACAAAGTGTTTCTCCTGGCGTAACAGTGAAGTTGTCCGGGGCTTTTCGTGGGATCGTCTTTGTGCTTCTGCCAACGTCCTCTGCAGAACAACAGCATCAAACGCAGCCTTCTTTAAGAGCAGCGGCCGTAATGAGCACTGAGAGAACTCTGACTGTGATGGGAAGTCTGTCTCCGTCCGGTCTAACACTACAACGCTGTTGCACTCGGACCTGCCAATCAAACCAACAGCTACACGACAAGGAGCCGCGAGGGACCGCTGCCTCCTTGCTACCATGCCAACCATGTATTTGTGTGTGTACATG
This sequence comes from Anarhichas minor, assembly GCF_050575085.1. NCBI lineage: Eukaryota > Metazoa > Chordata > Actinopteri > Perciformes > Anarhichadidae > Anarhichas > Anarhichas minor. The sequence continues at coordinate 675,122 of NW_027466472.1, read as the reverse complement.
TGCAGCTTGTGTGTGTATATATTTATATATATATATATATATATGTGTGTGTGTTTGTGTGCAGGTGTTGCAGAGCAGTTTGCCATAGCGGAGGCAAAGCTGAGGGCCTGGTCGTCTGTGGACGGCGATGAGTCCAACGATGACTCATACGACGAGGACTTTCTGCCTGCCAACGAGCCCACCACACAGAGCACAGGTACACACACACACACACACACACACACACACACACTAAATCCCATTTGTTTCCTTCATATTGTCCCTCTCTTTCCTAATACCTCACCCTCCTCTCTCCCTGTATCTCTCCTTGTCCCAGTGCCCTAGTTTTCATCCTCTCTTTTTTTTTTTGTTCCTCGGCGCAATTTGATATCCCTCCTGCAACTTTAATATCATTTCCTTTGCTGCGGAGACGGCGTCTGTGTGAGGATGGTGTGCGAGCAGGTTATAAATACACAGTGTATTTGACCATGGCTGTGTGTGTGTGTGTGTGTGTGTGTACACCCGAGCTTTCATCTTGATTACACTGAACCACCAATAACCTGAACTGCAGCTAATAACATTCTGCTCAGTGTTGCTTCTCCGTCTTCATCTGTGGCTTCGTACTCTCTGGATGAAAGGCCGTTTAGTGACTGGAGCTTCACGCGTACCAGCCGGCCTGTATACGACGCTAATCCACTCTAACTCTTCGGACTGAGGGCCCATTGTTTAAGACTTTGTGGTGGACAAAATGTGGAAAATCAAAGATGATAATTAGTTTCTCTATCATGTCACATTTTCATTTTTGCAGCTGGTTTCTTATCACTACTGTCATTTCTAATACATACATTATTTATTCTTTCTCATGATTTTCCACTGCTGGTATTTTTCCTTCTTCTCATTGACATATTTCGGTAAATACATCTGTTTACTCAGGGTTTTTTAACAGGTCCTGTTACCTTCAATTCTGTATTGGGTTTTTTTAATGGTATTTTGCCGTTATTTTTCAGTCATTTCTTTTAGTGAGTTTGAGCTCCTGTTGCCAAACCAGAGCAAACCTATTCTTCTTAAAGGCACCCAGTGGAGCTAAAGTTACATTCAGCAAAACATTTTTGAGGACTAACAAATGTAGTGATGGATATTTCTTCCTCACATCAAGTGTATCTTTTTAAAAAGCTGCATTGTTTACATCTGTGATTGTTAGCTAGCGGGCTTCTTTTCCTGCCTTTTGCTGGTGCATCCCTACGTTTCTTGTGTTACTGCCGCCAACTATCGATCTGTGGAAGAGCATGAAACTCTTGTTCGGGCATAATTGTACATAAAAAGTCGAAGATGTATAAATAAAGACTAGAAAGAAGCAAGTTGATTTTGCTGATGCTGCAACCTCTCGGTGACCCGACAGGAGGCTCGGTGATCTCGTATTTCTTCTCTCGTCAATGTTCTTCTTCCTGCATGACTTCATGCTCACAGTGTGTTTCCTGTCCTCTAGATGTGTCATCGTTTCCGCCTTACTTGAAGGACCTGATCCACAGTCAGCTTTGCCAACATCTGGGCCTGCGAGGGCCCTGTGGCGAGGGTGGAGGAGGAGGAGGAGGAGGAGGAGGAGGAGGAGGCGGCGGCGGAGAGGGAGGCGGCAGCGCAGAGCCCTCCCCCACGGCGGGCTCCCCAGACACCTTGGGCTCCAGCCTCTACAGCCTGGACGACCACCATCCGCTCCTGCGTGACCTGGGCGGCCACCGCGGCACCCACTCCTACAGCAACGCCGCCGAGCTCGCCGCCAAGATCCTGGCGGCGCTGCAGGGAGGGGAGGAGCTGCTGCTTGCCCGGCTTCAGCGGGCGGCTCAGGGCGGGCGCGGCGGAGGCGGGGACTGCGGCTTCCACAGCCTGGGCGGGGGAGGGCGGGGCATCAGGCCCTGCGGGGGTCAGGACTCTCCATGCTACTCTTATTCTGACACGTACCTGTCACCCGGCGAGGACGACGACACCCCCTGCAAGGACTATGAGAGCACCGTGTGCCAGTTGGAGGCGGAGGGAGCGGAGTACCCGCCCGCCTACGACCCGCGCAGGAGGGTCTCCGATGTGGCCTCCTCCGGGATTGTGTCTCTGGATGAGGAGGATGAAGAGGAGGAGGAGGAGGAGGAGGAGGAGGAGAGGGCAGGAGAGCCCAACAACAGTGTTTAATCCCTCCAAGCGCTTTTTTCTTTTTTTTTGCAACAACCTCCCCTTTCCTCCATGGCGTCTGAAATGTTTGAACTGCCGCGCATGCTGTCCCCCCCCCCCCCCCCCCCCAAAGACTGAAACATAAAACATCCGTCTTTGCCTTACTTGCAGCATTTCAACTCCTCCTTTCCACCTCGTGACTGCTTTGTCCCCATTCGATGTATCGACTCTATTTTCCTTGAAGGCGTCCAAACAATCTTTTTTATCGGTGTGAGAACTGGACATCAGTCCAGCGACAGTGCTCCTGGGGAAGGACGCACGCGGGATGCGGCCTCCGTCTCCGTCTCCGTCCTCGCCGGCGGAACGACTGTAAAAAAAAAACGGACGTCACCGACCGGGCAGACAGAATGAGTCCGAAACTCAACTTATCTTTGCATGTGTGTTGCAAGTGCTGAAATCGACGGGCTGAGATGGTCTTGAGCACGGTTTGCAATCTCAGCTGTCCTGTATAACCCCCCCCCCCTGCCCACCACCCCCAGATTCTCCCATGGGAGGGAGGGTCGTACACTGCGTCCTGGGACCTGCCCTTACCTCCCTCCCTCCCTCTCCCCTCCTTTGCAAGAGACAACATAGCATCCTCCTGGGCATGGCTTGCTGAGTATGCCAAACTATCTAATCCTGTCACTACCAATTATGAGCAAATGCTGGAATGTCTTTAAAAGTGACAGGACATAGTATGTATTTTAAAATAACAACGTTTATAAATGAAAAAGATTTGTCACAAATGATATAACAGAAATGATATGCTTTTATTGTACTAGTTTTCTATCACTCAAACATGTTGATGTTCACATTATTCCAAACATCATTATGATGGACATCTGCCATAATGACGACCATAGCTACTGGATATTCTTAAAGGTTCTGTGGATTCCTGCATGGAAGACACAAGAACTGTGGTTGTCTTAAACAAAAAAACAACCGCAGCGACGACGACAAACACGAACCGAATGTTCCTGAAGTGACCCTTCGGCGATAGGTGATCGGCAGAAAGCGGCGCAGGTGGAAAAAGACGGGAAAGTGTTTTTTCCGTGAAGAGATGACGTTGCATCGGAAGATTTTCTATATTTTTGTATGCGTTGTCTTGCTTTGATCTCTTCGCCTACGCGGCGTGCCAGTGTATGTGTTTTTTTGCACGAAGCTAATGTGGCTGTAGATTTCTCCTTTTCTTCGTTATCACTGTGTGATATAGTTTACTGGGAAAAACAAGAAAAAGAAAATAACAATACAAATGTGAACAAAAACGTTTTTATTTCAAAAGAGAATACTGTGATACGGTTCGTTAAAGCCTTTGTCATGAAGAGTCAAACTTCAAAATGCTCTTTCCTCTCATGTTAACTCCTGAAAAGCTTTGCCTTTTTATTCAATACTTTCCCTTCTTTTTTTATGACATTTGCAAAACGTCATTGTTTATGTGACACATGAAGGAACTCCCATGTCCGTGGGGATGTGAGGAGCCCTGTTGAGGTTCTCCCAGAGGGACCGTCATTCATACAACTCAGGAAAATCCCATTGGACCAGAGCATCACCCATAACACCACCTGTCTCTCATCCTCCGTGAGTGCGCTTGCGTGTGCGTTTTCGGTGTGTGTGTAGAAAAAGCCTGGTGTTATTTTCTACAAATAATTAAAGCACAGATTCAGTCCCCACATCCATCTCTTAATGTTTGACTGTTTAGCAGAGCCTCAACGTGCGAGTCCCTATGTTTGCGATTTGTGCAAATGTGTGTGTGTGTGTGTGTGTGACTGTATTGTAAGATGTCAGCGAGCTCCTTAAGCTTGCCCTGTATATCCATTCCAAAACCCCTCCAATGCAGCGCTTCCCTTTAAAACAGTGTGTGGTGTAGCTGAGCTCTCGTTGGAGGTTGAATTTTTAATGCTGTGAAGAATAAATAAAAACAAAAAGCAGAAGGTATATAAATCTGGAAAATTATTTTGAAAAATACAAACAGGATGACATCAGACTAAATCCTACATGTTAAACGAGGAGTCCCAGTCAGGGGGAGTTGGAAAAGACAGCGACAACTCAGGGGTGAAGCTGTGCCTTTCATTCGTCACCTTTGACCTCCCAAGTTGTCCCATCATCACCACCATCTTCCACGCTGTCACTCAGGCCATAGCTTGGCTTCCTTCCTCTTCTCCCTTGTTTTTTGTTATTTTGTTAAATCAGCAGATGCAGAGTAAACCCCTTCCTGTTGCGCCTCCCTGTGTGTTTTCTCCCGCCACAGATGGAGGTTACAGCGGGCCGATTTGCGTCACCGTCCTTCTGCTTGACATTAAAAGCCGGAGCGATGCTGGCGAGGCGAGGTTGTGCTTTTTGTCCTGACGTGGTGACGAGGGCGTTGCATTGTCCCCGTCCCCCCCACACACACTCCCCTATTTATCAGTTTGCTCTGTCCACCACAGTGCATTCGCTCTGTCTGTCTCTCTGAGTGTCCTCCATCCCCGAGCAGTGTGTGTGTGTGTGTGTGTGTGTGTGTGAGAAGACGGGCACCTTGGTGTGATGTGTTTTTCATTCACCCAGCTGTCCCTCTCTCACATCGACACGCATGTGTTTTCCTCCTGATGAACGTGATCACATTCTTTCATCCTGTCTCAAACCCTAACCACGTCCTAAATCTAATCTCAAGCCCTAGAAATCAAAGTCCTTTGCAGAAGTAGACACTTTCTTCGTCTTTCCATCCTTGTGAGAATATTTTGTCCTCGTGAGGATAGAAATAGAAGAGTGCCCGCTGACACACACGCAGACAGCCTGATGAATGTCTCCCCTTCTCCATCCTTATGTCTCTGTCCTGTCGTCTCCCCCCCCACCTTCCATACATCCCCACAGGGGGCTTCTTACGTAATCTGAGCGCTACCCTGGCAGACAGGCAATTAGCCCACGATTACAAAACTGCCTGACGAACAGGAGATGCATATCTCTCTCCTGTCTGTCTTTTTTTATTTCACCCGCGTGTCTCCCCCCCCCCCCCCCCCTTGCTCTCCATCTGCGCCCTCCCTTCTCTTGTCTCTCCTCACCAACGACCACCGCATCTTTTGAGGTGAACTGTCCCATAAAACTCTTCGTTTGTGGAAAGCAATGTAGGGGGAATGAAGGGAAGAACACAAGAACGCCCAGCTGTCCTTGAGCGAGACAGATGTCTTGAGAGTGAAACAACAACGCTTCTTTCTGTGTGTGTGTGTGTGTGTGTGTGTGTGTGTGTGTGTGTGTGTGTGTGTGTGTGTGTGTGTGTCCGGGCTGTGTAGTTTGTTGCTTTAGGCAAGCGTTGACATTGGATACTTATCAGAGAGAAGTGCTCCAGATTCTCCCTGCGAGTGTGATGGTGGGAGAACCCGGCGCTATAAAAAGACATCAAAACATCTGTTGGACAGTGTCGAGGCTGGAGGGCGTATGAATATTCAGTTGGTGGTGCCCCTGTCAGCCTATAGCCTACTTACCATTTTAGAACAAAGCCGAAGGGGCCCGGGTACCACCAGCACACCCCCCCCCCGGCGGTGAATATTAGGACTGTGAACACAACTGAGATTGTGACAAACTGCTGCAGGAGCCGAGTATCGTGAGTGCAATCTTCACAGAGAGAAGAGATGGTCTGTGTTTAACCCATATTAGCCTCCACCGTCGTAATTAAGCCGTCCCACAGTCCTCGGGGAGGGGGGTTCGGGTGCATGCAGCGACACGCACACACACACACACACACACACACACACACACACACACACACACACACACACACACAAAATGGAAAGGCTTGTGAGAGTTCAGAGAGCAAAGCCATACAACTCACCCAGCAGACAAAGACAAGCTAGCAGGGTAAGAGGAATATAGATGACCCAAAATGAATGTACTGTCCCATCCACATCATCAGCATCAGTCAAACACACACACACACACACACACACACACACACACACACACACACACACACACACACACACACACACCCTCCCTTCTCCTCCCTCTGATATCTCAATCCTGACTTTCATTTTTCTCTTTTTTAATACTTTTCTTCCTCTTTTGGCAGAATGTAATTATTTGAATATTGCCATCTTGGATTTGAAAAATGAATCTTTGTTTGCTGCATCTGATATTATTTCGAGTTAATAAAATATTGTTATTGTTATTTGCAACAAAAAAAAATCTGCTTTGGTGTGATGTGATTATTTTTTATGTCATAAAAGTTTACAAGGTGACAAGGTTTACAACACAGGGTAGCACAATGAAATATAAGCTGTAACCCCGTCACCGTCAGTTAGAAAGAATAAGAAAATAGTATAAAATAATATAAAATAAAATAATATTAAATACAATAATATAAAATGAAATAAAATAAAATGAAATGAAATAAAATGAAATATAACAATGTATAGAGTTACATTACAGTTGAGAGTTAAAGAGAGATGGGAGGAGATGTGTGCAGAGCTCCATTAATGTCGTGGTTAATGGTCATGATTAGATAATGAACTATTACATTCACCTCTTAACGCCATGTACTACTGGACATTCACTGTGGTGCACACACCATAAAGCCTGCTGCAATTACCTTCCTGACGTGACGACATCATCATCATTAAGCTATTAGCAGGGCAAAGGACAGCAGTTAGAGAAACCACACAAAGTGACGCTGATCCTACAGCAGTATTTCATTTTCCCATGACATCATGGGTCCCCGGGGAGCTCAGTAATCCATGTGGTTGGTAGGGGCTCGGGGGCGGGAGTGGATGGAAATATCGAGCAGGACGTGATGGATTTCAAACAAAGCTTGATGTGTGAGATCATCAGGGTTTTGCATCCTTGTACCTCCCAGCTCCGGTTTGCTGGAGTGTAAATAAAATATTCCTTGATAAGGTTTAAAAAAATGTGTAAATAGAGAAAAGGTTCCATATAAAACAACAACCAAATGAGAAAAGTCTAGCTTTGTTCCTGATGTCAAGTCAGGTCGAAGGTGAAATATACACAAACAATGTACCTGAAAGAATGTATTTATGTTCAACGCAGTCCTGTGCCAGATGTTGATGATGGAGAAATATTAACAACTTCTGAAAATGACTCTCTCACACCTGGTTTGGTCTGGACTTTCAGAACTTTCAATTTGATCCGAAAACAAATGACGTGTGAAACCTCCTCCTGACCACGGTCCTGACCAGACTGCCTGTCAGACCCGGTTAGACACCAACGGCCTGTACGCTGTTGTAAAACATACCTTCCGCACTGTTGATGCGCTCAGCTGTGTTATCACTTACAGTATGTTAAAAAGTCAAAATATGGTATGCGGATAAAAGTCATAAAAAAATAATCTTAAAAGATGTCTACAAAAGTCATGAAAAAGTCAAATTATATTGTCATCAAAATAAAAAGGTTTTAAAATGAACACAATAGTGTGTCAAAGAAGTCATCATAAAGTACATGTAAAAAACTTTTAAAAAAAAGAAAAGTCACAAAAAAAGTAGGTCGAAAGAAGTCATTAATAACCCATAGTCTACTATGTGGGAAAAAAGTAATGAAATAATATGTCATAAAAAAAGTCATAGTATGAGATTTCTAAAAAAAAAACACCATGTAAAAAAATGTTAAAAATAGTAAAAAAAAAACTCTTATTGTATTTTGTCCAAAAAGTCACAGTATTGTATGACAAAAAACATTAATTGGATAATATATCGAAAAAATCATAAAAAACATATGTTGTAAAGTATGGCATGAAGGAGTCACATTATAGTATGTAAAGAAGTATTTTATGTCGAAAAATGTTATATTATAGTGTGTTGAAAAAAACGTGTAGTATTTCATAAAAAAATCACAATATAGTATGTCAACAAAACTTAGTGTCATAAGTCTGAAAAATAAGCATAAAATGGGGTGATGTCATAAAATGTTGAAGAAATTAATTAAAAAAGACATGGATAAAGTATGTAGAATCCCCATAACAAGTCATAGTAAATCAAATAATGTCATTAAAAAGTCATAGTATAGAATGTTGGAAGAAGGACTTTTACCCGGCCTACCTTAGAAAGGTACGGCCAGAACTGCAGCAGGAACACATCATGTTCAACACATATGGGGAAATTATATTGTATAACTCCTTCACCCCGTTCCAACATGACTACAAACCCCCCCGTCCCCCCGTCCCCTGCCCTCCATTTGATACATCAGACCACTATTCTATCCGCTGTGGACAAAGTGAACAAATTCAAATATCTGGCAGTAAATATTCACAAGATCCTAACATGGGCTAGCCACATCACAACTGTTATAAAAGAGGCCCATCAGCATCTGTAACCCAAATCCTCAGTGACTCCTACCGGGGAGCTGCAGCGAGCCTCCTGACATGTTGCTTCATCACCTGGTGTGTCAGCCGCACCAGCATGGACCGCAAGGCACTGGAGAGGGCGGCGCTCACACGGCCCAGCAAATCACTGGATATGAGCTGTCCAGCTGGCAGGAGCTGTGCACCCAGTGGTGCCTCAGGGGGTCTCCGAGTGTCATTAAGGACCAAACACACTCACAAAACAGTCTGTTCTCACTGCTGCCCTCAAGTAGGAGGTACAGGACCCCCATGAAATGCACTGGCAGACTGAAGAACAGCTTGTTCAGGCAATAAAGAATAAATAACATAGACACACACACGCACACACAGACACACACACAAACAAAGTGCAATCCAACCCCTGGACAATATGCAACATTAATGTCTGTGTGGTTCTGTCTTTGTTTCCTACAGATGGATATTTTCATTGCTTCTTGTATTTTTGTCATTATATTTATTGTATTATATTTTGTGTGTATTTTTCTATTCTCTATTTATTTTCTTTCTTTGTTGGAGCCTCCCAGAGAAAGAATTTCACAATGATGTACTTTTGAAGGGAGAAACAATAAACATCTTGAATCTTGAATCGTGAATCATGAATCTATAGTATGTCAACAAAAGTCAAGTGTCAAATATTTTTGTTGCGACCATTATCATCAAAATTATTTTAAAAAACATGGTTGTGTTTTGTTCTCCCTCGGGTATGAGTCTGACAAACTACAGCCCTCTTGAGGCGTTGTGCCTGTAATCACAACTGTGTCCTCCTCCACTTTGGAGATCCAGATTGGGCCCCTGGTTGGCGGTCAGGAGAGGTTCTGTGTTCCGGGCTCTGGAGACCACGGCGTGCCCCCCAGAGACTAACAGTAGTCCCGGTGGAGACGCTGGACCTCTGGCAGGAGAGCTGAGTGGATGAACTGCTCTGCTGCTGACTGCGAGGCGTTAGAGGAGACAGCTGAGTCTCTGCGTTTACTAAATAAAACCTCTCTGTTTCCTCTCATCCTGCACTTCTTTCAGGTCAAACCCTAGTGAAGATTTTTTTTTAAACATGCTTTGACAAGCAGTTTAAAAAAAATATGCTGTGGAGGATTTATCAATGCATAATATTATACACAAGGACAGATACAAGTGTCATGGTGATGTATGCTGCTTGTATTTACTGCACTGTTTCAGCTTTATAGCTCCCGCTGTGACTGGAGGCTACATTAACCTGAAGGGCAGGATGACGTGCTGCCGAATGTCATTGTTCAACATCCTCCAATGAAAAGAACACACGTACATAGCATTAAAGTATTAATACGAGAGTCTCGAATGTTACCGCTGACATGCTGCACAGCTTGGTGGACAGCTGTGTCGTCAAAAGGCAAATGTCACTTCAATTAAAGCTTTTAAAGATGGATGGTAAAGGTCAACCGGAGCCGTATTTACTTTGGCTTTCGTCCGAATAAAAAACATTTTGCACATTTGGTGTTTCTGAGCTAGACTTATTTCTCTCATGAAGCGCTCTCTGTATCAGACCTGAACTTTATCTGTTATTCCATGAGCAGCTTTGCTAAACTTAAAAGGCCATTTTTCTCTTGCATTATTGATAAAGTGTCCACGTTGAATGCTCGGCCAGTCCAACGGACGACCTGACCACTCCACCACTCTATTTATGACCACATGCTGGGGGGGGGGGGCTCTCCAAGTGGCCCCCATTCAGCCTTATCTCTGCTGTGCGTCTGAATAAGAAGGGGTCTCCGCTCCTTATCAGTTTGTCCGTTACATTCCTGGCACCATGCGGTTGGACGGACTGCCATTTATGGCTAAAGGGAGAACACTGCAGAGCCCACGCTGTGCTCCACTGACCCACAATGCACTGGGGCTTTATAAAAACCCACAACAAAGACCCCTGGACAGTTAGAGAGAGCTTATCCACTTTCAGTAAACTCCTGTTTTTTGTCACTATTTATTCTAAGGCGACTTAGCAAACATTACATTTGAGAAAAATAGTGTGGGAGTGTGTTTTCCAAGTGTGTAGCCTACATATCTCCCATCATGGCATCGCTGACATCTTCCAGTCGCAGATCCTCCTCGTCCTACCGCTCATCGTCCCGCTACAGCACCTCCAGCTCCTATCGCTCGGAGGGCTCGCTGGGTGGATCGCCCGATTCTCTGGATCCCCTTTTCGAGCCGTTTCTCGACTCTGCCGATCGCTCCGGTCTGTTTGGAGAGGAGAGCCCCGGGGGAGCCAGCTGCTCGACCCCCTTCAGCAGGCAGAGCAGGGCCTCCTATGGGCACACTGGTGAGGGGAACGAAGGGCAAAAGAAAGCATGCATTTTGCACTTACATGTTAAGTATGATTTAAAGAATTTCCACAGATGAATAACATCAACATTTTACATTTAAAATATAAAAAACAAACAGTCTGGAGTTGTGTTGAAATGTTGAAATGCATAAAAGGTCATTTTTAATGAAACGTGTGAATCTGTGTACATTCATAAAGGGCTGTAATACAGTTACATGAGGAAGGTTAAATGAGCCTTTCTAGCATTATCATGCTCAACAGCTCTACTGGAGCAGTCACAGCTTTAGTGTCTTGCTCATGGGAACTGTGGCAGCTTTTCTTCAGGCACCTTTCTCGTTTATGTTTTCCACCAGCAGGCAGGAGGCATTAGTATCCCATTACAGCGGCGAGTTGATTGAAAGAAAAACGCCACAGAGAAAGAAAAAGACCTGCGGCTCAGTGAAAGTAATGAGCCGGAGTCGTGAGAAAGAGAGTCGATACGGCTCCAAAAACGAACAGCAAGGTGACAGAAAATGCATATAAAGTGGAGTGCTAATGCAAAACACAGGAACTTCTAAAGACTTAATGTGAAATGTTAAAACAGTTCTGCTGCCACACGAATCAGGAACAACCACAATAACAACAAAGATACTACTGGTGTGAAGCTACCGGCAGATTAAAGCATAATCAAGTAAACCAGGTTTACAATCTGATTTCAGTGACTCATTTGGAGTATTTTTGTCCTCAAATGTCAAATCAAATACAAATACAAGACTTGCATGTGTTTGATGAAACCACGGAGTCTCTTCTTTAGTGAAACATTCTCTCTTTCCAGACAGGCAGTAAACACCGTTAACAGCCAAAACATAACGCTTCAGTCTCTCATGGCGTTTAATGGCTTTTGTGTTCTAGTCAGAGCATCAAATATTTAAAACAAACAACTGAGCAATAGAGCTTTACGTGACTATATGAAGCCCCAAAGTATAACCTAAATATATGAAATAAATAAAACATCATGAAATACATATTTGTGTGAATCAATTGTGTAAAATGTTTAAATGAACCATTGTTTGTGAAATGATTCAAGAAAACTATTATTATTGTTATTAAATGTAATTTTGAGTTTAAGTTTGAACATTTATTTAATTATAGTGTCTTCACCAACAGTAGCTTCCCTTCACTGCAGATGTTGTTCCAAGCAGAACTCCTGTTGTTTCTCTGCAGCTCCTGCAGGCGGCGCTGTGACGGGCCGGCAGAGCGGGACAGGAGGCGCCGTGCGATGCCTGGGAGACACTTACTACATGTCCGCTGACGTCAGCCAGTTTGAGCCGCACGATGTGGTGGTGATGGCCTACAACCACCATGTTGTCATTCACGCCCAGAAGGTGTGTGTGTGTGCGTGTGTGTGTGCGTGTGTGTGTGTGTGAGCTCTGCTCAGTTGCATGTTGATCTGCAGCATTAACACATCTTTAAATTGGATTTGATACATGTACATGTAGGATGAGTACAACTTCAGCAGAATAATCAGACCAGCAAGTATCAGCAGCTAAATCGGCTTAAAACAACAAAAAAATACAATAAAAGTTCTGCTTCTGATTTTTATTAATACAATTGCAACCGCCACACATCAATACAGCAACACAGTCTCACGGCAGATCGTGAAATACCCGGTTTCGTGTACAGGGACACACATAGTCCGTAGGTACTTTCTTTTGGGACGACAGTAAAAACCACTTGTTGATGAATTTAGTTCATGTGCACCGCTATAAAGGGTCCTACTGGACTTTCCATCGGTAAATCACACAATTCATGTCCTTGTACATGAAACCGATAGATTGCATTTCGTGGCTATTTCACTATCTGCCATAACACATGGCTGATAGACATTTCATTTTAAATGATCAATTGTTTATACAATCGCAAATGAATAGAATTATAAAATAATTCCCATTAAATCTGAGAACTCATCAGATGATTAAGACAATCAGGAAAGAAAAATAGCCTTCTCTCTCTCTCTCTCTCTCTCTCTCTCTCTCTCTCTCTCTCTACCAGCTGAGCACTGACCTCTTCTCCGTCACTGCTTCTCGCCCTCTTTCTCTCACCCTCCCGTCTTTCTCGACCCTGTTCTCCACCCGTCCTCCAGCGCCGACGATGACCTTTTTCCGTTTCATCATCTCTTCTTTCCTCCGTTTGCCGGTTAATATTTCTTACCAACAGCTGTCCCCTCCTCGTTCTACAGATCAACCCTCTAACCTCTGTCCTGCAGGTACTAGATGATGGAAGCGTCAGCGACACGTTCACCCACAAGTCCCTGTTTCCAGAGGACATGGACCCGTTGTCGGTCAGTGGGACCCTGAACCCCGACGGTACCCTGGTGGTGAGCGTCCGCCGGACCATGGAGCCCCCGGGGGTCCCCACCTACCGCAGTGAAGCTCGCCTTTGATTTGTGGCCTCTATGTTTGTGCAGCCTGTGTCAAACCTTTCCCCCGACATCACCACCTGCACTCAAGAAAGGCCGGCTGTTGAGTGCATGAGGTCATGGTGGACTGATAGGGAATATTAAAGTTTGGATCTGTTATGTGATTATAGAATGTTTCAAATAGTTTTGTTGCAGAAAAATGAGACAAAAGTGAAAACTGTTGCTTTGAGTCCATGAAGTGAGTGTCCTGGGATCAGATCTACGGGGGAACGGGACGTTACCGTCACATATTATCGAGTGTCTTTAATGTTGTTTTTTACTTTTTTCACATTCTTCTTGTATATTAATACTTTTTATAGCAAGTCGTCATCTACGTATGTAGTGTGATGATAAACATGAGGATTTGTTATTTTCTCAGACATGGAATAAATATGACTTTTAACCCCCCAAATATATATTCATGAAACTAGTTTATTTTTATTTGTTTAATGTATTTAGTTTCCCGCTCTGTCATTGGTCAGAGGGAACAGGCCACAGAGTAGAAGAGCTGCTGTTAGAAGGTAAAAAGAAGCTGTTTTAGTAGAAACGGGTTTGTGATCCTCACACAGTCACTCAGGGTGAATGTGTTTGACCTGAAAGATCTGTTTTACTTGAACTTAAATTAACTTAAAAGTAAGTCATCAGATTTGACTTCTCTTCTGAAATAAATGGTTGATTATTAGCAGCGTCGGCTCTGACAGCACAGACACTCATCCCGAGCCACTGATGATACTAATCGAGGTAATCGGACTGACGTGAGTCTTTAAACAGACGCGAGATGAAACCTCACGCCCGTCACCACTCATCTCCTCTACCTGCGTCTGCAGCACAAACATATAAAACACAATGACAACAAAATGTCTTTTTTCTAGTTCGTCCAAATCCAAAAACACAATCATTTAAAACTGTATTTATTAGATTTTTTGGCCACTTGAGGAATAAACATTTAAAGCCAACACCCAACGTATCATCACCCGACATCATCACCCGACCCGGTCTCCTGCAAAACCACGTTCCCATGAAACAAAACTACACTCAATGATGTTTTGAGGAAAGCGTATTTTCTTAACGATTACTGTCGCAGTTTTTAACACCAGGTTTATGTCATACATTGAAACAAAACAAAACGCAACAAAGCGTCTTAGGTTCAGTATGAAACATCATGGTTTGGCTCAAAATAACAGTTTGTTCTGTTATCTAAGTTATGGACGCAAATTAAAATAATTGAACACGGACAGCGGTCTGCTGGGTGAAGGTCCTGTGTTTGTATCATCATAGCTGAAGATGCATGTTACAGAACAGGGCACCATCACACTCGTTTCACTTCACACCCTCAATTATGAAAACATAATTGTGAAAAAAATATAAATTTTCTTTTTATTCAAAACGTTCTGTGCTTTGCTCGTGCAAAGGCTAAATGAGTTTTAAAACAAAGCCATGACAGCTCACTGATGTTTGATGAAGGTTAACAATAACACATTCCCAACATTATCTAATAATTCTAATGTTTGTCAGTTTTACACATGGATGTAACGGGCAGACAACACAACATGTACTTAGTGTACTGTTCTGATGTTCTGATGTTCTTCTTGTGTGATGTTGATGAAGACAGTGAACTGTGTCTGCACCTCTTACCGGCGATCAATCAGTCTCCACCGTAGCTACTGAAGAAGGAAGACTTTCTTTTCTTTCTTCTAGTGGGACCTTTATTTAATATTCATCAGAAGGAAAGCGCGTCAGCGTGGACAGATGGCGCTCTGCTCAACGCCGCTCGAGTGTTTCTAACCTCATTCACCGCGAGAGAGATGAACGACTGCTGCTGTCGGGCTCAGTTTTGGGGAAAACTTGCGCTCACTCACTCACTCACTCACACACACACACACACACACACACACACACACACACACACACACACACACACACACACACACACACACACACACACACACACACACACACACACACACACACACACACACACACACACACACCTTGTGTAACAGGATATCACGATGTTGTCACATCGCTACCTCTATTAACTGGCAGTTAGATTAGAGTGGATTATAGATTACATGGGGTGCTAACCACAACAGAATCCTGAGAAACTAGAAAGCCACACGGAGAATGCAGACTTCGGCCGATCCCAATAGTCCAGTCTGTCATGAACATCTGAAACCAAACAGAATATAGGTCTGGATATATTTTCAGAACTATTAATTCACTTTAGTCATGACGGGTTTGTGCACGCAGGATGAATACACCCAAACCCCAGCTCCTACTGTCCTTCTGCATGTGTCCATGAGCCAGACACTGAGCTCCTCAGTCGCCCACTGCTGCTAAATGATTGGTGCAGAGGTACCGTGCACCTGTATGTGTTTATGACTGAAATAAAGTTTTTAAGTCACTGAGCGACGGAGCAGCGTCCTACTTAATGAATGAACTCGTTCAGCTCATTAAGCTTTTTTGTTTTTGCATTGCACTCTCCACCCACTGCAGTCCAGATGCTCACCCCTCATTCACACGCAGCAAACAGAATGGAGAGTGTGTGTGTGTGTGTGTGTGTGTGTGTGTGTGAGAGAATGATGAAGCAGCAGACGGATGGGGACAGAAAATCACTGACAAAGAAACGAAGGCGTAATCGCAAAATTGAGACTGTGAAAAAGTGTGCGGCTGCAGATCATCAGCGAGCCAACTGTTGCCCTGAACACTCCCCACGGGGGGGGAACACATCTAAAGCACACAATCGTCTGCATTACTGCCACTGATGTGCTGCACTTGACTAACTTCAATATTTTGGGATTTTTAATGGTTACAGAACTTCAGCAGCTGAATGAGACAATGAGGACTCAAAATGTACCATTAGGTATAAAGAGAGGACTCATTGGTGAGCAGAGGGATGCTGCCCCCCTCCCCCCCCCCCCCTCCAGCTCACTGTTAGGGCTGGATGTCTGTGTCCCAAATACTCGCATGGCTAGATGCTCTACAGAACACGGACATGTGATATTTGTTAACTTTCCTGCATTAACGAGTTGAAAAGAATACGAACGCACCATTAAACTCACCAGCTCGCAATAGAGTGACTTGCAAACAGATCGATGTCACGGAGCCCACACTGTCACTAACTGCACCTCCTTGCATATTATCACATTTTGGGGAAAAAGAAACGGTGATGTCACTGAGAGACAGAAGGGTCTACAACATATATATATATATATACACAAGTAGATGAGAAAATCATGCACCTTATACACATCAACAGTCTAAGTTAATGTGGATACAGGATGCTCTCTTCTGTTGAAGATGAAAAGGTTTATTCACTGAGGTCGCAGGGCTTAAGATACCATATACATGTTGTTACGCACTTTAAAATGAGAGCTGTGCGTCATTTTCAGCCCTACAGAACATCTGTTGTGTACAGCACATTACTACCAATAAAACCTCATTCAAAGTCTCGTAGCGGCCGATTTCTTTCGGTCGGAACTCGGCGGAAATGCAAAGAAGGAAGCACAAATACACCCAATGCTGCATTGAAACACATTCTAAAGGTGCAGGGGAAATAAAAGTATATTAAGCCTTGGGTAGATTGAATTATGGGTATAAATCTGCTCATTGAACATGCAGGGTTAGGAACAAATCTCGTGTAAAGCCGCCCTGTGCCATGAAGAGATCGGGGGACAGAATGAACTTATTGGGACATTATACTGCGTTTGCTTCCCCACGGGGAGAATCAGCGGAACACAAAAACAACACTCCAGGTGCTGTCCAGCTGTGACTGAGGGGGAGAGCAGAGGACCCACAGCTGCAGGAGAACAGTCCCACGAGACATAACAGGAAGTAATCTTCAACAAAATCACTGTTTGTTAAAATTGCATTTATTCATCCCTGATATACAAAACAATGGTTCATTTTTTTTTTTCCTGTGTGAAAAATATCTCTAGATTTTGTTGAGCTCAGTCTGGTTTGGCCCTCGGGGGGTTTGCCCGTAGTGGAGGCCTTCGGTACGACGTAGAGTCTGTGAGGAGTGGATAGAAGATAACCCTCAACAGCTGATGTGAGGATCTGGTCCTATCGAAGCCCCTCAGACTGAAGGAGAGGAAGATAGAACTGACCCAGCGTCAGTGCTTCAGGACGGGCTTGTATGACAGATTCACCACAGAGCCTTTAAAGACCAGACGGGGAAGGTTTCCCAAAAGCCAAAACAAAGGCTGACCAGCACCCAGAAGGTGCAAACAGTGTTTCACTTAAATATCGTTACGCTGATTCCCGTGAGATCAAATAAAAGCTTTTATTGAGGCTTCTGGGGAAACCTTCCCGCTGAAAACCGTCATTCAAATATCACTTCATTGCACACGAGCTCCTCGTATACAAACATCTTTTTACACTTTTCAGGTTTCTTTACAAAAATAAGGTTATCTTGCGTTCACGACATCGATTAACACGGAGTTACAAAGTGAGATGAACAGTTATTGCACAAATCGATTACCTACGAGTGGATCATCCATAAAAAGAAAATGAAAAACGTCATTTTATACAAACTTCTACTTTGATTAATACAGACTAATAAATATGCATCGACCTCGGTCTACGGCTGCCTGGTAGCGAATGAGACGAGGAGGAGGAGGAGGAGGAGGCAGGATACATGAGAATCGATGAAGAGCACAAACAAATGACGAGTGGATCTCAGTCAGTCCCTGGGGGGGGGGGCTGACGACAATGACAGGTTGCCATGGTGACATTTGCACAACCCGCTGACCCCCCCCCCCCCGCTTATATATTTGTGTGTGAAAAGTGCCTCGTCTGCATGCGTATGACCAGAAAAGGAACATCTCACAGGAGGATTTGTTATTCCTGTTGATGAAGAGGAGGAGTCGATGAAGGCACTTGTGGAATGTCACCAAACAGACGTCATGCTGGTCCCTTCAACATTAACTTACAGCCCCCCCCCCTTATCTCGCTCCAAGCCTTCACCCCGTTAGTGTTATTTGCACTTTACATATAATTTCAGACAGCATGTCAAAAGATTTAAAACAGACATAAACGATTTAAAACACACATAAATACAGCATTATCTCTTTGAAATCATCAAATGTCAAAAATGACTCAACAAATATCATAAAAAAGCCCCCCCACCCCAAAATCTCTTTCAAAATGAGATTAGTCAACAATTTAAGACGTTAAATATGATTTTTACATTACAGGATGTTAAATATATTAATCTGTGAGTTTGCTCAGACCCCCCCCCCCCCCCTCAGTGAGTGAATGGAAGACGCTGATCAAAGTGACTAACAGGAGCAACTGTAACTACAGAGAACACACAGGCCGACAGTCAGACTCAACAACATTCACCGTTTGTCAAGCTTTTGTTTTTGGTACATTTTGATCGTATATATATTTATGTAAAATAAACTCACATGCACTCTGTCATGCGAAGCCGTGCTGTTTTACTGTGTGCGTTTTACTTCCAGTAAAAATACCCCCCCCCCCCCCATGCAGCTCGTCTATGAAGCTGGGTATGTGTGTGTGTGTGTGTGTGTGTGTGTGTGTGTGTGTGTGCACATTTAAGGCATCAAAGAGCAGATCCTGTGGTAGCGGACGTCCGTGCCTCGTCCAAGAAACTTAAATAAAAGATTCAAAAAGAAAGGAGTGTGTCTTAAAGGACGTACGGTCAGATGTGGAAAAGATGGAGAAACAAATCGATGTGTTTCTGTCGACGAGCAGAGAGAGCGCGCCGACGAGCCTCAAGCATTATGGCAGACATGAATTATTAAATACACAGTACTTATACATCATCTGTCATGTCAGACTTGCTGAATCAGAAACCACGCCGCCAATTAATCATTCATTCGCCCCAGAACCAGATTCAGTCGGTCAGCTACGTCCGGCGAGCAGCTGGAGCGATAATTTAGTCGTGATCTGGAGGGTGAAGACGAGCTACATTTCATAAGTGGTTATTCTACATTTTGCTCCCAGTTATGGATTTCCTTTAGTGTTTAATCTCCCTGATCATGCCTCAGTTCAAGCTGATTCTGCTCACATATTGTCATCCGACAGCTGGACATGTGGAGTCTGGCTGGACCATGACATCATATAGCTGATGGGGGGGGTGGGGTGTTGGCTTACCTCCATTACTATCAAAGGCAGATTGATGAGAGGCCCCAGAGCAGCTAGTTAGGTAATGATTTCTTCATTCTTTTCCCCCCCCCCCCCCCTCTCACTTCCTGCCCTCTCCCCCCACAACCGTCTCTGGAACGGTTATTAAGAGCTATATTTAGATAAGCAGAAAAACCTCGACTCCCGGAGTGCATCGCCTCGGTCTTGTGCATCCCCCCCTCCCCCCCCCGTGTGTGTTTTCTACGTGTCTTATAGTGATGTAAGGCCCGTAGCTCTGCGGGATGAAAGGAGTGCACATTCTATATATATGTGAAGGGCTACGGATGCGTCCGCCGCTGCCAACAGGCACGTCTGCTTGCATAGACCATACTCGCAAATCTGACCATTAAGGACTCGGGAGTGAAGAGATGAGAGGACCGGAGGAGAAGAGCTGTAATGGAAACAAGAAAATGCATCCGACCCCTTGTAGTCCGGTGCTTCTCAATTAGGGCGAACTGTCGCGTAATATACAAAGAAACGGTGCCGCGGCGAATTCCAGTTAAACCCAGACCACCTGATCAGTCACAAATAAAATAATTCAAGCTGGAAAAGAAATGCATAAGAAAATAAATCATATAAGAAATGTTGCTACCTCCCCTCTTCTCACTTCATACACTCACACTCACAGTGCACGTTATTCCTCCTCGTCATCGTCGCTGAAGTGGAAGACTCGTTCAAAAGATAAACTTTCTGCAGAAGCTGCGAAACTTTGATCTCAACTCAAAAGATACACGAGCGAAACAAAGTCTGCTGACAGACAAAGAATCCCTTTAAAAAAAGATTTCAACCCGTTCCCGGTCCCTAGTTGGATGCGACCAACATAAGTCCCCCCCCCCCACCAAAACAATATTGAATCCACATTCGCTCTGCTGTGGGTTCCCGAGGGTAAATGGAGAGCAGGGCACAGGTTGAGTTGTGTTCCTCTACCCTGTGGAGTGTCTGGATTGGTCAGTGCGGGACTCCTGGATGAGAGCACTGGTGGGTCCATGAAGCAAAAGTGGACGGTGGGGAGGAAGAGGAGTAGATGAGGAAGAGGAGTGAGGAGCTACAAAGTGAGGAGCTACAAAGAGGCTAGCAGTAGGACTCTTTCCAGGATTAAATATCGATCCTATGCCCTGAGGATTCTTGCATTTCCGTGGCTTTGGGAGATTAAACATCTCAACGCCTCCTCCTCCTCTACCTGCTCTTCTTCGTCCTCCTCCACTTTCCCCCTCACTGGGATTTCTCGTCGGACTCTGAGGGGGTGTGGTCGCGGGGCAGCGACAGGCTCTTGTGGCGATCCCACAGCTTGTGGAGCTCGGTGGCTTCGTTCTCGCTGCTGCTGGTGGTGCCGCTGTCCCGGAAGCTGGCCAGAGGAGGACGCACCTTCACCCCCTTCACCGTCACGGAGCCCTCGATGGCTTTACGGAGCTGGATGGAGAAAGACAAAGAGCTCAAGTCTGGAACACTCATGCAGGTTACACGCCAATGAGGCTATGCACGCCTGAACCAACCACAAGCTAAGGCTTTTAAGAGTCAGAGTAGCCTAACAGCACATATGGCTTGAATATACAAGTAGCAAACTTTGGATAAGACACTTTATCTCCACCAGTGCAAAAGGTCTAGCATTGCATCATGGGAGAATAGTGTGCATCAATAGAAAGTGACTTTGTATGTATGAATACTGTCTGGTTTGAGTATTGTGTGTGTGTGTGTGTGTATATATATACACTTTCATCCATGAGACTACAGTACGTTTTACATTTGGTCACGCGAGTCGTTTTGTGCCTACATTGCACTATTTGGTACAGGGATTTATACAGTGCTGTATTATGCTGTTTTTACAGGTTTGTACAGGTTTTGGCACGAGTGGACGAGTGGAAATAGAAGAGCTAACCCTGACGCTGTACAGGCCTCGCTCTACAGTGAAAGATCATCACAATCTGAAGCACTGGCACACCAGACAGTTTCTCTTTGGCACTGGAACCTCTTTTCCCGAAACGTATCAGAGGAAAATAGATCACGGTCAGAGGGTAGCGTGCGCTGAAAGTGACGTTGACTTATGCTGCCGTTTGCTGAATCATTTCACAGAAAGTAGGAGAAGAGAAATGAGAGGGAGAAATGACTGCACATGTATTAATCTCTGCGGCTCCGCCTTCACACCTACGCACCGCGGAACTGGAAGTAGATGAAAGAATGTCCAGTCACGGGTCAGACCTGCTCTGTCACAGTACGAACTGCAGAAATGTTCAGTAAAATGGAGGATTTATGCAGGAAATCAAAGTGGCTGAGATCTTTAGGTAATACCAAAGGGCTAAGCTGAATTACCACTACATTGTCTTTGCAGATGTGATCACAGGAAGCTTTGATTAAGAATGTGCAGCCACAGCCAATAAGACACAAGCACCAATTATGGAAGGTTGGAAAGCATTTTGGTGGTTTAGCGAACACCAACTACAGAACATACAATGTTGAACTGTAAACATCTGCAACATGTTGATGAACTGAGACCAAACAGACATTTCCTTTAGATGTTATCAGAACAGGAAAAGATTTGTCCAAACACGAGTACCGATGTATAGGAGTCCTTATGAGGAGACTCCCGACCAAACACAAGATCATCAGACGCAATGGGAACACTTTCTTCTGTCTGTTAATTCAAAATAATTTCTTGAAAGTGTCGTAATACTGAACTATTTCAACCATCTATCCATTACTTTTAGCTAACTATTTGAACTGGTTTTTACTACTTTATCTGACTCACTTATTGTTCTCCGACTCCTCGGTCTCTCTCCTCGTCTCTGCCGTGTGTGTGTGTGTGTGTGTAAATCTCACTCGAGTCAGGAAGTTGATCAGAATACACATATGTGATTGGCTGAGTAGCATCACGTGATGTCATTTATAACATGTCATTGGTCGGTGTGTTTCCTGCACCGCTGAACGAGTGCCGTAAAGGCTGGAAAAGCTGCGCCGGCTAAAATAGAAGCGCTCCGTCAAAATGTAATAATTCTCAGTTATCTATCGGTCTGAGGTCCAGGGTCCGGATACAACGGCGTCTGGGTCCAGACCCGGACCGCGGTCCGCCTATTAGCGACCCCTGATGTAGTGTTTATTCAGCAGCTGACTTCCCAGCCGCCTCCTTCCGTCTCCACGTGAAGGCTCGAGGTGCGACCTGCTTCGGTCCAGACAGCAAAACATGCATGTGTGATTTCTAAAAGATGATTTACATTTTGATTCATCGAGAAAGGAAAAGATGACCGTCTTCTGAGGTTTATATGGCCTCTAGTGTTTTACACGTTACAATATGTTCTACTTTATGGATCATTGTTGTTAGTTCTTGTACACACATTGGAGCTGTGAGAAAGTATTCTTCATCACATCTCTCTGCTTTCTCTGCTGCTCTATTATTGAGTTTTCTGTCTGGTCCCAGTTTGTAGTTTGGCTGATAGGGTGAAGGGTCTGGGTGCTACAGATCCTGCACTGAAAAGAATAGTGTCTGCATGCTGCAGGGTGGAAATATGCGGTTTCCTCTCGCCCGTAAGGACCAGCGAGGCTGTGATATAACAGCGTGTCCGTGAGACAGACGAGGCAGAGGCTGGGCTTTATCTGCCATGGCTGGCTTTGTGTTGTTTTTTTGTCTGCTGGTGGAACGTAGAACAAAAAAGCCTAAATGTCAGGGACAGGCAAGCAGCGACGCACTCAGCAGCAATCCTCTCACCATCACTTCCTGGCCAATTCACAGAGAGCAAGGGTTATTTTTCAGTTGTTTGTGAGGCAGGAGAGAGATGGAAAGAGAGGGGGGGGGGGGCAGAGAACAGACGGAGAGACAATAGATAGAGACAGCAATATTTAGCAGCCTTTAGTCTGTCACAGTGCATAACAGGCAGAGGGAGGAGGAATCCTTAGTGTGTGTGTGTGTGTGTGTGTGTGTGTGTGCGGAGCAGCCCTGGAGATACCGACGGTGATTTCACAATTATGAAAGCAGAGAATTTGCATCTTGTGTAACTGATGATAGTCACGACTTCTTTAACAGGAGAAGATAAAATGGATCCTGAGTGTAAGATGCATATGAAACCACTAAACTCACTGATGAAATATGCAGAGTAACTACGAGACAGGATTCCTACCTCTTTGAGGGACACCACCCCGATGAGGCGCCCGATGCTGGTGACGTAGGCGTGGTCGAGGCCCAGCAGGGAGAAGATGGTGTGTGTCTGTAAGAGGGGAACAATCAGTGAAACACTGAAGAAAGACAAACTGCTGCTCCTACTTTAAATAGAGAACGAGGCTCGGTTGAGGCAAACGCACCGCCGACTTCAATTATTCAACGTTGACAAGTTTGATCACGATGGATTCATTATGTGAAGGAGACATTCAGAGCCTTCCAGCTGCTCGTTGTAACGCAGAAAAAAAGAAACGATTGAATTGTTCGATACCAGCTTGTACTGGTTCTACTAGATAATGGAGTTGATGGTAACAACAATTCGAGCATCCTTTGTATCTTAACGCCAACAGTTCTTATTTCAGGACGGTGTGATGAATATTGTGATGAAAGCAGAATATCTCTCACTTCATGCTGTGTTACTGTAACTGAAGCACAACTTTACTTGCTACTAATTTGTAAGCGTGTGTCGTATGGAACGACCTGTCTGAGGAGACAACGCTCTCAGAATCACTAATCTCTTTTTAATCACTTCTTAAAAGCAGCTGATATGCATCAGGATGTAAGTGTGACCTCAGTTTGTCTTGCTTCTGTTGTCTTTGCCTTGCTGTGTCCGTCAGAGCACTTTGTAAACTCGGTTTTTAAAAGGTGCTGTATAGATAAAGTTATTATCATTATGATATGGTTTAGCAGGGATGTGTATGGAGGTCTTTACTAATGGTTTCGACCACACATTAACCCGTGACAGCTGTCTCGTGAATGGGGTCAAACGCAGGTCGAAGATGTTAAAGCGTCCCGAGTCTCTTATTTAGAAAAAGGGATAAAAATGTTCCTAATAATAGAGTGGAAGTCAATGTCATCATTTACACGGGTTAAGTTACTCTAAACATTTCTCCTGTTAAATAATACTGTTGTAATGTGTTCAATATCCTCCTTACGGAGGACTGACAACCGTCAAACCTTTTACCATCACTGTGTTTGTATTTGTGTGATTCATGGAATTTATTTGCCTTTTAAAAAACAATATGATACATTTCTATGCAGAGCAAATAGCTAAAACAACAGTGCTAAACTGCTAAACTGTTCTGTGAATACTGACTTTGTCATGACATGTTTTTGTTATCACATCTTAATTTGTTTTAACTTTGATACAGTTGGAAATGTGTGTTTTGCATGTTTCTATGACCCTGTGTGGCTCTATTAATACACTCTGCCCCACCGTATCACTTGTGTATTTGCTGTTGCGATAACTCACTTTCTCCACGGGGATCATTAAAGTGTCATTTAATCTCAGCTCCAGTATTAAAGCAGAGGAGGGTTGCTCCATGCGGCTCAAGTCAAGAAGAGCGAGAGCTCAGAAACGGTGTCGGCGGATCAGAAAGGTTGCAGGATTGATGCCAACTGGACTATGTTTGTTCTGGACCCTTTTAGTGTTCAACGAGACTTCTCGCTTTGCCAGAATGGACATTTGGGAAATCTGAAATTGATCCACGCAAACGGAAGCTGTGCCAAGAAAACGATTGTTAAGTGATTTTTTTTAGTCCAGGGCCGGTCGTAATGTAATCCGTCAGAGAGTTCCCCCACAGGAGGAAACAGCAGCATCTCTGGGGACGAGAGTCCGCTCACCCCCAGCTCAGCCCGTCCACATCTATTTAAAATGGAACTCGCTGATTAAAAGGGCTGCAAATGGCATTTCACAACCAATTGATCGTCTGTACAGCAGCGTGAGACACGGATACTCAACCGGCTTTGCTTTCACAAAATGACAGGAGGCCAGTTAATGAACATTAAACTGGCCTCAAATGATCTCTAATGTGTTGTTCTTGTGGTGAATATATTGAGTTACAATGGAGGTAAATGGACATATTTTATGTGGTGTTCATAGCAATGTTTAGAGGAAGAGTTTTGGGGAAAAGCCTTCATTCTTCATTCTCTGAAGCTCACTAATTACCATTTGTAATATCTCGTTCATGTTGTGGGTTCTACAAGGGTTTATGTCTTGGTCTTGGTCATGTGTGTTTTAAACAAATGAGATATAATGTGTTAATCAGTGACCAAGAACAAGACGAAGATGAAGAAGAAGAGCAACAAGAAAAAGAACAAGACGAACAAGTCGAAGAAGATGAAGAAGAACAACAACAACAAGAGTTAACAGCATGAGATAAATGGAAGCCAGATCCAGAGGCTGAGCAAGAAAACAGGACAATATGTAGAGAGAACACACACACACACACACACACACACACACACACACACACACACACACACACACACACACACACACACACACACACACACACACACACACACACACACACACACACACACACACACACACACACACACACCTGCGGTGGCGAGCGGTGTTTAATATGCTGGAGGAGACTGTGCGTGGTATTGGCTTTTGGCAGTGTGCAGTGGAGGGAGGGGAGCGAGATGGATTGGTGCAGGATCCCTTTCTTAAATGTTTAAAGAGTATTCACGCAGAGCCCGGAGGAGGAGGGAGAGAGAGAGATAAGGGACATTATGGCGCTGCCACAGCTGCTGGAAAGCCAGAGAGAGTCGGTGTGTGTGTGTGTGTGCTTGGTAGGAAGTGAGGTCTTTCAACATAGAAATACATGTGTGTGTGTGTGTGCTTTCAGGATGCCGCAGTGAGAAAACTAAATCAACACGGCCATTAACGATTCCTTATACAGCACTTTCGCTCCTTGACTCCGTAGGGTGAAATGTGTTGTGTGTGTGTTCGTTTAGGTTGTTTGGGTTGTTAGCAGGCTCCTCCAACGTCATTAAAAACACCACAGGAGCACCGAGAGGATCGGACCTGGTGGCAGTTTGCTTTCCAAGTGCTTCTGTTTGTGTCGGGGGATCGTGACGATGACATGAAGTCATTCTTTAGACTCGTTGAGTGACTCACGTACAGTTAGGGCTGGATTAATACTCATACTTGGAACTGTGATAAAGACTGTAAGCAAACATGACTTCATCTTGGAGCTTTCTTTGTTTTGATTTTTTATAAAAAACAAAAGTAAAAAGGGTCTGTTAACCACTGCCTTCTAATTAGTTATATAAGATTTTTACCGTTTTTTTGTTGGTTTGGTCTTTGTTTCCCTACTTTCAAATATATATCAGCTTTTGTTGATTTTATTGTCGAAATGCCTTTTATATGTTGTATACAGCACTTTGAATCGGTTGAGAAATACAAATAAACACGCGTTCCCCAAACCAATCAAGTGCTGCTGCAATGATTCCCATAATTGAAGCACTTGTTGTGCACCAGGAACCACTCTGAAGTCAGAGTGGATAAGCAGTAGCACACACACACACACACACACACACACACACACACACACACACACACACACACACACACACACACACACACACACACACACACACACACACACACACACACACACACACACACACTGATCACCAGCTGTATTTGCAATCAGACCTTATGCAGCGACGTGCGCTCCACCAGCTGGAAAGGGGCGGGGTCGATCTTGCAGTTGCTGAAGTTGACCTGCTCATCAAGCTGCTGCTCCTCCCACTCTGCAATCTGCAAAAACACACAGAGAGAGAGGAGGCGGGAGTTTGAGAATGAGAGATAAACATCACAGGAGGAAGATGAAACTCTCTCGACTTTAATCTCCAGGTTTACCGTTACAGCCGGACTTTGTTGACAAAACCTTTTTTTTTTTTTACTTAAAACTTGGGAGCGACAGCGTGCAACAGAAGCTGTTGACAGGAGATGTCTTTATGCCCGGTGTCCGTCACTAATCAGCAGGCAGAGGCATCAAACATACCGAGTATTCTGACAAATCACCTCCCTCTGATAGACAATCAATGGGCCGGGCACCGCACTGAAAGACTATAAATCACACCGGGCCTAACGACAACGGAAGGTAAGGAAGGTGAATGGTGAACAAGGGAAGGGAGATGTAGCGAGAAGCAACGACATGGCAGACGTATGAGAGGTGAACGATGACACAAAGAAGAGAGGGGGATGGAGGGAGAGAGAGGAATGTGTAGCTGACAGAGAGGAAATGAGAGGTGCTGTTGATGGATGAATTATGAATGATATTATATCCAAAAATACAAGACTCCAGGGTAATCGGCCCGTCTGGTGGATATTGAGGAATCGGAAAAAAGCCAGGTCTGTCATGGCCGTGATGTCATCAGGTGTAAGATTCCAGTGAGACAAACACTGATACGCATACAAGAGTCCACTGATTTAAAAGATAACGCTGCTCATATTCATGTTTTTATGTCGACTGAAACCAACAACGAATGTATGCCACTAACAAGTATTGTAGGTGTATCAAAGCCGTATTTATATCTCCTTCCTCTGTGCCACAGAATTAAAAATATATATATTTAAAATAAAATGCTCCTTCTGAGCATGTCAAAAAATGCAGACGAGGGAAGTAGAGACGTTGTATACGTCTCTGGTAGAGACCTGTCAATCACTGTGTAGCCCCGCCCTAAAGCATCCCCTGCTTTATGGTCTGTTTGACTCTAAATGGACCATAATGTACTAAATGAACATCATGCTGTATTGAAGAAGACATGAAACTAGAGATTGAGACCATAAACTCATGTTTACAATGTTTACTGAGGTAATAAATCAAGAGAGAAGTAGAGTCATTTTCTCTGGACTTCTATACAACCAGAGGAGTCGCCCCCTGGTGGTCACTAGAGAGAATGCAGCTTTAAGAGACTTCCACATCGGCTTCACTCGGCAGAACCGAAGGTTGCTGCCTGATTGTAAGTTGTGTGTGTTCATGTTGTGTGACTGACCGTCCATCTTACCTCTCTAATAGTCATGTCATCCTCCACATCTACGTCGTCCTGTAGACAAGAAGCAACAGAAAAGCAGTCAGCACAGAACACAAAGACAATCAGTGAACACACTGAACACGGTGAAATGATGAAAGCTGTAAAAGAAAGGTCGTAGACACACAATGGTGTCCAGTTGGTTATTATCTCAATAAACACATATAAGTACTTTCAACTGCGCCTCCACTGAGCACAGAAGGTGAGATGACATATTGACAACACATAATCGGCCATGCATCACATCATAAGTGCGATACAGCGCCGCCGCCTTGAGACAGATGGACAGAAACGGGATGTGTGACTAAAGGAGCTACTACAGTACATTTAATGAGTGCGGGGGATGTGATGTATGAGATGCCAGAGCAGATGATCATTACAATGATGGATCTGTGGCGCGCTCGGAGCCCACGGCTCATGACTGACAGGCAGACGCCGTTCGACAAGCTGGAGTCGAACCAGCAAACCCTGTGCTTTGCGGCGGAGCACTGAGAGTACTGTAGAAAAGCTGAGGGATGGAAATAAACAACTGTGTGTGTGTGTGTGTGTGAACGTTACTGCAGGGTGTGTGCATTCGGCTCCATGTGTGTGTTTGATGGGCTGTGAAATATGATTTCAAAGTGTTTAGTCATGTGCTTGAGTGCAGGTATTTACTTTCTCAGGATTGAAAGCAGGAGAACATGTGTGTGTGTGTTAAAGAGCAAGAGAGAGAGAGAGAAAGGCAGAGTGAGAGTGACCCAGGGGCTGATGGGAGCCCTTTGCTCATTTATCCTCATCGCTGCGGTGGCCGACCTGTCGGCAACCCTAGCAACTGTTGCCTCGGGGTAGAAAGATGTGCCCTACTGTAGCATTATGCAAGCAGAGGCCAGACGTGCCTGGAGTTGATGAGACAGCACACACACACACACACACACACGCACACACACACACACGCACTTTTATCGCTGCTGTCTCACTGATCGTTCTGCTCATCACAAGGGCACTCTGAATGTCGTCAAGACACGCTGGAGTTCCAGGGGTAAAATGTAAACTAAAGACAAATGGAGAGATCCAGTGTGTGTGTGTGTGTGTGTGTGTGTGTGTGTGTTTGCAGAAGAAGAAGAAGAAGAAGAGAGGTTGGACTGTGAATGCAAAATCGGTGCTTTCAGAGAGATTAGCAGCTCTATTAAGAGAGCAAATCTCTGCTTCTGGATACATGAGTTAAGGCAGAAGTGTGTGTGTGTGTGTGTGTGTGTGTGTGTGTATGGGAAGTGGGAGAGTCAACTTTGTGAGTCTGCAAGCGACTGACAGTGAAATCAGAGCGACCGTGTGGGCATATTCAAATGAGCTTTGAACGTGTGTGTGTGTGTGTGTGTGTGTGTGTGCAGAGGCATGCGAGAGGCTCCAGAGTGCTGACAATAGGCCGATGAAGCTGTATTGCTTGCTGCGCCGTTTCCCTGACCAGACAAAGATTAGAGAGGGCTGCCGCTCTTCCTTTCCCTCCCTCCCTCCCTCCTGCAGCTATCCATCTTTCCTTTCCTTCCATCCACAAGCCAATCGCCCAATCAGTGGCAAACATCCAAGACTAGGTCAGCCGGGAACACACACAAAGACTGCTGTATCATGCACGCACATGCACACACACACACACACACACACACACACACACACACACACACACACACAGTAGACTAAAGTACTGTGTATAATGAAAAGAGTTTTTTTTTTTTAGATTGAGGAGATCTGGATTAAAGAGGAGCCTCCCCTCCAGGATACTTCCCCTTTCAGCCCATTGGCTGTCTTTACACTTTCCATTTTTGCTGAAGGCGAAGGTTTAGCATCTTCGTCTGCTAATCTAAATCCTAAATCTGCTTTAAAGGTTTCAATCTCTTGTAGCCGGGTTGTGAGTTTCTGCTGCCACCCTAACACAATGGAAGTGAGTACAAAGTAGGATTGCTTCTTGCACAGCATTCACAAAAACGCCTTCACAAGTGCTGACCACAGAAGGACTCATACGGCAACTACAAAAAAAAAAAAAGTAGATTACCGAGAGGCTGGTGTCAGTATTCAAAAATCCCATGTCCAACTTTTACAAAGGCTCCAACAGCTTTTCTGAATATATTTGACTTGTGCTGCAAAATAATTTATAAACAGCATTTAAAAAAAACCTCAAAAGCAAAAAAAAACCAATGTCCTGGTTGCTAAATCACAAAACGTGCTACTGTACTGTACTCGCTGCCTTCTTTGGTCCGATTGGTGAAATGAGGAAAATGTTTCCTAAACAAGACGTAAGAGCCGAGAGCCATGCTTGCTGCTCTGTAAGGCTGTATTTAGGAACAGTGGTGCTTTAAGCTAAATGCTAACATCAGCATGCTAACACGCTCACAATGGTAATGCTAGCATGCTAATGTTTAAGCTAACATGGCAAAATATGCAAAGTGCAGCTGAAGCTGATGGGGCTGTCATTAGTTTAGCAGGTTTTTGGTCATAAACTGAAGTATCGGACAAACACGATCTTTGACCCGATGGCAGCATAGATGAAAGGATCGACGTTTATACAATTCATCCACTGGGGACCATGAATCTCTGTCACCAGATTTCATGGATAACCATCTGGCAGTTTTTGAGATAAGGAAAAGCCAGGTCATTCTTTAGGATACATCGACTGGGAACTATGAATATCTGTACAACTTTTGGTGCAAATGCATCTAGTGAAAAGTTTGAGATTCATCAAGAATGGGAATATGAATATGTGATAGCCAAGATATTTTCCTCAGATCCACAAATGTGAAACTCTAGGAAAAGTCACAGGCTCACCAGAGTCAGTAGGATTTATCCTCTGGGAACCATGCATATCTGTGGCATTGGTAAAACGTAGTAACAACTGTTTACATTGAAGACATCGTTTCTTAAAAGACTTTCAGCTTTTTCAAATGCCAGTTTTCAATGCGTGGACGAGCACAACCTGTAATTTATATTGATAAACATGAACACGTTTACATAATGGAGCTCGACTGGTATATTGGTTGGCTGATATTATTGGATCCCAACAATATCAATTTGCAGTCAAAGCACATGTGAATTTATCACCACATCCAAAGGTGATAAGCATTCCAGATGATCTCAAGATGAACCCTTATGGACGAGGCTCTAAAACTCTGCAGTGTCTGTGTAGATAAGACAACTATCGAGCTCATCTCTCATCCTCAGCGTAGCGGTGTCTGTTGGTTCTAACTGCACCACACTAAATGGTGCAAAAAGGGAAAGATTGCAGCAATAATTACAAATCACTCATGTGCAGGCAATTTAACTGCAGATTTCCGTGCTGCTGATGTTCTCTTTACTCATTGCCTTTAAATTCTATTACTGCCGTATTTGTGTATCCGACTAGATTACAGTAATAGTGAAATAACATCGTTAATGACTTTGTGCAAACGGCAGCGTTGCGGGCGATAATGATGTGCTGTGAAATGGTCTTAACCAAGTTGTGAAATGGTAATTAATCTTAACGACCCATCGCATTGGGGTAGTGACCACCCGGATCGTTCGGGGAAACTCACAAAAGATCCTTGGCTGCACCTTGGAAACAGATATCTGAGTGAAAACCACCCAAAGGTCTTCATGACATCGTACGTCCTTCCACTGATGGTGTCAAACCTGCGATGAATTCCTCACCCTCAAAGAATCCGACATCGAGCGACAAATCGATTCACGAAAACAAATCAGCGTCAGTACTTCACACTCATCTCCTCCAGATAACTTCTGTCTCCTGTGTATCTCTTCTGTTGTCTGAAAGGATTCAGGAAATGAAAACGTCATCCTGTCCCCTGAATATTCTTCATACCAGATAACTAAAGGACATCTTTAATGGAGTCCGTTGACTTTGTTCTACAACTTAATAACTTGCTTTCAATGAACTTACTCTGAAAGTGCCAACACTTGACCCCAATAAACTTAATAATCAACTTTCTTGCTATATAGGTCTTGAAATAAAGTGTCCTATAATGTAATCTTTCCATTTTATGAATACGGGCTCTTTTCAGTCAGATAGAGATCACCACGACACTCCATCTTCTGTTACTCTATTAGCAAACTGTTGAAACGCAGCATTACTCCTCCTCGCAGAACTAAGCTCGGTATTTTAGATAGTGAATGATTCTGTCCTGTTCAATCGTCTTGAACACCGAGTTGGAGTCTGGAGTCTAATTTCTAACGCAGGATCTTTTGTGATGCTGTGGAGACTACAGATGTTCTGTTTCTCAGCCCTGTTTTGTTCTTCACTTAAATGCCGCCTTTAGTTCATCTCGTCTGGATTAAATGCATCAGCTACTCGTTAATCCATCAAGTTTGTGTGTCACTCCTGAGTTCTACTGGCACTGTCTTCGGCAGACGAGTCTCCAGATGTCACAGGGACTTGGCTCATTATCTCTCTGCGTCACAGAGAATTGTAATATTTTTCATATTAACGCTGGATAAAAACAACAAAGTCAATGACGGATTGACGAGATCAAATCCTTCTGAAGTCATGTAAAAAAAAGGTTTTAACTAGTTTCTTCACTCCACTGGGCCGTTTTCCTCATTTTCTCACATTGTTAAGGCAACAAAGACTTTAATGCAACTCGTCTTTTCTCTCTTGCATCATGTGTGTGTGTGTGTGCATGTTCCTATGCAAGTGTGTATGTCAAGAAAGACGCACATTCCTCAACGATCTAATGAAACAACAGAGAAAGAAGAACTCAAAGAAATAACGAGGGAGAGGCGAGAAGCCAAAAAAAAAAAAACGAGCCCACAAATCATGATAAATAAAGCATGAAGGCACGACGAAAACGCAAGAATGGGGGAAAATAATGAGAAAAACAGCCAGGAGAGCCTGAGAGACCGGGCGGCATCATTTCTCTGCAACCGACTACTGATGTCATTTACCCTGCATCAATATTTCACAGTCTAGATGGAAGGAGAGGAGCGGGGGGGGGGAGGTGGACAGATGACAGAGACACAGAAAGGGGAGGAGGGCTTTGGAAAAGTCGTAAAGCTGGACGAAGAGCAACGAAGCAGAGCTGCAGAGATTAAACCAAAAGCCAGAAACAAAGAATGGAAGGAGTACTGAGAGAGTGGCGCTGGAAGAAAAGGGAGGAGTGATAACTTGATTTCTCTTCCGTCGCCGGAGGGTGTTACTCAGAAGTCTTGGGAGGAAAAGAAAATGAACCATTTGTTGGTCCGTATTCCTGCTCGGGCCGACGAGAGCCTCGACGCTCTGCCACATGCATGAATACTCTGCTGATTGTTAATAATGATTCCTGATGACAGGGGAAACAAGCCCACAGGCGGAGTGCACTGTAAATGCACACGCACAATGCTACAGGGGTTCATTACTAATTAGCTCACTGCAAGGCAATAATGACGAACATGCCTCTTAACACATCCCAAAAATTCACTGCGCCACTAATGCGCCATCTGTCTCGGCACTGACCATACAGTGAGCTCCTCACGGGCACACTTAACAGATCACTGTACCTTATTAAATTACAACCAGCGGCGGCAGATGAGGGCCATCGGACACTTGACTGGTGTCCATCAATTAATGATGAACACTATTTAAAAAAAGAACAAAAAACAGATTTCATCCCAGGAAATAAGGAATCAGAAGTTCCAGTATATGCAGGGGATAAAAGAGCTGAAATGAAACCGGATACATTTATAATGCAGCTTTCAGTTCAACTATTTTAGGAGATCAATTTGTTCCACACATGCTTAATATGAAATATATTGTGTCTCTTTCTTATTAAAAAGAAGTTTGATCAAGGGGGGGTGAACGTATGAGTGGGACATAAATGAACAAGTGTGTGACTGCAATAAAGTCTAATCTAGTTATGTCACCAACACAGTATATGTTTTTTTGTTTGTGTTTAAAATCAGCTTCAGCTCCAGATATATCATAAATAAATATCAATATCTCCTCTCTATAGCGTGCCACTTGTCAGCATAACACTTTAGCTGCTCAATGCTGGATATTCTAACGTTACAACCAAACTCTTCTTCACCTTGGAGTCAACGAGCAATGAACAGTTCTTGTCAACGCTGCGAGCAGTACTTCCCATAGACTGTGTATAAGGAGTGAACGTAGTCATCGTGACGTCACTTATTGGTTTGTGGACTGACGTTTTGAGGCCTTGACTATAATGATTTTGCCGTCACCATGTGACGCATACCCTCACATATATGCGAGCATCCCCTGCTTTATGGTCTGTTTGACTCTAAATGGACCATAATTTACTAAATGAACATCATGCTGTATTGAAGAAGACTTGAAACTAGAGATTGAGACCATAAACTCATGTTTACAATGTTTACTGAGGTAATAAATCAAGAGAGAAGTAGAGTCATTTTCTCATAGACTTCTATACAACCAGAGGAGTCGCCCCCTGGTGGACACTAGAGAGAATGCAGGTTTTAAAACAGAACCGGAGGTTGCCCCCTGGTACTTCCATGGGCCCGCTCCGAACAGCCACGCCCCCCCAACAGGCACTACACTAGTTAAAATAGATTAGTAGTAGTAAGTAGTACAGTTGTCTCATGAAGTTTGGATTGAGTCTGTTGAAAGACAGAATGCTTCTTGTGAAACTGCATGTATGTGACTGCATCTCAGTCCATTTTACTTCCCAACTAAATTTTCTCTTTCTGTGTACATCTGCTCCGTCAGGACTCTTGGATGTCCCTGAACCATCGCTGTACTGTACCGACTAGCTAACAGGCTTAATGAAACATTTTGATGGATTGACAGTACGCTGCGCTGAATCAACAACGAGATGCTTTAGGCTTTTTAAATTTCAACCAAAATGAAAACTGTTGTGTAACTGTTACGGCCTTTTGAAAAGAGTTCTGAGATGCCGACCTTTAATGTAGCACCCCATCGGGACGATCAATGTGATTGTTGACTGAGTGCAAAGTAAACGTGCTGCGGACATCGCCTCAAAAAACTGTTTCTAATTCTGTACTTTTTGTTGAGTTTCTCAAGGCAAATCTAACTCCTGCTCTACATTGTGCAGCATGAATTGCATTAAGGAACCAAGATGCTGAACTTTGGGACCATTTCTTTGGTTAAATTTGGGCAGGAGCAGTGAGATTTTAAGAGCGCACTCTTGTCAGCGTTTTTCTTCCTTACTTGTCAACAAGATTGGGACTTCACAGTGTCATTTGTCAGCTGTGTTCGACGGGTGTGCACACGGCTGCTTGGAGCGATCGCTGACGAATGATGTGACACCGCTCTGTGCTTGTGAATGATTAGAAATGTGTACAGACTTCAATGATCGTCACTGACATGTGAAACTAATTGAGCTCCTTAATTGCCTCAAGTATAGATCATTAATAGTGCTAATAGAGTAACACTGACAGAGTAATGACTTGGAATATGAAAGAACAGTTTGTCTCTGTGTCATAGTTACATTCAAGGGGATGTTGGGGACAATTAAACATTTCCATTAAGTCTATGGTTAACATGATGACCTGACAACTTAGCTTTAGTGGGTCTATGTTTGAATTACCTGTTTTTATCTTTCTAAATGTTGTCCTCCTGGAAACTACTATGAATATTTTAGCCAATCAAATAAGGGAAATACACCAAATAAAAAATGTAGAAAAATTAAACCTACTCTGTTTCCTCCACCTCTTCTTAAGTCATGAACACAGGATAGAAAACACTTTGTTTCACACTTTAAAACAACAGATCACCAGATTGTTTTCCCTACTTGCTTCTCAGGGCTTCTGGATTAAAAGGTACCAAAACGTATCTTTCGCTAAAGTCTGGACGGTAACAATGAATCAATAGATCAATTGATACTTAATAACAACTTGATTGAAACAGAAATGTTCAGAAGAAAGGTGGACAACATGCTCACCCCATGGAAACTCTTTAAGATGGGAGGTGGCTCCTAGTGAATGGAATGACATCATCATATGTGACGAGTGAAAAACAATCTCATGATGATTTTGTAAACTCAATGCGAGAAAAGACAGATTGTGAATAAACCGCTGATGCGGACAAACGGACAAAGATCAAACGTGTGAATGTGTCTCAAGGCGTGATTACTAAATCACTTGATTCGTCATGCAACACTGGATGTTCTCGTATCGTGGAATCATTTTTCCCAATTTGTAATCAGGCGCTTGTTTGTATTGATTGACATGCAGCGCTGCTGGAGGGGGAGGCGGTCGGTGGTAATTGGACAGCAGGCCTCGTCCCAGTTTGCGGGGATATTTTTTCCCCCCAACAATATCTCCCAGGACTTCTCGTGTATCATCATCTCATCCGAGCTGTTGCTGGAGCGCCGTCATTCAAATACCTGCCTGTTGCTAATGAAGAGATATGAGGCTCCTGTCTGGGTATTCAACGCTGCATGCACAGAGAAACACACCTGAATGCGATGTTCCTTTCAACCCCCCGACCCCTGCACATTAACCACACAGAATAACGGGGTTTCTTTCATCAATTACGACAAATGCGATGGGTTTTTGGGGTCACTCCAGGGACAAGGCCTGCCCTGAGAGGCCGTCACTGATTGGACACCTCGGGTGACACGGCTGGGGATGGACAGCACAGCATGCTTGGTTGAACAGCCTCGTCCTTGTAGACCACTTGACCACAGATAAACCACATCTTGATTTTTAAATTGAGAGTAATTTGAGCATAGTTTGACCAGATGAAAATGGCTTTCTTCAGGGTGTCCTTGAGTTTTGAGAAAAGCTACATTTAATAAGATGGTGAAGCTCTTTGGAATTTAAGAACGACCAAATTGAGTTTAAAAGTGTCTGACACAAACAACAGTTTACAGAAGTAAAATCTCTGACAGCAAGAGATTAGGGTTATGATGACAAAAGTGTCCAGAATTAAATAAATAATAAATTATTAAATAAGACATTATGAAATATATAACAATTAAAAAATACAGACTAAAAATATGATGCTTCCATGGAATTATGAAATGACAACAAAAATAAAAATTGTATAATACTGCACATTATACTTGTATAGCAGGCCATATATTTTAACTCCAGCTAATTCTTTAAAAAAAATTTCCATTACTATTAATGTTATTTTTTCAAGTTTCAATTTCACGATGTCACTGGGAACAGTGACGTTTTGGGGAAAACAAACCTAATTTCATGGTTATACCATATATTCTATCTGTATTTATGAACAGTTATTTCCTAAAGTCTTAAAACCGGCCTGAGAAAACAATATTTCACTGTCCTCTCTGAAAATCTGTGTTCTAATGTTTGTGTTGGTTTGCACCTGCAAACACAGGGTAAAACTAGAAAAAACAAGTTGGGTACGTTCAGACATTTGTCTCTGACGGCAGCATTTTGATTCTACAACTAGGAGAAGCAAAAGTCAGTAATTCAAAAAGAAAACAGTATACAGAATGGCTATAAGGTTCCAATTAAGAAAGCACATGTTTGTTATTGCCAATTAGCAGTAGTGGTATTTCAGTTGTCAAGTGTTCTCTATAACCTTAACTGACCATTAGACCAATGAGAAGAGGTTAAGATGAATGGAGCCTAGCCCCAGCCAATCACGTAAGCAACTAGAGGCAGTGAAGGGTCAGTAGGCGGGGTTACAGGTCGCACAAGGAGGAGGCTGTTCAACACTTGTTGGCACGATGGCGCAGACTGGCTTTGGCTAAGCCTGGCCCAGATCTCAGTCCATCGGCATTGGGGATTAGCCCTGGAATGGAATGACGGCGTGACAATCGGTTGATTGGCTGATGAACCTGTTGCCGGGCGGATTCCAGGCATTTGGGTAGCCCTGATCGGTGGCTCTTACCACTACGGATATCCGGACTCGTTTGGACGGCCTCCTGAGCTCAGGAGACGTGGGGCTCTCCACGTTGTTGTTTTTCTTACGGGCAACCAGAGACAAGCACACAACGTTAACAACAATCTCAACGTCAGTTTGACTCTGCAAAAAAAAACAACGTTGCTTGCAACGCCACTTCTACAAGACCAAAACGTCAATGCACCTGGGGGGAAAAAAAGTAATTGAAAACTTATTTCTATGAAACAAGCCATTAGCAGGGTGGTGCAGGAGAGAAGAGACCTTTTATTAAAGCCCTGCAGGATGCAAGGCTGAGACAAAGTGAAAAAGGACTGAGATACTGTGCATGTGTTTGTCTGTGTGGGAGGGACTGTACTCTAGAGCGTGAAGGACTGTATGTGAGAGATAGCATAGGACTGTGTGGGTGTGCACAATGTGTGAACAACAGCATGTGAGCCACTGTGTGTGTGTGTGATGGTGTTTATTGGTGCATTTGAGGATAGGGCTCCCTTACCTCTAGGCCTTCTGTGTCTGGACTGGCGCAGAACAGGTTCTTTAAAGCAATGCCTGAATTATCTTGTGGGCCTGAAAGAGAGACAGTGAAACAGTCCATTAGATACTCTTGTGCATTCTGTTTGCAGGCCTTATCTCACTGGTCCCATCTAGAGAATCATTACAAATACAGCTGCATCATCCGCAAACAGTCGGTCTGAGGATGAATC
This sequence comes from Anarhichas minor, assembly GCF_050575085.1. Taxonomy (NCBI): domain Eukaryota; kingdom Metazoa; phylum Chordata; class Actinopteri; order Perciformes; family Anarhichadidae; genus Anarhichas; species Anarhichas minor. Next base: position 636,265 of record NW_027466472.1, on the reverse strand, counting down.
AAGAGAAGACCAAGACCTTGATTGTTCCAGGGAAATGTTAACAGCTGTTCTTCATTGAGATTGAATCAACTCATTACTAGATACTATTTTACAAAAATGCAAGGACAAGTGCTAAACCTCCTCTTAAAGCCATTAGTCACTTGTACCGGGTTACTATATTCACAGGTTCTACTTTTGTTTCCACTGGGCCTGTTCAGGGGACAAGCTCCCGGAATTCTGAACATTGATAACAGAAATAATGTTCACACATGGTTCAACATTTTTGAACATTTGTTGAGCAGTAAAATGTTCTACAAAGATTAGTTCAGGTTCAACTAAACTATTCTGAGAGTACATAGTCATGTTCATGAAATGTCACATATACTCTAATAATCTGTTGAACATCTACAGACAAAGCAAAACAGTTGAATTGTTGAATCCCAACTAATAAGCTGTTGAAATGTTACAAATATAACATAAACTACTTGTCGGCGGACTATATAAGTGAAGCGAGTGAACAATCAAGCACACTTGTTGTTCACTAGTGGAGTTTAAACTTGTTCATGTAAACGGAAAAGAAAAGCAAAGTCCATTCTTAAACTGTCGCCATTGGTCGCTTAACTCAAGTAGTCTGATCATTGATTTTTCAAGCATTAATACCCAAAATGCACTAGTTCCAGCTTCTGAATTACACACTTTTGCTGCTTTTCATTGTCTTACAACATGTGACAAAATAAATACTGCATCTTTTTGGTGTTTTTTGACCACAGGAAGACTCAAAAGCCAAGAGCTCGACACTCTTAGACCAGAAACTGACATTGCCACACAGCAAAATGTGTCAGTCAGAGCTTCTCACAACCAAGATGGAAAGACAGTCAAACAACACATGAAACTGCACCGAGCTCCTTCAAGACTCCTCTTCTTCTGTGGTTCGCTTTTGTGACACCGCACTCAATGAGGCATTGGAATGTGTGCACAACAGTAGATTTGGTAAAAACAGATTGTTTTGTCCTTTTTCAATTAAGATAGTGGGGAATCAGTTAGTCCTAAAATAGTCTTTACATCATCCAAGAGACACAAAGAGAGCGACAGAGACAAAGAGAGAGAGAGTGAATAAGAGGTTCAATTAGTGTGATGTGAGTTTAGAGACAGAAAGGCTATTACCAACACTCCTTCCGGATCTATTAAATCTGCTATTCTTTTCCTTTTTGATTGCCTCATCTGTCTAGTGTTTGGAATCTCTCTCTGTCCCTCCCTCTCCCTCTCTGTCCCTCCCTCTCTCTCTCTCAATAAGTGTGTGTTTCTTACTGGTGGGGATCTCGGGGGGTCGCTCCACCACAGAGGGTCTCTTCAGTGCAGGTTTGAGGGGCTTCTGAGGGACTGGACGAGCCGGGCTGAAGGAGGACTCCTCAGTGGAGATCTGCACCTGCGCGCACACACACACACACACACACACACACAAAGATAGACTCAAAACCCCCAATACTGCTTTAGAGATCAACCCCTCGGTCTCTTTCTGCGGACTCATTAGATGAATGGATGAACTTCCTCGGAGTGATGCAATGAAGGCAAATCAAAAGAGGGGAAAACAGTAGAAAAGAGAAACAAAAAAGAAAAGAAAGCAGCAGGAGTTGAGAGCTAAAATAAGGGTTCTTGTGTTGGCCTTGATGTAACATTTCATGACTTCAATGACTTCCCATGCTGGCACTTCCATGACCTACAAAATGTTGTTGCTGGGTTATGTTAATAGCGTCTCTCTGAAGTGGAGGGAACATTCTGGTTCCAGCCAGAAAATGTTTCACAGATCAAATGTGAGAAACTAGTTCGATATATAATCCGCTGGAGTTCTCTGAAGTTGCCCATTTGTAAATTCATTAACATTCCTGATAGACTGGGCTGAAGTTATATTTCAGTGAGTGACAGTGGAGGGTCAGCCTATATTTCTAAAGGGATAGTTTGAGGTATTTCTCCAGTGTTTTACTACAGTAGATGGAGTTTAGAGAAACAAACCGTCGTACCAGCACGGGAGCACATCAATGTACTGCTGTGGACGTATTTTAGACACCTAAAAGAATCAGTGTACGCTATATTTAGAATATTTTCACAGCTTTACTTTGCCCTAAAAAAGTGCTTTCTGACGGGGGACTGTTGTTATCCGTGTCACACAAGACTGCTTTGACAATAACAGTGATTTTACCTCGAGGACCACGGGGGTTGCTGGTCTGCTGCTGCCTCGATCGATGCAGCAGCAGACCAGCAACCCCCCCTGAATATGGATTGATACATTAAAAAAATCAAAACATTATTCTTGCTTTAAGGAAGATGTTGACAGTAAATTGTTATAGTTGATATTAAAAGCTGTTTCAGAGGATTCTCCACCACAAAAATAATGACTTACTATAAATAGCAATCAGCTATTAGGAGGTTTAATACAAAGATATTAGTCAACAGTTAAGGAATACAAGACTTCTATCACCGTTTAAAGGCATTGATGAAAAAAGCACAGCGAGAAACGGAGAAAGTGGGAAAAAATGAAGGAAAGAAGACGTGAAGGAAAAAAAGAAAAGCTCAAGAAGGTAAATAGGCATCTCACACACACACACCCCTTCCTCCCACCCCCATGCCGGAGGGCGTTCTACCTCGCCACTCACTGCAAACTGATGAAAGAGAAATGAAGACGGAAAAAAAGAGATAAATCAACGTTTTGAGCACCACGGGGCAGAGACCTGGAACCAGCGCAGACATCTATCTTCAACCACAGCTGGCAATCCATCTTCTCACAAAACCCATACTTATTACTGTTATTGATGGCATAACATGTTAATAACGCTCTCAGCTATCCATCTCTCACACACACACACACACACACACACACACACACACACACACACACACACACACACACACACACACACACACACACACACACACACACACACACACACACACACACACACACACACACACACACACACTTCTGAATGCAACTAACTTATTCTAAACTTCTCTTTCACAACAGAATGACTTTAAAACATTAACAACTCTCAGTTTTCACTGTCAACACTTAAAAATTCAGGTAAACAAATATTGGATTTTTTCCGATAGTAGATGTTGAAAAGAGAGGATCTTATATCTTCCTAAGGATGAATTGTAACTCTACTGTGGGGATTTCTTAATTTTGCTTCTAGCGCCTGAGTGTCTGGCAAATGAGACAATAAAAAGCATTCGCCAATCAATGCTTGAGTTGGAGGTTATGTAGATGGAGCCGTATGCGGCTCTGGTTCTGACCTGTCAATCACATTTTGACTCTAAATGGATCATAATGTACTAAATGAACATCATGCTGTATTGAAGAAGACTTGAAACTAGAGATTGAGACCATAAACTCATGTTTACAATGTTTACTGAGGTAATAAATCAAGAGAGAAGTAGAGTCATTTTCTCATAGACTTCTATACAACCAGAGGAGTCGCCCCCTGGTGGACACTAGAGAGAATGCAGCTTTAAGACACTTTCGCATTCACTTCACTTTTCAGAACTGAAGGTTGCCGCCTGCTTTTAACGCAAAACTGATTATTTTATTTTGAAGGCCTTCCTGTAGCTTTGCAAATAAAATCTGGAGAAACTAGTAAACTGGACATTTTTTTGACAGCCTATGTCAAGCCATCCAGTCCCTGTGACCTCTGACCTGGAAGCGGACCTCCTGACTGGCCCGGTGGCTGCCGTCCTCGCTGCCCACGTTCGACACGACCGACAGGCGTTTCTTCTCCTCGAGGGCTCGTTCCCTGATGTACTCCAGCCGTCTGGGGCGGCCGAGCTGCAGGGAGAGCAGTGCCTGGAGCTGGGCGCGCTCGATGGAGCCCAAGAGGATCATGGACTCTAGGAGAGGAGACAGAGACAGGAGGTGAGGGAAGAAGAAGATAAGAGAAGAAGAAGATACAAGAAAAAGATAGGAGAAGAAGATAGGAGAAGAAGAGGCAAAAGAAGAAGACGAAAGGGGAGGTGAGAGGAAGAGAGAGACAGTAAAACTTGTTTCAGGAGGGAAGAGTGAGCAGACTGCAGGAGATTCCTAACACGTGTTGCAGCACTGCAGACAGCTCGGCTGAGTTACATAACAAGAGCCCAGAATGCAGTGAATGTGTATTAACTAGTGTGTGTGTGTTTGGCAGCTTGCTTGCGTTAAGTAATTGCCTTTGTGACAGTACGTGCTGATTAAGTATTTGGTTAAATGACGCAGCTAATTGTTCCTGCACGATTGCGTAATTGAGACAGCCACGGAATACCAAATGTGGCACTGAAGTGGCATCAGCAGGCGGCGCGCTGCAAAGTTTGTCCGTGTATCAATCAGTCCATTTGTTTTTCGGTACAGGAGGGGACGCTCAGTCCAGCTACAGACGTCCATGTTACATCAGACACAGTGATCAGCACACAACGCTGGACTCACACACATGTAATCATCCAAGTGTAACTATTATGATATGTACGATCTTTCAATTTTTAGGTTTGTGATAAATACAAAGCAGGAGTGTGTGTTTGTGTCTCACCAGCTGATTCCACCAGCGCCAGAGTCTTGAGGTGTCCCGTCAGCAGGACGTTGTGCAGGTCTCTGTAGCAGCAGTTCAGTGTGATGTACCGCACGTCCCGCACCATGATGTCCTCCACGCGAATATTATACTTCCTGAGAGGAGAAGAGAGATCGAAATGAATGTGAGGAGGATGAGAGGAATTTATCAGGTGGTTACGGAGATAAGGGAAAGAGGAAAGTCGAGGGATAAAGAGGTGAGAAGATGGAGAAAGTCGGGTCCGTTAAAGAATCGAATGACATTTCCCTGAATAGCTGCTGACTTTTGGAAACTGATATTGATTAAAATGCTTTGCCGTTACTTTTTTTCTGATGAATTATCATCGCCACATGCTTGGTCAGTGCCGTTTTCTTAAAAAACGTTGCCCTGGCCCAACTCTGTAACGACTTTCCTTCAGAGCCAACACTGACAGCCGACCAGTCAATCCAATAACGCCACACACTGGACGCGTCCTGCGGATGCGAGTGGCGGAGTGCCGTGGGTACAGCAGCAGGAGCGGGGGGGGGGAAGAAGTAGGTGACATCGTGTGAGCAGGTCTTGCCTCAGCAGAATCGTACGGCCCGGTACACCAGTCATAAACACTCAGCTTCCTCTTCCTGTGGGTTGCCAGGAAACTGCAAACATGACAGCGGCCGCCAAGCAACACAGGCGGTGCCAGGATACCAGCTCCGGCCAAGCCTCTCCGCTCCTTGTTGTGGCGACAACTCAATACTCTGACCTCTCTTGGAATGCAAAGTTAATTTGATGACCATCCGCCCTCAACTCTGCTTCAATGCAACAGAGCACGAAGTTGGTCGAAGCTTTGTAAACAGCACGGATAGAACGCTGTGCTATAGAAAGGCTCTCTGTACTGTAGGTTTCTATGTGGGGCTGTAACACACCACTACACACTGTATCAAATGATCCCTGCTAACAGCATTAAATGGCCAGTTCACCCAAATTACACAAAGTACAAAATAATGTATCTTAACCCTATTGTCAGACAGGTACATTGAAATTGGAGGATATGGCAAAACACCAGATTACCTCCTATGACAACCCTTCTTTAGATCCAATGCATAACCGGTACACGCATCTGCACCACCTTGAACTATTGTCAGATATGTTAGGGGGAAATTTTCCCCATTTGAAATCGTACAAATGGGGAAAAAGGCGCACACTCTTCTCCTCAAAGGCTTTCATGATGATACGAAAGTGAGAGCTTGAATAACGCCGAAAACACACCAGGCAGCGGTGAAGTGCGGCTGTTGGGAAAAGATTCCTTGTAGCGCGGGTCAACAGGTCACAGGACTCTGTTTCCTGATTGGCTGCAGGAACTCTCTGGACGCAAGTTAAACAAACCCCAACTGTTGGTTTGGTCACACTTTGGTGCAGAATCCAAACGGCCGCAGCTCGCTGAGCTCTGTGTGGGCGCCGCAGCTATCAACAGACATTGCTTGGCAGCTATCTGAAGGCCGTACGACGCATCTGCTCCAGTGCGTTATTGCCGTTAGACGTTCGAATCCACTGCAGACTCGGCCCCCTCATTTCAACGCCACAGAGTTGTGTGTGTGTGTGTGTGGGGGGGGGGGGGGGAATTACCCCTTTTCTTTCCGGCATTCTATGTTATAAGCACACTTTTCCTGCATTGGTGTTGGACATAAGTAGAGAGTTGCAGAATTGTCCAACATAAACAAAACATCCAGGGGCACTGGCTGGGTATCTACACACAGACAGTGTTGTGTTTTTGAGATATTTGCCGACCAAATTCAATAATTGGAATTTTGTTTGAAAAATGGCACAACAGTCTACAGCTCTAATCTTTTATTGGAACCACTTTTGGCAGAAGAAGTAGTCCGAATGACAAGTCTTCATTTGGTTCTGTGGATTGTTCAGATATCTTGCCGTTTTGAGCACCACAAATGGACTTCCAGTCACCTTGATTAATCGGGGAGTAAGAAACCTGAGAGGACATGGTCTTATTATTGGTTTTCTTGCTGAGCAGGATTGTAGATGTTTCTCTTTATATATTTATTTTAGTCACAGTGACCATCATCGCTCATTCTCATCTCCCCAGTTCTTCTATTTTTATAAACAAACCCCAAATGGGAAATACAGAAATGTAGAAGTGAATAGAGCACTTGAAGAAAACATCCCCCTTAAAGAAAGCTCAATCTTTTCCGATGCGTCGGCGGCCTCTTTTCATTTTAAGAGTGGATCTGAGAGAATAACGTAATGCATGCCTCTGAGCCGGCCACAACCGCTGCAAGGACTCATTTCTCTCGGGGATATCAAAGGCAGTGGATGATTGGATTTCTCTTAATTGAACCTTCCTGCCCGCAAGGCTGGCCAATGCATCTGATCAGTTTGAGGTATATCTTGCTTCGAGCCTCAGCTTACAGATTTGAGCCAAGATAAACAGACTTATAGGGTTATACATCTAGGCTTTACAGATCATCCATATTGTCCACAGTAGTGCGGAGGCTCAGGGCATTGTGTGTGTGTGTGTGTGTGTGTGTGTGTGTGAGTGGGGGTGTTAACAGGGAATGAGGAAATTTGTAATGATCCGGAGAAAATATGATGATCCCCTTTGGCTTTGCTTCCTGTCAGACGGACGGAGAACAATTCAACAGGCTCTAATTGGCAATTATGAAATGCTCAGAAACCTAGAATGACCTATAGAGAATCAAACGACACACACACAGAGTGGTGTTATGTAATTGTTCCCACACTTTTTTTTTTTTTTGTTAAATGGCACTCCAAAGCTGGTGATGGATCAGCCAAAAGTGAAGACAAGAGCCTCGTCTGAGAGAAGAGGTGGAAAAGCTTTCATATGTGCTACTGGGTCCGATTAGAAAGAAGCAGCAGGAATATATATGCAGTGTGTGTGTGTGTGTGTTCATATCTGCAAAAGCTATACATAAATAAACGAGAAATCCAATTCTCTCCATGTCAGTGTGGGTGTGTGTGAGCAAATGTTCATGCCATCATGTGTTTGTATCGCACGGTAGGCGTTACACAAGTGTCCCTGTGTGTGTGTGTGTGTGTGTGTGTGTGTGTGTGAACTGTTGCGTGGGTGTGAGATGGATAATTTCCAGTTTGAGTGAAAAACACATTCAGCTTTGACGGGGCGACGCTACCTTCAGTACCCACCCCCTCAACCCGGCGGCCCCTCCTCCGCTCTCGTATGCTGCAGTAATATAACACAAATGTATGTCCACACACACACACACACACACACACACACACACACACACACACACACACACACACACACACACACACACACACACACACACACACACACACACACACACACACACACACACACACACACACACACACACACACACACACACACACACACACACGGCTGGTGATGGAGGCCGGTGAGAGGAAGAAGAGGTGAATGAAGAATGGAGTGAAGTAGGAGCTTTCTGCGCCGTGACTCAAGTTCATAGTGTGTGTTATTAAATATAGATGATTCAAGGAGATTACATTTCTGTGTGTGTGTGTGTGTTTGTGTAAACATTCAGTCCACACACACACAGAGGAGTCTCCTGACAGTTTCTCGATCATCTTTACACCTCACCAACTTCTAACATTTCCAAACGTATGTCATTATGTCGAGATAATTTGATATTGTTGATGATAAATGATCATGTCATGAACACACAGACGGCTATCTGACAGTTTCTCAATCACCTTTTAACATTTGTAAACTTTGTGTTTATCATTGAGTATAGATGATGTGATTGTGTGTTGATGATTGATGATCACCTCGTGTTGTTCTGACACGATGACACGGAGGATTCGTCACGTTTTTCCCTGATTAAATTTTAAAAATTGAATTTGTTAAAGCTTTCAATCATTAATATTTTCTGAAGTTAAACAGACCGGTAAGAGGATTATTCAGGTTTGTTACGTTATTTTTGTAGTTTGGGCATCATTTATCATTATATTGGACTCTATCATATTGAAACACTCCAACATTGTCATAATTAGCATATCAATTCTCGAGTTTTGGCCAGAAAAGTGTTTTGTGAGTTCACCGAAATGGAATCAGTTCCTCGTGGAGTCCAGGTGGACGTTGGAGCCAAATACAAAGAAAGTATCTCTCCAGGCGTTTCCTGAGAGGCTTACGGACGACCTGAAAAGATAACGCGATAAAAAACATATTCCACACATTCTTCTTGTCAAAACCTGATGGCTTCATTACCCACAATGCAACTCTATCGCTGACAGTTTGGCCAGAGATTCAGAAACATCTTGCCAGTAGGAGCTAATGAGGAGCAGGCTACAGACATCTGGTAAAGTCACTTCCTTCTAACTCCACTCCTCCAGATTTTTAAAATGTTTTCAAACTCAAGTCAGCGTTTTTTTGGGGCTGAAGACGAAAAAGTGACACTCAAGGACATTCATCAAACTCCACACAGCTCCACCGGAGACACGAAGGGCTTTACACTACATGTCCCCCCCACATGTGCAGCAGTACTCCCAAAGACCTGTAGACGTTTAACAACGTGAGGACATCATTAATGAACCGGACCAGAGTCCTGTCACATACCGACCCTGTTCCAGAATGAAGACGTACCCGATGCTGCGGTCGATGGCGAGTATGCGTCTGTGCCATTTATGAATCAGATCATTAAAAAGCAGAGCTGGAGCATGACAACGCCCGAGACGATAGGAGCTCTGGATGTCTAGAAACCATCCAACAAGCGGTCCCAAGACAACTCGACCTTAAACGTGCAAGTAGTTTTCTTGGCCAAATTCTTCAAGCATCTCACATTTTTCTGGGAAACATTACCAAATGTCGAAAATCTATGCACATACGATCAAAGCTTTAATAAAACTGGATCACACACTTGAGTGTTTTCTCCGTTATAATAATCAAAGAGAGCAACAGCTTCTCCTTCATTCTCTCTCTCTAACACACACACACACGATGGAGAGGCCATAAGGTCGCAGTGGATAATAAGGAGAGACAGAGGAGACGAGGGCAGCAGCGATAGACAGAGAGAGGAATAGATAACGAGGAGATGTGAGATGGCGGCGGTCCACCGAGGTCCTGATGTAGAAAGTGAAAGACTCAAGTAGACGGCCACAGGGACTGAAGAGCAGACGGAGGGTGAAATGCATTTTTCTTTTCCTCATTACTCCCAATCTGTGAACGATGCATCCAAAACTATTATCTCCACCTAATGAATTGCCAGCATCCGTAACAATAACCGTCTCCAAACAATTAAATGAAAAGTGCTTCTGTGTGGTTTTCCCCGAGCTCGGAAAGCAGCTGGTAATCCCATTCGGTATTGTGTGGTTGGTATGAATTAATAATATGGGAGTGAAAGCAATTAAAAGCCATGTTAGGTTGAACCACTGAGCCAGGCACCTTGGGTTTCTGTAATGTGAAATCCTCTCCGTGATTCCAGGTTGTAACCCCGACAGGCAAGAATGTGTGCTATCTGGAGTTCAACACCTAAATGAAAAGCCGTATTTAAAACCATTAAGACTCACTGTGCACTCGGCTCTACCATTAACACCTTACATTAAAGACTGGTAACATTTACACAGTAAGCCATTATGTGACTAATTAAATACATAAACCCCCACAGAGCAAACAAACAAACTTTTAACAAACAAAACTGATGGGGCTTTAAATAGTGATTAAGTACAGAAGCCCATAGGGGACTTTATTAAAATTATAATGCAAATTTGAAAATAGAAATGTAATTCCACAATAGGATTTTTTCATTTTCATATTTACATGTTATTTGAGTAAAAGACCTGTCACATACGAGGATGTGAAAATTAAAATTGGATTATTGCATTTTCATTTTTACTCAAATAACTTTCAAGTTTATATTATGATTTTAATTCAGTCCCCTATGAGCCCGACATGATTCTAATTAGCATGGTATGTTAACTAAACATACATGTATTACTACAGTACATGCAAGCTAACATGCTAAAAGTAACACATTTACATGCTATGATGCTAACAATATCATGCTAATAAGATGAATGTTAGCATGTTAACGTGTAAAAACCTTGCCTCTGGGCTGAGTGAAGTTAGCATAGCTCACTCAAAAGGTAAGATAATCTGCCGAGTCTGCATATTGAAAGCTCACTAATAAACTTGTTATATCTTCGTGCTATGCTATGCTATGCTAACTAGCTGCAGCTGCAACCGGGCAAGAGTGGTATCGATCTACTCGTCTAAAAGATGTCAGACTATTCCTTTAAATGACACATTCGCCCACATAATGTCTCAATGAGCATTGCAACCTCATGAGTTTGTAGCATGGTTATACAATTGGTTCCAAACTACACTATTTTTTGGAGAATTTTTAAATCATTCCTTTCTGTTATTTGCACTTCCTATGAAGCCATTTTTAATATCAATATTGACAAACATATAGTGGTTACGCTTGCCATTACAGTACTGCAGAAACAAGATAATACTTGTAACGTATTGCGATGCGTTGTGTGTGTGATGACGGTGTGCTGGTGTTCGTGCAGCGTGTTCCTCTGTACGTACTCGTGGTGTCCCCAGCCCAGCTCCGGGAGGTAAGGCAGCTTCTTGATCCTGATGATGGAGTCGTAGAGGGACGGCTGCAGCGACTGGGCCACGGCGTTGGCCAGGATCACCGCTATCATCACCGGCAGGATGTGGGAGATCTGGCCAGTCAGCTCGAACACGATGACGGCGGTGGAAACTGTGTGGGTGACCGCTCCCGACAAGGCCGCCGCACCTTTGGGTGGGGGGGGGGGGGGGGGGAGAGGACAGTCGGAACAGAGAAGCAATTGTTCAGATCAGTGGTTTTCAAGGTGGGGCCTGGTGCTAAATAAAGGGGGTCCTTGAGGGGGTTTCAGGGGCGTCATCCATCAAAAGGAAGAAAAAAAAAAACGTTTTAATATTACCATGATTTCAAAAGGTAATAGATAGTTTTACCATCCCTCATACAATAGAACAATAGAGAGGATGTTGAACAATACCAATGACTAAAAAAAAATGGACTGACTCAAAACACGCTTTGTTCTTAAGTTAAGAATAAACTTCATTATGTAACAAATAAATAAATACAAATACATATTCTTCTGTACTTTACATCGTGGTTTTTGTCACTTTTACTGATGTAAAGAGTCGGAATAATTCTACTAACGCTGCGTGTTCAGTACAGAAATGTAATTTGTTAGACTATAAAATATCACTTATTGTCACTTTTTCTTTTAGAGGCAGCTGTAAGCTGCACCACATATACTGGGAGGGTCACCAACGGGTGAATACACGTCATACAGAATATGACAAACCTTTACTGTCCTAGAAATACATAAAAACATAAAGATGTCTACTGCTGTTTAATCATGGTTATGGATGTCACAGGGTTGCGTTATACTGCTACCAACATAAAGAGGACACAATATCAATATTGCTATAAATCAGGTCAAAACTATCATACACACAATATATGTATTATAGATCAAAGCCACAAAACTTCAACTTTGGAATTCAATTTACTCAAAGATTCCAAGTCGTCGTCCTGTTATCAATGTCCTGGACCAGACGGTTACAGACTCTCACTTCACATTCCTCACCACACAATCTGCTACACCCATAAGCCAGAAAACGTATATAAGTAATTCAAAAGGGCTCCATCACACTTCCAATTGCTTCCCATCCAATAAAGTGTTGTGAAAAGAGCAATATCAGAGCAGGCCGAGCAGCGTGGGGCGAAGTGAGACGGGGAAAATGGACGAGTCCAATCCAATAAATGAAGAAAAAAAGAGAAAAAGAATGAAAGCATTAAAATAAAGAGAAAAGAGAGCGGAGAGAGAAACAGACGGCGGGCGAGAGAGTCTACAAAGGCCCGTCTCACTGTTCTTTCTTGTAACTTAATTAAGCCCGAGTACATATCCTGCTCACATAAATGCTCGTGCTCCCTCCGCCCGTCCGAACATTTAATCCTTAAAGCGAGCTCCGCTGTGAGATGAAAGAAGCCTGTAAAGGGCTGAGTCATCAGCAAACGGTGCCGCCGCCACGACGACAACGACAACAACGACAACAACAGCCCAGGAAGAACACAGCCGCCGCAGACCTGAAGCGGCTGTCAACAAGTAGCTCGGTGGAGGGACTCACAACTCTGCATCTCTTTAGACACACAGACATGAAGGACAATAAGGATCGTTTCTTTATGCTGTAGGACAAAAACGAAAATGAACAAAAACACAATCACTAAGAGTGGCTTGGTTGAAAAGATAAAGATTCTGAAATGGTGACTTTACCCCCAAACAAGCTCTATTATATATATATATATATATATACACAAGTATTGTACATATTCATAAATATATTTTTATGATCTGTCAGACCATTAGGAACTAAAACTGGAGGACGACCCTCTTTGTTTTCTGAGAGAAGGAAAAAGCAAATGACTAGAAAAATGGGAAAACATCTTCATAAAAAGAGAAGGATGAGAGGAAGAATAACATCCTTTACTCTGGTATTTCATATTACTGACTGTTTGGACCTAAAGGAAATAACAGATACTTTTATACATCTCTGTGCCACAGCCAACAACAACTACTGCGGTACAATTTCTATTTCTTCACAGAAGTTTTGAATTACACAACAAGTTATATTTTCAACTTCCAAACTTTGAAGTAGGTTGTGAGCCCTTTGCCAGCAGCACTACCAGCTGTGAAAGTTTCTCATTTTGTCAGCTGCTGTCTGAGCTGTGCAGCCAGATCTTTAATAAAGTCCCGTCCGGTGATCTTGCAAACGTAACTTGAGCTTGAGTTTGATCATATCCTACGTCTCCTTTCATCACGGTCCAGTTGGACTCTGAAGACATTGGGCCGTAGCAAATCTTTATCTTCATTCATTGTCCATGAGCCGTGGGAAGAGAAGTGAAACATTTTACTCAGGCAGAAGCACCGATGCCTCACAGACACCTAATGAGAAGTAAACTAAATAAAGAGTGCATTCTGTCTGGAAAAGACTGAATCACTTGAAAAAAGCCAAGTTGGTTATGAGTGAGGAATATATTTGTGCAGATCCCAAAACTGCCGCTGACACAATGGGTTTGTAGAGCAAAAACTAAATAGGGCTTTTAAGAAAAAAGCAAAAGGAAAACTACTAAAGAAAAGTACTAGAAGTGAGAACGCAGAGAGTGAGAAGAGGTGCCATGATTGTGTCTTTAACTTACCCACGACGGCGTAGCCTCCTGGCACTATGGGGTAGATGGTGCCATCTGTGTTAATGCCATCTGGGAACCAGGCTGCCATGCTCTCTCCAACCAGACGACCAAAAGCTGCCCCTGATACACACACACACACACACACACACACACACACACACACACACACACACACACACACACACACACACACACACACACACACACACACACACACACACACACACACACACACACACACACACACACACACACAGAGAAACAGAGAGTACAATCAACACTGGGAACAACAAATAGCACCAATATACTGTATTACTGCTCTAAAGTGGCAGACGTATATTCTCCTGGTAAAACAACAACATGACAAAACGGTTCTCTCTCGTTTGAACGGTTGCAGAAACATAGAAGGCCAATGTTTGAGCATAAAGCATGGCTAAGGTGTGCATATATATTTTCACTCAGATAATATTTAAGAATATTTCATCACTCCTCTAAAGGGAAATGAATAGTTTGATGTTTTGGTGTATAAAAAATAAGCTAATTAGCTTGATACCAACCTCTCCCCCATTTCCAGTCTTTAAGCTAAGCTAAGCTAACCGGCTGTAGCTTCAGCTTTAACAAACGTATACGAGTTCGGTATCGATCTTCTCGTGCAGCTCTCAGCAAGAACTTCCCTCTCACACACAGACACGTCTACTTTTCGCCGGTCTTCTTACCGATGACAAATACCGGCATGAAGGCTCCGCAGGGCACCGGGATGGTGGTGGCCAGAGCAGACATCCAGAACTAAGACAGAACAAAGAGAAAGACGCAACATCAAAAGAAGGAACAGGGTGGCATTTCAATTAGCCGCAGAGTACCATCCTGTGTGGCGGCCATGCAGAGCTTATTGCTGAGGTTAGATTGAGCTGTCACTTTCAACTTTTCAGTCGACAAAGACCCTGAAATGAACCCTGGGTAATGAGCGGGCCCCGCCGATTGGCCTACACTGTGCGGAGGAGACTGCTAATTAGGAAAGACCAACAAAAAAAGGGAAATGTCACCACTGACAATGTGTGAGCACTATCGTCAGGTGTGTGTGTACTTGGTTATATAGGCAGATATGAGTCTTAAATGGCTGACATGCTTATTTTGGGGAAAAGAAAAAGCTGTGCTGATTCATAAGGCTGTATTCAAACTAAGTACCGTTCACACACACTAGTGTGGACTCATTAGATTAAACATCTCATTCAAATTCTGTTTGAACTCAGCCAGTGTAATATTGATCCATCCTACAGTAAATATATGACTGATCATAATACCCTTGACATGGGAGGTGGACAACATTGACTCAAGCCCATCTTTAGTATATAATCAACTTTAGGAAAAAACCGTCACATTTATTTGAGGCTTTTACAACGTCAAGCGGTCAAATTTTGCGACTTAGAAAATAAACTACTGGACGTTAGCGAGTTGTTGGTTACTCTTTAAAAAGGAACAGATTATCTTGCTTTGAGTTGGATGACAAGATTGACATCACTCTCATGTAAACAAAGCCTACAGACCAGGCGGCAACCTCCGGTTCTTAAAAATGAAACAAACTGTCTTAAAGCTGCATTCTCTCTAGTGTCCACCAGGGGGCGACTTCTCTGGTTGTATAGAAGTCTATGAGAAAATGACTCTACTTCTCTCTTGATTTATTTCCTCAGTAAACGTTGTAAACATGAGTTTATGGTCTCAATCTCTAGTTTCAAGTCTTCTTCAATACAGCATGATGTTCATTTAGTACATTATGGTCCATTTAGAGTCAAACAGACCATAAAGCAGGGGATGCTTTAGGGCGGGGCTACACAGTGATTGACAGGTCGATACCAGAGCCATAAATGGCGTCTCTACAACATGCTCCTATATAAAGTAAAATACTGTAATCCCATATACGATAAGATACTGTTAAAATAAATTAAAGTAGCTGCACCGTATAATAACAGTAAATTAGTGGCATCTCTGCTGACAGTATTTTACCGTTATTTTACGGTGAAATTGTTTAGAATGTATTGTACACGCCATTACACAAAACTTCCTCCTGTAAAAATCTCAAGGTTTCAAATAGACTTCTTAATTACACCCATTGCTCCGTCTCCCTCCATCCCTCCATGCCTCCCGTCCGCTCCCTCTGCTCCGTCTATAGTTAGCTGTAATTAAGGCCGGCTGCCATGGTGAAGTAATGGATCTCCGTCTGTAACCTTACACCGCCGCCGTTTTCACACCCAACACACACACACACACACACTCACGCACACCCACGCTCACATCCTGACACTGACTCATCGACGAGAATCAAAGCTGAACGGCGCCAGGCGCCAGAGAGCAACAGACACAACCGGTTGGATACACAAAATAGTTCTCTTGGGGGGGAAATAATGACAGTCATGGGAGTAATTCTTCGGACTTCTCGAGAATTGTCTCCCACTTCGGCCAGTAAACCTTAATAAGAGCCAGAAAGGTTTAAAGGATCGGTGGAACTCATAACATGTCGGCTTTAACCTTATTACAGAGGCCACGAACTCCGAGGAGGAATTAAAAAAAAAGAAAACGCACTACAAGGAAATGTAATTCAGTTGTAAATCTACAGTTAGCCATGAAAGCAGCTGTCATCTGAAGTGTTCGGTAAAGGCTCAACAGCGCAGTAGATCATAACGGTGTGTAATAACGGCCTTAACGGCTCATAAAAAAGTGTACAAATATCCTTTTTATGGGGTTCTTTAAACACTATGTGACAACCGCAGAACTATATATTGTTCACAATGGTTGCTGACAAAGAAAATGTCAACATCATAATATATTTTAGAGAAGCTGCAACCTAAAAACTAATATTTGCTAATATATGTATAGCAATGAATTCAATGAAAAGAGATAAACTATTGAGACATCTGTTGTCTTATTTACTGACTAAAGACCCAGAGGCAGCAATTATAGACAATTAGACACAAAGACATCTGATAACAAAGTGTACAAAAACACGACAGGGAAAACTCTTGATTATATCTATCGACATTAATTCTTTTAGGCTTAAATAAGTTGGATGAAAACTTATTTGAAAGCAGTTTGATTAAAATGCTCATTCTTGGTCTTTCTTGACCAAAACTGTTGCCTAAGAAGAGACTAAACTGTCGATGTTTTCTTTGAGTAAGACGAGACTGAAATGTCTATGTTGTGAGTTTTAATAGTCTAAAGATAAATAACGACATTGACTTAATACGACTAAGAGTAACATGGACTTTTGATCTCAGGACTGAGATATAATCTTGACAAAATCAACAGGAGCTCTAAGCGGATTCATGCCGGTGTATTTGCGACGGTTTGTCGTTTTAAAAAAGGTCTCTTAAAAAAAAAAAAAAGGTGCTGTGAACACTGGTTTAGAGCAACTTCACACACCTGACCCTTTCACCTCACGCAGCATCTGTGTCTATGTTTCACACAAGAAAAATACATTTTTAGATTTAACCAGTTTAATCCGAGCACCAAACCAATGAGAGGATACGGACACATTTCCAGCAGAGCCACTGTACTTAGAGGACAGTGTAATCCCAACCAGCTGCTTGTTTACATAATCACACACACACACGCACACACACACACACACACACACACACACGCACACACACAGGTGAGTGTGACAGGCGCGTCCTGAGGTTTCTTCTCCGGCCTCGTAGGACAGGAGACGTAGCCCTGGGTCCCCCTCCGGGTGGCTCTGGGTTAGCCAGGAGATGCACTAATAGCCACTAATGACACCATCACCTCGGGGTGGAAGTTTGGGTCCACAGTGTTGTTACTGTGTTGTTACTGTGTTGTTACTGTGCCCAGTGTTGGAAGAAGTACTCGGTAGCAATAACAATGTGTATGTACTTTTAATCAAGTATTTCCACAATATATCAGCCAAATAGACTTGATGATGCACTGTAGCTACTATGTTATGGTTTTGTATTATTATTTTAACATGTACAGTAAGCAGCTGGTCAAGGTGGAACTCAAACAGTGCAATACTTGTGTTTGTTTATGAACTATGCTTTAGAAACTAGATCGACAATTCTTCTATCAATAAATGTTCTGCACACATTTAACTGTGGATTTATTGATTTGAAATAAAGAAAGAAGTCTTTACGTTTGTTGTGAATTGTTTTTTTGTTTTGGATTCTTAAGGTATCCGAACCGTTTCATTTAAATAGTTTAAACCAAAATGCAAATCAATCAAAACGGTATTCAAATAGATTTTGGAAATCATGTATGTCATTATATCATAATGCATAATCTATAAATTGGTGGGCCAACACCTGAAATACCAACCAGTTTCATTGACTTTTATACATTAAACTGCAGTTGTCATAAAAAGCACCGTAGCAATACAAGGTTAATAAATACCAGTAATATATAACCATGTACTGTACGTCTTCATGTGTCAGGCCTGAGATTTGTCTAAAACATAACTGTCAGGAAACTGCATCAATCCATAGAAGAGAGAAGTGAACGTAGCCACTCATTGGTTTGAGGACGGCTGTTTTGAAGCCTCGAGTTCAGCATTTTGGCCGTCGCCATTTTGGATCACGGCTGTTGCCATGTTGTTTTTTTTGCAACCAATGAACGAAATTTACCATATTTGAAATGCAGACGAGGAACGTAGGGACGTTGTATACGTCTCTGGCAGAGACCTGTCAATCACAGTAAGCCCCGCCCTAAATCATCCCCTGCTTTATAGTCTGTTTGACTCTAAATGGACCATAATTTACTAAATGAACATCATGCTGTATTGAAGAAGACTTGAAACTAGAGATTGAGACCATAAACTCATGTTTACAATGTTTACTGAGGTAATAAATCAAGAGAGAAGTAGAGTCATTTTCTCATAGACTTCTATACAACCAGAGGAGTCGCCCCCTGGTGGACATTAGAGAGAATGCAGCTTTAAGACACTTCCACATCGACTTCATCAATCTCAAACTCAGTGGTTGAAACCCTGTCTTGCTGAACCTTGCAGCTATGACTCACTTTCCCCCCCGAGGAATCATTAATGTTTCATCTAATCGAATGTAATCTAAGTGTAGTGAGGTAGTGCATGACCATAAAAATGTACGAGGATCTACAACCTCAAACTGAAGGGGCACTTTGATAAACCGTGGGAGGGAGCAGAAGCCTACGGGCAAGAAAAGCAAGCTCAGACTCCAGCGGGTTGTTTGTTCAAAACCTTAAAGGGCAAAACAAGTGACGGCAGTGAAAACCTTCTTCATTGAAATCCAATTAAATACGACCTAATGAAGCTCGTGAATTTTAACAGTGGGTTTAATGAGACTTGTAAGTTATAGAGCTGCTTCAGGGCTAAACTATTTTAGAAGGAGAAAAATCATTAAATTCAGTCGATAAAGTGAGTGATTTCATGAGTAGACATTACTAATAATGTGTTTGTTCAAATAAAATGGTAGAAACTTTGCCAAGACAACATTGACCTAGACAAAATAATTGACCCAGACACCCTATAAATACTAAATGTTTTCATATGACTCATAGCAATCATAGAGCAATGATAGCGAGCTGTTATGATTATAATACGGCTGCAGTTTGCTTTGTGTGAGATTCTGAACCTCAAACCTAGAGATGATCTCTCAATACCATTGTAAACAGACATGTTTCTTGGATGCTTTGTATCTTTGCCTGCATGATCAAACCATCAAGGTGCAAATATCTTTATTAAAAAACTTAAATTGCAATTTAAAGACGTCGAACTGAACATGACTTGGTGTGTGTTTGTCATTGTGGTCATTTTTTTATCTATTTCATTGTTTAGAGAACTACCGTTATAATACCGTCGACTCATTAGACCAAACAAACAGCACCACATGAATTCATTAGGACGGAGACAGAGGCGAGCTCTCCTCTGCTACCTCTCGCATGTTAAGACTCTTGAGACGAATACTTGAAACACACAGAACCTGAGTCAGCCTCAGCTCAACGACCTAACGTAACCTCGGCATAATGATATTTCTGTGTAATTTCTGAATAAACGTATCTTTCATCGCGATTTCTACTGAGCCGAGCTGAACACCTGAGGTTATGATTTTAATATGTGAAGACGTGAGCTGCTGTACTGCTTCACTCCGGCTGCAACGCTCGAGGAAACTCAGCGGCGGACCGGCGGCTTCTTTCAGGTGAACGTTGGCCTTTTCATTAAAGCACACGGATAACCAATAGATATGGTGCAGCTAGATTAATTGCATATTTATCATATAATTGATCAATACTGCACTGATTACCGATGGGAAAGTCTTGAATTTCATCAGATTTGAATGAAGGACACGTGCACATCTTTTATCATCGGTTTAATTCAAAGAAAATTCGAGAAATTTAGAGCCAGAGGCTGGACGACTAAGAATAACGTTTAGCATAATAATAATAATATAGGTTTTCCAAATTGTGCATTTCCTAAGCCCCAATCTCCTTAATACCGTCTATAAAAAAATACAACTTGGTTGTAATTTTTGAATTATCCTTGATTTCAGACGGAGGAAGACAAATCTAATTTCCAGCCAATGAATGGATGTTATAGCTAAAGAAACCACCGTCAGCCGATGTTGTGATCTGTAGCAAGGAAGCTAAGCTAATGTTTGCTCCATCAGCTGGTTGAGAGCATTGACTACATATCCAAATAATAATATCGGCATATCCCACATGTCTCAATCTGAAAACTCTCCTTTGGATATTCTGAATTAGGCCTTATTTCCAAACGGAATATGATGTTTACATGAGTCATGTCAATATGTTCATGTTCAGAATAATAGTGGAATATGAGTGTGCATGTAAAAGCACTCTTTGTTGAATCGTCTCCTTATACTTTAGTTCTTGTATTTGTTGTTACCTCCTGGGGTCATTGGGAGCAACACAAAGCCATCTATCCATAGACTGCTATAGGAATACACGAGCACCTGTTACAACACGTCATGCCCCCTGGGGTCTCGATTCAACTTGATTTATTGCTGTTTATCATAACTTTTAGCAATAGGTTGAATTCTGGTGACTGCGTTGAACACGAGGCTAAAAAAAGTGCGAGAGAGAGAATAAGAGAAAAAGCCGGAGAGAGGAGTGAAGGGTGCTCGGGTCAAGGGTACGGCAGCAGCTATGACGCAGTATCCAGGACATTTATACTCAATTTAATTCCTCGGTCATCTGGGAGCCCGCTACGCTGGTGTGTGTGTGTGTGTGTGTGTGTGTGAGTGTCACATTCAGA
This sequence comes from Anarhichas minor, assembly GCF_050575085.1. Lineage (NCBI taxonomy): Eukaryota > Metazoa > Chordata > Actinopteri > Perciformes > Anarhichadidae > Anarhichas > Anarhichas minor. The sequence continues at coordinate 615,272 of NW_027466472.1, read as the reverse complement.
GGACAGTCTATCGCCTGGGGGCCTCAGGGGACCCTCAGGGGCCCATCTTCTATTCCCACTCCAATTACAGTCCTGCCAGCTCTGTCACTCCGATGCGCGCGCACACACACACACACACAAACACACACACACTCTCTCTGAAACACACCTGTATATTAATAAACGTGTTCCTCATAGAGAGCTGTTGATGTGCCTAATTGCACACCACTAAAAATAGCTACAAAGCATGCCAAATAAATTAGCAGGTTTCTGTGTGTGTGTGTGTGTGTGTGTGTGTGTGTGTGTGTGTGTGTGTGTGTGTGTGTGTGTGTGTGTGTGTGTGTGTGTGTGTGTGAGTGTGTGTTTTCAGGTGTGGCCAAAAAGCTACAAATACACAAAACACTTTCTCAGCAGTAGCTCAGACGACACTCTTCTTCACAACAGGTGCAGTGAACTTTACTAAGAGCAACGTTTCAGGCTTTCACTCTTGGTGCTGCATCAGAAAACACATAATTAAAGTATTCATAGCAGCTTCATTTGCTGACCGGACTTCCTGACTGACACCGGACGCTTTCCGCGCACCTCAAACGTTGAGCAGCTGGAACGAGAGATCTTACCAGAAGTCTCTGCATGAAAAGGAGGCGCAACGAGACAAGATGGCTGCCATGTCGAAGAAAAGAACCATTCATTACCCGAGAGGGAGAGGGAGGGAGAGCAATCTCCCCCTCTGAAAATCACCAGGCTGAATCCAAGAAAAACCAAAGGCTGTAATTAGACGGAGCCATTACAGCCTCACTTTGAATGCTGCGTGTGTGCGTGTGTGTGTGTGTGTGTGAGAGGACGTGAGTCAGTGCGTGCCCACGGATAGATGCTGAGAGCAGCTCGATGACATTTCTGCAGGTGGGTGATTAAAGTTGGAAAAGTGTGTGTGTGTGTGTGTGTGTTTCTGTCCTTCTACTGTACACATGTCACCTCAACGTCACACATGTGGGATGAGCTGCATTTGTCTTTGGTTACTCTGTGCATGCACAGAAAATGCAAACACACACACACACACACACACACACACACACACACGAGACTGTCGGCTACGTTTTCAAAAAGAAAAGTGGATTCAGTATTATACATAAGTCATTTCTTGAGAGAGCTGTTCTGTATTGTTCTGCTCAGAAACAACGACAGAGAGCCAGTGAGTCACTTTGTGTCACACATTCACTTCTGTGCTCTCAGAACTTTAACACCGGAGCTTCCGGACAGAGTTGGATACTCGTGGTGTTGTTTCTAACCACAGTACCGGCAGTAGATCAGCTGAACTTATCGGAGTTATTCATAATAACACGTGGTATTCACACCCATTCATACAGAGATACCATGCAGGGTCCCACCTGCCCGTGAGGACTAACTAACATTCACACAAGGACTGAAATAGCCGGGGATCGAACCGCCGATATTCTGATTGGAAGACTGCTCGCTCCATCTCTGAGCCACAGCCGACCCGTTCCTAAAAATTCGGGTCGGGACCCGAAAGGTTTTATTAGAGTTCGCTAAATAAATCAGCAGAATTACCTCCAAAGTCTTTTATTTAACATTTATTTTCTGCAGTTCAGCTTTCTGCCACAAGAGGGAGCCTGAATAGTCGTATTGTTCTGATAATTGTGCTTAAAACATTGTATATGTTTTTAATCATAAATGCATAAAACTAATTCGTTATATCTGTTTGGAATAGTTTGTTTCCCGCTTTAAGATAATATGAGTTGATGTGCAAATGAGGAACGCTCATTTACGCAGATTCTCTTCTCTTTTTTGCCATTTCAAAAAAAATGTATCTCTACCATTAGGTGAACTCGCAAATGTGTTTATGATAATCACCAACTTTTAACCTTCAGTTTCTGTGTCACTTTAGCTGGTAAGTGTTACGGTAATGTCCAGTAAAGTAGCAGCTAGAGTTTAGGAAAAACAACCTGCAGCCAGCTGCCCATGTGCTCACCTGCAGACCTCAGCTTGTTGCTTGTTGTAAAAGGACATTTCATTTCAGCTGAACAGAGCGGCCCGAATAAATAACGTTCCATAAAGAAAAAGCCAATCTAATCAGAACACAAGCAGCACTCTGCTAAACACAGAGTTCAGCTGGGCTCCAGACTTCTCTCCTTATTGAGAGCCAAAGAGAAACAGGAGGAGGCTTTACATGAAAGGGAAAATATACAACTCCTTTCGAAAGTGCAGCGGCTTGGTTCCGATACTTTCCATCACAATGACTTTTTATTATGCTTTAGGGGCGGGGCTACCTTGCGATTGACAGGTCGCTACCCGGTCTGGGAGTCTGACGTGTTTTCGGCAGACACCTTTAACCCTTTACAGCGTGTGTGTGTTTTCACTTCATGAAAGTTAATTGTAACATTTTGGGTCGCCTAAAAATTTGTTATTTTTCAGCGTTCGGTTGTACTTGGCTCCGCCCTCTCGTGTCACTTCTGGATGGCAACGTCCAAAAAACCAAGATAGTGACAGCCAAAATGCCCCATCATTCAGTGACCTACAGCATTAAGAGGAACACTGAGTATGAAGATATAAGCTCCTATACACAGTGCATTTTAAATGAATCTCATCAGCTCCGCCACTCAGAGATATCTCATCAAAGAGGAACTTTAAATGGCCTAACTTTGTAACACAGTGAGGCCGCCTTCCAACTTTTTACTCAACACGCTCTCCTTTTGTTCTTTTACCAGAGACGAGCGGAGATGGGCTCTGATCCAACACCGTCCCATTAGCCCGGGTCCAGCATTAAAGAGCAAAACCCTCCCATTTAGAAAACCTTCATGTTCAATTCTCTCCTCATGACCTTCCTTCATCTTTAATGCTACTGCAGCCACCTGCAGCGTACTGTACGAGTGGATCTCACGTACTGTACGAGTGGATCTCACGTACTGTACGAGTGGATCTCACGTACTGTACGAGTGGATCTCACGTACTGTACGAGTGGATCTCACGTACTGTACGAGTGGATCTCACGTACTGTACGAGTGGATCTCACGTACTGTACGAGTGGATCTCACGTACTGTACGAGTGGATCTCACGTACTGTACGAGTGGATCTCACGTACTGTACGAGTGGATCTCACGTACTGTATGAGTGGATCTGCACACAACGCACAACCCACATCTTCTCTGGGTTGTTCTGTCCTACCTTCATGACGATGAAGAGGACCAGGGTGACGAAGACGTTGACCTGTGGGTGTTTCCAGGCGTCGGAGTGTCCGATGTAGTCGAACTCCTCGGCGATGCCCTGTTTGGCCCACGTCCGGTTGTCCAGCAGAGTCACCAGAGACTCCTTCTGGGTCAGCTGAAGGCCACAGGGAGGGACATCGTCAACATGTGCAAACATGGGAAGGGGGGGTGGGGGGGGGGCTGTTTTGTAGGATTTACTTTCTTTTTCCTATTTCAGCTAAAGGGTAACGCCACCGAAATGAAGAATTCCAATAGCTGCTCTCTCTCAAAGCCAGAAACAAAGAAGGAAGTCATGGAGTATGAAGTCTGGAGCTGCTCTACAGACAATGAATGGGAGTTTTTTAGGAGTTGGAAGAGATTCATTCATGTTTGATAATATTTTTGGACCGTCTTAGACCAGAGGAATAACTAGTGAATATATATATGAACATAGAGTATGAATCTTGAAAATAGGTGTAGCTCCCATTGAGTCAGCTTATTTGTTGCTTTGGCCCAGGGGCGTAAAGAAATCCACAGGGGGGGGGGGACATTTAAAAAGTGTATATTTGTTCCCTTCTTCACTTACAGATTCAGGTTGATTAACTCTCTGTGGCCTTTTATTTTAACATCTCTGTCAACTGAATCTCTGTTATGGAATACTGTAATAAAAACACCATTACATCTGACTCATGGCCCACCATCCCCTCTATAAGTACTGTATGTTCAGCAAGGGGCTCCAAACTGAGCCAGAGACTTGGAGTTAATATGTGCAAATCTCTGTTCCTGTGCCTATGAATTCATTTTACTCTGACATGTGACTTGATGTAGGATGATCACCCCCTTTAAACTGCAACAAAACCCTCCGTGCTTCCAACTCAAGATGCAAATATAATGCATGTATATGGAAATACAAATCCTTCAAATACACTTCAAGAAGGCTGAAAGTGCCCAGAGAGACGTCACTGAGGATGTTAGATAGCAGACGGGGAGGCCTGAGAGCCGGGATGGCTGTCGCCGCTGTCACAGCTCTGACGGCTGAGGGTCTGAGAGCGAGACACCGAGAGTTAAGACACCCAATCTGGAGTGTTTTAAGAGGAGTGGGTCAGTGTGGGCCGAGGCCTGACTCACCCTCCCATTAGGGAGGTAGAGGTGTGTGTGTGTGTGTGTGGCTGCACAGGATAGGCCTTTGATAATTCTGATAATTAGACATAAGAAGGGGGTGAAATTGGAGAGAAAACACACACACACACACACACACACACACACGAACCTGTGTCGTGAACATTAAAAACACAGACGTGAACTTTAATCAGGCCGTTATGAAACAACATAATGATCTGAAACGAGTCGATGACACAGCTGCTCTGTGAAGCAGTGAAAGGACCCAAACCACAACAGCATGCAGTGAATATAGAAATATAGTGAATATAGAAATATAGTGAATATAGAAATATAGTGAATATAGAAATATAGTGAATATAGAAATCATGCTTAGAGGTGCTCAGTGAAAACACACCAAGTTAAATTGAGATGTGCGACACTGTGATTGGCTGCAGGCTAGATAGGATATATCAGGTCTACAGGCTCACTTCCACATATTGGATTTGCCGTTCATGGCTGTTTTAAAAAATGAAGCTTTGTGCTGAGTGGGGGTGCAGAACGTACCTTTCCAGCCATAAACTGTCCAAAGCCAGGTGGGAATGTTAGAGTGGAGACGAGCAAAGTGACCAGCGCTGGATACAGCAGACGCCTGAGAGACGGAGAGAACAAGAAATCAAACTGTATCTTATGCATTTGCATGAAAAATAAAAATAAAAACTTGAAAAGTAGCTATAGTTAATGTAGTGGAGTAAAAAAGTACCTCAAAACCAAACTATACTTAAAGTACAGTCATCGAACGGTTACTTTCCACTTACTTCTTCATGAGGAATCTGTTGATGGCCTTCTGTTTCCTGATGAACTGGACAATCAGTCGGTTCAGGTAGACAAACAAAGCCCCACCGAAACCACTGGCAATGCTGCAGAGGACACACACACGCACACACACACACACACACACTATGTCAATAATAATAAACAAGTCCAGGCTTAAACAAACCAAAGCATCAATGACATCATCTCTCTCTCTCTAATGTGAATGGAAGGGAGGAAAGTCTCTAGGAAGGTGTGGGAGGGATGCGCTCCGGATGCAGGAGATGAAACAACAGAAAGGAGAAACAACTAGAGATGAAAAAAATGAAGAGAGAATTACAGCAAAAGGGAGAGAGAGCGAGAGAGAACACGCAGCCGAATGGGGATGTGTGGGGGAGTCAAAGCAGAGGAAGAGGTTTACATAAGCCTGCATTTAGGAGCCCAGTAGGAGTCCTCTTTGTGACAGGAAGAGGGGAGGAAGAGGAGCGAGGGAGGGAGAGAAAGAATAGACTCAGACAACCTAATGCTTATGAATTTATCTTACTGCATTATTAATCCCCTCAAATACTTTTGAATAAATTATGAACAGGATGATGAGGGGAGTGTGTGTCTTTATTTCCCCAAGTCAAGGGATTCAAGGATCATGTGTTGTCATTGTGACACAACAACAGGAGGACAGTCCTGCAGTGCATCCTTTGGCTTTGCATCATCAGGAATGTAAACAGCAGACAGTTCTCTGGTCAGATAAAATGGCCGACATCTCCACATTAAAAATTCAACATGAGGAAAACATTGTGTATGAACTGTGACTGTGTTTGAGCTCCAAGCATCAGGATGTGAACTCTGAGTCCTGCTGCTCTGATCAGCTTCACACCGCTGCCGACGCGTTGACACTACTCCACTGATCGAGGTGATGTCGTGCCAGGAAGTGCAAGGTTGTTGTGAACATGGATGTGAACACGTTAGAAAGGATTTAGGAGGAAGGAAAGCTGTTCGACATCTTTGTCAGACCTCGAGGACACACACCATGTATTCTGGTGAGAAAACACTGAACGTTCACAAAGCTTTGTTTGTTTACAAGACAACTCAACGGGCACCTTTAAGTTCATCGCTTTCTTTAAACCTGAAATCTACGACAATATTTAACACAAGTCAGAAGATGGAGGCCATAAGTTACTCTGAGAGGTCCTCGTTTGCTTTAAGTGAAAATGAATCTATTAGATTATAATGCATTATATATATATCATTATAATTATACTACACTAGCATTATAGACGTGTGCGTCGTAGAAAGAGTTCCCCTCACTTCTAACAGGAAGTAGAATAGCGTACCCTTGGCAGCATGAAGCACAGAACTAACTCTCTCTGGCCTAGTTTCCTGAGACACTGACCGACTTTCCGCGCTTGACAGCCACGGCGGCGGGGGGGGGGAAGATGGAAACCACACGGATGCACCGACACACACACACACACACACACACACACACACACACACACACACACACACACGGTGTAAGACTCGGGGCTAAGCACTCTGCTGCCTTCTCTGGAGGCAGCATTAAGTGTGCAAGTCACTGATGCAGCAGTGGCTGTTAACACCCTCTGGACAAATGACACACACACACACACACACACACACACACGCACACACGCACACACGTACGAGAGGGTCCACCAGCTTACTTTCCACCAGGAGCCCCCCCCCCCCCCCCCCCCCCCCCCCCCAGGTCTCCTTCAGGCTCAGTGGGGATGAAATAAGACATCCCATGGCGCGTTAGCAACTGTTGCGGCTGAGTTATCCACGTCGGCCCCCCCGAGGTGACGCCTTCACAGGCCGACGGTGAGCGCAGCTCCTGAATAATACCTGAACGGATGTGCTGCCGTCACGGTGGACGGGGTACCGGAAAACAACAACACTTGATTTGAACTTGTGCGTGCTTTCAAACTTTCTACTGACGGGTTAATTATGAAGGGCTCATCAATTAATAACTATTGATAGTTTTGAATTGATGGCCCACTTTCATTTTCTATATTTTTGTTTTGAAACAAATATATTCCCAAATCGTTCCCATATGTGGGTTTGGAAATACGTCTTATTCTGTGTACATGCACTGGTGCATGTCCTAACATTGAATTATGTATTTTTCACTGCAGCATTCGGTGTCCTCCCAACACCGTGGATCTGCTGCTACCTTTTCATTTGACAGTTCAAATACGAGGAATCCGTCAACGTGTAATAGTGTACTTTCAGCTGAATTTCCCTTTAATTTAAAGAAATAACCAAATTAAATTAAACACTAAAGCAACTTTGACTGTAAATGAAATACATTGTACATGATCATGTCAGCAAACCTCTGAAGAAGAACATTTATGTATTTAATATATCAGAGTTTATATCATGTGAAACTTATCTATCCGATTAGAACTTCCTTGTTGACATCACATATAAAACCAGACTAATTTAATAGACGATGTGTAATAAATGATTGCTGTAATGCGAGTCGTGGTTAGGTAACAGCACTGTGCTGCTCTGTCTTGTTTGTTCGTCTCCTCTTTTAATAATCAGTAATACGTTTCTTTTTTTCACTGTGTGCCACGGGAGGGTGTCTCCAAGTCACGAGCACCTGGTGCATGTAGCGCTGAAAACCACTTGCAAAGCTCATATTTCACGTGCACTCACGGTGCACATGCACATGGTGTTTCGAGCCCTGCCACATGTACGCATTTGTGAAATCAACAAAAATGAACCAATCGCCTGTCAAGACTCACCCAATGACGGCGAAGGCGGGAAGCTCCTGGAGGTCAAAGGGGAAGTCTAGCCGGAAGCGGGTTTTAAACAGGGCTGTGATGGTCTCTGGGGAAAGATGAGAAGAAGCTGGAGTTAGGAAAGAGAACAGGCCCGCCCTAAAGCATCCCCTGCTTTATGGTCTGTTTGACTCTAAATGGACCATAATGTACTAAATGAACATCATGCTGTATTGAAGAAGACTTGAAACTAGAGATTGAGACCATAAACTCATGTTTACAATGTTTACTGAGGTAATAAATCAAGAGAGAAGTAGAGTCATTTTCTCATAGACTTCTATACAACCAGAGGAGTCGCCCCCTGGTGGTCACTAGAGAGAATGCAGCTTTAACACATGAAGCTTTGACTTCACTTTACAGAGCCGGAGGATGCCGCCTGGTCTGACTACAGCCAACAGGCCTTTGTCCTTCTGCTGATCAACAGGCCATTTTCACAGGAGACATTTTGACGAATCATGCAACAGAAGCAATTTTCTTTCTTCATTAAGATTTGTGAGTTTCACCCAAACCGTGGCAGTTTGATGGACCTTTATAATGGTGAATGGTAAAGGTATTTGAAATCATTCCTCCATACTTCCATCTACGGTACTTTGAGCACTTGAGTCCGCTTTACCTTCGTCTCTGTTCCACACAGCCAGCACTCTGAAGATGAAGGCACTGAAGGTAGCAGCGAAGAAGCCTCTCCAGTAGTTTCTCACCGCGAAGAACGTGGACGTTACTTCAATACTGAACAACACACCTGGAACACACACAAACATATGGCATACCAATCACACGTTAACATGGACTGGTCACAGTTTGGACCATTATGTACTCCACAGCTGAGCTGTAAAAGAAAAACCTGTTTGCCTATAAATAAATAAAACGCTCACACAAACGTGTGCTGTGAGATCTGCACTAGTTTGTACTGAGGCCCTGAATGCAGCACGGGATGGTATTACATGTGCAGACGGAGACATCCCCCCACCGAGTGACATAAAGCTGACTCTGTGTTATTGTATGTCACAGGATGTACAGTTGATATTATGTACTATATAGTTTTCTGCACAAACTCACCTCCTATGGGAGCGGCAAAGCAGCAGCCCACTCCCACAGCGCAGGCCGCCGCCAACATCTCGATGTTTCTCGACTCGTTCTGAAACAAACGGAAGAAACACGGACGTGTGGTCACAGTTCAGTCCGTCTGTGAGCCGCTCAACAATACATGAAACACTCTCACTCCACCTCATCAGGTTGTTTACAGTGCAACACATCCGCACGCTTATGTCTAACCTACTGTATATATAATATAGTATGTTATCCTACGTTTAGATCTTCTAGCTGCTTTTTGTATTTAATTGTATTCTTCATATGGTGAGTTCTATAGACAGATATCTCTAGTGTTGGTGTATTTTCTGTTGCAGTGCAATATGAGGATAACCTGCTGCTGTAATATAATCATTTAAAAAAGTAGGATGAATAAAGAGCATTCATCCATTCATCCATCTCAGCTACGAGCTGGAATAGATAAAATGTAGACTCGGAGCGCAGATCAAAACTTAAATATAATACGTTGAACAAACAACTGACAATCTCTTTAAATTACAGACAAGTTGACAGCGAAGCAATGTGATCACATTCACAAAGCTGATGGAGCAAAAACGTTAAAAAAAGTGTTTCATGCTTCAAAACATCTTCAACTGCACAGTTCAACCCAAGAGCATCCACACCTCTCTCTATAAGAGAGTAACAATGAGGTCCCATCACAGTGGAGCACGCAGTAAGAAATAAAGGACTGCAGAGGACCACGGTGCATCCTGGGAAATAGAGTTCTTTTTTTGAGGGGGAAAGCCTGATCCTACTTAGCTTCAATCCTACGAGACCGGCTTCCTTCAAGCAGCACGACAGGATAAAGAGTGTGTGTGTGTGTGTGTGAGTGTGTTTCCCTTTTGACTCTACACTCAGTGGATTATTCTGGTCTTAACTTCCAGTGTGGAGCTCTTGATAAGCATGCAGTTCTCACACACACACACACACACACACACACACACACACACACACACACACACACACACACACACACACACACACACACACACACACACACACACACACACACACACACACACACACACACACACACACACACACACACACACACACAAATATAAAGAGGCGGTCTATGGACATGTAGCAAATACAGCTGACACTGCAAAACATGTTGGGAGTGAATATAAAAAACATAAATAAGAATGACAGCAGGCTGGAATATTTCCACTTTTTTTTTCTTTTTCACAATTACAAAAGCATGTGCAGCCGAACATGAAGCCGCATGCAAGAGCACTTCAACAGCATCAGATTCAGCAAACGTCCTGAAACCATGAACTCGTTGTGAACTTCTTCTTTCTACTTGGTGAACTCGGATGTGTGCTTAATGAGATGGATCATCGGCCTTCAGCTTGAAGCTTTATGAAGCTTTACCTGTTTGGCCTCATTTGTGGGAACGTCTCATTCCTTAAAATATCAGCCAGAAGTACAAAGAGATGATTTAACATTTAACAAAGCTTGAAGCTCTGAGCATCACAAGCAAAGCTAATAAGAAAAACTCTTGATTTTTGTTTTATTTAAATACGAGCAAATTGGTGCTCTGACTGTAAACGTTTGTACGACATTGTTCAATTCCACAGACTTCATTTTAAATTCCAGAGAAGATCCCAAAAGGTTTCCAAAGACACCAGCTGTGTCGGGATGGATGTTTGGTAAAAAGGGGATAAAAACTTGGTCTGGACACACGGAGACTAGAACAAATATGAAGCTTCGGTTGAACTCTTTTTGCAGCATGAAACAATTTGACAAGACTGAGCCAGAGGAGGGAGATGAGACATCGACTGTGGGGCATGCTGGGTAATTGAGTGATTGAATTACCTTAATATTTACAAGACTGGGCTCCTTCAGGAAGCGTGGGAGTAACAGACAGAGTTAAGCTACTACCAATACTATCTTTGAGAGATGGAACAAATATCAATCTGATTTTATTATATTTTATACAATTTAATCACCAAAGTGAAAACACTTCACAGAACTGATCAAAATCATTTTTCTGATCCCGTGTCTGCCTTTTTCAAACGACGGCGTTCTCCACGTGTGTTGGACGACTCTTCGTTCTGTTTCTATTGAAGTTCAACAAGCTATTGAAACATGGACGCTGAAACAAAGAGCTGCTTCTTAACCGCCCACAGGACACATCAGCATCGTGCACTTCAAGCTCTGGAGACCAGATACTGCTGCAGGGGGACACTTCCACACTCTCGGCATTAATATGCAATAACATGCAGCACACCACTGGGGGGGGGGGGGGGGGGGGGGGGTAACAGAGGGAGACAATGTGGATCATGATGATGATGATTAGAGAAGATGAAAAGGTGGACTGGCAGTAAAATAGAATGGAGGAGATGGAGGGACAGAATGTGACAGAGCGCTGAAGGAGTGTTTCTGTTGGCCAAACTCAGAAGTTGGCGTCACACCGGCGGGATTCTTCCATCGGCTTTGTGGATTATTGCAGAAAGTAAAGAAGTCGCCTCACACAGGGTGAGAAACGCCTTAAACTGTTGATGCTCATCTGTCAGCTGATGAGCGCTTCATAGAAACATTGTGAGTTTAAGGCCTCTGGATCGCGATGACGCTTTAACTGCTGATTTTATGTAATGCGGTTACTTTTGTCTACAAAATAATATGTTTTATGTGTTTTATTATGCTTCATGTCCAGTGTGCTCTATGCATGCCTGCTTATGAGACAGTTTTCCCTTTTAGGTTAAAGTTGAGGATTCAAAATGAATTTCCTTTTCTAACTCTATAAAACGCTACTTTGTGTTTGTTTGATCTCCTGATATTTTGCTCAGCTTGGTAACAAAACATGTGATTCTATTATGTATTATTTAATAAGACATCTGCTGGTTTATAACATTTCCTTCTCTGCTCTTTTTATGTTAAAATGTGCTCATTCCACAGAGTAACCCCGACAAATTATAACACAAGGCCAAAAATGTTTACGTGCTCTCTGGGGCAGCGTTTCAGGATTTGGAAGTTGGCCCCTTAAGTCCGTTTAAATGATCAACAACATGTGCCGGTCTAGAGAGCTTATGGCTGAAAGGGACCAAAGCCGCAGAAGAGTGGAGGCTGCTGTAGCTGCACATTCATGCTCATTTGGTTGGATGTTCACCAATCACATGTCGGCTGAATGTGCAGGCGTCCACTCAGAGACTGTTTCACTCTCATGCAGCTGATCTACAGAACACTTTGGTCCTGTGGATCGAGGACACGTTGCGGATGCAGCACGGAGACTTCAAACCCTCCGACTCTTCCCAACATTCCATCCCTCAAGAGAGTCGCTCACGTCTTCAACAGAAGAGAGAGGGAGACGAGGAGTCAAGACTTCCTCTCTGCCTCCCTTTCACAGCTCCCGGACTCTGATCCCAACGGACAGAGGAGACGGAGAAGAAGGAGAAGAAGGAAAAGAGAGGGAGGAGGAGAAGGAGAAGAAGCGGGAGACGACGGAGAAGAAAATCGCTGTATTTTCTTTTTTCCACTTCTGCATCTTTTCCTCCCTGAAGATCTAAATTGCTGAGAAATAACATACTGAAAAAATATTTACTTCAAGAGATTAAATAAGAGAAGATAGAAATGTGTGCACAGCTAATGTCACACTTGTTAGCTGAACAATTATAAATAAAAAACAAAAGCCTTCAGTCAGGTGATGAAGCTCATGCCGAGTAAAAGAGTCAAAACTAAAGAAGCATCCGGCTGCAGTCCTGAACTGTTCACTTTACACTCGTCTTCATTCCCAGTTCTTCTCTCTGTTCTTCTCTCTGCTGCTGTCATCATCTCTCATCCTCAGCTCTTTCTCTCTCCTTCAAACACTCGACCTCACTCCTCTTCATCATTCTCTCTCTCAACAGATTTTACTGGCTGCTGTTCAGATACATTTTTGATGATCAGAGAATTGATGCAAAAATCACTTGAGCCAAATTAAATATGTATGTAAACTCCTTATGATTAATGCACCTACCCTACAGTACTGAAGATATGTTCCCAGTTTCCTTTATAAATGTTTACCACAAAGAGCCGTGGACTTATGTTACACACCTTCTACTATACAGGACACTTTAATAACATACATATTTTAGATGGAATCTAAAATGTACTTTTAAATGTTTGTTTATCATATTTTATGTAAAGTTTCATATTTTCTCTTTTCAAATGATGTTTATTGTCATGCATCAATCACGGAGCCAAATCCCTTGTATGTGTAACGTACTGTCATGTCTTTGACTGAATATTTTTACATTATTAACCGTCGATGAAAATATTACCAGAAAAAAAACTAAGTCTCTAGACTCGTGTCCGTTAAGCTTGTTGCTCTGAGCGCACGGGAACAACTGAAGGCGACTCAGAAGAGCGCGTCCACTCGGATCACATCACGTACTCTGAACATACCGCACGGTGGAGAAGACAAGGAGATGATGACAACATGGCGCTGAAAAAAGTTTCTTATGGCGTATGAAGAGCACAGCGTATATGGAAATAAATGAAGAATAGATAACTTAATATAAAGTTTACCCGTTAAAACACAGATTAGAATAATTGAGCAGTAGATAAACTGTGTTGAGGCAGAGCACTGACGGTAAAAAAACTATAAAAAGAAGAAGACTTACCTCATAAATTCCTCCAAACAGAGACATGAACTTGCTGAGGAGAGCAGCACACAGACTGGCGATGTGTACAAACGGACCCTGACAGGACGAAAAGAAAACGAGTTAACAAGTTAAGAAGCTGTCTGTTTGTTATGTGTCACACAAGACCAGCGCATGACTTCAAGAACACACCACCGACCACCAAGACCGCAGACAATATTAACATCCTGGGGACCAAGTTCAGAGAGGAACCAACAGGATTAAAAGTGAGAGCATCACATCGTGCTCCTGTTAGAGGAAGAGAGAGGCTGAATCCAAACCAAAAGGGCCTGATGCGTGTGCGTGTGCGTGTGTGTGGAGAAGGCTTATTCTCCTCTCAGTATGTCTTCAGGCTAGGCAGTCTTTTGGGGGATGCCATACTTACCTGGAAATGTTTTTTTGCTAAAATGAAAACACTGAGAAACTGTGATGTGCGCTACATTATATGCACACACACACACACACACCATAAACAACATCTGCATAGCGAGGCTGGAGCTCCTTAAATCTCCAGAAAAACGGTATTCTCAGTCCCTTTGGGTTTAGACCAGGACTAGAGTCACAACTGAGCCGCACAACTGTTAGTCCTTCTCGTGCTGAACCTGCAGCATACGGGCTCCAGCGTGTGCCAGCTATCGTTTGTAATTCATGCCGCAGGGATGTAGGGAGCTGGGATGGGAATGAGCCGGGATGATTATGCTTCCCTGGGAAGTTCAGCTGGTGTAGCATGTCAGTTCTGTGTGCAAGTAAGATTGTATTCATATCGCACAAAGTAAGTTCTTCACTGCATATACAGTACATGCAAAAAACATGCATGTACAGCTATGCACAGAAAGGACACACGTACGAGTACAGAGGACACAGAGGAATTATAGCCCAGATAAAACCATGTTATCCTACGTTTCTGGAAAACCCACGGAAGTTCGGCCAAAGATTGAAATAGTATAGCATGTAAAAAAAGAAAGAAAAAGACTTAAAAAGCCCAAGTATAGTATGTCAAACAAACGTCATAGTGTTGCATGTCGAAAAGGTCATACAAAGTCCCGGCATTGTATTTTTTTTAAAAAGGTCATCGTATAGTATGTTGAATATAGCCAAGATATCGGTGAATGTTGCCCATTGGTTTTAGATAAAGCAGGTTTTCACAAGCTTGTTTGAGTGAGGGACAGTCAAAACTTCAGATCTGATGTTTGACCGTCCAATTCAGGATTTCACGTCTGAGACAAAGTGATCAGGACCAATAAGAAGAACCTCGGTTTTGTCTGAATTTAGATGGAGGAAATTCAGCGACATTCATTCCTTAATAGCAGCTAGGCAGTCATGAAGGTTATCCTACCGATGACTTCACTGAAATATACAGCTGTGTGTCGTCAGCGTAGCGGCTGTGAGAGATGCAGCTGAACTCACTAACCAGGTTGGCTACGGGGTCACGTGTATGTAGAGAAAACAATGTATGCACCCAGTCAGTTTTACAAGCTGCTCACTTTGACCCACATGGGTTTGTGATGACTGATGAGACATCAACAGACAGCTGGTATTCTGTGCTCATATTTAGTGGAGGGATGTTGTGTAAGCTGGCGTTCAAACCCGGATGGCAGCTCGGTGCCAGTCTGGATTCAAATCACAAGCAATGTTTCTTTAATGCTGTGAATCACTGAAAATGTGTCAGCAAACAACATAACCGGTGAATATGGGTCAGCACTTTGAGTTTGAGGCAAGGTTTGAAAATTGATTTTGCTTCACAAAGTCAGCCATCATGAGATGGTTCGGTAATGGAAACGTGCGTGTGTGTCGGGAGCAAACACACACACACACACACACACACAGACAGAAACATTAAAGCATCCATGAGTCATTTCACCTCAAGTTTTTCCTCAACAAACGTTTGAGCAGCTTGTCTTTTGTCTCTTGTCGGATGAGTCATGTACCGATTGACTGATTGATTGACGAAGTCGTCAGCTTGTGCTGTGTGTGTTTGTCACATCGTGTTCCAGCATCTTCCCATTCTGTGAGATGGCTCAAGACTACATGCACACACACAATAAGACTGTGCCAACATATCGATATAGCTGATTATCCCAATATTTTATCCAAAGATAGTGTATTAATATGACCATGACTTGCATTGGTAATTTTTTATTTTTTTTTAAATCCCATTTTAAACAGATTTAAAATGTCCTTTAAATCTGGCCAAAATCACAACAGGGTGTCACAAGCCAGCGTCCGTACACTGTATGGATGAATGGGACATAGATGGGAAGGACCGAGCTATAGGGACTGAACACTTTATTTCATATCATGTTTAAGGCGTCTACATGCAAGTTTTAGTAAAAAAGTGTTCAGGGACACAATAAGAATACAATATGAACTTTATTTTTATATATTTTATATGACGAGTGTGTGCAATGCAAATACCTTTTGAAGTAGTTTTGATGCAATTTGTTCGTTGAGTTATAAATATAATGTGTTGATGATGTACGTCTTAGCATTATTTTTTACATTTTAAGTTAAAAAAAGTATTGCAATATGTATCATATCGCATCGCATTGCATTGTGATATATTGTATCGTCTCGCATCATATCGTGACATATATCGCATCGTATTGTATCGTGATATATCGCATCGTGATATGTATCGTATTGTGAGGTGCTTGCCAACACACAGGACTGACATACAACAAAGGCATTTAGGCCCCATAGAGTAGGTAAAGCTGATGTGTGTGTGTGTGTGTGTGTGTGTGTGTTACCTCCTTGCCCAGGGGCATGCCGCTGCCCAGAGCGCAGGTGAGGCCGATGACTTTGGCCACGAAGGTTTTGAAGGTGAGGTATTCCTTCAGCACAACTCCTCTCAGGATGGTCTTCATCTCTGGAATACCTGAACCTGCAGAGGAGCACAGCGGGCGCTTACAGCTGACCGGCAACTCAAAGAGAAACCCAACGCATCGAGCAACGATGACAAATACGTATTAAATACGTATCAATTACATCATAGCCTTAAGGGAAAATAGTTCAACGTTTTGGGAAACACAAATTACTTTTAGATTAGATGAGAAGATAGAAATCACTCTCATATCTGTACGGTGAAAAAATGAAGCCACCCTCAGAAGCTGTTAGCTTAGCTTAGCACAAAGACTGGAAACAGGCAGAAACAGCTAGCCTGACTCCGTCCAAAGGTTACACGATCTGTCAAGCAGCACCCCCACAGCTCTTTCTGCCAGCACTCCATTGGACCACGCAACACTGGGACTTAAATCTGAGTCACGATTCAGTTTTTAAAGCACCATGAATCTGGAACAAACTGCAGGTCACTTAGTTGCAAACCCTCACTGAAGACTTCTCTGTTTACCTTTTATTAAATCATTTAGGTTGGGCTTTGGTAGCATGTTGTCAAATCTGAATTCTGTACCGTAAATATGAAAGCTTTGTTGTTCTTGAGTGCATCTACAGTAATAAAGAGCTAAAGCTTATTTTATACATAGATTAATCACGCAATACCTTTTTTTGCCATTACTTAATTAAATGTGATTGTTTTGCCTCTTTTTTAGGCATCTCTGGTGTGTACATGCTGTGTGTGTGTGTGTGTGTGTGTGTGTGTGTGTTGTCATACCAACAGCTTGGGGGGCTAGAATCTGTGTGAAGCCGGCAGAGAAGGTGATGAGGACCACGGGGTAGGTGACCCAGGCCAGATACTGCAGGAACACGTTACTGTCCAGACCGCCGTACATCCACTTCTGTGCTGTGGACACACACACACACACACACACACACACACACACACACACACACAGTAAGAAACACACACGCACGGATTAATGTACATCCAGGAGAGCCGTCATATAAACCATTTAAAGACAGGAAAAATGTGTGTAGTTGTGTGTGTGTGTGTGGTTAGTCATGTTCTGTATCCAATTAAAGGAACTGTACACCATAACTGGAACTGACAAGACTAGGTTGGCTCCTCCTTGAGAACACACACACACACACACACACACACACACACACACACACACACACACACACACACACACACACACACACACACACACACACACACACACACACACACACACACACACACACACACACACACACGTCTCGCTTCCTCTTCCTGGAACGTAGAGTTGACTCACTCACAAATCGCTCCGTTTGCTGCATCCACCATGCAGGTAAATGGTTGAGGCCATAAGACGCCTTCCATCCACCTTGACTCCTCCTTTCTGTCTTCAATCCCTTCGCTTCCTGTATTCCTTCCTTTGTCCCTCACTTCCTCTTCCAATCATCTCCATTTCCTCTAAACACACACACTTCTTTCTGTCCCTTTGTACTGTATACCCCTCCTTCTTCTACCCCTTTAAGAACGTCTCTTAGTCACCATAGGCAACACATTAAAAACTTTCTCATTTCCAGTGAACGTCCCGAGGGCCCCATCCTAAATGCGATCGCTCTCTATTTACGAGCTCCTGTTGGGGCCAAGATCATTCGGAGAATGTCCCGTTGCATTGAAATATTACTCAGACGTCTCCGGAGTTAAACTTACAGAACACACGGCAATAAAAAAATGTTGGATGGCTCATAAGTTTCTCCGTCTAAATGAAATAAATCCGAGGGAGCTGCAGCCCTTAATTCTACTGAGGCCGTAAGTCAAAAACAGCCCCGACAGATTTACACAAAACTCCATTTGCAAGAAAGTAGAACTGAGTCCAAGCAGCTGACGCATTCAGACCTGAAGGCTCCCCGACCCGGAAGGGGATTTAAAGAGTTTGTTACACTAATATACAGCGAATACAAAGTATGCAGATTTTGTATAAGCTGTACGTTGTAGGTGAGTATATGCGAGCAGAATTGTAATTTGCATATGTAAGCCTATACATTATCCTTTCCTGGTTTTACATTTGCAGAGGAGAGACTACGATCACTTTAAAGGCCTCAGTACCAAGTCCATGCCAAACTTCTGAAAACCTGACGGTGTTTGTTTTTCTACAGCGCAGCGAGTGCTAATGCTACATTGTGAAATACTAATCTGTGTTGAAATCGTCAGGCGGCGAGCTAGTAGCGTTAGCCAACGATGTATTAAGAGAACTGGATGCCGGACCCTGAGATGGACTGACCTGATGAATGTATTCGCCTAAAAGGTTTCTAGCTTCCGGGTTTACGACCCTGTTCAGCCCACAGTCTTAACATCGTCATGTGTTTAAACGTAGTATTTTAAAATGTAGCTTTTTGTTTTCATTAATAACAAACTCACAAAAAACAGTTTGCAAACGGTAATAAAGGAGCGTGTGTTGAAGTAAACAGGATTTGTTGGTTTTGTTCTTGTGATCTTGAATCGAGTCTCGAGAATCGTTCCTCCGTCGTTGGTTTCTGGTATCGTGACATCTCTCGAGTTGACCTTTGCATTTTTCCCCCTTTCCTATTCTCCAACCTTTAAATCACTTCCTCCCTGTCTGGGTCCATGTATCACATTTCATCAATACCTCCTTCCCTCCTCATTTCTAATAATTCATCCTTCTCTTCTGGAATCATCTGCCTTTGCCTCCTGCTCATTCGTCAACTCTCTTTACACGCCAAACCATAGGTACAAATTCCAATCCCTCCCTGGCTCTCTCTCTCCCTCCCTGGCTCTCTCCCTCCCTCCCTGCCTGCCTTCCTCCCCCCCTCCCTCCCCGCCTGCCTCCCTCCCTCCCCGCCTGCCTCCCCGCCTGCCTCCCTCACCTTGTAGACAGATGGCGATGCAGAAGTCCACCGCCCAGCTGACCAGGGCCATGAAGAGTCCCAGCAGGATGAGGAAGATCCAGTCCTCCCCGACCCGCGAGATCAGGAACTTCTGACAGCGAACCGTATAGACTGCAGAGACACAACGTAACATGAGGGACTACAAACACACAATACAACTACATTACCCAGGAATTTAATTATTAAAGCCAGGATGGAAAGCCAGCTACTTTTGATGTAGAAGCCAAATGCTGAAACGTTTACCAGAGCAACTACGTCCAGCAGAAGTTATGACAGCACTTTGTTAAGAGGATACGTCACCGACACGATGTAATGGTGCGAGAGGCCGAAGACAAAGCCGACCACACGGATCCACTACACTTAATGCATATTAAAACGCACGGCACGTAAAAGTCACAGCAGATGGAGGCACTACAAAGCCACACACACACACAATCGGATCCGCTTTACTCACCTGCAAGCAAACAGGAAACTCACAGTTAACACGCTGCATAAAACTCGGACACACACACACACACACACACACACACACACACACACACACACACACACACACACACACACACACACACACACACACACACACACACACACACACACACACACACACACACACACACACACAGAGAGAGAGAGCTACTAATTGCTGGAACAAAACACGAGTTCCATGGTGGCTCATTAGGATGTGCCCGTACATTTCATAACACCTCTCCTTCACACCACGGTTTCCTCTCAAAGCTTAAAATTGTGATATTTCATGAAAAACACTTTATTCTACGTGTCTCATTGAAAGTTCTGTGAACCTTTGACTAAAGTGCTTTGGGGTTCAGAGGGTTTAGTAAACGAGTTACATGTAGGTCCATATGACTTAACGTTATCTCCTATTGCTTCATGTCTAAAACAGACCAGAGGCCATTTTCATAAAACTTTCTAGCAACTAAATTTGAAGAAAACTTTTAGAACTTCCCCTTACAGTTAAGACAAGAACCCGGTAACAAAGTTATTCATGAAGCCTCTCAGCTGCGAGAGTGAAACACAGGAGGACTTTCATGAGTTTCTGAGAAGAGGAGAAGATGGCAGAAAGATAAAGAGGAAGCAGGAATATCCTCCAAACTCTGAATGACGGAGAGTTAATGAAGCGCTACAGATGAGATGGTGCAGGGATAATGTTTGTGGTCGTTCTCATTAGAGACGCGCTCTCATCACAATAACACTGTGACCCCAGATATGAAAGCATTCGCTGGTTTACAGATTCACACGCCGACTACACGCTGCTGGACAGGAACTGATGAGAGCTCACAGGTAAGGTAGAGGAGGATGACATTTTACATTTGGTGGAGGCGAGACTGACACCTGTGTTTGACTGACAGACGGGGGGGGGGGGGGGAATGCTGCAGGGATGGAAAGGAAAAATAAATGCAGATACACTTACGTGCACACATTCCCCCCAATCAACACCTCCATGGGCTGTCTAACACACACACACACACACACACACACACACTGATTCACCTTTGCTTCCTCCACAGACAGATATGTGACAAGTCTGAGAAAGAAACAGGCTTCGTGCATGTGTATATTTAGATTGTGTTCCAGCAAGTGTGTGTGTGTGTGTGTGTGTGTGTGTGTGTGTGTGTGTGTGTGTGTGTGTGTGTGTGTGTGTGATCTCACCCACGGGCCCGTCTGCGTTGTTGGACCCCTTCTGTCATCCAGACACAAGTCAATGTAAATGAGTGTTAGTGTTAGTATGTGTGTGTGTGTGTGAGAGAGCATACATGTGTGCAGACATGACTTCTTTTTTTTGTTGTGCTTCTAAACATTGTGTTTTTGTTTTTGTCTTTTTTGGAGATGTAATTTAGTTGTCTCTTCATAGCTTTTTCTGCAACACACACACACACACACACAAGCTCCCAATCACTCTCATCCACCTTCTGACTCACCCTCTGCACCACTCATCCCTTTCATCCCTCCCCTCCTTGATCCAATCACCCCTCGCTCCCTCTCCCCTCTTCTTCTTCTTCTTCTACTGCTTTCTGCTAATCACATTCAACCCCTGACTTTACTCTCATCTTCTCCCTCTCAGGCCTTATCTGCTGCCCTCCACTCGCTCCTTTCTTTACCCTCTCTCTCTCCCCCCCCCCCCCCCCATGGCCATTCAGTCCAGTCTCTCCCCCCGGCTTGCTCTCTCTCTCTCCTCGACAGGAGGCCTAATGCCCACATACCTGCTGAGACTAATTTAGGCTGCCCTGGATACACGGTGCATGAAGTTCCTTGGCGTGGCATTAAGTACCTGCAGGTGAGTGAGCACCGTAAACTGTATACAGTACGAGTGTAGTGAGTTCACCCAAAGGTTTCTGACCAGCACCCACCTGTTGCTGAAAGCTGCCCACCCTTAATTATGCCTAACTTTAAGCCTTAATATCATTGAAACAGGTGCGTTGTATAACAATTCATCCCCCGAGCAGTTGAACGTGTTTATTTCTACTCTAAAGTCGGCCATTTTAACATTGAGGTCTATGGGGATTGACTCGCTTCTGGAGCCAGCCTCCAGTGGCCATTTGATGAACTGCAGTTTTTGGCACTTCAACTTTTGCTTCATTTATCCAGAGGATGCTGCTTGTGGTCGTGGGTTCATTTTGGTTTGGACAATACGATTTACTACTATTATTGGACTGAAACTACTGATATCAGACATTTAATACTGCCAGTAAATCAAGTTTTGCACTTTTGTAAAGGTCGAGGTGCTTGTGAGAGACACGTTATAGGAAAGCTTTACTCTTTTAATGTGAGTTAAGCTTCTTTCTCCAAAT
Organism: Anarhichas minor; assembly: GCF_050575085.1. NCBI lineage: Eukaryota > Metazoa > Chordata > Actinopteri > Perciformes > Anarhichadidae > Anarhichas > Anarhichas minor. The sequence goes on along the minus strand of NW_027466472.1, from coordinate 593,126 downwards.
CCAAACAAAGATGGTGGACGTAAACTAAATATCTCTTTCTAAATTCGTACGTGAACCAAAAATTTAAAAACGTATAATCAGTTTATCAGTTTATATTTCTTTCAAACATCTTACATTTCATACAGAATAGCGTGCTAATATTCTGCTAGTGTTTTACAAAAAGAACCTGGAAAGGAAATACGATTGCAACTTGAGGAATGGGTTAAATATCTTTAACCCTCTGAGCCCCAAAACCCACCAGCGGGATTGAAAAACATGTTTTCTTTAAACGATCGCCAAAACTGCACGTTTATCACGGCCAGAAGCTGCAAAAATATGTCATAATCGTCAGATTTGAATCTTTTCCATCAGAAAGAGCAACCAATGAAAAGAAGCTTAAAATGGCGACACTTCATCAAAAACATTTTATTCTACCTGTAAAAAACGAATTTGTATTATTAGTAACACTTGGAACAATGTATATATATATATATATATATATAGATTCCATTGTTTTCCAACTTCTGTAAAATATATCAAAGATAACTCTTTTCTTTCTTGTGATTTATGTCACAACTGTCTTATTCTGCACTATAGGACATTCTGCAGTTCTCTCTACTTCTAGCCATGATTGTTCCGTCTCCATAGAGGAGCAGCACTTTAATGTTGTAGTGAGAAACACAGAGAGACAAATGTGACAGGAGTGAGAAACACCCTGAAACTGCTCGGGGGTTCAAAGCTGCAGCAAACACAATTTATTTTTTTATCTTCAATCTTTAAAGATTCAGGAATTAATAAAAAAACAACATCGGGTTTCGCTGAACTACCTTCTGGGTTTTTGTTTATCTGAAAATGATAATAAGCTCCTGTTCACACACAGCAGGTTGTAGACTCCATGTTGGTATCATACAGAGTGCTAACTGATAGCAGCCAGAGCTAACCATTACTGCGGAGGAAGCCAGCGTAGCTCCACAGATGTACTGTGTACATACACACACTACTCCTGACACCTGCTGGGCTCCACAGAAATGATATCCCTACACACTAGCCTGAAACCTCTAGGAAGAAAAGACCTGGTAATGGACATTTGTGTGCACGCACACACACACACACACACACACACACACACACACACACACACACACACACACACACACACACACACACACACACACACACACACACACACTTGAGGAAAATCACTAACGGCGCAGATTCCCTGCAACCGCTCCCACATAAAACCCAATTATTCAAATCACTCCCTCATTAGTTATGCACGGTGACGGCTGTAAGACTGTAAAGGGTAAAAGAGACTCTGTGCAGAATTGAAGCATTCGTGGTTAAAAATCAGTCGTGCCAATGAGGCCGATCCCCCTCTTTGTGTGTGTGTGTGTGTGTGTGTGTGTGTGTGTGTGTGTGTGTGTGTGTGTGTGCGTGTGCGTGTGCTGCCACATGTATTATGGAGCTTCATGCGTACGAGAGAGATTCAATTAGAAATGCCTGACTGTGTTTGAAACTACCAACTTAATTAGATTAGCATAAATACAGTTAATACAAGTAAATCTGACCATTCAGCTCTTCTGCTATTTACACAGAAACTTTAAAAGATGGAGGAAGAGGGGGGGGGGGGGGGGGGGGGTAGTTGCTGTATGTTTAGTACAGAACAACGGGAGACGTCAAAGGTTTCAGTCAAATCTTCTATCACAATAAAGGTCGTTTTATATCTCAATAACGATATAATTCACGAAATAGCGCGTTTTCTAGTAATTCAATATATAAATGTCTTCAGTATTTAAAGATGGACCAGAAATCAACTATCCACCTTTGACAGTATCAACTATCTATGTAAATAATGTTCATAGATGCTCTACAACATATATTAAACTTTTAACAAGGAATCATAATCATCAGTTCCAACTTAATAATCCAAACCATCTCTATAGACTATTAACAGAGTGCTATACATGTCTATCTTTGTAATGTTTGTAAAGATGTTTGGTGAGCAGTTTCTTTGCCGGCACATGTTTGTCTAGAAGTGGAGGATAACTTCCCTCAAAGTTCAGCATTATCAGCATGTTTTGCAGTCGGCCAACGCAGCCAATGAGGGTGTTAACGTGGACTCCAAAGCCCGGCACGGATTCACCTCTTTACCTCTGCCGGAGTGAATCAACAGATTCCACTGAACTGAATTGATTCGGGAATCGAGCCGCAGCTGCAGATAAAATGAAAATGCAGCACAGGAGAGAGAACGGAGTTAAGTGGAGGAAGAAAAAGGGTAAAAAACTAACAAAGACAAATTGGCCCCTGAAGACAGAAAAGAAATGTTGTCGGAGTAATAAAACCAGCAAAGCGTCTGTAAATGTTTCCTCTGGTGCCAAACATCTCCACTACAACTGTAGCATCTCCCTCTTGCTCCCCCATTTGTTAATCCATCCCTCCTCCGCTCCCTCCTTCATGTTAATGTGTCGTCTATGCTAATGAGATGTAAAAGGAGGCGATGTTTATGTAAATGCACCGTACGGCATCGGTCCCGGGCGACCGGGCAGAGCGCCTCGTCTCCCACTCAATCACTGCGTTAGCTCGTCGGCCAAACGACGGTGTTGACGGCCGTCTTATGGCTGCAGTACAATGTCTGCTTAATGAGGTGGAATGGTGTAACACACACACACACACACACACACACACACACCAGAGTGATTATGTAAAAGCAGCCTCTGCAATCGATTCCAAATAGTGCGTCATGTATGTTTAATGTTTCTTAAGGGGGTAAACAACAAAACCCTCACGGGCAGCTGGGATGTTTTTCTGCATTTAAAAGCAGAGACACGGCATTAGGTGGAGTTGTTAGACATGTTGCCTAGCTCGGCTTTTTACCCAGAGTGTGTATGAGTAGTGGGCGAAGTCATCGATATGTCACTCATTGGTTTGTGGACTGATGTTATGAAGTCCTGAGTTTTGGCATTTTGGCCATCGCCATCTTGGACGACCAAATAGGATAGGGTAGCAACCTGTCAATCACAGTAAGCCCCGCCCTAAAGCATCCCCTGCTTTATGGTCTGTTTGACTCTAAATGGACCATAATGTACTAAATGAACATCATGCTGTATTGAAGAAGACTTGAAACTAGAGATTGAGACCATAAACTCATGTTTACAATGTTTACTGAGGTAATAAATCAAGAGAGAAGTAGAGTCATTTTCTCATAGACTTCTATACAACCAGAGGAGTCGCCCCCTGGTGGACACTAGAGAGAATGCAGGTTCTAAGACACTTCAGCATTGGCTTCACTCTTCAGAACCAGAGGCTGCCGCCTGGTTTTACCAAGCAGCAAATGAGCTTTTTGTTTTGGGTCAGAACTTGCTGAACATCTGAGGCTAAGGTCTGAGGTCAGATGACGTTCCTCATGATTTATCTTTTATCTTTGGTGCTTCACTGCCGTGTGCGGTGACATCTTTTACTTCCCGAAGTTCAGTTCATGAATCATCTGCTGCTGATACTCAAAACTACCGCATCCCGTTTTCCTGCATCAGGTTTAGCTTACTGAGCAAAGTTTTGCAATAAAATGTTTTGTTTTCTCCAAACTAGGAGGAAGAGCTCACGCAAGTTCTAACATGCAACATGAATAATTCATGTCTCAAACAAACTTCTGCGAGCCGACGTGTGCTTGTTTGGCATTAGGAGCGGAGGAACCCAATGTTTGAACTGATGATTATGATGCTTCTGTTTTAACGATTCTCAGTTAAGCAGCAGTCAAACACCGACACACTGAGGCTGCAGGGATGATTTCTCCAGTGGCAGAGCACACACACACACACACACACACACACACACACACACACACACACACACACACACACACACACACACACACACACACACACACACACACACACACACACACACACACACACACACACACACACACACACACACGCAGAGTCAAGGAAGGCAGATGGTGGCACTGATGATGACAGTGAGAGTCCATCAACGCAAGTGTGTGTGTGTTTAGCTCGATCACACGGGGGAGAGGTAAGTCGTTTCATTTCCTGGATGAAAGCCCGGTGAACCGAGAGCCAAAGGGACCTGCTGCCGACTCTCCGCACTGCTCCTCCCTTTCATCTGCCTCCCTCATTCCATCTCAATTGATTTTTATCCGTCCAATCCCCAGACCTCTGCCATTTACTCCCCCTCTATCCCTTTTCTCTCATTCCCTTCCCCCCATCGAGTCCTCCTTCAAGCCATCTTTCCGTTTCCGCTCTGCATCCGTTCGTTTCTCGCTTTCTTGTTTTCAACTGTCCAGGCCCCCCCCTCCCTTCCCCCCCCTCCCATCTCTGCTGTTGCCGAGTCAGCACTTCCGTTCCGCAGTGCTCTGCAGACACACGAGTGCTTCAATTTACACTTTCATACCGTGGCGTAACCAATTTCAGAGCATTTCCCATTTGCAATTATTTAAACTCACACACACACACACACACACACACACACACACACACACACACACACACACACACACACACACACACACACACACACACACACACACACACACACACAAGGTCGGCAGCTCTCTGTGTGTGTGTGTGTGTGTGTGTGTGTGTGTGCATACATACATATGGAAGCGGTGAAATGATGCAAAAACACCATCAATCTTTGAAGGACCAAAAAGTATTAAAAGTTGCAGACACACACACATGCATGTAAGGTTCTTTCATCAACTGTGTGCAGTGTGTGTGTGTGTGTGTGTGTGTGTGTGTGTGTGTGTAGCAATGGCACATTCATCTGTTTTTAAGCAGCAGAAAAGAAGAGACATTGATCATCAGGCTTGTCCGCAGCTTGCACTGCCTAATCAGAACCATTCATCTCCCCCTATCACACACACACACACACACACTTTCAGAGCTCTTTATTACTTCCCATTAGGGCTCGGGGCTAGCTGTAATAAGGCCGGGCTGGGAGAGTTAGTCTTTTCTTTCTGGCGTGGAGGCACACAGAGCGGAATGGGAATAATGTGCACACAAGAGGTATTTGTCATGTTGACTGTTGATTAATATGAATCCACAAGTAGAGTGAGTGTGTGTGTGTGTGTATATATGGGAGGGGGGTGTTTGCAGGCTCCTCTTTGCAAACTGCAGGATCATCAGATTTTTAATTTTCCTCCACACACACACACACACGCACACACACAGACTCTGCAGAGATCAAGCGTGCGAGCTTTGAACCGACGGCCGGCGTTAATACGTCACAAAGTGAAGGGAAACTTCTCTGAAGCGACTCAACACAGTTACTGAGCACGTATCAGAGATTAATGATGGGAGAGCAATGCGGCGGTATTAGCTGTACGCCGCGGTTGAGTGTGAGGACTGAGGGGGTAGCTGGTAGTTGTAGGGGGGGGGGGGGGGGGGGGGGCAGACTGGGAATGATACGGACGTTTTGCTTTTTGCTTGTTTACCGGAGAGAAAGTCCTGGGCTGGAGCTGGCAGAGCGTACGGGTACCCTGACCCTGGAGGACAAATAGACCACATGACATCGTTAAACAGCAGCAGTGTGTGGGGTCATTTTATGGATACACAGTTTGTTGTATTTTCCTACACAATCCTTCAAAGAAAAGAAATATCTCTCTCTTTACCCATTGTTTCCGACACAACATTATTAGTTTGTGATTGATGTCAGCGCCGTGCAAACTCAGCAGCACGGCGAAGGAACGAGCAGCGGAGGAGAGAGGGGAGGACGGACGAAGGAGTGATGGAGGATGCACAGAAGTGGTGAATGAGACGAAGGAGGAGAGGAGGAGGGTGGGAGATAAGGAGGTAGGAAATAAGATGGAAATAAAGGAAACAGAGGGAGGAGAGGACATAAAGGATTAATAATAACGACTGATTTAACCCATCATGCATGTAGCCACCAAGTGCATGTTTAAAACTGAGCTCCCTTTTGGAAACATTAAACAGTCAGCTGGTGTTTTCAGTCCCACTCATGGAGCTACCGTTAGCTTCAGCTAGCTGCAGTTGAATGTAGAGAACTGGTTTTGTTTACTTCTGTGTGAAATCAAAGACTTGTTTTGTGAAGCAACAGTAACTAAAGGAGGGCTCAGGGAAGTCTGGTCAACTATACAACTTTATGCCAAAATATATTTCAGTATTCAGCACATTCTTCAGGGTTAAAAATATTCATCAAACCATTTTTAAAGGATCACAAAACAGTAAACTTGTCCTCTGAAACATCGGTGGTTGGGTGATGAATTGATAACTCCAATGAGAGTCATTTCAGGCTGCCAGTGTGGTATTGATCAGTGCATTAAACGCCATCAGTCAAACAGCATCACATCCATCACATCAGCTGACAAACACATGAGATTTATCTGCACATCAAACATATTGATAGAATCATAAAGTCATGGGGGTGATCCGTCTCCAAAAGTTTGAAAACAGACATTTATTTCTCCCAAAGAAGATGAAGAAAAAAGAAAGTTTTGTGATCTCATCCAGGTCGGGATACACACCTGTAAAGTATGGAGAACAATATGTGTGTGTGTGTGTGTGTGTGTGTGTGTGTGTGTGTGTGTGTTCTCTGGGCTCACAGATGATCAGAGAGCAATAACTCAGAACGCGGGGCTCAGATGGATGGAGAGGGAGGGATTATACCCGGCGGAGAGGAGGAGACGGGGTGAAGGAGGAGGTGATGGATTGAAGACGGAGAGGGAAGTGAAGAGAGCTGCAGTGGAAAGAAAGAGTGGAGAGGAAACAGGGGGACAGAATGGGAGATTGGGGGGAGAGTAGGAAAAAAAGGTAAGATAAAAAGTGAGGAGATGAGGGATGAAGCAAAAGGAGAAGAAAGTTTTTTGAGAGAGGAAAGAGAAATGAAAGGAGGACATATTGGAAAACAAGAGGAAGAAAGTAGAAATGGAGGAGGGAAGGGAAGGAAGAATGAGAGAAGAAAAGATCGAGCGAGATCGAAAACACAGAAATAAATAAAATATAAGAAAAAGCTGCAAAGTAACCAAGAAAATTGGTCGGCGACTTATTTGTGGCCTTCTGTGTGTAATAACCATCGATTTCACCGCGAGAGGAGCCGGCTGTAGAAGACACCGCGACGCCAAACACCTAAAAATTAATGACGGCATTAATAAAAGCTTTGGCCTGCGCGGCAGCCGCAGCACTGCGTATTGATTTATAACAGCGGAGCACCTCTGTGGACAAAGTCTCCTCAAACTGCAGTTAATCAAGACATAAATCTGCTTTCATGTAAAAATAATATTTAAAAAGATAACCGGTGTGTGTGTGTGTGTGTGTGTGTGTGTGTGCGCGTGTGTGTGTGTGTTGTGCCTTTGCTGAATTGAATGTCTCTTTTTGCTAATGTTAGCATTCTGGCTGTAGGAAAAAAAAAAACCTACAGGAACCCTAATTTAAACTTCTGGCACCTTAGGACAGGTGCATGCATATTAAATATGATGTCACCATTTTATTGCCGTTATGGGGGCCATCTTGGCTCAAGCGGCTTTCCCGGAGATGACAAAATCAATGAACGCCAACACTTTGACCTCTCTCTCTCTCTGTGTGTGCTGACACACACATTGGACCAGCGCCACAACCTCTGTTGTAAAAGTAACACACACACACACACACACACACACACACACACACACACACACACACACACACACACACACACACACACACACACACACACACACACACACACACACACACACACACACACACACACACACACACACACACACACACACACACAGTCTGCTCGAGTGGCACTGAATAAAATATTGATCAGTGGCTCAGGTCTCCTTGGTTACTTGATATATTAAAGTGAAAGTTCACCCTTTCTCTCTCTCAGACACACACACACACACCGGCAACCACGCATGCAACAGTTTAACAGTGTGTGTGTGCGTGCGTGTGTGTGTGTGTGAGAGAGTCAGTTGTGTTGCTTCCTGGACTTGGCTGGTAGCTACATGTGAATGACGTCTGACCAGTGCGTCAGCGTGGTGTCCAACACACACGGAAACACACACGGCTCACGTATATATATTCAAAGAGCAGGAGTGCGTGTGTGTGTGTGTGTGTGTGTGCGTGTGTGTGTGTGTGTGAGAGAGAATGCGGGGATGTCGGTTGCGCTGCACTTGTTGATCTGGT